>NW_006431920.1:8041428-8092601 GCF_000325575.1 Pteropus alecto | reverse complement strand
GCTTATTGAGTTGAGTAGGGAAGACTGCATTCAGGAGGGGAATTTTTGTTTGTGTAGGAGGCTGCTCAGGAATTTTAATATACAGAAATAAGAGAAGGGCATGATAGGAAGAGGGCAGGAGAAAGAAGTCGGAAACAGGTACATACTCCTTTGTCATACGTCTCATAGCACTGTGACCTTCTCCTCCTCGGCATTTATTACAACTGTACTTAATTTATTATTTGAGTAATTTTTTAAAAATACCCTTTGTAGATCATAAGCTTTCTAATTGCAAGGAACATGTCTGTTTTGTTTACTCCCATATCCTTAGATTCTCATACAGTTTCTGAAGTATAATTGATGCTCAATACATATTTGTCAAAAGAAAAATGGTTAAGTACTTGTGAATGGCTGAAATGCAGTATTAATATGCACAAACACGGGTGACCCTCACTTACAGCCTAATTTTAGTACTGGGCAAAAGGTGGAAACTTTATTCATAAAAAATAAAAGTGGAACTAGACACATGTAGGGGGTTTTAAATGTAATAGTCACAAATTGGGGTGTGATAAATATAACTTTCACTCTTTATCAATAAATCCAGCTTAGTTTTAGAGCCCATATTTCTGCTTGAGAGTAGAAAAAAGTAGCTTTGCTTATTCAGAGTTATAGGTTCATTTCTGATTTGACATCCAATCTCTTCTGGGTAAATGCTGCTTTGTCAATTGCTTATTCTCTTTCATTCTTCTCCCTAACTGGCACCTTGGCCATAGGAGAAGATCTAGAGCAAGAATTCTCTCATCCTAGTGCAGTCATCCAGTTCTCTCTGGCTCCCACTGACCTCCAGGTGAGGCATCCTTCACCTCTTCTGGCCTTTACACAACAATCCTGTTGTCAGTGACCTAGTGTTCGTCTCTGGGGTAGCACATGTCTTGCTCTGGTGTCTTCTTGATTCAAAGGTGCTTGACGATGCTGCTGGTCTTCTTAGGCTTAGCCATATTCTCCATTCAGCATGTAGCTTTGGACTGCCCACTGCCCACCTCCGCAACAACATCCCACCATGACTCCCCAGGAAAATGGGAGGCAATACGACCCTACTCCGTGTACGTGGGCAGGGCCAAGTCTCTCTTCTCTGCCATCATGAGCACAGAGAATTTGAGTTAACATAGTAGAGTATCGAGATGGATGGAGTATGGATCCTTTAGCTACAACGTGGGGACAAGGTGGTGTAAAGAACTAAACTGACCCCCAGCAAAGTGGAAAATAAAGAGCTTTTGCATTTTTGCTACAGCAGTGTAACTTAGCCTGTCCTGATTTATACAGTGTATTAGCCAAGTCTTTTGTTTTCTGTATTCCGATGTTCTGACATCTGCAGCCTTGCTGATTCTGGAGAGACTATCTCTTCCAGGACTAGACAATTCTTAGAGATGTAAACATCTTACAAATACAACCATTTCAGGATCCACATTCCAACCACCTCCTCACCTGCTCTCATACTCTGGGCCACTGTCCACCTGCCCTAATCACCCAGGGCCAAGACAGTCCCTATGCCCCAGACCCTGGTGACTATATTCAACCTTGCCGATCCTAAACTTGCAGACTCTGCTTCAGCAGTTCTTTCCCTCAGAAACCGCAGTAAAAGTTTGGGCCCACAGCTCCCTCCTCCCTCTGCTTCCCAAACAAACCCAGTGCTTCCTGGTGTGTCTCCCTCATGGAGTGGTACGCCCTCTCTTCTTAGGAACTGTGAATAACAAACCATCTTTACAATGGCAATCATTTTCTCATCCATTGGCCTTACTAGACCTCAAATTTTCTATTAATACATTATATGTTAAAACATGGAGTGACTATGTTCACCAATGGCATGGTGAGCAACTTGATTGCAGGCACATGTCACAGTCATCTTTAGAAGGCAGACTATAATTCAGTGTTTGACACATAGTAGGTTCTTAATAACTATATATTAAATGAATTAATAGGAATAACATAAATCGATATATTCAATATATTTTCTACAAAACATAACATAAATCGATATATTCAATATATTTTCTAAAAAAAGGAGTATAGCAACAATAAAACCTTTGGGAATAACCACATTGGAAGGTGGTTGAGAGAAAGAAAAAACAAAGAGAAAGTTATGAAGAAATCATCCTAATGTAAAGCCACAGATGCCAGATTAAAAATTCCAATAAGAAATGGTGAAAAATACACAGATATTTTAAGGGGAATTAAAGAAAAATAACAACAATAATGAACATGAGTATGACTTTGAGGGGACTTAAAAGTGATGCTGATGAGCTTATGGCTATCACCCTGCCCTATGCTCAACTTGGAAATGGTAAAACATTGCTTTCCGGCAGTTAAATTTTAAGATCAACACATAATAGATCATATCACAGATATGCAAATTAAGAATTTTAAGTGGGAGGCAAACAGTAGATAAATAAAAACACATATAAAAATATTATTACAAATTGTGACTATTGCTCTCAAGCAGATTAATATGACATAGTGCAATAAAAGCCTAAGTTTAGGTTAATGTTGGGGAAGTTTCCTGAGGAAGTGACATTAAAGCCGAGATCTGCAAAACTAACTACAACCTGATTGAAAATATCAGCACAGCTGACAAATGAAGATGGATGTGCTCGGCCATGGAAGCAAAGAGGTGAAGAGTGACAGAGAGAGAAGTTGCAGCGTCCAGGCTTTGAGTGTCGGCAAAGCCATCATGAGCACGGCGGTGGACACACGGTTTCCCAGACAAGATTCTCGTTATCGTGACTAGCCAACTCCCTTACCCGTTTCCATTAAGTCTTAACTTCAGCCATTAGACTTTCAATTCACCTACCATCCCCTATTCTGAATCTCTGCCAAATTTCTGATTATAATTTGGCTTCCCGTGTGGGTCTGACTACAGAGAAAGTATGCATTGATCATGTGCACTTTGAGTTATTTCTGATTTCTAATAACGGTTTCTTTTGGTTAATTAATAAAGTAACTTCTGATTATGATTTGGCTTCACATGCAGATGACAATGGGGAGAGCGATGCCAATAGATATTTTGTTTCCTGTGCCTTTTAAGCGTGTCCCTGCAGATTAAATTGACATTCTGGTTTCTGCTCGAGGCTCTAAAGCATTAAAATTAGCTTCATTCAAACAGCATCTTGGACCTCATTCTCATGAGATCCCCACAGCCTCTTAACAGTCAAACAGGCTTTAAGGCAGGAAGATAGACTCTGGGACACAGGGACCTACTTTAGGCATCCTATCTCTCATCAGGTGACAGCTATAATTTCCACCTTTCTCTCCACCACATACTTCCTCAACTACCAGTAAAACAACAGGAGTGGAAAACACATTAAGTAGTTAGTTGCTTGACATTGCAGGTACTCGGCAGAAATTAGATGATCACTCAATACCTATCAAGATACTTTCAATGCTACTAGATGAGGTATGATCTAAGTTCACTCCAGCCTCTGAATGAATGAATGAATGAATGAATGAATAACGATGTGCTTTGACTCAATATTACTTCTCCCTTCTGATGACTGAGACTGACTAGGTACTATCTCATTCCTCAGTATGAGCTCTTCATATAAATAAACTCCAGCAAGAACCAGTTTCCCTATGGTCTCTCAGAAATATTCAGACACATCAAGATCCTGGCAGAGAATACAGCTTGGACCCTAACTAGTCTGCATAGCAGCTCCTAGGGACAAGGTTAAATAGAGAAGGTGAAGAGCAAAGCTGGGTGGGAATAATACTATGTACATAGAAAGAGGCAAGGCTGATCACAGAGACAAAGGAAGTAGGACATTGAGAGGCTGGCGAAAGGCACATATAAGTGTTCAGAAGCAGAAAATTGCTGAACGGTCAGAGCGTAGTATCTGGAAAAGAATCGAGAGTTGAGAAGAAAAAACTCCAATTTCTTGCTAGAACGTTGGAGTGGTGGATGATTCACGTGGTGACTGTGGGCAGATGGTACAGACCGCTGAATTTTACTGTCCTAGAGCAAAATTCCTAGGGCTTGGCTGCGTTACACCACCTCCATCCCCAGTTCAGTAAGTGGTAGCTTCTATTACTGAAAGTGCTTTGTCTTATAGTGTATAAATGGTAAAACAGTATACATAATGCAAATAGATGAGGATAATTAATCTCATATGGCACACGAAGAGGAAAGAAACGCCAACACAAATCACCATCCTGGAGCCTTGATATTTTGTTGTCCTTGGAATCAGTGACACAGATTTCCTTATAGGTGAAACTGCAATATAATGAGATCCTTCTGGTGGATTAGGTAACTAAGTCCTCTTGGATGAGGTCCATTCAGACCATATGACACTGAATTCCACTTGCTAAGTAGTCATCTGTGAATATGGTATATTTTAATGGTGTCTGTCAATGTTTTTAAATTCCATTTAAGTGTGTAAATATATAGCTCTACATTTGATTCTATTTCTTTTTCCAGTATATGCCAAAACTTGACATATTAAAACTTTAAGCAGCACTGGTGATCTTCCAAATTTTAGAGTCAAAGTTTATGTAATTGAGATAAGTAATTGACTACAGGTTAATGCTGAAGTTATTTAAGTTGTAGAAATAACAATCATAATCAAAATAATAGCTTACATTTGTGGAATGCTTACAATGTGCCAGGTGGCTTTCTAAATGCTCCAGGTGCATTACCTTTAATTCATCCTTACAAAAAAACATCAAATAAGTGCTTTTTTCATTTTAAGATAAGAAACTAAATCTTTACTCTCCCAAGGTATACAATTATCAAGTGTTCAAACAGGAATTGCAATCCAAGCCTATGAGACTCTAGAGCCTTGTTCTTGACTATTTAATATTGCTCCTTTTTTCTTAACGACAAAATCAGAAAAAAATATCTCCAATATGATTTGTCCCATAACTGAGAAAAGAAAACAACTTAAAATCTGGTAAGGTTAATCAACAAGTATTTCTTGAACATCTAGAAAGTTTTTAGCAAAGATAAAAAGCCTGAGAGATGATCTCTCCCTTGAGAAGTTTACAATCTTGGAAGAAAAACAGTACCTAAAATAACAAACAGAACAAGAATGAACTAATGGGAGAAAGAAAAGTATATGGTACAGACTCCAAATCCCTGAGATGATGATGGGACCATAGGCGGGTGAAGCAACCAGCCGATTTAGAGTAGATAAGACTTGACCTCATCTGGGGAAGCGAGAGCATCTCTGTTACATGCTTTCTCTTAACAGAGATGCACTTTAGATTTGCATATACAAATGAATCACATTTTTTAAAAATGCGAAATAAACATATATCCCTAAAAGTATCCAAAACATATATGTTTGGCCTGATGAATAAATATAAAGTGAATACAATATATTTCACTCTCAGGTAATGAAATCAAACATAACTAGTTCCCAGAATCTCCCCATGTGTTCTTCCCAATCCAAACCCCAATGGAGTATATTCGATGAACTTTTATTATATGAAGAGAAAACTATAAATGAAGGCCCAACAATGATATTTCTGGCAGTTTGATGTTGTTCTGAATTAGAAGGGGGCTTAAAGCACAAAGTAAAACTGTCATTGTGTCTTAAAAAACAGAAAGCCTTGCCAGTAACCAATCCTGCATGTATCACACAATGAATAACTGATCGTCAAGGAGTTTAAGTAACTTTCCAGATGTTGCAGATTGAAACATCCTTCGACTACCATGACAGATAGGCAGAATGAAGTGAATGGCAGGCATGTGACACAAAGGTAGCCAAGCTCATCTTGGCAGGACCTTTCCCTAAAACTGAATAATCTGAATGAACACAACTGAACTAAGGTTAAGCCTACTCCTGCTTGATGCAACTCTAATCCTCCCCCAGCTGGGCTCATTAGGTTTAAGGACTGGAACAGTCATATTTTCTGAAACACATAGTAACAAGAAAAGCCTAATTAGGGAGCAAAGGGTAGAAGTTTAGCAGCTCTAATAAATATGATGTGCTGAATGCATTATCTATTTGGCAGAAAACAAATTACAGAGTAATCTGCAGTATTCAGACAGTCTAATTTATGGCAGCTCATTTAAGGAAATGCTTTAACCCGGCATTTTGAGATCATAAAGCACATTTTAACAAGTACAAGCACGATTTTCTGGAATGTAGAGAGATCTTTAAGAGATGGGAATTTTCTGGAATATGTTGAGACCATTTGGATGTGTTTTAAAGATTAATTAATTCACAAACACGATTCTCGCAACTCAATATTATCAAACGTGGGGGGAGAGCATCTCCTATTTCTTTCTGAAATAAATGGAAAACTTTTCAATGGACAATTGTGTTACGGGACTCATTTGATCTTTGATCACTGTTATTTAAAAGCCTTCGGTTGTCATCCATCATGCTCAGAAATCCAACTTCCGGCCTTCTCATTCCACATCTACCTCAACTCTCCCTACCAATCAGGCTTCAGCCAAAGTGACTTAACTTTCTGATACTCTACCAGGCTACTTCCGGTCTTGGGGTCCTGGCCCTGGCTTCTTGCCTCTATCTGAAAAGCTCTTCCACAAATCCTGTGTGACTGATTTCTTTTCATGGTATAGTTCCAGAGACTCTTCTGCAGAGATATTCTTTCTGACCTCTCTCTATTCAAGGTTGTCCAGACACCGTCCTGATCCCAGTTTGATTTTCTTCACAGCACTTATCGACTATCTGAAATTAACTCAATTGTTTATTTATTCCCTGTCTCTACTATTAAAATGTACTTCCGTTGAACATTGACCTTGTCTTTTTATGCATCTGTGATCTCCAGTGTCAAGAATAGGATTTGGTGTCAGCCATATTAATATAAACATGAATAAATGAATAAATAAATAGTGATGAACAGGTAAGTCTCAGTTCCAGAACCATGAAACATAATTTAATTTCACAAGGTGTATTTTTAGAAATTAAATGTTCTTAATTTACATAGAAAAAGTATTTAATAGTGCCAATACTGCAAGTAATATCTTCTTTGTGTGTGTAATTGTAACAACTTTTCTATGACTGACTGAAAAATATAAGTACATACTGTCATTTTCTTGCCAGTAGGAAAACTAAGGACCAGATTGGCCACTATATTGCTCAAGCCAGGGAACACTGATGATAAAATCGAAGTTAGAATTCTATGAGTTCTAAACTCTGGATTTATCTTCTCATGATTTTCTTCTGGTTGAAAATATATAAAATAGATGATAAATGAAATAGTCATACAATGTGAAAATAATTAGTAAACGTGCTTTGAATTCTTAGTTTTTTAAATTGTTTTTTTCTTAAAATCAACGTGAACATTCTCTTGCCCTTTATTACAATATATGCAAATAAAAAATTGAATCTCACTTTAATATTTTTTCAAGTTATATTATTAAAATGACTTTTAATGACTGAAAGATGATCCACTGTCCACATTAAAGTACAATTCCAGTACAGTTGACTACACAACTGTTATAAATCGAGGCATTACACTAATAGTGTGCTTGATATGCAAACCACATTTGTCTAAGTTATATAAAATGTAAATATTTCCCATCATTATATTATGCCATCTTAGTGATCTCAGGGACAGACAAATGATGAGCTACCTTTCATATGACTAAAACCAACTCTAGGTGCTTTTACTAAATGTTAGCATGTTGATGTGTTTTTTTCATCAGACCTCCCACAATATTTCAATCACAGAGGTGCCCAGTGTCGAACATTCTACTAATAGTCTTAGGAAGACTCTGGACTACTTATCCCACATTACCTGTACATGGCCTAGCTAATAGACCAAAATAAGAGTTGGCATTTTTATTGCTTTCACAAGAGTCAGTAAAAATCATTACATATTTCATAGTTTCAATCCCTTTGGAAGTCCAATAATACATATCCAATTCATTTTGTAAGACTTGCCTTCTGCATTGGATCTGATTCTAGCAAATGCTTCTCCACTATGGGTACCCCTGCATGTATCCAGTTCTATCCAAGGTCCATATTCCGTCTTGCTTTAAGGGGAACATGTTTTTGCAGAAGGTTCAGGTTTTGCTCATTTTAGCACACCTCATGGTTTGAGGTCATGGCTACATGCAATTATCTGACCATTTTTACTCTATGGAGCCTCTAACATGTTAGCATAACAGGAACTGAGCAATTTTTTATCTTACCAACAGTAATAATTTAAACACTTAAATCACTAATGCACATGTGGATGTAGCTAATGGCTTCGTTTACATCAGTGAGTCTTGGATTCCATCATATATTTCCTCAAACAGTATGCCAAATAATCTAGATTTCATGAAGATAGTCTTGTTTTAAAAAATTATTGTAAACAATGTAAGAAGAATCATCTTAACACTTAAGAAAAATTACTGTTAACATTTAGGTGTATATTCATGAATCTAAACAATTATGTATGATTTTACAAAATGAGGTTACATTATACATAATCAAATATACTTCTACAAATTCATTGTCAATGAATGCATGGCATTCTTGTATATATATACAAGGGACCCAAGTACTCTGTTTTTTCCCTGTATAGTTAGACACCGGTAACACATTTTTTGTATAACCCCTAATTCTAAAAGACTTCTGGGGTGAGATATATCTTCATGATATATCTCCAGATCAGGTCTTTTCAGCCTTGCTTTTCAAAAAGGTAGTTATTGAAAAACGATCCCTTTTTTCCTTCCTCATGACGTATACTAAGTAATTACCCTCAAACCACTGGGGTAATCACTCCAGGAAATGAATATGAATAATAACTGTAAATGTATATTAAATAAAACTTTTTTTGTTATCTCTTAGACTATTGGGTACCAAGAGTCCAAAGAGTCTAAAGAAAAGTTCTAGTCACCTACCTGTGCGACTTGTTAAAAGTTGGCCAAAACCTTAATTGGGATGTTCACAGAACTTATCCCAACTAAAACGATTTTGAAAAAAGGGGCACTATTAATAGTTATACTGGTCAAGAGGTATATATCAGAATACATGGTGGCTTTGTCCTTAACTCAACATCTACCTCTAACCAAAAAGGAGAGAGGAACGGAGAAGTGTTATTAACCTTCTCAAACTAAATGAGGAGAAATCCATGCGTAATCAGCACTTTTTTCCTTACCACCTGGTGACTATTGAGATAAAAGATTTCACAGGCTTTAGAGCTGAATGGGAGTCCCTAGAATAATATGTCTTTTCCCTGCTCCCAGAATGTCACATTGTTTGGAAAAAGGGTCTTTGCAGATGTAATTAAGGTTCTTGAGATGAAATCACCCTAGATTACTCAGTTGGGCCCTACGTCTAATGACAAGTGTTCTTACAAGAGACAGAAGAGAAAAAGACACTGATAGGAAAGTCCATATGAAGATGGAGGCAAATATGGGAGGTATGCAACCACAGGCCAAGGGACGCCGAGAGCTACCAGAAGCTGGAAGAGGAAGGGAAAGATTCTCCCCTAGAGTCTTTGGAGGGAACATGGCCCTGCTGATTTTAGAATTCTGCCTCTAGAACTGTATGAAAATAAGTTTCTGTTTTTTAAGCCATCGAGTGTGTTGAAATTTGTTGCAGCAGCCCTTGAAAACTAACATGCAGGCCCGTTGCAAAGTGGAGCACAAGAGAATTCTTGGAAGATTATTGTTCCTTGAAGTTGGGAGCACAGAGCCTGGTGAAGGAGAAGGCTGCAATCAGAGCCAACTGCCTGCCCTTCACAGAGGGCAGGCAAGGATGCATGCTTTCTTTGGACTAAGTGAACACTTCTGAGGGAAATCAGGTTTGGCTGGTAATGAAAGGACCGTTCTCAAGAATATTGCTTTCAGGGATAAAGCACAGCCAGGCAGGTACTGCTAGGGCCAGAGCTAAGAAAGTGTGTTAGTTATCTACAGCTTTTTAACAAATTATCCCCAAATTTGGCAGCATAATACAGACAATATTTAATATCTCACGCAATTTCTAAGGGTCTTGAACCCGAGAGCAGCTTGGCTGGTTGATTCTGGCTCAGAGTCCCTTATGAGGTTATAGTCAAGCTGTCAGCTGGGGCTGCAGTCATCTCAAAGTTTGATTGGTCGTTAGGCTCTGTATTCAACCTCATTCACATGGCTGCAATAAGACAGTGTCAGTTCCTCAGTATGTTGGCTTCTTCGTAGGGTTGCTTACAACATGGCGGCTGACTTTCCCTGGAGCAAGTAATGAGAGAAAGAGAGAGACAAAGATAAAAGCTGTGGTGTATTTTACAACCTACTGTCAGAAGTTATGTACCATCATTTCTCTTCTGTTCGATCCCAATCATGGTACAATGTGAGAGGAGACTACACAAGGGGGAATACCAGGATGTAGGGAACATTGGGGCACATCTGGCTGGTTATCACAGGGTGAGTTGTAAGAGACTAGCTAGAGAGTGGTCTGTAGCTTTCAGGGATTAATGTAGCTAATAGCCAAGAGAGAATGACAGATAGCACCTGCTAAGTGAAAGAGCTTTTTTCCCCTTCTCCCTTATTTTTTCATCCTGCTATTCTCCTCCCTAAAGAAGTCAGAAGCAGCAGAGGCAACTGGAGAGAAGACAGATCAAAGAAAAGAAAGAAAAAAAAAGACTGATAACGCCCTTTACTTCACTGCTGATCAGCAAAAATTCTTTGCATTATGCAAAAGCAGAGAAAAAGATAACTAGCTTCAGCAATTTCAGCATTTCCTTCCCCGCATGGACCTGTTCTCCTTCCCTTGCCATTTTCATCTTTTCTCATTCCCTACGATCTCTAAGCCTTCCCTGATCAACATAGCTGAGTCTTTCTTCTCTTCTGAAGTCCTGATAGGTTTCCATAGAGCCTGGAGCCAAACCCTAAGGTCTCATGGTGGAATGCTGCCTCTGCTCTTTTCTGGAGTGTCCCAATTGTTGCCATTATTGACTATTCAGGCTCCAAGAAAGGCCAAGGACGAGGAGAAAGGAAGGGACAGGCCAGAAGATGGACATCCATGGGCAGATGCAGAGGCAGCCTCTCTGGACTAAATAGGATGGTTATAGGCAACTTATACTGAGGGCTGTCCAATGCTCAGAAGCCACTTGAAAGCCTGGGAGAAATTTCATATTCAAGGTGCCAAGAAAGATCAAAATAATCTGTACAGTGGAAAGAATCTATAAGTAAAAGTCAAGAGTGGGCGTTCATCCCAGAGCTGCTCCTGATTTGCAACGTGACCTAGGTCAAATCATCTTTCTGATCTCCAGGGCCTTCCTTTGCAAAAATCAGCAGGAGGAATTGACAAGCTAATTCCAAAGTTCATCTAGAACAGTGTCTTTCAAATTCTTTTATAATCATTGTTATTAGTAATATTATTATCACCCTAAGGAGATTTTTAATAGCTTTTTCTAATCCTACCCCCTATGAAATATGAATACCACAGATATAGAACATATCTCTTTCAGTACTGTATATACATTTCTCAGCACTTATACATAAAAAGAGAAATATTTTTCACCTCTCAAGAACAAATTTCTGCCTTCTTGGGGGGGTGATACTCCCATCGAGAACGCATGATCTAGAATTTGAAAGGTAGAAAATAATGTAGAAAATAATACAGAACCAGAAGAATTATGAAAGATCATTCTCCCACCCTAAGATCAAAGCACACTAAAAGTTGCATTAATTAAAAGAGCACATTGGTATAGCAAGAGACAAGAGAACAACATATCAAAATAGATTCAGGTATGTATGAAATATTTGGAAATTTATTATGATCACCTTGGCATTTCAAAATCAGTGAAAAAGAGAGGAACCATTTAAAGAGTAATTTTGGGGAAATAGAAATCCATTTGGAAAAATAAATTAGACTCCTGCATCATCTGAATAAATAAATAGTAGGTGGATTAAACAGTTAAATATATAAAGCAATGCCAGGGGTTCTGGACTCTTAGCCATATTCATTAATTCTTGGTTCAGGATCCCATACCACATGCACAGTATAAGTTTATACCCCATAAACCTGCATGGCACAGGGGCTTCGATTTCACAGGGGACATTTTCCTGTCCACTGAAAGCCCATGGAAGATGGGACACTTCCTTCTTTTTCATATCAGAAGGCCTTTAGGGATTCTAGCTTAATGAAAAGTGCTCAGTGAGAGCCACCTGCTTCTCACAGAGGTCCTGAGATCCCAGAAGAACTCCCATGTGTCCCTGAAGTAAGGCAGCATTTGGACACCTGCCACATGAGAGGCTTCCATCACCAACTCCTACGGCTGCACTCCCAGGTAAGTGAGGTGACATTTACACCTTTGGCCCCGCAGCCCGCCTCCCCTTCCCCCACAGTCCTCCTCAGCAGGGAACAGGGGCCTCTGCAGGACAGGCCTGCAATGGGGATGGAGTTGATGGGACTATGGTAAGTTTGCTGTTGTTTAAATTATCAAAAGACCAGGTGTAGAAGTCATTAGAAAAAGGGATTAGATGGCATATGGTTGGAGAAAATTAAACACTTTCATGTTTATATTCTAGTCATAATGCTCATCAAGCTAATAACACAGCTATTGAAAAGGTTGTGGAACACTTAAATAAAGTGAGGTTCTATTTTCATAAAAAAAAAAAAGAGCAAGTCATACAGAAATATGGAGGATACAATCCCAAATACAAAAAAAAAAACATTTAAAAACTTATTTGTTTATATGCTTTTCTACCTATGTCTGTTCATCTGCGTATTTATCTAAGTAAAGCATATCATGTTACACACTAGCTCTGTGGCGCTGGGCAAGTTGCTTAGCCTCTCTGTGCCTCTGATTTTTCCCTCTGCCCATATGTGTAAAAAAAAAAATAACAATCATAAGTATTAATGAGAATTTGTCAAGATTATATGAGTTGTTCTAGGTCAATGTTTTAGAGTCACGTCTGGCATTCAGTAAGTATTCTAAGATTTGATATTGCTATCTTCTCTATATTTAAAAATAGAAGAAGGGCTAGAAACGTATTTACCAGACTGTTTATGGCAATTCTCTCAGAATGATTAGGTAGAGAGCTAAATATTCAATTTCACTTTTACCTCCCACCCCAAAACTTAGGACCGTTACGTTATTTAAACAGAACGTGTAATTGTGCCATATCTATGTAATTTTAAAACATAAAAATAACATGCTTGCCCTAAAGAGTAACCACATGTCCTTTTGATAATATTCTATGCATCTTTTAACACTTACTGGGCTTTTTTACCTCTTATTATTCTTCTCCTGATACCAGCCCCTGTTTGTAATCCTGTACTACGGGCTATCTTTTCTATGTGAAAGTTTTGTCCTTCCATGTAGACTTTTGACGCCAGTGTCACTTCACACTTGTCTATGTAACCCCACCATGATACATGCAATGTGGCAAACATGCCCAATGTCCGGCTAACTTATTAACCATCTCTTCAATCCAAACGTACAGAACAGACCAGCTCTTTTAAACTCAGCTTAGGCAGTCAATCCTCAGGCTTTCTTAACCATCCCTACCCGCCTCAGTCATTGACAGAATCCCCATCACAAACAATCTAGCTTTCAGATCTCATATTAACAGTAATAGGAACAGTGAGCATTTAGATAGTTCCTGTACGTATTGGACAATGTCCTAATTTAGTTGTTCTCAAACTTTTTGGTTTTCATCCCTCTCTATATAGTCTTCCTTGAGGACACCAAAGAGTTTTTTGTTTATGTGAGTTATTTATCAAGCAATATTTGCAATATTTGAATTAAAGCAGAGAAAATTTCAAAATATTCATTAATCTACTTAAAAATAATGATTCAGTTAAAAATGATACACATGTTAACAGACTTTTTAATGAAATAATGTATTTTTTATAACAAAAAATTACGTTTCTGTAAACTTCTTTAATGGCTTAGTACAATACTTCCGAATGCTCCCAATTTCTTCTTCATTCAATATCAGGTGGCCTCTTGAAAATTCCACGAAAGAATAACAAAAAAACATATAACATCTTAGTGTTATTATAAAAAATAAAAACAGTAAGAAAGGTAAATATTTCTTTACATTATTATGACAATAGTTTTGATCTTGCAGAACCTCTGAAAGAATCTCAGAGACCCCAAGAGTCCCCAGACCACACTTTGAGAAGATCCCATTTTGAGACTCGCTGCTCCAACTTAATCCTCAAAAGACTTTGTAAGGTGAATAATATTACTCTTTCTCTTTCACCGATGTGGAAATTAACGCCCAGCGTGGTCAGGGAAGTTGCCTCAAGTTACTACAGTGCATAAGTGGAAGAGTCAGGATTTGAGCTTAAATCCAAACCCTCAACCACTATGCTGTATTGTGTTATGATAGGCTGTGCTTCCTGCCATGTCGTGTTACACTGACTTCAGAGAAGTCAATGATTGCTCTTGTCTGTCTCGACCACTTAACTCTTTATTATCTATCTGCCTACCTACCTACCTTGGAGTGACCATTCATGATTCATATTTCTATCTCTTTTCCCAACAGTGTCTGGTAATGCAATTTGAATAAAAGAGAGTAAAAGCAGATGATTTTTTACATTCACGTAAGTAACATGTACACTGAAAAAGAACTTCTTCAATGGTTACTTCAGTCCCCTACTACTGCCCCAGCTATGTGATTCCTATCTTAAAGCTGGGGATAGATGTAGGAAGGGTCGCCTTTGCAATTGATTCTAGAGTAAGTGATGCTGGAGATGCAGTCAAAGAATGCAGAGATCTAAGGCTGTTTCAATACTCTGCCTGTATTTAGAAGTACCCCAGCATATCTGAATTCCACATTCTTAGCAAAACTTCATTTGCTTTTCCAATATTAAGTTCATGTCAGATGGCTCAAAATTATACATTATCATATCCTTGGAAACCTGTTCCTAGCCTTTCAGTTCAACTGCATAAATATCCATAGGTCCTTTGTGCATTCAGTTGTGAACATCAATTATTTAATGGACCTGGAACATGAGAAGTAGGAAAGAAAATCCTTGAGCTCATGTATCTGACAATATTTCATTATGATCAACCTCATTCAAATGCTAATGTTAAGGAATAAACACTTGGTTTACAACTTTACTGTGAGTTGATTGTTGAAAGTGATACTTCGTACATGCTCACAGCTGTGGGGGTCTGATGTCACCTACAGGGTGAAACATGGGACTTGATAGGCTGGAATTTTAATCGGATGAACCACAGTATAGCTAGGCCATTATTTTATTTTGACACCCTAATATTCTAAAAAAAAAAAAAATGAGTGTGTAAAACGGAAAGACAGAAAGGAGAAAATTTCTGTGCTAACATTAAATCAAGTAAACCTTACTAAATAATTTACTTTTCTAGATTATTTTCAAAGAATCCCTGATTCCTCTCCAGTCAAGTTCTCGTCCTCACTCCCACCACCCCGAGTTACTTTTTTTCTTGCATAGATTTTGACCTGTAGGTATTCTAGAGCCAGCATAAACTTAAACTTGCCTTTCTGACAAGAAAAGAGCAAAAGGGACCAGGGTCTAAGGTGAATAAGCCTTGGGTAGAAAAGGCAGATCAGTCAACCTCAGAGGATCTAATATGTACGAAAGTTGCCAAACCTTACTCATGACAGTCTTTCCAACCCATATTCTCTCATACAATCCCAGGACAGACTAGAAGCCGTTAAGGCAAACTCTCCTCCCTTTTCTAGAGAAAGTGCCTCTCTGTCAGAGCACACTGACCTCATGGCACCTAAGGCCAGACGACTCAGTTCCATTTGTATCACCTTCATCACCTCCTGCTCTGAAAAATCTAAACAGATAGCCATAGTTCACTAGGGGTAAGCGGAAAAATCCTCTAACCACAGGCAAAATAGTAGTGCTTCCCAATGATCACCTAGGAAAAATACCATTCATTAAAAAAAAAAAAAAATGGAGAAGAATCTGATGCAAGAATATGGAAAACTGAAAAAAAGCCATTAGAAATAAAAAGCCAGAAAAAGCGTTGTCTGATGAGAAAGTGTTACTAAATACTAAATATGAATAAGGAAAAAATAGGTACATGATTTTTAACTATTTCATGAGAGTAATTCACTCAAATTTAAATAATCCGAGGAGAGATGAAAATGAGAGGATATTTTCCAAGGAAATGTTCATTTCACAGAAATGCAAATTACTTATATTTTTACCTTATTCTAAGATCAAAGATATACAGTAATATCTTCCAGAACAGTTTTGCTCTGAGTAGTGTGTTTTGAAATGGAGATGGTATACGATGAGTAATATGACCTTTAATACCCGATTATTCACCTCATTTGAAATTCAATAGATATATTACCACAATTAAATATTTCCATTTAAAATACCAATTCTGGGAAAAATTATGAACCTTCTTCCCACTTTCTAATTTCTATTGTCTGAGAAGCTTTGAGCATGCTGTGTTTCTTGCGTGGCCCAGAGTTTTGAGCCATTGGATCCATTCCCTAAGTCAGGCAAGTTTTCAGGTGGCTGCTCGTGGCCTGATGCTTGAGCTGTGTCCCAAGAAACAGTTCACACACATATCCCAGCCTGATTTCTGATGATTTCTCTATTCTTCCACTTCAAATTTCACCCCTTACATTGGACGTAAGGCTTATCATTGCCTTCCTAATCATGACCTTGGTGTTATGTTACCTCACTGAGTTAATCAAGATGTTTAAATATATGAAACACAAATGACTCTGGCTCATTTCAGTAGAAAAATAAATATTAAAGGTCTGTTGGCTAGCTCACAGAATCTCTGGGAAGTCTGAAGGCCTCAAGATTATGTGACATAAAAGCACGGTGCAAAACTAATCTGGTGATGATAAGTCTGCTGTTCCCATTAGGCTGTGGGTGTCGCTGCTTGCACTAGCAACACCACTGCCTCTAGACACAGGACATTTGTGTTAGAGGACTCTTTGATTGAGCCTATGCATAATTCCCATCGCTGCCACCAAAGCCATGTCACATCACCTATTCAGGAAGCGTCAGGGTTGCTGGGTAAAAAGGTTTCTGAAAAACATAGGACATCTTGACCACTTAATTTTGGGATTTCCTCCAGTCTAATATGACTACACTTTCTACTAAATGCCCAACCTATCAATAGAAAAAGCCAGTGCTAAGTCCCAGAATGATGCTATTCCTGGAAGAGGGACAGTTGGACAGGACGAAGGCACAAGGACTTAAACTAGTTTCTGATGTTTTGTTTTCCATTTTTATTTCTTATTTTCTCTCAGTTTCTCTTTTCCTTTATTCTGTTCCCCTTCCTTTCCTATCCCAATTAATCGTTGTTCTGCTGATAGGTGAAGCAGCAGGCTTCAGCTCCTATAATTTAATAAAGACAGAAAACCAACCAGTCCTTTCATTAGGATTTCATTTCAAGAGATATTCCCACCATTACACAGCTCTTCTGCTGAAGCAACACTAATGAATTATAGTGTTGGATTCTTGTTTCTTCTTGGCCGAGTTTGAGTTTGAAGGTGATAAACCTCTGCATTTTATTACCCAAATCCCCATGGTGACAGCAAAACCTTGGAAGTACCCGTTAAGAGAGATTTATGCATTTCCTGAATGACTGCATCTGGTTTTCCAGAATGACTTTTTTTCTCTAGAGAAATTTTAAAGTATCAGCATAACAATTTATACATACATGCAATTGATGAAAAGGGGAAACAGAGAGGCAATGAAAGAGAAGTGAGTAATTCCAAATCAACCGTATTAGTCAGAGCTTTTCAGCTGCAAGGGACGCAAACCCATCTCTAAACGGGTTAAGCAAAAATTGGAGTTTACTGACTTACATAATTGGAAAGAACATGGATAAACAGGCATGTCTGTACCCTGAGACTCAGATGATACTCCCAGATTGTCCTCTGTCTCAGGCCTTTGCTGCTTGCTGTGACTGGCTTCAGGTCCTCATCCTGGGGACTGGCTTCTTATGTGTGATGTGGATATTGGGGGAAGCGTGGCTGCAGGCAGTCTTAGGTTTACATCATCCCAGCTTAGCTACTCCAGAGAAAAAAGGGAAACCTTAATTTTCCCAGCATTTGATTAGAAAATCCTCAGGAAAGGACCGATTGTTTGGCCGAAGACACATGTGCATCTTGGGCTTATCATTATGATCAGAGGGAAGGTAACTGATTGGCCAAACCTGGGTCATGTTTTTACATCTGTGATCAAGAAATGGTGTAGTGTAATTGGAAGCTTCACTAAAACAACCTAAAGGACGGAAAGAGTTTTTATCTAAAAGAAGCAGAATACAGTCGCAGAGGGTAGGGAGTAAGAGATACTAACCCAATGAAAAACAAGATGTCTACTCAGTGGTGTGCTGGTAGAAGTTTAAACACCATCTTTCTCCTCACCCCACCCAAAAAACAAAAACAGAAAACCGCCTTGACTTGTAGCATTTGCCAATTTCTGTAGAGTGCATATGGCTATCATGTGACATTAGTGAATGAAGAATCGGGAAGATAAGCTCAGTAGCACACCATTTTATATATAAACACAATCGGAGGAAGGAACTGGTGCCTCTTTTCCAAAGGAGTTTAGGTAACTGTAGTCTCAGGATGCATGACGGCTCTAGTCCCTGCATGTGCCCGCCCTGGAAGAGTCTGGATCTGCAACCTCATCTCTGCCCATTTTTGGCCCCACAGTATTCGCAATGAAAGGAAATACCAGTCACACCGTGAAGGGAAGAGAGGACCTGGCTACAAAATAAAACCTACCACTACTTCCTCTCTACAGTCAGCCTCAGTCACTCAGTTGCATGGTATATTATTTAATTTCAGTTAATACACGTAATAGTTACTTCACAACAAGAAAACCTTAAAGCCCGCTCCTTCATTCCTTCTTCCCTTCCTCTCTCTTCCTCTCTCTCCTCCCTTCCTCCTCCCAGACTTATGGATAGCCTACTATGTGTCTAGTGCTATATCAGAGATGTAATCTAATTGTGGCGCATAAATATAAAATGCCACCCTAACAGAATCGACGAACACATGTACATATATTTATCATATAATACACTTGAAAATGATGCTATTATTAACAATATTATGTGTCCTATAATTCTCACCATCTGTAGGATGTGTGTTTCTTATTGCACAGATGGCTTATCTCAAATTATCCATAAATTTCCTTTAAAGCAAGAAGAGCTGGTTTCCTATTTTGGGTGATACGGCCTGATTTTTTAAATCCTTTCCCCAGTAATTATTGCACATTGGCAAAGACATCTGGTCACTTACCTGGTAAATATAGGACTCCTCACAAAGTCCACCCTGACGCATGACCACATATGCCAGATTTGCCGAAATAGGTCCTGTGAAACCACAAGACAGCCACTGAGCTGCTCAAATCCACCCACTTCCTTTATGTTCTGGCTTCCTTAACTTCTTCCTATTTATATAAAAGTCTTTCTCTGGCCTCACAGTATCCTAAATCCATGCTTGCTTACTTCATTCATTTATAAATAAGCATAGTGATTTTTTTTACTTCTCTTACGAGATATTCTCAAATGCTTTTCCAATCTCAAGTTTATTTCAATTTCGGTTTCTTGCCATGAGTTCTCATTTCTGACCACCGAATAGACCAATGGAGAAGCAGTAGAGCAATGGAGGAGAAGTGGGAGAAGCAGTGGCGTGAGCACTTGAGCCCACTGTGAACCAATAAAGATTTTAGTCTAAGAGAATATGTACTAAAAGCAAGTTTTGATTTCCTGTGTGTGTGTGTGTTTCTAAGAATCAAAAAGTAAAACAAAGAAATGATAAATCTATCTCAAAAATTTGTTATCTCAAGAGCTAGTTGAGCATTCTCATCTTTTTCAAGGAAATCAAGACAGTAGACAGGCCCACACCTCTCAAAATTTAGCACCCAAATTCTAAATGTCCCCAGGTCTCCCTCCACCAAGAGAGAGGTTTGGGGCCTGATCACTGCCCCCAGAGAAAAAGTCACACCTTTATACGCCGATATTAATTTTTTTGTACACATTTTTATTTTATGCTCATCTTCACCCCCCCCCAAAAAAAAAAATTGGAAAGAGAGGGAAACAAATTTGATTGGGTAAAACCAAAAGGCACATTTGTTTTTGAGGAATAATGGATATCAGACTGAACCTCAAAGGCCCATCATGCAGTCAATACATCCATCTCTATTTTGTCTTCTTTTTACATTTTTAGTGTATAGTAGCAATAAATACATTGGTGCATGAAATTTACTAGAGTATAATGACCAGCTGGCATTTCTGACCAGAAGCGGAACTGTGCAACCTCATCCCGTCCCCACTGCCATCAACTCAGATAATGTTGTGAGCCTCGGTTATTAGGCCCCAAATGACATTTAATTATAGTTCTAATTGGAGGTCTCAGGGTTCTTCTCCTAAATCGAGGTAGGCTCACTGAAGCCTTTGTAAAATGATTCAAAATTCATTAAGCAGTTAAAGAATGTCGTATTGATGCTTTTGGTTTATCTCTTTGGTAACAGAAACTGCTTATATTTCTTTTCCTCAACTCTTTTTCTTCAAAATTAGGAAATAACTAAACTACATTCTTCATGGTAGAGCTGAAATTGTATCAGGAAGACATCATCTGGTAAAGGATATTTTCTACAGAAGTAGTCAAGTGTACACCCAGCATATGCCAAACAAAATGTTTGTTCTGAATTCTGTTTTAGATTCTCACAAGGAGCAAGAGCTAAGCCTGACATATGGTTATGAAGCATGCCAAAAGAATTGTTGGATGTTACATATTTACTATTGCTCATCATATTATAGCTTTATTTTTTTTTAACTTTTCCATTAATTTTTTAATAACTATTTATTGAGTCATAGTGACCATTCCTTTTTTTATCTGATAAAATTGTTCTTATATGATTCTTTTGTATAATTCACATTTTATACTCTTTTAACTGAAAACTTATAATACAAGAATGGACTACTGAGGTTTTATTTTTCAGGTTATATTTCAGCTTTAGAAACACCAAATTATTTATACATATCATACATTTTCTAATGTATTTTTTCCATAAGCTCCATTAAAAGAAAACAGATGTTATCTTTTTACCAATGAATTCCTACCACCTAACACGGGTCTAGCACTTAATAGCCACTCAGATACTTGCTAAATGACATTTGATGGAATGCTTACAGATTTGCTATTTTATAACAATTTTGGCCTGTTATATTTTGCTTATGGCATCATACTAGTTAAGATAATCAGTGCCAGTTTTTTTTAAAGCATTTATATATTGCATTTTGTCTATTAAATATGGCTTTTAAGATTAATGAAGACTAATGTAGGAAATAAAATAATTCTACCTAAAATATTGTGAAAGCAAAAGAGTGGGTTTCCTTGGTGGGGAATTTATACTTCAAACAATGAGCCTTCATGTTAAATAAGAAAATGTGCCTGGCCAGAATACCTTTTACCTGACTCTTCATAAAACATTCGAAATACTTTTTTATCACTTTGATAGTGGGCAAGTCTCAGTTCCCTTAATCTGTGAAATGGAGATAATAATCTGGTCTATTCCACAGGGTTGTTGACAAGATAAAGTCGAGCATCTGGTTCTTTCTGCCCGGGCCAGGCGCATCATGAGCCTCCCCACAAAGCAGCTATTATTTTGCTTCTCTCTCTCCTACTATCTGCGGGGCGCTCGCTCACTTCCCTGATGCGCCGCGATCAACTGTGGCAGACAGTGCTGTCCCAGGAGCTGATGAAAGGGCTTCCTTTACATCTCTGACTGAAGATAAGAACCGCAGATGATCTGCTATAAAACAGAACGCTAATGATCTCACATCGAGAGAAGGTTTCATTTTACCCACAGCAAATACCTGGACCATTTCATGTGCCTTGAAAGTGTGCATATACTAATGACCTCTCTAAGTAGCTATTTGCTTTTCGCCATTATAAAAGAATGTGAAGGCCTAATTAGCCTGGGGAATTCAGGAATTTTGCAACGACATGGTTCACTCTTGTTTGCTCCGGCCTCTGCGTCTGCCATTGCACAGAATGATTTGGGCAGCGTCCTTCCGTAAAGATTGCAATGTTTAGCTTCCCACTTTGACGGCTTCGCTGACGGTTTATAAAGCCAAGCAGCCCAGAGAAGCGAAAAGGAAAAGATTATTTGAAGTCTGCTTCTGTGATCAGTAGAGACTTCACAATAGGAAGAGCATCTCATCCTTTTCCCATCCCACATAAACATTCCGACTGGTACACAGGAGAGGGACACATAATTGCCTCATGGCCTTGTCACATCCCTGTTGTCTCTGCTTCTGACTGCTTTGATCTTTTAGTTAAAGAAAAATGACACTTAACACTCTCCCTGTAAATCAGGAAAGAGATCCAGTGCCCCTCAGGGGCCAAGCAAAGGTGTGATTAAATTGTAACCCAGAGGTTTTATGGAATAAACCAGAAAGGTAATTTACAATAGCAATGGTGTTCAATTCTGGGATTATGCTTCTCTGTCCTGCAAGAACGGCCATTGTGCTGCCCAAATTATAGTCTATTTCTTGTCCAATCAACAATTAAACTACCAAATTATTAAACTCCTCTTAGTAATTTAAATTATGTAATCGACCATTTTCCATATAGTTATTTTTCTTCTCTAAATAAACATTGTCTTAGAGATTTGTTCATAGTTAGATGTCAGATGTCAGAAGGTAGAATTTGGTTCTGCGTTCTGTTTTCATTTTTCTTAAATAGAGGAGGCAGTGGAGCGTAGTGTAAAGCTTGGGATCTGAGCTCACACGTGTGGGTTTGAGATTCATGTTTACTTATAAACGTGTGATTGTGGGTATATTACATAAACCCACCGAGTCTCTTTGTTTATAAAATGAGATGATGACTGTGCTTACTACCAACATTCAAGACTGTTGTTAAGATGAAAGTAATGTAGAAAAACTAGATTTGAAGAGAGAGTTATTGGTCGTCATTGTTATTAGAAGTGAAAATCAGATTGTTTACGTAAAATGTAACCATTCAAATAAGGATCGATTGAGCAATTTTTAATAATGGTCTATGAGCTCAGAGAAATAAGAGTATGAATCTTAATTTCATTATTTACTAGCTGAATGATACCAGGTAAGTGATCTAGTATCCATGGGTCTTGGCCTCCTCATCTGTAAAGTGGGGCAATAATAGTGACCCCTCTAAGGGCTGTGGGGGTTCAAGGGCAATACATGTATCAAGCATCTGACTTAAAACCAGTTCCCTTTGCCCATTACCTAAATGACACTGGAGTGAGCACATAGGACCATGACAGTAACGCAAAGAAAGAACGGTCATCTTGTAAACTGAAAGGAGCAGCCAGAATTCTCCCCCTCCAGCCTCTGAAATGTCATTGGCCTTCTTCCACTTGTCCCTCCCCCAAAACTAAATGCTAACTTCTTATCCTGGGCAATCACAGCTGAACCAAAATGTAAACCACAGGGGTGAACCAGCAGAGGAAAGTTAGGGAATTAAAAAAAAAAAAAGAAGTTCAATATGCTTTCCAAATACTAATAAGATCTATTAACTGGACTGAGAAGCCCAACTTTATCAGTAATTGTAGGACATAAATAGACACTTAAGCACTATAAAATGGGTTTGTTGATTTCAATAGATACTATTGACTCTTCATTGTAAAATGCTGTGGGAACTTAGTCTCTTATTTGTTTACCATCCTCTGTTTCATTTTATGTATCTTCAGGCTTTGGATAGAAAAAGAATTTTTATCCAGCTTTGCTCCCTGACATGTTGATGTAGAGAATGCATCAGTATTAGTCCCCAAATTCAATTTCTGGGTTCATTCACATTTACTCCTCATAAATTTAGCTAATTAGATTACTTGTGCTATTTTTTAATGGCAGGCTAAAACAATTTGCTTAATTTTAAATCTAATTATTTTTATTCTTATTTAGAAGCCAGTTTGTGGAAAACTTATCACCTCAGTGCTTTTGGGGGGGTTAACCATTAATGAAATTAAATCAATTGGCTTTTAGATACTTTTCTGGTTGGTATGCAACAAATTAGGCCTTTTTGGCACAGGGAGAGTTGGCCTCGCATACATGGATTGTCCTTTGTGACCACGTTGCTGAAATTTTCTGCTGATCTCGAGTGTTCTCAGTAAATCCTGTTAGTATTTATAAAGCATTTGGAATGATCTCTCTCTCTCTTTCTCTCTCTCTCTTTTTTTAATTCCCTCACTACCCTCCGCTGGCCCACCTCACGCTTATAAAGTTTAGACTTGGGTTCAGTTGTGATTGCCAAAGAGGAGAGGTTAGCAATTGGTTTTAGAGAATGGGACAGGTGGAAAATGAAATTTCTATCAGAATTCCAACAATTCGAAATGGCTGAAAGGATAGCACATAGAAACTCCTGGCTTTCTAGGTTATCTCGAATGAGATGAAAAGACGGAAGCTGTGTTGGCTTCAATGCCGACAGCACTTTTTACCTCCTTTGATGCCTTGAGAGGTTCAGGGACTTTTTAATGCAGCATTTTCCAAGGTATAAGAAACTACTAGGATAAGAAAGAAAGGAAAGCCCCTCACTGCAAGATTTCTGATTGTTCTTCAGTCTTAAAACATCTTAAAAGTAATGGCATACAAGTTAAAATTGTTCAAATAGTTCTTTTGATGGTCTGCATGTGTGTGGTTCAGTTTAGCAGTCAAAAGACTGTGACCCAAATGGCCAATTTTCAGTGCTGCTTCTGTACTTCATTAGAACCCTGTGGTATGATAACAGCCAAGATAAGGGTGACCACCAGTACAAACTTGGATGTATGTTTCCTTTTACCTAGATTTTCACCTATAAAAGAAGCTATTTGTTTAGTGTTTCCAGATCTTATGTTTTTCCTATGCTTTTGTGTTGATAGTGAACTGTCACTCAGGATGCAAATTCTCTTCGAAGAAAAGATCATGGCTAGGCATTGGCATCTGGGGCAGAAAGATGATAATGATACCAACCAGTAGTAGTGGAAATAGTTGTGATGGTGGTCAACATGGAGCGCTCGCTATGTGCCAAGCACCCTTCTGAACAAGCAGTTCAGTTGGTTATGAAGCTGCCTAGTCAGTGTGGCACCTAGTCAGTGTGGGCTTGGCTGGACTGAAGCTGTCACTCAAATTTGGGAGGGAAGAGGGGACAAAAGGAAATCACCAGGATCAAATGGTGGCAACAGATGCATAGGCTGAGTCCTGACATAAAGGTTGAATCTACATCGAGGCAGGAGTGGAAAAATAGACACCAAGAGCCTGTTTCCACTGCTTTATAGACTTGGTCGCCTTTCTTCTTGAGAGCGCCTCTAAGAAGTGAGTACTGCAGGTCACAACCCCCATCCAAAGTCCCCAAATCCAAAAAGTTCTGAAACACAAAATGGTTTTATTGGGTCTGTGGCCAACCCCTTTGATAGCAAAAGCTGACCTAATTTGATGGGATAAAGGCCTACTTATGACCCTTATCCCAATTCGGGTGAATATTTAAATGTGCTCACTACAGACATAATGTAATCATAGAGTGTTTGCACAAATCTCAGTGCTGCATCTGCATAAAATATAGTATATGAACCACTTGAGCTACTTAACATCTTAAAATTCTGAAATCTGAAATACATCTCACCCAAAGATTTCAATGAAGGGTTTGTGGACCCAATTTATGGATGACAAAATTGAGGCTTTGTAAGGTTTATAAAATTTTGCTACTTTGAACAGCTTTTATGTATAAAGTTATTTCTCCAAACATACCTTATATGGTTCATGTGATTATTAGTGGGGTTTGGGGGCAATTTGGTGAGAGCTATGATTATGTGTGGACAAAGTTAGGGAACTATTTTTGTTTCCCAAACCTTAACCACTGCTTTGACAAAGGTTATAAATGGAAGAGAACAAGGGTTAGCAACGATAATGATATGATTTGTCATAGCAAGGGAGGGATTATAGAGCCCGCCTGAACACTCTCAGTGACATTCGGGGTATGGACAGTTTCAATCATTCAGTGAGGTCCATTTCCCTGTAACTTATACCATGTGTCCTGGTTTTAGCATCTGGAGGATAGTGAGAAAGAAAGAGGAGACACTGATTTAGGCTTTCTTCAGAATTTTTGATTTCAAGGAATAGAGAACCACTCAAGATATCTTACAAATAGTGTAGGGATGAGCAGGAGTTTTTAAGAGGATACCAGATCATCTCAGTTAACCGAATTCTGGACTTTCATAATCTAGAACGTCATTGGTCATTTTTTTTCTTCGTCACTTTCTCTGGGCTTTCAAAGTATCTTATCTCTTCTTCTCCCAGAGCATCTGCTTCTTTCTAATTTTTATAGACTGGATTCATCTGGCAGGCTCCAGTAACACTGACTTGCCATTAAGCAACTCTGATCTTATAGCCAGTTCCATGTCCCCAGCCATCTGCCTACAGTTTCTTTTTTAGAGTTTATGAGAAAGGGGATCAAAAACATGTGGCCCCTGGCACAGTTAGCTGGAGCCGAGAGAGCTGGGTCATCTTATATAAACGTGGTCTCCAAGTTAGCATCATTCGGCGGGTGTGCATCTCTGGTTTATGTGCTCATGAGAGAAGAGGCACTTACAAAGTAGGAGCGAGGTAGCGCCTTAAAAATACATTTTCAGTATTTGTGCCAGGAATTCTTCTGGGGACTTAACCTTCTTTAGCACATTTTTTTTTTTTTCTGGAACATTATCAACCTTCTTTCACCTAAAACATCTTCAACTATCATAGGTGTTTTTAGAGCTGGGAAACTGAAATATCTTTCATATAACATGCTCTCTACTAGTTATTCTCTAATTTGCCAGTGATGCAGAAAGAATTAATAAAAAATTTAAAAATCTATTTTTAACCCTAAATGGAGCATCTGCAGTTATGACAAAATATTCTGACTATATTTTCAAATCGTGAAAAGATTCAGATTCTGCAAATTTTCTAGATAGATATTGACTCCATTTGTAGACACTTATAAATGATCTTTACGAAATTTTTCATATATATTTATTTTTTTAAATAATGTTTCTGATTCATTATGACAAAAATATAAACTATTTTATGATAAGAAAAAATTTTGAAGTTTATTTTAGTCTGTCTTGCTTAGACCACATCTATATTACCACAAAAAGATCACAAGAGAAAGATTCAGGATTTACATACGGTTTGCTTTAACTTGTTCAGGCACCACAGGTGCCTGCTATTTCTGAGGCTTTGCTACTTCTAGGCCATAAAGAGCTTATGTGAAATAGAAAAAAAAAAAGTTGATCGTTTTGGTGTCATCTTACTCTGGTTCAGTCTAGAGGTGAATGAAGCCTTCAGAATAAATAAATCACTTAAATGGCCTTGAAAACCTACCTCAAAGAGCTTGCAATTTGTTACCAGCCATTCTTTTGGCCCTGTTGGTAAAAAAAAGCTTTTCTCTCATTCACTTGTTTATTCCCCCAAAGCTTAGTTTGTCATTTAAATCAAAATGATTTAGATGAAGAACTTGATCGATGAGAATAAATTTACAGGTTTTCTCCTGCACAGAATCTTATTTTTTTAGGTGATAAACTTAAAAATATGTTCAGTTCAATACTTGTGCTTCTCATTTCTCTTTTTAAATGATGGTGCAATGTTATGTCACCTGCTGGTAAATCACTGCAGCATTTCATTCCGGAGGTGACAGGAGTTTTAATGGTCCAGAAAATGACACCACATATATCAATCTAAACATATCTCACCTGTGCTCAGGTATAAGGCAGTGTGGACTCACTGATTTCTCTCCCTTTTTTTCTCTAACAAGTTTGGAAAGAACCTTATTTTTGTGTGTGTGCTTCTTTGCTTGACACTCCTGTTGGCTTGTCTCAAGGAGCAAAGAGAGATGAAAGGTCAAAATTACAATAAGTATGTTTACTTATGCATGGATGAGACTTGGCAAATTAGCAACACTGTGGGTTAGCAGTTATTACCTGATCATAATGGTTGCAGTATTGAACTAATGTTGATTAAAGTAAACCAGTAGCATGTAAGACCAGTACAAAGTAGTTCTTATAAATTCAGTTTGATTTCCAAACAGTCTTAGAGTCTTAGTATTCCTGGGATGGGAGGAGTTGGACACATTGTTTGATTTAGCAAGACTGCTCTTGTGTATCGAACAACCAAAGTATGCATCAAATTGAAAGTATATTCAATGTGATGTCATGTTTGCCAGGTAAATATCAGATGTCGGTCAAGTGTAAGTGCCCCTTATGTGGTGAATATTCTCTAAGGAAAAAGATTAAATAGGAGATGTCCATGTTCTATGTGGACACATGATCAAGAAAATATTATGAAAAAGTTAAAGAAAATTCCATAGGAGATTCTACTTTAAAGTAAATCTCTAATAATACCGATGCCTCTTACCTCAGCAATTCAACATCCACAAATTTCATGAATGTGGAAAAATGCTTTCTTGCATGGATGTTTACTTCAGGGACAAAAAGAGGAAACAGCAAATATGTTCAGCACTAGAGAATGAAAAAATGTTTTGGTAGATCCATATAATGGGATAAAATGTAGTCACGAAAATCATGAAAATAATATAAAAATATTTAATGATATGACTTATTAAAGGATGAAAATAACTTTGTAGGGTAATATATAACATATTTTAGCATTTTGGTGCAAACAATATCTACTCTAAAATATTCATACATGAGTATCTGCATAGGTACAATTGTAGAGGGATATTTCCTAAATTATTAACAGTGGAAATCTCTGGATACTGAGATTATAAGTGATTTACCATCTCCTTTTTTATTCTGTGTATTTATATTTTCTAAAATTAGGATAATTTATTACTTGCGTAAATAATTTTAAAAATTTAAATCAGGAACAAAGCAATAAATACATTATGATTGAACAATGTAAAGACATAAACTAAAATGCTGGCAAATTCTTTGGGAATGGATCATAAATAATTCTATTTTTCCCTTTCACTTGTTTATGTTGTCAAAGTTTTCCAGAATAAATATATATCAGTTTAAGAGAAAAAATGTTGTGGATAGTCTGCATCCTTCCACTTTAAATGATCTAAGTTTAGCAATCCATGGTAATTATAAAAATAATAAGGATTAACTGTAAGATCTTACAAGGACTGTGCTTAGAGGGTATCTGTGACCATGTGACGAAAACTTTGACCACTTGCATTGGAGCTAAGCCTTCCCTGAAATCTCAAATTACAAAAGATATTTTCTTTTATACGTGACTTTAACTTCTAGAGAGATGGCTCACCTACCAATGACTTATTTGCTATTATGTTGGGAGAAGAACGGATATGAAGTATGTGAGATGAAAACAAAAAAGAATACAAGAAAAAACTCTTGACCTTGAGGAGGTTACACTATGCTGAGGCAAACTTTGACTACAATAATGATTAGGGTTTTATGTGTGGTTTATGGAAATTGGTTATATTAGAAGGGCATAATTAGATGGCATTTCACAGTAAAAAATAAACAGGGGCATATAAATACAGCACCAATGAGAGTCAGGAAAAGAGGGGCATCATAAAAGCCATATGTTACCCATTGAAGAAGTTCACTGTACTACTAAATCTGTCCTATGAGGGTTGATCAACTTTAGCTGGCTTAATGCATCACCCCGGAGAACAGGAGCTGGCACATGGTTAAGTTCACAGTCATAGACAATATGCCCAGATCCACATTTATGTGCATATATTTTTTTCCTCTACAAAGCCAACAAAGCACCAACTTTCATTGCTTTCAATCTAGAGATTTTAGATAATATACCAGCCAATATCAATATCACACACTCATTTCCTTAACACTTCTGTTTTGATATAAGGAACTAAAAAGAACAATTAACCCTAAAACAATAACGAATACATTTTAGAACCAAATTCTGGAATTAATTCACTCATACAATAATATTTTATTGAGTGACTACTATAGTTCTAGGCTCCAATGGAACAAAGCACCTATCCACATGGAGCTTACATTCTGGTACCCAAACGAAGATGTGTTTATTATATGCGCTTATTGTGATAAATACAATGAAAAAAAATGAAGTAGGATTGGGAGAATGTGGTCATGGTGGGAATCAGGTATATGATTGTATGGAAAGGTAATTTTAAGTAGAGACCTGATGGAAATGAGTGAGGAGGTGACCAGATATCTTAGAGAAGAGCATTTGAAGCAGGAGAGATAGCAAGAGAGTGGTCCCTGAGATGGGGTGTGCTTCGTGGGTTCCAGGAACAATAAGGAAGCTCATATGGCAGGAATCGGGTTACTGAGGGGGAAAACAGTAGGAGATGATGTGGCAGGTGAGAAGTACAGAATTCAGCTTTCACACTGAATGAGTCGGGAAGTCATTGGCAGATAGGCAGCAGAAAAATAATTTGATCTGACTAGGATTTTAAGAGGCTCCCTCTGGCTGTTATGCCGTGGATACACAGTAACAGGTGCAAGGACAGAGACAAGGGTTGCGGTAGGGAAACCAATTAGGAGGCTCTTGTAAAATTCTGGACAAGACATGATGGTAGCTTAGACTACAGCAGTAGCACTGAGAGGAATAAGAAGAGGTTAGTGTCCATATATTTGTCAGGATTTACTGATGGAAGTGGGCATTAGAGAAAGAGTCAAAGATGACTATAAGGTCTTGGCCCAAGCAATTAAAGAATTGGATCTGCCATCTATTAAGATGGGTTGGGGAGAAACAAATTTTGTGTGACTTTTTAAAATGTAGGTAAAGACTTCAAAGGCAAATATTTCTGGCCTTTGGTGGGAAACACTGGATTGCTCTCTGAAATATACATTCAACAGTATTGTTCTTAGACTCTGACAAGAGAGATCCCTGCCCAAGGCACTGGCTCTCCTTTAGCTCTACCTCTTGCCTTGGAGGAGGAGTTTCTGAGGTCAAGGAAATTCAGAGCTCATCCTTCTAGAACATGCTCTAGGTAACCAGAACTCCAGAATTCCCTACCCAATGACCCTAAGCCTACTCTCAGGGCTGCTGTGGGTTCACCTTCCTGAGGTAGACTACACTCCAGTATGTGCCCTTCTGCAATGATGGTTGATGTTTGCAAGATGTTTGCATAGAGCTTGTACCTGCAGACTGGGGTCATTGTACAAATAGCCATGAGCCCCTCGAGCTGCAGCCAGAGTCTGGGATGAGAAGAAACAGGAGGGAAAGCAAACTAAGTGCCACAGTCTGGGACAGGGGGTCACTCTCCTCATGCTGCCAGCTCAGAACTCTGAGGAGCCATCCTTCCAGTCATTTTATATAAGTGTATTTGCCAAAGTAAGAGACAGAACTAATTTTCCTAACAGTTCATGAGCTTGATTTAGAATATACATTTTGATGTTTTACTGCATATGCATGTCTCTAGGTAGCTGTAGGAAACTTAAAGTATAATTAACTTAGGGTCTTTGTCTTTAAAAGTGTTCCCGGATCAGTCCTTTGTCCCATCGGACATAGTTAAGCCTCCTGCCTTGGGAAACACCCTGAGCACGCTCATCCTGTCACGTAATAACAGCCTGCTTTATTCTCTGGCTCTCATCAGCTTGTGAGTTTCAGGAGGGTAGAAGAAGGATTGCCCTCCTTCACTCTAGAATCTAACAGAATACCAGGCTAGTGGATAATGTTTGTCGAGGAAAGGAAGGGAAGGTGGGGTAGGGAAGAAGGAATGAAATGATTGATCTAGTAGAAAACATTAAATATCATAGCATTATCCACTGACTGAAAGGACGATGTGATACGTGCTCTATGTGAAGCACATGGACCTCCAAGGCAGTTCAGCAGTGAAGATGGGCCTTTAATGCTTCCTATTGGGTGGTTCAGTGGCCAGAGCATATGGCTGACCTTAGATGTCAGATACCTACCTGCTTCTGGTCCTCCATCTGTAAAATGGGGCTAATAATACCTCACAGGGGTGTTGAGAGGATACATGAGATAATATATGCAAAAACTCTTTCACTTTTTTAGAAGAAAGACACTATATAAACCTAAGGTATTATTATCATTCATTTTAACTTTGGAATAGCATCATCCTGTCATTTTTGATCCCATAATTACAATACATCAGGTAAGCACAGATTTTAAAATCAAGGGAGCACTGTACAATGAACGAAGACATGAAAACTTTGTCACATGAGAACAGCCCTGACAACTTCAAAAGTGCCTTAGGGCTGCATCTATTTCCATATTAATGCAAGCCATAGACATCATTAAAGAGAAATGCAAACATGTAGTATTTGCTAGACTGCACCTCTTATTTGACAGATACACAAAAATCAGCTGGGCTTTGTATGAGTAACCACTGGCAACGAGCACTCCTTCTTACGAAAAGGAAGGAAAAGTGCTTTTTGTTTGAAGCCCTGGACCACCACCATGCAGCTGGGACAGAGGTCCCTGATTCCAAAGCCAAATTTGAAACCTAGCAATATTCAGTCTCTAGCCCCTTTTAAATTAGATATCCGTGCAACCCAGTCTCAGACGTTTTTTAATGTGGCAATTCTAAGAAAGCTGTAAGTGCTAAATATTGCAATTTCAATACTTTTTGCTAAAGATTTCAGAAGGTTTGGGTTAGAATGTTTTCTGTCTTTCTTTGCCTTTGTCCTTACAATGGCCCACGCAGTCCTATTAAATGGGGTAGAAGAGCATAAGGGTAATAATTTGGAAACCTTAGTTTTACTTGGATCCCCTGTGGTCTCAGTTTCCTGATGCAACGGTGGCACTGAGGTTCTGTGGTCCTCTGGCTCAGTCGACAAAGAAAGACAAGGCCCCATTTACATCTATGGGTTGACAGAGTAGGGATTACAATAAATACGTCTTTCCAGCTACATTTTAATCCTTCTGCGCACCATTCTTACCTAACAGTGTTAATATTGAGTGTCCAAGCTTATTTCTGGAATCGCCATCAATTTAAGAGATGATACCAGAGAAGATTTGAATTGCTTCTCTCCCTGGTGGAAATCTTAAAGTGTTCTGCAGTTTTAATTAACAGTGAGATGTCATTGTTTTGGATGGAGACCAAGACAGAGCCCTTGGTGTACCATCTTGGCATTCATTGCAGAGGTAGCCATCCCTGACATTCCTTAGGCAGGACAGCAATGCTGAGCTGAAGGGCGCCCGGCAGTGAGGTGAGGGCTCTCCTCAGAAATCAGCGTTTTCACAAGGACTCTTAGCTGTGAGAGCCAGGGTATGTGCCCTGCTCTGCAGATCAAGCCCAAGACACTGTAACAGGCACTCTTCATCTTCATATCTCTCCCTCTCCCTCTCGCACTCTCCCTCTCTCTCTCCCATGGGTCAGAGGTCACTTTCTCTTGAATACAACCACTGGGTATATAATGTGCACTGAGCATCTTGCCATCAGAGCTCCAGTATCCCAAGGACTAAATGTTTCCTTTGGCCCAATTGATGGAAAAAAAATTATTCCACAGTGAACCTACTGGAGATATACACGGAGCAGAAAGCACAGGGATTTTATCTCCCAATTTTTATTCTGACTTTCCTCTTGGTGCAACATTCAGCAATACTTAACTAGCTTTTGTCTTTTTTAATAGTGGGGATAATAGGTCTGTTGATACTAATTTTGACCTTTTTATTGATGACCTCAGAGATAGCTCTCGATGAAAAAATCATGTTAGTAATAGAAATGAATATTTCTATCTCATATGGGTACTTTGGGGTAAAAATAGTCTGAGGGTATAGTTTAGGTATTCTGCACAGATCTAGATGTGAGATTCATTTAACTCATTATGGGCCAGACACAAAGGAAGGAATGTGTACAGACATTATTTCACTTAATTCTCACAGCCTTGTACTATAGTCTCATTTATAGGTAAGAAAACTCAGGTGAGGACTTAGTAAATGGCACAGCTGGGACTGGAAGTAAAGACTTCTGATTCCAAGCTCAAGTTACCCTTTCTACTACACACATGCTGTCTAGGACAAATGGCCATTCGTTTGAGGGATGCCCCACTTTAAGGAGAACAGACAGGAAGGGATGGTCATGAGGGAAAGGGGCTTACATCATCAATGAGATCCGGCTAGACCTCGAGGTCAATTCTTTGACCATCGACACTTCACCCAGAACGACACACATCTGACCTCAGAAGTCTTGATAAATAATCTAAATCCTTACATATATATTTTTGAAAAAGTTGTATATGAGTTTAAATAACACATTACACAGAGAAACATACTAAAATGCCTAATGACACATCTGTCTGCCAAAAGACTCTACCCTAGCTGCTCTCCCTCACACACTCTTTTTTGCGTGTGCTTCTCTGTCTCATTTTCTGTGTGTATTTCTCTCTGTGGATCTGTCTGACTTTCTATTTTTTCCCCTAATACCACAGTGCCAACTGCCCGCCCCCCTTTTTCCCATCTAGTCATTCCTCTCATGTATTTCACTCCCCGCTCATGACCCCCTGCTTCACAAAGAGCCCCCAGGGAAGTCTTGTGACTGCTATTAATCTCGTAGAGAACAGGTCCTGGAATTTTAGTGAATAAAACTCTGCACCTCATTATATAGGTTAATAAGCTCTTAGAGCATGTTCAGATCCTATGAAATATTAACGACATGACACAGAGGTTGTAGGCTGAGAATATCTTATACTTGGAGCATTAGAGCCTTCACCAATTAAACATCATTCAGAAATTAAAATAAAGCATTAAATTAAACAAAGCAATAAATATCTGTGGGAAAATATTTGACTTCTAAATGTCTCTGATACAGGATAAAAATTGGAGGGAGAACATTCATTGCCACTTAAAGGAAGATAGATTTAAAACTGAACATACATATGTAAGCTCCCTACTAGGAAAAACATGGCATATGTTGGTTATACAGAACAAAACAAAATTGAATTGGAAGTCAAGAAATGAGTCGTACAGTTAATATTTAGTGTTGGCAGTTCTTTATAGTATCCGATAGGCAGTAGATAGTATAAATAGCACTCACCTTCCAGCTGAGAACTTGGTGGAATCAAGTATCTTTCTATGAGCACAGCTCTTTCAATGAGCACACCCCAACCCCAAAGCTTCCAAAACAATGGAGGTTGGAACACAAAACCAAAGCTCCTCTGACAGAGGTTCTGATTTTATGCATTCCTCAAAAATAAACGTAGATTCAACTTGTATACCCTAGTGTCTTGCATTGACTTGTTATGTTAAAAATAGCAACCCCGAGCATTGAAGAAACCATAGAAGAGTTTCTTTTCTCGTGGGGCTTTTCTTTAATTCCTTTTGACTGTGATAAGACATTTAATTGCTGCAAAATTGCCATTTTAGGAAGAAAACCTCTCTGGTCCAAGCAGCACAAGACAGAGCCTGAAGGTTTCTGGCAAATTCAAAATTGTGCAGTCAGTGTTCCAGGCTTGGGCATCACCTTGCCCAGACAAGCATTCCACATCCAGGTGTCCAACCTGCTTACAAATTTCCTGAAGTAATCCTCCCAACGACTTTCATGGCCAAGATCTGCCAAAATCCTAATCAAAAGCCACAGGTTCTCTGCCATTTACATAGATTCTCTGCCAGGCCAACGTTCTTCCCACTTTTACATCTAGAGCCCATAAGAGAAATGACAAGACAATGGCAGAGACATGTTTTGTCATCATCGAGCCATGAAACCAGTACCGGCAGCTGCCTCCTTTCAGATAGGTACTTAATTAAGATGCTAATGAAAAGGCTCCCTTTCATTAAAAGAAAAAAAAAATATTTGTAACTATGTGTGATGATAGATGTTAACTAAACTCGTGGTAATTATTTTGGGCTCTATATATCTCAAATCATTACGATGTGCATCTAAGCTAATACAATGTTATTTATAAATAAATAAACAAACAAATAATAAAAATATAATTATAGATATTTAAAATCTGTCTTTATTTGAACCACTCTATGGCGTGTTTTCTGTTACTTAAGACAAACACACTCCTGACCAGACACAGTGTCCTACCTCGTTGCTTAGCAAAATGCCTCATCGCCATCACGGAGTTCTCGAGAACAGAGGGGAGCAGGCTTCAATCACCTCAGCGATCACTCCAAAATCTGCTCCGCCAGTCCCAGCTTGCTTCCTGAATTTTAGAACCATGTACCCCATCACCTAAAGCTCACCCCCAACAAGATATCATACAGCACCTCAAACTCTTCTTGGACCACACTGAGCCCCTCTTTTTATCCCTAACTCTGCTCCTCTGGGTTTCTAACTTCAGTCCGTAGTCCTCAAACTGTGGAAGTCAGGGTGCAGGCACCTGCTCGGCCATACTCTCTTAGGCTTGAGCAGAGTTTCATAGCCTTCGTTGGAGATTCACAACGAAGTCCAGAGTATTATCGTTTTGAAATCTGGACACTAGCCACGCCATGAACTGAGAAAAAAATTCACGGTGACATGAAGTTCTCTCACGTCGCTGCTCTTCCTCTTGTTCCCATTTCTTTAGACTCAAGGACAAGAAAAAAGAAGGGAAAGGGGAGATGGGGCCACATCTTGGTGTCACCCCACCCTCCCTGGCTTCAGTGAGGGAAGGAGTCTCTGGAGAGAGAAGGGCAGGATGAAGCATCCAGACTTGTTCGAAGACAAGAGACCATAGGAAGACTCCTCTCAGGAAGAAGCTATGTGAGGACCAAAATATTAAATACATGTTATTATAGATTTTCGTTTGTTTTCAAATTACACAGCTTAACTCTATCATCACGTCCTCAGCAATACTTAGGACTTTTTAGTTGGAAGTGGCTGAGACCCAGCTCCAACCAGCTAAAGCAAATAAGAACAATGCTTTGGTTCCCCAAACTGCCCAAGATAAAGGTGGGAGCAGAGCTGGCTGTGCGGCTGATGAATCTGGGATCAAAGGATCTTCAGAACACACTCTGCCTGTCAGCTTTATTCTCGGAGGGCAATGAGGATGCTTCTTCACACCACGGCCACCAGCTTCTCAGCTCAAACCAGGAGAAGAAAATAAGTCTTGCTCCTATCTCGGCTCAAACAAATCCCAGAAGAAGTCAGGAGTTTTCTAGGGTGCTTGAGGCCAGTCTTTGTGAACATAAAAGACTGCAGCTACTTGGTTTCTAAGATAAATATTCAATATACTGAAGTAATGAAGTCCCCCTCCCCCCTTTAAGCTTTTAAGTTCGACCTACAAATCTTATTTTTCTATCTATAAATCTAATAAAATTTTAAGGATTACTTTACAATTTTGGCAATTACGTTCCCTTAAATAGCCTAAACCGCACTTATAAATGTATATATACGATTTTCTTCTTAAGTACTTCAAATGCTTGACTAACAAGCAAAGCTTTCCCAAGTACCTAAGCAGTTCTTATAAATCTAATAAATTAAACTTTTAAATACCATGACCCTAAAGTTCTCTTAAATCTTTCAATACTGTTTACAAACTTAGCCAACCTCTCTTGGAACTTTCAACTTTAAAGCTTTAGTCTGAAGTCAAGCACTTAATTAGTCGTTTAAACTAGAATCACATGGCTAATTATAAGGTCAACTATGCCAGAATCTCTTAAACATTAAAAACACATTACAAACATTACAAACAATTTCGTTTAGCAGACATATAGGATTGTCTTAAATTCAACACAAAAACATTAAAAGTATGGGTTTTGTTTACTTCATTCTCTCTTGTAGTTAATTTTAAAACCTTTCAAGGTTGGAAAACACGTACTTGATAAGGGAACACTTTTGTAATTTGCAGCAAATTGGAGCTACCTTCTCACTGGATGGCATTTTTCATTAACCAGAGATTTAGGCCCAGATGTGAGCTCAGGAGGTAGAGAACTTGAACTTGAGAGTTCTCCCTTTCCTGAAAGGCATGATAAACTTTTCCTATAGCGGTCAGCCATCAGGGACTGCGGATCCTATGTCCCACAAATGGGACCCGTTTGGCTAAAGTGAGTCTCCTGAGAAGAACTAAATATTTACCTAATTCAGGTGTAACTTCCTTCACCAGTTTGCACCAGATTTGAGTCCAGGGATTCCATAATCTCCCACCTGGAATTCTTCATTACTTGGTTGGATTCAGCTAATCTATATAGGGTTTAATTCTAAACACGCTTGTTCATGAGCTACAGCTTCAAAGGCCATTTAAGAAGAAGTAGGAGAACTCTGGCTAGTTTGGTCACATGTACACTCACTGGGCCAAAGGTGGGTGTGCATGTGATTATCTAATTCTGTACCTTTTGTTCCTTGTTCCACAGAAAGGGTAGGGGGAGAAGAAAGAAGCAATAGAGTCACTGCTTAGAGAACAAAAAGCAGCTACCACCCCCCCAACCCCCGCCCTCCTACTCACCCTTTCCTAAGCCGCCTTCCACTCTGCAGCCAGGGTGACTTTCCTCAGGTATAAATCTGGCCATGCATGTGCCTCTTGAAATGCTTCTATGGACCTTCGTCATCTACACTTGTAGACCATGACCAAGACTCATTCCTGCACAAGGCCTCTGTGGATACACCTACTAGGCTTCTCTTCAGCCTCATTCACTGACACTTTTCCTGACATTTCTTATCTTTTGGTCATTCTGACAGGTATAATTTATCCTATCAGCCATAATTTACTGATTTACAATGCTCTAAATATGCCATGACCTTTTATATCTTTTTTTTTTTTTTTTTTGGTATAAGCCAGTCCAAAAAATGCCTTTTCCTGCGTCATTTGCTTACTAAACTCCTGTTCATTGATTCCAGGGCTCCTCTCAACACCTCTCTCCCTTTGAATTGTGCCCTCTTCTGAGGCCCCAGAGCAACTCTGTGCTCTATTGTTACACTCATCACAATGTGGAGAGATTATTTGTCAGCATATTCACTTGCTAATTAGAACGTCAGTTCCTTAAAGGAAGGTTTCTGTCTTATTGTTCTTTATATCCCCAACACCTTCCCCAACACCTGGCATACAGGCAATCTCAGGAGAGACCTCCTTTTTGAGGCCTCTGGAACTAACATAACTGTGAAATGTGGGAATGATTAATATATTTTATAGTACACAATGAAAGCTCATGACTCGGTTGTGGGGGTGGGGGAAGAGAAAAAGAAAATGAGAGAGAGAGAGAGAGAAATAATTTAGGAACCATAGTTAAATCAATGAATGACCATAGAACCAGCTCAGGCAAATGTGAGGCATTTATTCAAGGCCTTTTAAATCCTCCTAAATAATAATACTAGCAAATTCTTAAATACTTACTATGTACCAGGCCTTAGTTAATCACTGTGTATCAGTTGATTTACTCCTTGCCAAGACCCAGTGAGATAAGTCCTACTATTTTCCTCCTTTTAAAGAGGAGGAATCTAAGGAAGAGAGAATTATATAACTTTCTTGTCCCTCTAAATATATGCAGCTTACCTGTTTGAACACTCAGTGGTCCATCATGAGATAGAACCAGATATAACAAGCCAAGAAATGAAGATGACAGAATAGAAAGAATAGATGAGAAATTCAGGAAAAGAAGATGTTTCTAAGTGATGACTTTTGCATGACAGCGTTTACGAATATTATTTGCTGTCTGTGTGGTCTTACCGGAAAGAACATATTCCATTTGGTTAGAGTACCCACCCAGTTGATGAAGTCCAAGTCTTAATATTTGATCAGGTCCATTCACAACAGCCCGTGTTGAGTAGCTGCCTTCTAGTGGTTTTGCCAAAAGCATGATTAAAAATCCAACCACTCTCACCTAAACAAGGAGATCTATGTTATGTTTAACTAAGTGAATTAGTTTAAACTGGAATACTATTACATCAGCAAAGATCAGCCTCCAGCCTGTGGTGCCCTTGGCTGACATCAGGATGTCCCCTAACATTTATCTTGTCATGCCATTGCTGCACTGTCACTAGAGGTTCTACATCTTCCCCCCAGGGTCAAGCTAAGATGGAATGTCAGGGAGTGAATGGATCCATGTTTCCTGACTCTAGGCACTCCTGTCTGTTTCTTTGTTTGAGTCAGTTTTGTAGTTTCTGCAGAATTGAAAGCCTGTCACTCCAACTGATCACTCTTTCAGTGGTCAGTCCAAGCTGGTGACACAATTGTTAGCAAGTAAGATGGGAAGAGTAAAGTCATTCTTGGCTGGATTTCTTGCAGCAGGGACTCTCTTGGGTAAGTCCCCGCACTTGTGACATCAGTTGGCACCATGAACTGACATGTGAGGCTGGGAATTAAGATTATAGAAAATGAAGAGAGAGCTTGGGAAACAACGCCTTCCTGTTTTAATCATAGGCTGGCATGTGTCCCTACCTTCTCTTTAGTTTGAGAAGCAAGGCCATTTCCCTGATTACAAATACAGGGTAGGTATGCCTCTGTGAGTCGTTAGGGTGATGAATGTTGTGTGTGTGCGTGTGTGTGTGCGCGTGTGCACACACGTGCACGCACATGCACTCATGCTATCGAAGGAGATTGTGCAGATTTGTGTAATTAACAAACGTTTTAAACTGGTAACTGCAAGTATATTTACAATAATTCTCCCTTCTTGATCTTAGAGATTCCTTTATGCTTACTATTTGGGGGTTGGTATTAAGAGTATGTTGCTTGTAAAACTTCCAGAGTGATCTTGGGCAAATATTTTATCCTTTTTAGTCCCTCAGGTACCTCATCCATTAAAAAAAGAGTTGGAGGCAAATCATCTCCATGCTCTCTTCTAGCTTTACAGTTCTAGAACTTGAAATGATCAGCAAATACCTGTCGCTGTGTTATAAATGCCTTTCATTTGCAATACATTTGACATCCAGGGATTAATTTGTTTAGAAATAACACTCTCCGGGGGAAGAAAGAAAGGATGTATCATACTATTAGCAGTTGGTTGCTGATCTGTTTTTTGGCAAAGACCTAACACCAAATCACCTGGAGGTAAAGGTTGCCAGTTGTGCATAAGGTAATAAGGCATCTATCTCTTCTGTTAAAGGGAAACCAAAGTCATGGACTAGGGGTCTCACGCACTTCCTCCAGGCTGGGCATGTTCATCTACTGGACCACATAACACATTCATTGGACAGTGCACGGTTGGATCTCTCTCCAAGGCTTCCCCTACAATGGGCTGGTGTTCTTCTAAAATTCAACCCTCTCCAGTAATTCAAAGTTGACCCTCTGATCACTAGAAACCGTTAGCAAAAACTATAATGGCTTGTAAAACCATTCTATGATGGGCTAGCCTCTTTCCTGGTCATCGTGTTGTGATTTCTTTGTCTTATCGGAGAGGGTTTCTGATTCTCAGTGAGACTGATTCCAGGCACAGAAACTAAGTGTGCAAGCACTGTTCTGAAGCATGAGCCACTGCCTGCATTAGCTTGGCTGCCCTCTCTGCTCTGGAGTTCTGCTTCATACACTTCTCATAACTCTGACACCTCTCTTCAATACATCTTGTCATTCTTGGCTAATAAAATTGGTCTTATGCCAAGTCAACCATTCTCTGAAATCCTGGATGCCCCATCTCATCATATCTTCCTTTTATCACTGAATAAAGTACAGTACTGTTTGAACAACTTTGTGTATGTTTTTTTGTTGTTGTTCTGTCCAACAAAGACAAATCTCTTCCAACATAAGACTGAACCATTTTATCAACTATGAGTTTGTTTCTTCTCACTTTCCTATAGCTAAGGAAGGTTCTAAGAAAGATTTTGTGAGATGTGTGGTTCTTTATTCCATTTGAATATATTCAATCACTAAGAGAAGAATTCTTATTTTGTATAAGCTCATCAATTTGTTTAAGAATCTCATCTTCCTCTGGGACTTTCTGCTTCTTATCGGGAATATTTCATCCTGTGTTACATTCAGCATCTCATTGTGCTATTCCCATAACCCCATGAGCCAGAAAATCTGTTGTTTATTCTCTTTTGACATATTGCCCATTGGATTTTTTAATTAAATTTTTATACATATACATATATATGTATAAAATATACATATACATATATATGTATATGTATAAAAATTATATATATATATATATGAAAAATGCTAAATGTGATATCACGTATTTTTTTTTACTTTTTTTTTGTTTTGGGTTAATTTAGTAGATTTTTGTGTTCTTTCTGTTTTTGTCAGCTTTCCTCTCTTCCCACCATTGTCCCCACTACATCATTCTCCTCCATCCAACTTCTGCATCTCATTTTAACCACCTAACATAGATCTTTCTATATTTCTCTGTGCTCGTGTAATTATATACAAACATGAATATGCATATATAAACATGCAGAAATAAGAGTTGTATTAGCCAGGGTCTCAGCTGGAAACAAATAGCAACTTCCAATTAAGACCATTCAAGGAGAATCTAATAATGGGATTATCAATAAAAGTACAAATAGGGTATCAAAAAATAGGATCGAATCTGTAGCCCAGGGCTGTTAACGTTCCTAAAACTAAAGGAAGGAAGGGAGGAGGTGGTTGTCGGAAAGGGAAGGAAAGTCCTACACAAAGGGCTGTCTTAAGAGAAGCTGTGATATTCAGAGACTCAGGCAGCTCTGACCTCTCTCTCCTGCCAGCACCTCTGACTGGCTGAGCCTGACAGGAAGTCATTGGTCTCAGAGATCCCACTTGACTGGTGCATGAAGGTCGGCCTCCCAGGGGCCAGATCGGCGTGGAGAGGGTAGAAGTGGGTATGTAGGAGAGGAATGAAGACATTGCCTTAGGATTGTGTTTGTGGTTGTTATTTCTTTTCTAAAAATGAGATTATATTACTTATACTTTGCTATATCCACTTTTCTCCACAACACTTGGTAGATATCCTTTCAAATGAACAGGCATAGATTTCATCTATTATTTTTAATGACTGCACAAGAGTCCATGGGGTGGGAAGTTCTAAAATGCATTCATTTTCTTTTCTTTTCTTTTTTTCTTTTTTTTTTTGGCTACTTCAAACATCATTGGAGTTATGTGTATAAGTATGCATGTTTGCACGTAGATAAGTATGTCGTGAATGAATGATATATACATATACATACATATGTATTCTAGTACTTCTAAGAATATACATTTTATTTTCATTGCTTTCTACAAGGCTATAACTGTTCACATTAATAAAATGTGTGAGTACCCTATTTCCCTCATTCAATCCCAGAAATAGGTGTTATAGTCTTTCTAAATCTTGCTAGTTGGAAGGTAAAGTGAAACCTCAGTGTTACTCTAATTGGTACGTTCCTTATAACTATTGAACTTGAATATATTTCCTATGTTGGTTGGCCATGTGGGAAACCACCTGGACTTTCTAACCCACTGGCTTTTTGCTAGTAGACCTTGTTAGGATTGTGGTTCTTTTTCTGATATTTGTGTCCAGTTGACCATGGCTGTCTATACCTCTGTTCACTTCCATAGTGGACATATTTTCCCAGTGGAAATGCTCTTTATTTGTTTACACACTTGTGCTTTCTGCCTATTGGCATTGGCCTTCTCTCTGGTGCCCATGAGCAAAGCTGAGAAGTTTATTCCCTTTGGCATGAGGACTGGCTTTCTGGTCGATGTCCCATCTAAATACATTTTCCTTTCTGACTAGCATTGGTATGGATGCCCCAGGAAGCAGTAGCTCTAAGGCATTACTTACTTACAGCCCCTTCTCTTACTAGCGCCTTGTAGGCTGTGGTATGACTTTACTGGCCCTTAAGGTATCACTCATTTAAAATGCATCTTTAGAAAAAGAAGGAAACTTTTTTGTGCCTACCTATTGTGCCTACTTCTGTGTCTCCATCACCTCTTTTATCTTACCTCGAACCCAAAACCCGGACAGAGATCAAGGCATAACAAACACTAAGGTGCACACAGATAGGTTGAGAGTCTTGTTAAAGTGCAGATTCCAATTCAATGGGCTGGAGTAGGGGGGTCTGAGATTCTGCATTTCTAACAAGCTCCCAGGGGTGCTGATTGAGTGACCCCACTGAGAGTAGCCAGAAGGTTGATAACTGGGGCATCAGTAGATTAAGCAACATATAAACAGAGTAGGGTGTCACATAACTAGTAAGTAGAGAGCAGTACTTAGTCACGGTCTGCCTGAGTCCAAAGCTTCTGGAATCAAGCTGATCTGTTTGCTTATTTTCTGTTCCCAGAACCGGAAACCTTGTGTTAATGGCATCAGAGTTTAAGCTCCTCTAAGGCAGAGACTATGTTTTGCTTACCTCTATGTCCCCGGCCTTACATGGTGTCCGGAGCACAAACATTTGCCAAATGACAAGTGCCAGAGTTGCACAGGCAAGCAAAACAAATACGTAAGACCTGATAGACAAGCAATCTTCAGACTTAACTGTGCACATCACAGGAGCAGCAGGAAAGAAGCTTCTGGCACCTGGGCCCAGAGCAAAGAACTCCTGAGCTGTAGCTCTCCCAACGTCGAGCGCCATTTTGTGATGGGTACCTAACCAACTACTCCCCAGATCAGTGAGGCACTGAGGAACTAAGCTCATGAAGTAACTTATGACAATCACCCTGAAGCAGAGGCAAAGTCTGTCCTCCTTGGAATAAAAGAAAACCAGACAATGGGAAATGTTGTTCAGAAGAGTATTAATTGGGAACCTCTGTGCCTCTAAACTCCTCTGGGTACAGAAATGAATAAAGTAAACAGATCCTTGGCTTCATGCACTCACAGAGAAGCCTCTATAGCAAAGCCAAGAACAGGGTAACAACAACAACAACAAAAAACAATCGTTTATTGAGTGGGCCAAGTCTTGTGTAAGGACCTGGCACATCCAATTATCTCATAGTATTTAATCTTCACCACAGCCCTACGGCCGTGGGCACCATCCTCACTTTTCAGATGAGAACAGTGAGTCTCAGAGATGCTAACTAACCTGGGCAAATCACACAAGTGAGGGTTAGAATCTTGATTTATATTCAGGTCCACCTGATTTGTTTTTGTTTCCATTCGACAAGAATTAACTCAGTGCCTGCTCTGGGCTTGGTAATGTGCTAAGTGCCCAAGTCATGTTTCTTCTATTATCTTAGCTACCTCCTTTCTTTTCTCCTTATTTCTGAATAAAAGTTCAATATCGTAGGGTGGTTCTATCTATATATTAAAATGAAAAAGAGAGAGAAAGAGAGATTGAGAGTGTGAGAGAGACCAACTAGACATCTCATATTCTCAAATGCTTTTTTTCTGAGAAAAAGCATTTGTCAGGTTAATTTATATACACAGTTACTTCATTTGAACAACTTATGAGGATAAAACTAGAGTTGTCAACTCCTTCACAAAGAGTTAGACATCGTACTTTCTGCATATGTTGTGCAGGCCTGTGTATGTTTGAGAACTTTCTGGAAGCTTTTGAGAAATATTATTTGATGATAACACTTACTGAATAAATGAAGAAAACTTCTTTGGTTTTTTAGAGAAACAGCTCAAAAGTATGCATTTTCTCGGTGCTGTGTGGAAGCACAGACTCATTCTCCCTTTGATTGTGCCATGTTATCAATTAGCTGCCCTCCCTCAGCTCTGTTAATGTAGGTTGCGAGGAGTAGTAAACTATTAACTTCCAGAGACAGGCAGCTTAAATTACAATGCCAACTCTGAACGGTATAAAATTTGCAAGTTGAATTCCATAAGAACAATCCCTTTGTCTGGCTGAGTCCTCCTGGGGGCTGGGAGGAATGGGGCCCCAAGGCTCACTCAGCCATGGGATCCTTCTTCTGCTTTGTGAACCTTACGTCCAGCCACCGAAGGAATGGGCTCCATCGGGGCTGCCTCCATGTTCTTCCCTTATCTTTCCCCAATGTGGCTGGGTAACCACGGTGACAGGGAGGATCTGTGGGGGAAGCAATGCCAAAACGGTGTTTTGTTCTGCCACTGAGCTCCGCTCTGTTGCAAAAAAAGCATTACAATTAAACAGTAAAGTTGGAGAAATCAAGTCAATGCACGCTAAAGGCAGCTCAGGTGAGGAACAGACAATGCTTGTGACACCGTGAATGTGTCCAGGAATTACCCAGCTGAGAAAACAATCTGATTTTAAAGTCCCTAATAAATTCTTTCCACTTAATCTTTATTTAAGGAACACTGTTAATTAGCTGTGACTATATCATGTAAGCATCTTAATTTAGGATGGGTATTAAGTGCTGATAAAGGCAATCTCAAAGGCAATAGTGGGTTTTGTTAGTTTCAAGAATATTATTTAAACTAAACAAAGGTGAATATAGTAAAGAACTATTTTTAACTGTTGACTTGGTCAGTCATGCTCCATATTAAAACTGGGTGTTAAAATGATGTTTATTGGAACTTCCTATGTGCTCTAGGTGGCAGTTACTCTTCCTTTGTTCCAAAATGCACTTTCTAAAATGTAGAACATGTTTTATTAACTCTATCCTCCAATTTACTAATCAATAAAATATTTATTGAAGAACTAAAATTTCAAGTTGTGGACCATACACAAAAAAAGACAAGATATTATCATAGTTCCCCCTTAAGGAGATTATAATCTGTATATGTTGCACGTGTGTGTGTGCACATGAGCAAATTTTAATGAGTTACCGAGGAAACTATGGAATTGACTCTAATTTTGGCTTTGTCTGTGCAATAATTTTTACCCTCGGTTCCCTCCAAGAGTTGAGAATAACTACAGAGACTAAAACTCCCCATACTTCTGAGAACATTCCGTTTTTAAGCATGACTTGATTTTTCATTTGAAAATAATGGCAGAATTAAGTAGCAAAAAGATCCCATTAGGTTGTCATAATGGACTAAAGCTAACATGATTCACTTTAACCAACTTAAACAGGAAGGTCTGCATTCCAGAGAATGGATGAGATTCTGAGCTTTGTGAGACCAGAGACGGAATATGCCCACTTCATGGGGTCAGTATTTTCAGCGCCCAGCACAGTGTTTCTGAAATGGTTGTTGTGTGAATGAACCTGCCCAAGTGATGCAGCTGGTGAATGAGAAGTGCTGAGAAGAGTTCACAGTGGTTGATTCTACAGGTACCGCGAAGGCAACGCTTCATATGATGGAAGTGCCCAGGAAAAGCCACTCAAAAGTGGGAGACTTGGTTAAAGGAGGGGCTTTCAGTTCACTCCATTGTGTTTTTCCATTAAGAGATTGACCCATTCTGGATCGAAATTCATTATGGGAAAAGAGAACTCCATTAGAATGGAAAGGAAGGGAAGAGAAGAGCAGGGAGTATGAGTGCATCTAAGGTAGAAAGCATAAGTCTTCTTTCTCTAAACTTTTATTTCTATCACATGAGTGTATGTTTATATATATATATATACACACACACACATTATATATGTTATATATTATATTATATATTATATGTGTGTGTGTGTGTGTGTGTGTGTATATATATATAAACATACACTCAATGTTAGTGATGACCGACAGATTTTGTACAGTATTTCTCAAGAATAAAACTCGAGGGTTGGTCAAGAAAGAGGAGACAGTTTAGATAAAGGCAAAGAGGAAGGAATGGCCCAAGAATATGAAGAAATGAAAGTAATTTTGTCTGGCCCCAGGATTGGGTGCCCCAGGGTGAGTAGTGGGAACTGAGACTGGAGGGGCATGCAGGTGACAACTAGAAAGGGTATTCTGCTCAGCTCAGGAATTTGTACTTTATGTTGAAGGAATATGAAACAAAATGGCTAAGGGAAAGCTAATATGGAGTGACCGGAAGAGTGGGAATATAGGGAAGAAACATCACAGAAGTCAAGGGAAGATTGACCTTCGAACAGAGGGTTGAGGTTGTTGTAGTCAGTAATGTTAAAAGCCTCACTGTGGTCAAATGCAATAATAATAAAAAACATGAAAGTCGTATTTGGCAGTAAAAGCTCAGTTGTTTCTTATTTTTTTGTGGGGAGGGCACCAAGATCTTATATTTCACATGGCAAGCAAGCATGCATATAACACATAAACACAATTTCCATGAAACAATTTTTATTGTTACCATGTGCAAGGCACTCTGTCATTTTTTTCTTTTCTTTTCTTTTCTATTTATTTTTAAAATTCTAGTTGAGATCCACAGAAGTAATGGCTGGTGACCAGAAATTTGAAAATGACTACATTACAACACAATGCAACTATATTGGAATGAATGATATGGCACCCAGAGCAGTTCTCCTGGAATCAAGGATAGTAATTTCTTCTGTCGTGTGTACCTATTTTTATATAGCCTGTGAGCTAGATTTGACTTTGCAAAGCCAAGACAATAACATTTGTATATGTACGTATATAAGTTAAAGTAAAAATTCTATTTAGTCTAGTTACCACTTCAGACTCCCAGATCTTTTCTAGGTGTGTATTTTGAAAACCATTCATACTGGTAGTTGTAAAATTGTTTCATGAAACTTCCTGTATTTGAAAGCATAGAAGCAATACCCAGTCACAAATATTTTGCAGGATTCTGGAGGTGGAGGGGAGGGGAAGGGGAGTAGAGTGTCTAAATTGGAAGACTTCACTTTAGATAATGAAAAAATATCAGTCCGCCCATTCATAAGAAAATCTTGAGTGATTTTCCTCTGTCTTGGAAAGAAATAGAGGTTAAGGAATACTCCCAAACTGACTCACCTACAGTAAGAATCAGAACACATTTAATAAAAATTTTGTGATGCATATGCATGTTTTCTACATTAAAGATTGAAATGTTTAAAATAAAAGCTACATTTAAAAAATAATTACTTACCTCCCTTACTAAGCATTTTACAAAGACAATTAGATCTTTTTTACGCTGTTGCATATCCAGGTCATATTTAAAACCTTCTAGATGCTCCATATAGGAAAAATATCTTAAGCAAATATCTATTTTTCATTAAGTTTATTTGAGATAAAGTTTTATCAAAGAGTACTGGGTCAATATATTTTCTTATTTTTTATTCCTGACGAAATAAATTATTGTCATCTGACTATAGAACTTGATGGGCATAAACTTTTAGTAATACCTTTGAACTACTTTATTAACACTTTATTAATTATAAAATATATTTGCTTTGTCATAAAGCACACTGAAAGTTCTAGAGTTTTTAGAAAAGTTAGTTTTCAGTTTTGCCTTCAGGAAAGTTGTTTCCTAATGTTCTTCAGAATTGAGTGAGAGCCTAAAATCAAATCTTGAAATAAATGAGATGATACGTAAAAGATTAAACACCTAAGTTCTGCATAAATTGTTCCTGGACAGGCTTGGGCTCGAAAGATAATAAAACTCTCTTAACTGACTTCTACAAAACGGAGGGATTAACTGACACTTATCAGTGCTTCTGAAAAACATGCCAGACCATCATACCTAGCCCGGAGGCTTTGTCCAGTGAAGCCAAGCACTTCTGTTCTCGGGAGTTAGTCCTGTACTTTCCCAGCAACAGGTAGGTTTGCTCTTAGGGGCCAGTTTCACCTGGAGTTACTGTTAGAGGGGAATTCCTCCTTCTGGTCCCCACTCCTTGATTCTATAATGAGGGATTTTCCCCAAGCACTCTCCAAACCTCTCTCCTCGTCATTTATTCTACCCCCGGGGAGGTGAAGTAATTTACAAATGGTAAAGTTGAAAAGAAAAACTTGGGTGGTTGGCTCAGCTTTGCTTTTCTCTCTTGATAAATGTGCCTAGTTCTACTCAACCTGGACTTCGGGTCCTGAGAGGGAAGGTCATCCCAAGTCCAGAGCCTCTTGGGACTGGGTGATTAAGTCTTGGTCTAATTCTCACTTGCACTGTTACCTTGGCTAATAAATCTAAAGTCCGGACCTTCGCCCTTGGCTTCTGTCATTAGAAAAGTGGTATTCTGACCTCAATATTTGCTCTTTGTTTTATTTTTAACTGTTCAGATCCTGGGTATAAAAAAGGGGTACTAATTATTGAGTCCCATTTTGCTGACATCATTAATTTTAATTACATTATCTAATTCAATATTACTTAAATTGCAGACATATGATTAGAATTGTTTCAACTAAGTTGAATACTTTGGAAAGACTTGACAAAGACAAGTCATTTAATAAATACTAACGATTTAAGTGTGAGCATGACAACTGTAAATGTTTGTCAAAAATGATAAAAATCTAAATTCTTTATTCATATTACTTCTCCAGTATCCTAAAATTCTCCCTTTATTTGAACAAACTGAAACTGAAACTCATGTGTGATGCTTTTAATGGTGTGCTTTTTATAGGACAAACACAGAATTCCAATCAACTTATCCAAACAGAAAAAGTCTTTGACTCTTCATAAAAAAAGATGAAATTTGCATATGTATATGTGTTAAGTCAAACAAAATATTAAAACTATTTCTTCCACAATTTCCCTCTTAACATCAACTTTTTTAAAAAAAATCTCTTTTGCACTAAAAAAATGTCTATAGTTCTTGTTCAAACCTTCTAGAGTTTGGGGGGCCAGGAAATCCTTCGAGAATCCAGTGGAAGCTCCCTTCCTCCCCTAGAGTACACACACACACAACGCCACAGCTCACAGATATCGCGAAGCTCATTTTTGATTGAGTTCCATGAAAAACCTCCCATCTCGGCTAGGCTAATATTTGCCAACACTGCAGGATAGCCACCAGGTGAAATAAATGTGATCGGAGGCTGCAGAAGTAAGAATTTGTCACTCACTTTATTCTAATATCTAGAGGACCCGAAAGGTCAGGTGCCATATTTTAAGAGACATATTAAAAAACTAGAACTTATATAGAAGAAATGGCTAAAATAATGCAGGACTTAGAAACTATGCCACATGGCCAATGGGTGGGGAGGTTTAATCTGAGGAAGGGAGGCTTAGAGATGAAGGAGAACTATCCTTAATTATGGGGGGCTGACATAAAGTGTGGGCTGTTTTGTTTTATTCCACTAGGTAGAATGTGAAACAGGAAGAAGCTACTTTCAGGCAGGTGTGGGCTTTGTACAAGAATCCCTTCAGCCAGAGAGAGGAGTGATTAATTAACTAAGCAACAAGCATTGATAAAGAGCCTACTATCTCAAGATTTTAGATTGCCTACCTTTTCAATGAGGTATGAGTTTATTTTTAAATCAATCTCTGAAGTTCTAAAAAAAACCAAATTACCTATGTTAAGATAAAGATTGCTTTTTCACTTGCATGGATAAGTTATACATTATTCTCCATTTTTAAAAAAGTTACAAAAGTATTTTGGTCAGGGGCTTCTCTGGCATTACACTGGTGGGTTCTTGATTTGTCTATTCAAAATAATTTCTTTATTTGCCTCTTTTTCAGGGCAATTCTTTAGTACAATGATGAAACAGGCTAAATTTCCCTTTAGAAACCCATCTGTCTTTTGATCTATATACTAACCTCGCTTTCCCTGCCACGCTATCTTAATCCTCATAGAAATATTTTTGTAAGGAAAAGGGGAATTTATTCATCTTTTTCACATTTTAATTTTCTAGGGAAATGGGTTAATACCAGCAATGCTTCCTTCATTCTCCTCCTGTTTCTTTCCTCTCATCTCTTCCATTGT
>NW_006431920.1:8019414-8041397 GCF_000325575.1 Pteropus alecto | reverse complement strand
ATTTCCAGAACCAGCTACATAATTTGCAGCACTTGGTGTAAAATGAAAATGCAGGGCCCCTTGTTAAAAAATGATTAAGAGTTTCAAGATGGTGGCAACAGAGCATTAAATCAAGCATGGACCCTTCTGTTGCACAGGATGCACACCCATGAAGCCAGACCCACATATAGTTAAATTTGTTGAGTGCCTTCTTTTTTCTAGGCATTGGGAAAACTATTGAAAGTGAATAGTTTAATTCACGTTAATTCTCCCTACAATATTATCATCCTAATTCTCATTTAATTCTCCCTACAGTATTATCATCCTAATTTTGTGAATAAGAACATTGAGACTTATCGGAGAGAGAGAATTTTCTAAGGTCACATGCATAGTAAATAGAGTCGTGGGATTACAATTCATATCTATGCCACAGCCATTCTCTATAGGAAACTAGGAAAGGGGGAAAAGACATAGAGAAAAATGTGAGCATCTGAGACCATCCCTTTCCTCAAAGTTTTAGCAAGGAGCTACTTTATATGCATTAAATCAGAGCATGTGAAGTCCTAGGGAGTCAAAGAAAAATAAGATGAGCACCTGCCTTTTAGGCATATGCAATAAAAGAGAGGAAGATCTAGCAGGAGGATGGTATCTCAATCACTCAGTAATGAATTTAGTCTGGTAACAAGTCTGCTATTGAAGGAAGGTCAAAAGTCCCTCCCATCAATGCGTCCTGTAACCCACACCTGCTCTCCAGCTTGGCAGTGGCACACTGTCCTTATGCCAGTCCACCTGCCTGTTTCCCTCCTCCTAGCAAGATTTGGGGGATTGTAAGTGTCACTTCTTCTGGATTCCTAAACCCCCCCTTTCCTTTACCTACCCACAGGAGAAAAATAAAAAAAAAAGCAACTCATTGGCGTGGCAGGTTGTGTGGATCTGGCAAACACTGGTCCATATCCGGGGCCTGTGTGGAATTAATTTATCCAGAGGCGGTGGGTGGAGATTCACTCTCTTTGTTCCGAGCCTGCGCTGAACTGGTCTTAAGTGGTGACTTTGGTTATTTATTTCTGCTCTTCAGGCTAACGTCACCTTTGAGTGAACCTTTTTTGAGTTGAAAAATAGAAGTGTTAGTAATCCTTGTGGCTATACAGATGAAAGAGTATTTTCCAATTAGTGGTACCAGTAATAAATAAAATGCTTTTAATGTCCATTTCCTGATATTTATAATGTACTCGTGAACTGTTTTGGACTTGATAAGGTAAAGGTTATTACTTTTGCCTTCCCAAACCCCATCGATTCCCCATCCCCATATACAGATACATACTCTACACACGTTCCCCTTTCGCAAACCCCTTAAAACATAGCTTTGCTCAGACCTGTCGCTCAGTACTGGTGCGTAAAAATTTCTTTCACTGAAATTTGCATGTTTTGTTAAGTAGAGCCCTAAAATAAAGAGACAACTTCTGGACTGAGCGCTTTCGTTAACTGGTTGTCTGGCTTTGTACAAGGCACTTCCCTTCTGTGGGCCTCAGTTTTGTCATCTGTAACAAGAAGAGTGGGATCTGGTGACCACAAAAGTACTTTCCAACATTAACATTCTCTGAATCACCCTTAAAGGTCAGAGTCTCAGGGTCTTTCAAGATGGTAGCCCAAGGGACCCCCTGGCAAATTAAATTGAATCGATAAAATTATGTGACAGGAATGGAGGAGATGGTTTCAGGTGGCATGTACACTTGTCAAAGATCATGGGGATGAAATGTCCCAGCCTATGTTATCTAACCAGAAATGACTCAAAGGGCATAGATTTGGAGCAGGATACAAGGATGTTGCTGGGATGGTTTAGGAGGGAGATATTTTAAGAAAGACGAGATTTCATTGAGCTTCCAACATCACACAATGTCGTTCACCGCTTAGGTTTTCAGGTCCAGGTGTACTGTCTTCTTAGAACAGATTAATTAATCATACTTGGGGAATCTTTCCAGGTGGCAGGTATGCTTGTAGGCACTGGATTAAAACAGTGAACAAGACAGAATAGAGTCTCTTCCCAAGAAGAAATCGTGCATTCTAGGGAGAAGAGGATAGACTTCCAAGTAGGAGAAAGCGAAAGACAGAAGCTCAAAGACAGGCTTGGCTGAGGTTTCAGAAATAAAAAGAGAGTGATGGTTAACTTTATGTGCCAAGTTCACTAGGCCATGGGGTGCCCACATATTTGGTCAAACATTATTCTGGATGTTTCTGTGAAAGTAGCTAGGGAAGAGATTAAGGTTTGAATCAATGGGCTTTAAGGAAAGCACTTTGCCTCTGTAATGTGGATGGTCTTTATCCAGTCATTTAAAGAACCGAATAGACCAACAGACTGACTTTTCCTGAGCAAGGAGAATTCTCCAGCTGATTACCTTCGGACTTTATTTGCACCTTCGGCTCTTTTTGGTCCTATAGCAAATGGCCTTTGGACTCAAAATGGAACATCAGTTTTCCTGAGTCTCCTGCCTGCCAGCCCACCCTGCAAATTTTAGAATTTTTAGCCTCTATAATGGGCGAGAGCCGGTTCTATAAAATAAATCTCTTTCTGTATATATACATATCCTATTGGTTCTGTTTCTCTGGAGCACCCTGACTAAAACAGAGACAATGAAATGAGGTGAAGAGGCAGGCAAAGGCTATGCCAATTGGAGCTTTTTGTACACGGTTGGGAATTCATATTTTAAATGTAATGGGTAGGCATCAGTGGAATTTTCAGCAGGGAGATGTTAACACTTGGTTTACTTGGCTCATTCAGGCTGCTGCGTGGAAGATGGACTAAGGGAGGCAAGCGTGAAAACAAGGAGACCAGAGAGGTGGCCGCTGAACATGTCCAGGCAAGAGATCACGGCGCATATAATGGTTTAAGCAAATTTATTGAAATTCATCAGAAGTGGTTGAAATCTGGAAACATTTAGGAACGACTGCTGGCAGAACTTATTCTTGTATTTTTATATATTTTTTTCAAATTTGAAAGGAAAAGATCATATTTTTTGCATAAATAGAGCAAATAAGTAGATTGTTATTATGGTTCAGAAAGAACTCTAATCATTGTATGTAGACTCAAGAAAGCAGAAGTGAAGTTTGTGCTTATTAATACCAAAGTTGATCTAAGAATAATTTAAAAAGCCAATGAGTAGTCCAAGTGCTTATGATGACACCTGTGCCTCAGTTTCCTCCTTTATAGAATGAGGATAATACAACCTACCTCACAAGGTTATCATATGGACTAATGCACTAATAGTGCTTAGAAAAGTGCCAGACATGCAATGAGCATCGTATAATTCTTAGTTGCTACTATAACTGCTATTAACATTATTACTGTCATCATTATCATCATTATTATAATTGGTAGAAATCCAAGAAAAGTACAACTAAGACAGAATCAAAACTCAAATACTGTCTCTAATCGAGCAAGAATCATACTCTTGATTAATTCTGAATACGGATTAAACAGAGGCTTATGAGAATGGCACAGACATAATTGTACTGAGCTCTGTTTGTCCCAGAAATAAACATCTCAGCAGTCAGAGCCCCACCCCACATACACATACACACACGCACATGCACACAGGCAAAGTTCTTAAGTGGTCTGGAGAACTCTTAGTCTTTAGACATCTGTTCTGATTTTAAAAATAAATTACTTAGAATGATAGTAAAATCCATCAAGGACCTACATGAACAATGCACGTACTGGCCTCGTTTAATGTAATTTAATTCAAGTAATGGCCCAACAGGATATATTTGTACCCCTGTATTAAATATGAGGAAACTAGGGTCAGAAAAGTTAAGTAACTTGCCCCAGATCTTGTGCTAGTAAGTCAAAGAGTCACACTTTTGTTCGTTTCAAAATCTATGTTTCACGTATTGAGTTGGGAAAGAATGAGAATTACATACAAAGGGAACAAGAAACATCCTTCTTCAGTTAGCAAGAAGAAAACAGCCTTCTCCATTGTGTGCCTTTAAATGAATAAAGATTGAGAATATGAAACACAGCCTCTGATTCTGCCTCAGTGGTGGGAGCCACCGTCATAAACCCCAGGTGGGAGCCTTCAGATGGTGACCCCTCTCACAGCTTCCCTCACTGCCCTTCCTTCTTGATTCTCTCCACTTCCCAAATAACAACCACAAAGAAAAATAGACCACTGAATCACACCTCTATTCCCCTCTATTCCTCATATACATCCCTTGACCCATTCGTGTCTAAGGAATATTTGATTGAATCTAGAGCTAAAGGAAATTGGTGATTTTAAGGGGACATGAAATCTTTTGAGTTGTTACTTGATGTCTTTGGCCAGGCAGGTAGAAACATGCCTGAAGAACAAGGTGAGCGTGCACCTTCATGAGCGGGACCACTGGGCACTCCCACTAAGGACGCCAGTTCAGTCTTCACTTCCCCAGACATGATATTTGGAAAACATACATTCTCTCACATTGCCCATGTTATCATTCAGCTAGCAAATGAAATAGAAACAAATTGCTTTAGAGCCACCCCATCCCTGTTCCTTATCTCCCATAGGTCCTGCTGCTCAAGGTGTCATCTGCAAACTAGAAGCATGGGCACCTCTTACGCAGGATCCACACCAAATTTACTGAATCAGAATCTTCGTTTTGATAAAAACCCTAGATGATTCATATATACATACATTAAGGTTTGAGAAGCATTGCTTTGGACCATAAAGGACTAAACTAGGGTCTTAATGGGTAGGCATAACTCCCAGCAATAGGGTGGGGAAAGATGCAAAAATACTTCATCAACCATAGTTTACAAGGGGCAGAAAGAAACATCGACATCTATCCCTCTTCAACCCAAGAATGTGGTGGACTAAAATTATTGGTCTATAAGTAATGAGTTTGGCCCACTAACTATCAACGAAACAGTGAGCAGGTGAACAGAATGACAATTCTGCATGCATCGGTCCTCTAAAGTTGATCTGAACCATTGGTATCACGAATGCAATTTGGCCAACAGAACTGAAACTCATCACCTTCCCCCTTCCCCCAGGAAGCCAGGAGGATGATTTTATATGGTAGCATCAATGCATCTGACCATCCGTTCTTACATGGTCTTGAAACATTTTTCTGAAACACCTGTTATGTAATATCCTTATTACATAACAAAATGAGTCCCATAAAATAGGAAATGGCAGGTGTCTATAGTTTTCCCAGATCAGTGTATGTTTTATGATCGGGTGGGGAGAGTAAAGAAGGAAAAGGGTTTTACAGGATGGATGATGGTGGGAAGGTCAAAAGTGGAGCCATATCTCTCTCCACGGACTAGGCAGGATGATATTAATACATGCCAGCATTGCATGGCTTAGAAAACACTTGCATGTACTTAATCTCATCTTATTCATACAGAAACCTCATGGCAGATATTTTTATTGATTGCACCATTTAACAGATGAAAAAAATAAACACTGGAAGAGGTAAATCGACTTTCCTAAGTTGACAAAATTAGCAAGCAATAAAATCAGTCCTTATAACTAAGTAGATAAGCAAAGTAAGAGCACTTCTATTGTACAGAAAAAAAAAAAACAATAAAGAGGAAGGGAAGACAGGAGGATAGAAGAGAGAATAAAGAAAGGGAGAAAAAGGAGGAAAAAAAGGAAGGATAGAAAGAAAATTGTTTTTTAAATTACAATTTTCCCACTTTTTGACTACACATTTTATCCTCCTTGCTTTCTGAATTGATCTTTTGCAACCTGGTCTACTTGTCCTTGTTTTCTTGACAGATTAGAGTCTAGAGACTCTAATCACCAATTACGTAACAGAAGGAAATGAAATTTCAAATACTTTAAGTGTGTACATTTTAACCAAACTTATGACACACAGAGAATTAGAGTGTGTTTCCAAAATCTCATATCTGCTACAGCTTGTGATTTAGTCAGTGTAAGGCTGTTTACCCCAAACTTTTGATTGCATTTTATCTTAACTGATTTTGAGGTTAATGTAATCACAGTGGTAATTTCAGAGTTTGGTCTGAAGAGAAGGGATACACAAGTAAGTAAGGGAGGATTTAGACACAGTGTTCGATGTTGGGTTGTTACGTTGTTTGTTCTCACGGCTTCCATTGAAAAGGAGAATCAAGATCCTAAACCTATAGAAGACCTAAGAGGTGAACTGTTTCAATCACAGTGTTTCATGAGGAGGAAATGGTGGCTCATAGAAGGGGTTGGGGATTTGTCTAAGATTCCAAAACTCCTTAATTAGTACTTGAGCCCAGATGTTCAGATTATATAATAAGAAAAATAATATGTTAACAAACTAAAGATTTCCTTTTATAGTTGGAACATTAGCATAATCACTCTAGCCCCTTACTGTCAAACCAATCAGATGTTTTTTTGTTGTTTTTTTACCTACATGGTCAAAATAAATCATTTTCACATCACCATGCTTTATTTCTTCCCTCAAGGGATAATAACAACAGAGCCTCATTAACTTCTGTATCTTTTGCTTCTTCTCAGTTATTTTAATCCCATAAAACACAGGTAAAGAGTTATGTCTGAGACACTTCCCCATTCTGCTCTTCCCACTTCTGAATAGAATCTGATGATAAAGTTTTGTCCTGGGCAGCTGGTACAAAGGCCTGACATTGTATTAGTTTCTGGAAGTAAATCCTTTATTTAATCTTTACAAGCTCGTTAGTGGTGGAGTCCCCATTTCACAGAGGAGAAAACTGAGATTCCTCAAGGTTACGTCACTTGCCCAAAGTAACACAGAATAGGGTGGAGCCCTGACTGAAACCCAAACCTACCTTACTTGAGATGCAGTGGCTTTCTTCTGCTGTGGGTAAATACAAAAATTGCATCTAGATAAAATGAATGGATAAAGAATTAAACGAGTGAAAGAATATGCATCTTTACGGTAAGGTCTGGACATTGCACCAATCATTCTAGCAAAGTCACCAAGAACAAAACTCTGACCCTGTTTGATATCTCAATTGTGTGCTAGAATCACCTGGAAGGAGACAAAGCTGCCAGAAGGATCGCCATGATAGACCCTGAAGGAGACGACAAGAGGAATATTGCTTTATAACTCCTGCTGCATCAAAGTACCTCGAAAGAATGCAGAGCCTCTATCTCTTGCTCAGTGCCACCAGGGCAAGTGGCCAGCTGCCAAGCTGCTATTAATCTTTTTTTAAATTTAACCTTCTCTCTGGCCTCACCGTTGGGATGGCTGCACAAACAAGGAACCAAGAGGAGCCCTGCTGTGATTATTATGACCGGAAGAAATTCAGAGGATGAAATAGAAAAGACAATAGCAACAGTGGGGATGAGAGAAAGACCTTTTTCTGGATGCTGTGAGGGTCCTTATAAATAATTGAGAATAAGAAACAGGTTAAACCGAAAATAAATGCAGCATACAAAATTATCAGTGTTACTCTACCAGGGAAATGTTTGAATACAGCCGATATCCTTGGAACATAACCAGAGGACTCCTGTTGTCCCTGAAGCTATTCACAGTAAGTGGCTCCTGTGACTCCAATGTGCCAATTAAACAGTTTGTCTCTGCCTCCACCTTAATCTGGCAGGCAGCGCTGCTGTAAGTCTGCGTCCTGGGATAGAAGGAAGCTGTTTCTTAGCTGCACCCCCCAGAGTTTATTCTTTGCTTAACACAGAATGTAAATATGTCATTGTGTTGCCTGGAAGTCAAATGAAAGATGCCAATTGAAGCAAAATATCCAAGTCCCAGATTAATTACTGTTCGAAATAGTCTGATTCACTGCCCACGCTGTGTATGTCAGGAGAGAGGCAGGGACCTGCGGACCTTCCAGATGCAGCACTACCTCAGGGCTGAGGAGGAAAGGTCTAGAAACTCAACGGAGCTGACCTTATTCCAAGATTAGATTTCTAGGAACTGCCGCGTCTGAAGACTAGATGATGTCCGTCAAGAGGTGTGATGCCATCCCTGTACCAAATTCAGTAGTTGCTTGACATTATTCAATCTTACAAAGATCAAAAATCATATTGAAGCATTTTTTTTGCAAAATTTTCATTGTTTCTATTTAAAGATTTGGGGGTTAACTGTAAGAAATATAAGTAGCTACTGGCTAGCTGGAATAACGTTGGCAGATTTTGTGGCACGGTGCTATTATAACAAACTCAAAGAACTTTCTAGAACTCAGAGGTCTTTGTTCTGTACTGTAGGTAATGATGATTCTCATACTAAAAGGAAAATTTAATAGCTTTCACCAGACCATCTAAGTGTGGCAGATGCAGTGAATGCTAACAGGCAATAGGCTGAGAGGGTTTAAGCCCAGTCCACCATTTACAATATTGGACTGAATCTCTCAAGTTCTCAGGAAATCTGGTTCCGGTCCTTAAAGTAAAGTCCTGTTTTGGGACAGGCGTGACACAAGGGTAGACCAAACTGGACCTACCTTATCATTTAACTCAGGTTTCTAAAGTCATTCGTTAGGCAGATTCCCATCCGATTGGGAAATGGATGAAATGTGACAGTAGTGTGTGAGCTGCACCAAATAATCCCACTTAAATAATCTTTTTTTCTAAATGAACTTTTTTATTTTTGAAAAAATTGCCCATTTACAGAAAAGTTTCAAAGATAGTACAGAGCTCCTGTATAGCCCTCACCTAGTTCAACTTACATCACCATGGTACATTTGCCAACAGAAACAATGCTGATTTTTATTATTACTAACTAGATTCTAGATTTATTTGATTTTTTCCACTAATGTCAATTTTCTGTTCCATGCTCCCATCGAAGACCTTCCATTGCATTTACTAGTCGTGTCTCCTTAATCTCCTCTGGTCTGTGACTGTTTTCTCTCCATATCTATTCATTGGAAGCTAGTCTCTAAATCCAGCTCAGAGTAAGGGGGGCAGGGGAAGGTGACTAAGCTATACCTCCTGGAGTGGTGACCATCCATGCATACTATTTTGAATTCTTCTCTAAGGAAGGTTTGTCTTTTCTCCTTCATTTCTTTATTTATATCCCTATGAACTTATGTATATTTATTTTATTCAATGGTTTATATTTTGACTCATGTATATTTATTTTATACTTTGGGTTATAATGCAATACTATGTTATTTATATTGTCGCTCAAATTCCAGCTTTGACCCTTGGGAGCTCTATCAATCAGTTCCTGCGTCGCTTTGACAGGACCCCATCATTTAATTGTTTTTAAAACTTCCTTATTTTCTGGTCCCACATAATGCTCCAGGCTTCTCTTACATTTTCCCTGCCCAAGCCCCAGAATCAGCCACGTCTCCAAGGAAATTTAGTTCCATTGATTGGAAAATAAAATTTTGAAATTAAGAGCTGGGTGCTCTATGTGCTCATTATTTCTGGGGTGTTATTGCTCAGCTAACAGAACTAGGTAACATACACATGTATACCAAGACTAGTATATACCCATACCTAACATTTTTCCTGTATCTGTTCATTTGTGTATATACCGTTAAACATGAGATCATGCTGACGTCCTGGACTCTCACCAGAAGAAATAAATTTATCACTAGAGACCATTGTTATCCTTACAGTTTCCAGTCAAAATACTGTTTTCTAGAGTTATTTAAGTCCTTCACCCTTTATCCTCTTCTGTAAAGTTATATTACATTTGCAATATAAAAAAGATTCATATGTCATAGTCTGTACATCATTCTGGTGGTTAGTGGTGGTGGTTTTTTTTACTTGCATACATTAAAGTTCGCTCTTTGTGATTTGCATTTCTATTGCTTTGAGACAGTTTTTCTTTAACAGATCCAAGCTTCTAAAACGAGCCAGTGCAAGGGATGAGGGGAAGAGCCTGAACCTACTGCTTAATTCTCCACCGCCACACTCCTGCCTTTTCACTCATCCTCCAGATGCCAGGAATTCTCTGCCTGAATGGACTACTCCTTTCTGAAACTGAGAGGATACCATGGGGAGGCTGTTTTCTGAGTAGTGATGGGGGCTGGGAGAGACCATGGGAAAAGGGCCATGAGCAGTGGGCTGAGGATAGGGAGCCCCCCTCATACTTTTGCTCCACAAATATAGTAAGAGCAGGTTATGTGCTAAGTGCTTGAGTTATTTCACTTAATTCTTAAAGCAATCCTGTGGGTTATTCACACTGTACTGAGGAGAAATAGAACACAGAGAGGTTAGATAGTCTAAGGGAACACAGTACATAAACAGCAGAAAATGAGATACTGTCCTTTGAGGGCTGCCATGTTGCATGATTCCATTCATGTAGCTGTTGGATATGCATCCTGGAGTATGAGACTGCACCGCCGACATGGCTGCACCAGGTAGCTCTGGCTGTGAAAATAAACAATTGCTCATTCACAACAACCCACCCATTCACTGTGTTTAGCCTCATTTCCCGCCTGCTACTCTGACCCTTTTCTCCTTTCGGATTTGTCCTCAGCCAGCAGCGTGGGCTCCTGAATTTATAGCATCTGTGGTCCTTAGCTCTCTCGTACACATGCGTGCACTTGAGAATCCATGTGTCTTTCAATCATGAGGTTTAAAATGGGTAAGCTCATCTTAGCAAATGGCAGGTATGCCTCTCCAGGTGGGAGGGCATGACATTTCTGCCACATGCCACCTCCTTCCCCCTAGCCTCCCCCATAAAGGAGTATTTTAATAGAAGGTTAATGGAGGGCATGCAGAACAAAAAGAAAACCCTGTCATCGTTATTCCATGTTTTACTGTAATAGAGGTCAGCTCTCCCAGATCCTTCCGAGTATCCATCTTTAAAATGAATTATTTAGCCTATGAAAACAAAACTACTTTATTTATGATGACAGAGAAGCTGTAAATGTGCTCCTGATCTGTGCATTGACTAATTAGATTAATTAAGCCGGCATGCATTTCAGAACAGGCAGGCAGGTGGCAAATAACATTTGAGATGATTTATATGATGTATTCCATCAAGCTTACAGTTGATAAATAATATCGCATTCATTCCATTAAGATATCGAAGTGGAAAAAGAAAACAGTGCATTCTTGGCTCTGGGCTGTTACCAAAAGAGCGACTAGTGAGGTGACTGCACAGCATTATTTACCCTGCTCAAGACAGTGAAGGAAAAACAACACAAGCCAAATCTAAAACTTAAGTTAGTCTCATCAGTCCCTTTCATTAGGCAGAGGTCATTTTTTTGCCATGGCCGTGGAATTGAATTTTAGGAATAGAGATGAGATTTGAATTTTAATCAAGAGATTTCTACTTCTATCAAATTTTGCTAGAAGCTCCCATACCAGGGTCCTTTACTAATCAGCCTGCTTTCAGTGGGTTCTCCTGGTAAATGAGTGTGAATTTGGCCGAATACAAGATCTCTCCTTCCACGGTCTTCAGACTTTTACTGGCCTAAGCATCATGGGAATGTTTATACGAATGCAGCTTCCTGAGGTGTGGAGGAAGCACAGGAGTCTTTATCTTTTAATCAACACCTTGGATATCAATGTTACCCCATACCAATAAGCTCACATACCAAGAACCAAATCCTGTGATTCGATCTTTGGTCTCTCAAGATTCTCAAGTTCATCAACTATATTAGACCCACTTCTCAGAGTAGTTTCTCAATGGTTAGTCAAAGGATTACTTGCATTAGAATTTCCTTGGGAGCAAGTAGAAATTTAGATTCCTGGGCTTCACTCAAAACCTACCAAATTAGACTTTATAAAGACAATCTGCTTTATAGCAAACTAGCTAGATGATCCTAATGCATAATGAAATTTAGAAACAGCCTTGGAGCATGAAATATTTGATGTAGGTGTAATGAAAAAAAATGGCGGAGTCTCCTCTCTGCAGTTATAGTTTTGCTTCAAAGACAAAGATGTATGTCTTGCCTTTCCGAGGTCAGTAACCTGTTTAAGAATGATCTTAGGCCAGGACAGAAGGTGTTGCTGGAAAGGTTTGCTTTCCAGAGCTACTTTTTGGTCTTTCAACTCTTTTAGGTTTCAACCTTTTTAGGTCTGACTAGTGACAGACATTGACATGTGAGACAGACTCCAATCAAAAACTAACCTTCCTATTATAGCAGAATGGCAGGCAACACCGCGGAAGTCTTCAGAACAGAGTGACAGAGCAGCGAAGCAGCCAGGTAACCAGGAAAGGGACAGCCACATTTTACAGAGCGTATTAGCTAAAGCCTTTGTCTTCAGGCAGGATGTTTGCCATAGCACGCATTACTGTGACTTTGGCTGCTTTTCTCCCCTGACTTTGACCTTCTTTCCCCTGCCTCCAAGGCCTTACCCAGTTTTCAAAGCCAAACTCAAAACCAGCCTCTTCTAATAAGCTTTTCCTAACCAACTCCACTCCACAGTGGCATTTTCTTTCCTTGCTTTCAGTAAAATCTCCTGTATCAACAGAACCCTGTCTATCTGACAGCTTATTTTAGACTTAAACATAATTCAGATCGTATAGGAATGAGCTGTCAGATAAAAAGAGTAACATATTACTGAATTCTAACTAAATCGAGAACAAATGATTCAGCAAACCATAAATGTTTTCAAGTGTCTCAGCAAACAAACAAATAAACAAAATGAGTAGAATAGAGACCACATCTGAGTTCGGGGTCAAAATTGGCAACAAATGTCCCAATTTAGGATCCATGACCCCAGTTAAGAAAAGTGATTCCGAGGGCAAATATTCCACCAGGGACCTAAGGACATGTGGTTACTTACAGCGCACTCAAAGGCGGAGTCAGAATGGCTATTTCCATGCCAGTTTGCTCAAGTGACAATTCTAGTATCCTCTGGTGGCCACCTCCCATCTTTGCACGGTTCTATCATAACAAGCGAAGGAAGCAATCTCTAGTTAATCGAGAACTTCCAGCAGGGCCCACAGAACCTTGACAGCCAAGGCTACCTGGTGTGGAGGGTATCTTCCATGAAGGTTATTTTCACTTTCTTGGTACACTTCTTATATTCTTGGGGTTAGAAGAGAGCTTTAGGACTCTGGAATGTCCAAACCAGATATCTGAGGCTCATTTCTGTGAGTCACGACATAGTGGGAAAAAGATATCAAAGAGAGGTCCAGAATAATGAAGATAAATGTAATCTGTATTTGTTTTAATTTGATGGCTAGATATGTGGTAGGTCAGTAAAATCATTTAAAAATAATGTTTCTGTTACTCTTGAGGGATAGACTTGAATCCAATTTTGATGATAAATTGCTCCTCTATTTTAGGAAAACCTAAACCATCTTAATAAGCCCTTTCGATCATTTCAAGCTAAGGCTTGAGAAGTAGTCAACCGGCCATCTCAAAATGGAGGTGGGGGCAGGAGCCAAGGACAAAACAATCCCATAATAGTTCCCATGAAAGGTCTTGGTCTTTGGGTTCCAGTCACCCGGTGGCCAGTTCAACCTATTTTTTTTCCACATTATTGCCTTCTATTTTCTCTCAATTTCGGATTATCCTTATTTGGATAAAAAAGAACAGTACCAGAACTAAAAAAAAAAAAAATCAGAGTAAAGTATAGACTTTAGCTAACAATAATAATCTATATTGGTTCATTAATTATATAAACATACCATAGAATCTTAGCAATTTTTCTGTAAATTTAAAACTGTTCTCAAAATAGAGTTTAATTTATTTTTTTAAAAAAAGAAACAGTGCTTTCTGAAGAACTGGACATGTCTGGGATACCTGGGTTACATAAACTTCACAGATTTCTCAATTTTTCTTAGCTCCAGTTATGTTTCCTTTCACATGTTTAAAGACAAATAGAAACAGTGAGATGAAGAATGACCACTGTGTATTGCCCTGCAGGGATGCAGCTTGGAGAGAAGAATGGGATGGAGCGGCATGGTACATGCCAGACAGCAGCACATAATTTATAACAATTTTCTTGTTTATTTTTTAAGCAACTGACTTGCCTACGGAAAAGCCAAAAATTATGTAGTTTCTCTCCCCTATTAGTTTATTAATCCCTTGGAGGTATAAGCCATGCCTTTCGTTCTTTTCTGCAACATGTCATCCCTTGTACTCAATAAATATCTGTGGTTTGAATAAATACTATAAATAGAGACATTGATGAAAACAGGGCAGTCTACACATCTAATATAAGAAAATATATAATAGTCAATTTAGATTCTCGTCAATTAAATATAACAAATGCTTGTTACATCCTCTAAAAATTAACTGCTATTAATATTACTAAGGCAATTAAATCTACATCATGAATTCATCATAGTGAAAGAGCTGCTCTATCCAGAAAAAAATAAAGTTTTTCAATTCAGCAAGCAAAATCCATATTTTGAAAGATTAATTTCCATCTTTTTGACATCCCTGTCACTCAAAGCCAGAAAACTTGATTTAGGGGTTTAAAACTCTGTCACTTAGAACAAATTTCAAGCTGTGGATGTCTATGCAGAATTTCAGAGGTAATGTTTTCCTGGCCAAGTTATCGTGGCCTTTGAAATAGAATTTTCAGCAGAGACTCTGGCAGGTTCTAAATGTAGAAGATTGAATATTGAAGTAATGTCAAAAGAGTTCCATAATTAAAGGTGTTTCTTTATAGCATATCCCTTTATCCATTTATTAATTCAACAAATATTTATTGAGCACCACCTACAAGCCAGATTCCGCATTAGCAAGGCTTTTCTGTTTCCTGAATGAGAGAATATTACCTGAATGAATGAATGATGAGATGCCTCCCAAAGCCACATTACGTCACTGCTCCACGACCCACGGAGGGTGATGTGTGTGAAGGGGAAATTGAAAAGTACAAAAAAGTCACTTAGAAAAACTTCTTTACCCTTCACATTCTCTACCCTACCCAGATTTCAACCCAGAAAGAAAGCCAGGCTATCTTTTTCTCTTTCAGTCACCTCATTCAAGCACCAAAAGAGCTTCTTTTTCATCTACTAGGAACTGTTCTCATGTCATATTCATCTTTTTGGGGAACATGAAATTCACTTTTATGAACTGGTGTGTGTTTTTTATTATTGTTGTTGCTGTCTAGGTGTTTGTTAGTTTAAATCTATATCATGAAGAGTTTAGAATATTTAAAAAAAAAAAACTAAACAAAGCAGTATAATAAACCTTCATGTACCCATCACACATCCCCCCAAAAACATCAGCCCCCTCATCCACTACCCCATCCTAATATTATTTGCAAGCAAATCCCTAGAATCCTATATTTTCAGTTACCCCCTAGACCTAATGACAGAAAGACTCTATGGAAAAACATCAAATTTCTGAGGGAGAGAGGGGAGTATAAAGCAGTTTAAAAAAATTATTGACTTACAGTAGGATAACCTGAAGAAGCGAGAGGAAAATGGGTAGATATAGCCCTAGGAATGGCAGGATCTGGGGACCATAAAGAAGTCTGAACTTTTTGTTTTGCTCTTTACTCTTTTCTACTTCCTATGCTTGCATTTCTCTCTTTATTGGCTTAGACTATCCTCAAAATATTGACACTCCCCACCCCCATACAAAGCAGACCATGACTGCAGGAGTCTTATCCCCTAATAAGTCTATGATTCCCAAGAAAAGAGATCGCCATCCCTGACAATTTCAGTTAGAAACCCTGTGGAATATTCTGAATAGTCCAGCTTAAATCATATGCTTTTACCTGAACAAATTACTGAGGTCAGGGAAATGGAATACTTTGATTGATGCAGCTGTGGCCACACCCACCCATCCACCACTGGGATTAAGAAGAAAGGAAGGGGGCACAAACACCACAGTCATTATAGGAATGACCTGACATTTATTGAGGTTCTAGTATGTGATAGAAGTATCATAATTTATATAAACTAAAAATGTCTCAAAAGGTAAATATGATTGTTTGTATTTTTGAATGAAAGAAGGAAAGCTCAGAAAAGTTAGGAAGTTTTCCCAGCCTTTGACTCTTTTGTTATACCCCTATTTCCATCCTTACTCATGTTATTCCTGAGTTATGTGTTTTAAAGTGCATGATCGGCATACATCGAGCAAAGAGAACACTTTAAGAGTGAGACTACGAGTGATTTTAATTGCCATGAATCTTAAGACAATATAAAGCTATATGACCATGAATAATTTTCTTAACTTCTCTGTGCCTCAGTTTTCTGGTGTGTAAAGTCATGATAATAATATCCAGTTTGGCTGCAAGGACTGAGAAAAGAAATATATGTAAATTGCCTCACACAGTGCCTGGCTTATAGTGTAAACTAAGTAAATGGTTGCAATCATCAATATTACTATTATAGGATAGTGCTCCAAATGAATATAAAGAGATGATTATCAAAAGCAAAAAAAAAAAAAAAGCCAAGGTCACCAGTTGTGATGAATTGCTTTGACTGTGAAATAGAAACACTTGCCTTTATTATTTCTTGCAAAGTAAGATCCAAAAAATACAGAGGCATTTGTTATTTCCCATATCAATTGAGTACTCTCCTCCAGATCCAGAAACTTACTGAAAGTTAAACTCAGGATAATGAGGTTACTAAAAAGGAAAAAAAAAAAAAAATGAAAAGCATAAAACCTCACTGACCTAGAAAGTAAAATGTTTGAGTGGTTTTGTCAAATTAGAGTAGATATCATATCTATTTCTGGTTCTTGCTTGAAAGGGAAGCCAATAAAATTGCCTCAAAGAGGAAAGTTGTCCCAATGGATGGTTCTAGCCTTCTAAATCTAACATCTAATGATATGACCACAGTGGTTCTATTTGCTGAAGGTCAAGCAACTGTTACAGCTGCTGCAGCTGGAGGAAGACCGGCAGTGATAGAGGAAAGACAATTCGGGGTCACCATCACCCTTGGAGTATATTCACTGCTCCAGATAAAATTGCTCTGTCTCGATTTGCGGCTTGCCAAACATGCTGCTTGTTTTGAAGGATACTATTCACTCCAGAAGGGGATTGTGTAAGAATGGCTCAGAGAAGTCTGAAGCAATGGAATGCATGCATTTCCTACATCCCCATTGTGAGGTTTCTGGAACCAGAAGACATCTGGTTATGGAAAGATGGAGAGGTGTGCGAGGTTCTTTTCTTCATTGCAAATCCTCGTGCTGTCCCGTGGAGATAAATATGTATTATCTCTGGTCTCAGCCAGATTAAGTTCTGAAAATTTACTCAGCCACCCGAAACACACACACACACACACACACACACACACACACACACAGAAAATCTGAGAGGAGCAGTAGGATATCCTTGACATGCAAACCACAGAGGCGCCCTTTTAACAAAGAAGCTTCCTCTGTTTTCACAACATTGAAACTGCCCAAAGGACATCGTTAGAAGAAATCTATAAGTACTTGGGAGCCAGAATTACATGTCCTTCAGAATTTTATCCCCAGGCCTATTACTCTGCCCAGAAACAAGAAACACTCAGTGAATATAGACTGAATGGATACTTAAATGAAGACATATCTATGATAAAAGAGAAATATTCTAAGCAGCCTCTGGAATTGATCAGAAGCAGGCGTTTTCAGCACTTGTCAGTAAAACCTGCCGAAATCCGAAATAAATCTCTATTTCCTACACCGGAGAGACAGCTAAAGTTGGAAATTAGAGGCAGCACAATAACCAAAGGTGGGAAATCTCCTTTTGCACCTAACAGCCTGGATTTACGCTGAGCTTATAGAACCAGGATTTCTTCACTTATTTATTCAAAATATGTGTTTTGATTACTAACTCTATCATCTCTGTGAAATCCTTAGGCAATATTCGGACTGGGAGAATTACTAAAGTCTATTCAAATCTGTGATTCTAAAAGGAAGACGTTCCTTTAAGACTGGGTCGGGTCAAACAGCTTGGTCTTGTTTGCACGCAGTTTTTAGTGCTTCGCACACAATGAGACACTTTAGTACAAGGTACTAAGCTCCAGCACCGGAGGAAGGGCCTGGCATCGCCTTGCCAGTCTCTGCTTATTTTGACTTAATCTCTCATCTCCCTGGTTACTTTCAGTCCTTTCCCTCCTGTTTCTTCCTTGATACCAACCAGTCTCCCAATCTCCACAGTGAGTACTAGCAGAGACGCGGCTATGCCCACGCTGGGTGGTCAGGTGGCTTTTTTTGCCCCTCGAGTTTTTCTCGATCTTGGCAGTAACCCACTCTGTGCTGCCTGGGCCATCCACTTTTGCCGAACCGATGACAGTTCTGGAAACTGTGATGTCTACGTTTCAAGTCGTTGTTGGTCTGTTGCCCCACTGAATGGTCAAGTGCTCATTATGACTAAATGATATCAGATTTAACTACAAATCGGTAAGGGCCAAACATGTACTTCTATAGTCCCTTTATTCAATAATGGCATTAACAATTACTTTAAAAGTTTTATTATGGAAAATGTCAAATATATGTAAAAGTAGAATGGGATAATGAACTCCTATGCACCCATCAGACAGCTTCACAATTACTTTTTCAAGTTTATGACTATAAAAATAGTTGCATAACTATCAAATCATTTCCATACTTCACAATTACATTCTGACTAAAGCCATATTTGCAACTCAGCAGTGTTGGCAGGCCTGCCTTTCAAGATCAGATCTCTCCTTGCTCAGTTATAATGAACCGTTCCTCCTAGCAGACTTAGTCTGAACTGTTTAAGCAAATCTACCCAAGACATGATGTGTTTGCTCCCTTTCTTAAAAATAGAAGGTGATTTAAAAGATCATAAAAATGTTCATTACATTCACTAGGTCAGTCCAGGCAGTTATTCTTTCTGTTTAAGATAGCAATTTGGCAGGAGGGCATAATTATTGCCTCTGATCTCAACTGTGAAAAGACCAGGGAGGTAACACAAACCATGCCGGTCTCCCTTAATAATTAATTACACAGCCCGTCCATGAGTTCATCTAAACATTTTTTTGAAGCTGTTTCTATTTCTAGCCTGTACCAGTTCTGAGGAAGCCTGGTAGAGGCCATGGAGATAACAGAGCAGAACCAGAAGGTGGTGGAACAGATAGCAAAGCACCTATACATGCCCTTTTACCCCACGAGACACAGCTGGGCTCAAACGGAATTCAAAGCCAGGCGGTGGGATTAGTTCAACCCCTATGGCTTTCTCCTTATTACTAAAGAACTCATCGCTTAAACCAATAAGTTCTCACAGAGTCCAAAGTAAGTACATTTTTTAAAAACTGAAGTTGCTATGATGTATTTCATAATCCACTTCACCATCTAGACTGGTGGACGTAAGGTATACACACATCTGTAACACCAATAACCTTAGTTTGGACATTTATCTTTATTAAGTTAGAAATGAATATTATGTGTATATGTGTATACACATACAAATCAATCACACTTGCCAGGTTGTGTTGCCTCTTGAAGTTAAACTATAATTCTGAAGATGACACATTTTCATCTCCAAACACGCTCATTAGTTTTTCAAACAAAACCTTTCATTCTGCCGCAGACGCTGAGCTGAGTTCCTTTCCCAGCCCCTTCCTCTTCCTAATGTATCATAAACTCATCCTTAGTAGGATAGGCCGGAGGAGGAAATTGCTGTCAGAAGATAAAACTGGGTGACTATGAGCCTAGTTCAGTAAAATTTGAATCCAAGGGAAAAAAATTCAAGGAGCATACCGTATTGACAGAGTTCTGAGGACCATCAAATGTAAAAGACAAACATTTGAGTATTCTGTGTAATCACAGTTTGTGTTAACTTGAATTATGTTAGTTAGAAAAAGTATAGTATAAAAATCCTAATAAAGTCTCACTTTAAGGATAAATTCTATATACTACAAATTTTTCCAAATCAGAAATTCATTCATTGTAATTTGTGTTTATGGTATTGCCACTTAATGGTACTGCTTTGTATAGATACATCAGATTAACTGTCATCTGACATCAAGTTTAATCTTGTCATGTGAGTTTAAGCGATATACGAAAGCATCCCTCAAATCAAATGCAAAGTTTTATATGGGTGAGAGATGCTTTTCCTTGAATAGTACTTGGTTTTCTTAGCTGAGTTTCTATCCCAGAAGCCTCAGGAGATTCCTTAGCAACCAGAGGAGCATGAATTGCCTGCCCAAATGCTAACTAGGTCACAATTGGTTAGGCAGAGGACAAAACTGAGTTACCAGGAAGGTCACTTTTACTGCTTAATCACAGAAGGAACCATGACTCTGCAACTGCCAGGTAAACTCTAGGGCTGAGACTCTATCCCCAAGTGAAAGAAGAACCCAGGGCTGTGTTCCTCTGTCCATCCTAGGAGACTTGCTGTGACCTACTCAATCATCTGACAACAGTTCACTGTAAGGCACCAGCTAAGGCACAGGTCGTTCTGGAATGCCCTCACCCCCAAGGCAACCTCTTCTCATCCCATAGATTTCGGTTCCTTCCTTAGGAAGCCACTCCCAGTCTGGGCTATGGTTCTTTAATCTGGTCATGCGTAGAACCTGGGTTATAGACAATTTATGTCCTCCATAAATTACTTATAAATGTTTCAGTATACACTGTGTGTTTGTGCACCTCGAGAGTATTTAACTCATAGTTGAAGGACCTTAATCTAAAATACACACATCGCTTCATAAATTACATAAATGTCTAACCACTATGCTGTACACCTGAAAGTGGTATAAAATAATCGAATGTCAACTGTAATTGAAAAGAAAAAAGAAACTCCATAAATTACTTATAAATGTTTCAGTATACACTGTGTGTTTGTGCACCTCGAGAGTATTTAACTCATAGTTGAAGGACCTTAATCTAAAATACACACATCGCTTCATAAATTACATAAATGTCTAACCACTATGCTGTACACCTGAAAGTGATATAAAATAATCGAATGTCAGCTGTAACTGAAAAGAAAAAAGAATCAAAGTAAATAAATAAATAAACAAATAAATAAATAAAGTACACACACTATGCTGTACACCTGAAAGAGATATAAAATAATCGAATGTCAGCTGTAACTGAAAAGAAAAAAGAATCAAAGTAAATAAATAAATAAATAAATAAATAAATAAAGTACACATTCAAAGTGTGGTTAGCACTTAAAAGCTCTACTTAAAATCTACATTTAAGAGGCAGTTACGCAAATCTCCAACTCTAATCAATCCGAGAGTTTGATAACCAGCAAATTGCATTTTTTAAAATAAATTTTAATTGGTTTAATGAGTGGCATTTTAAAAATGTAATTTGGCTAGAAATCTCATACACCTTCTCTTGCTTCTGCAGAAATAGGGTAAAGAATTGAGCTAGTCTAGTTGCATAAACTCTTCAAAAGGGTGCCTTAGGCTTAGGAGTCCATCTGGTTCTGGATCCAGATGTTTCCAGAGGCTGTTGACACCTGAATCCTGCTGCTGGAATGTTGCCACGTTAATTTCAAGTGAACTTTTAACAGAGCGTCTAAAAGCCTTGCTGCTCAAAGTGTGGTCCTAGGGACAACAGCGTCAGCCATCCTGAGAGCTGGTCGGAAATGCACTGTCAGGTTGACCCCAGGCCTACTGCCTTTTACAAGATCCTCTGTGATTTCTAGGCACTTCGGCATTTGAGAAGCGTGTGTACATTTGAGGACTGAAAACTGGAACTTCATCAAGCTTACAGACCAGGTTGTATAATTACATTTTTTTTTCTTGTTGGATGCCAGCAAACTGATAACCGTTTGTGTAACAGAATTCCATCTGAGGCTTATTGTCACTGTAACTGACACCTTGTTGTGAGGAAGTGAGTGGGGAGAACTGGAGACCTGGCCAACATTCATTTTTTGAAACTCACCTTTATCTACCGTAAATAACCTTATCATTGAGAACTATCAAATTGGCTTGGGTCAGTCTGTAGCTTTTTCCAATCTGCCTCTGTTTATACTCCTACATCCACTATGCAATTATTTAGTTAATGTGTGTCTCTCTTATTATACTCTAGGCTCCAAAAGGCAGAAACAGGTTTTATTTTTTTCTCTCTTTGACCTCTCTAGTCAAGCATCTAGCACTGTTACTAATAAACACTAAATAAATATTTGTTGATTGAATCGTTGAAGGAGGGCATGGTTATAATTTTCTGAGCAGGCAGGAAAAATGCCTTTAAGTTTTCATGGGCTTTAGAACTTTGAACTGACTCTTGGGTGCTGAATGAATAATTTCCTTTATGATTTGCGCCC
>NW_006431920.1:8000521-8019387 GCF_000325575.1 Pteropus alecto | reverse complement strand
CCCGTAAACTATACACAAACATTTCTCAAACTCATATCTTGTGCATCTCAAGTACCACTAGAGTAAAGCTCAGAGTTTGGAATTTTACTTTTAAAAGGTTTTTCCTTTTTTGTTGCTCTCTTTGCTTATCTTTATTTGGCTGAAGCTTGCTAACTAGCTATGTACAAGTTTGATAATCATGGAATGCATAACCATAATGTTAAAAGGAACACTGACAAATTATTTCATGACTTCAGTGAATTGTTCTGGGCTCAGAGTGGCAGACAGCCATTTTACCAGAGGGAGAAAAATCAGCCAGTGGTGACACCGATGCCTTCTCCCAACTCCAGTCTTGTGAAATAGAAAATCTTATCAGAAATATGTAATCAATTTCAGCTCATTTTATGCAAATTATGCCCTATTAAGGAAGCTTGTGAACAAAAATCTCTGAAAACAAGATTCTGCAGGCTTTTTTGGCACTGCTATGATAGACAGTACTAAATGCCAGCATACTTGCATATTTAAAATATTTAATGATGGAGAGAAAATATAAAATTAATTATCTTAGTGAGAAAAAAACTGTCAGAGAGATAATTTATTAAAAACTATTTTGGAAAATTGTTACATAAAACATTTCTAAATAAGAGCAATTGATCTACCTAATAATAGAAATTGGAACTATCGTAAACCCATGCCAAATAGAGATTTATCAGAAATATGTAAGGTTTATGTTGAGCTCCAATCTAAACAATAGATGAAATATATTGTACCTATAATACACAACTTATTGCTCACAGTAAACTCAGGTCATAAGAATGACTTAGCAGCTCATATTTTTAAGTTCTAATAATAAGATATTAGAATAAGATAGTGTTATTTAAGGGAAGGCATTACCTTTAATGCCTAGCCATGCCAGCAAAAGATATTTTTTGAAAGATTTTTTTTGTACTGTGGTTTACATGGTGTGATGATTAATTTTATGTGACGACTTGACTGGGCCACTTGACAGGGTGTCCAGACATTTGGTCGAATATTATTCTAGGTGTGTTTAGAAGGGTGTTTTGAGATAAGATAACACTTGCATCTGTAGACCAAGCGAGGCCAATGGCTCCACCTAATGTGGATCAGCCGCATGCAATCACTGAAGGCCTGAATAGAACAATAAGACCGAGTAAGAGGAAAATTTACCCACCTGACTAATTAAGCTGGACATCAGTCTTCTCCTGCCCTCAACTGTAACTTACACCAGAGGCCCTCAAAGTTTTCAGGCCCTTGGACACACTGGGATTGCACCGCTGTCTCTCCTAGGTCTTCGGCCTGCAGACTGCAAATCTTAGGACTTCTCAGCCTCCATAATTGTGTGAGCCAATTCCTTATTCATTCTTTTGATAGATGATGATGATAGATAGATAGATAGATAGATAGATAGATAGATAGATAGATAGATAGATAGATAGATAGATGATAGATGACAGAGGAAAAGAAAATATATGCTTTAATAATATGTGGATGAAGTGACTGAAATGGTTAAGTAATACTGTATTATTAAAACATAACGTTTTTCTTAGACTTTCAACTTCACATAGGAAACTTACCATTGAAAAGTACAAAGCTATAATATTTTATCACTGAGAGATATTTATGAGCGTAGATCCCTGAAATGGATAGGCACACATTTTATCACCCTGTTCCTATAACTCATAAGTGTTAAATAGATTTAGTATTTTTAGAATGAATTAAGTCCACACATAGGCCATTTAAGCCCCAAAGCTTGTAGTTTTAATAAGGAACGAGGAGGATAAAATGGCGACGATGGCAAAGCTTTTGCCCAGTGCTAGCTGTGTTCCCTTACTCTGACAGAGAGAGGATGCGTAACACAGAAGCACGACTTCAACTGAGAATGAGGGAAGGAAGCGAAGTGAAAAGATGGAAAGCAGAACGGGAGCTTTCAGCTTCTTAGACCCTAGGCCTGTCTTAAAGTGGAGGTGGTCCACAGTACAGTTTACTTTTTGGGACCCTAGGGTAGAAGAGACTGCTTTTGTCTCAGCTACCTAAACTGGCTATTTCTGATTTCAAGTGCGGTAAGCAAAGAGAGCCCACTCCAGTTCTTCTCCCAATCTTAGTTGCCCAAGGAGGAGAACGAATGATTCGGTTGTTCTATTGCTTTGTTAATTTACACATAGAGATTCACAGCCACACAGACTAAAGGACAGGAACAAAACCGGTCTTACTCTTTTTCTACTTCCTGCTTATTTCCATTCTTTACTTCCCTGGAAAGCCCCCCTGCTCTTTTGGGATACTGCAAATAAGTACTTCAGAAACCCCGACTGGAATCTCCACTCCCTAATATAAGTTATTTTCAGGGCAGCAGAGTAGCCTTAGAGAAAGAAGCCCTAAGTTCTGACCTTACCCGTTTAACTTAAACCATTTATTTGATAAATATCTGTACGATGCCTTTTACATGCAAGACATCGACATCAAGGCAGAACTTACAAAAATGTTAATAACAAAGATCAAAGAGTTTAAAGGAGAGACGGTGCCTGGAAAAATTATGGCATAATAAAGATATTTGCAGGTACATACTAGATCACAGGGGGCATGAAGAAGAGAGAAACCATTTCTGCTTGAGTCAAGAGGAAAGGCTTTGCCGAAGAAGATGCAGGGAGTGGGGATGTTAGCAGCACTCTCACTAGGCCGAGCAGTGTAGCCGGAAGCTGACACGTGACCTCTGGAGCACTTGGTCTTCAAGCCTCCCACCTCTCACACTCTTCCATATCTCTCTTTCCTACACGGTCTTCCAGTTCTGATCTTTCTTCTTCTTCTTTTTTTATCCCTTATATTCCTTCTTTCTCTTCAAAGGTTTGGGTCAGCATTAATTATGCATACCATCTCTAAGATTACAATTATATACCTTTTCTTACATGTTGGCCTATTTTGTCACATACTCACATGTATGTAATTTTACAGAAAAGCAAAACGCAATCAAACCATGCAAACATAAACTTTTTTTTAAATCAATTTTAAAGCAGTATTGCTGTCCTCATTATTTTGCTTGGCCCTCCCAGTTACCCCAACCCCACAGATAATTCCTATTCCTATTCAGTCCTATATATTTTCCTCATGATCATATAATCACACATACACACACACATATGCATATATATATAGATAGATATTTTTTTTATGGATTGTTTTACAATGAGATTATATTATACATACTTATTTGTACTTTGTCTTTCACATTCAAAAGATCTCATGAATTCCCCTGTTTCCTAGCAGAGTCCCATTTCATTCTTTTTAATACTGTATAATATTCCATAGTGTAGATCCACAATAATTTTGTCAATCATTGCCATAAAATCAACTTTGCCTCCAGATTTTTACTGCAATAAATATGGTGTTTTTGTATCCTTGGATGTTTTTATTTCTCTGGTATAGATTCCCAGGAATGAAATCATTAGATCAGAGCATGTGTGTGCGCACACATACAAACACACTCCATTTTAATAGATATTGCCAGGCAGGTTGCTTTCAAAAAGTGTTTTAATTCACACCACCGATGTGTCAGAAAATACTTTTTTTTTTTATCTCTGTCAGTAACAGATGTTTGCAATTTTTTCAATCTTTAGGAATTGCTTTCTTCTCTTTTCAACTCTATTTAAATTTTGAATATGTAGAACATTTACATGATTCTGAAGTCAAAACTATAACTGATTACATTCAAAGAAGTGACATTTCTGTCACTGTGCTCTGTTGCCTCCTTCCCCACAGGTAATCATTTTTATTTATTTTTAGTTAATTCTCTAGTATTTCTTTTTCAAATATACATATTTTCATTGGCATTTAACCCCTTTTCTTAAACAAAAAGTTGCATTTCCTTTATATTTTTTCTGTATTTAGCTTCTTTTCCCATAAATTATATCCTGGTCCTCAAGACACATGAATGTATAAAGACTTCCTCATTCTTTTTTTTTTTTTATAGCTACACAATATTACATTGTATGAATTCACCACAGCTTTTTCAACCACTCTCTAATTGATGAACATTGGGGTTGACTTCAATCTTTTGCTATTATAAAAAAAAAAAATCTCACAGTGAATAATCTTGAGCATAAGTCATTGCATGCTTTTCTGCTGTATTTTTAGGCTAGATTCCTAGAAGTGAGATTGCTAAGAAAAGGATAAATACATGTATATTTATCTCTAGATATTACCAAATGTCCCTCCATAGGAGGTGTACAACACTGTGTTCTCACAAAATATGAGAATGACTGTTTCCTCATAGTCTTGCCAAAATTCTATATTTTCAAATTTTTAGATTTTCATGAAACTGACACATAAGAAATGACAATATAATCTAATTTGTATTTCTCTTATTGCAGGTAAGATTAATAATCTTTTCATATGTTTAAAGGCCATTTACGATTATTTTCTCTGTGAATTACTTGTTCATATGTTTTGCCCATTTTAAATTGGGTTATTGGTCTTTTCTCCTTTAAGTTTAGTAGCTATTTATATTTTAGTGATAATAGCCCTTTGTGTAAATTGAAAATATTTTTAATTTACTTTATTACTTTGCTTATGATACTTTTAACCATGCAATTTTTTTTAATGTAATTGAACCTATTTTAAATTGCTTATAGATTTTGGTAAACATCCCTAATTCCAAACGATTCATTCATGCCTGCTTTCAGGAGTGGTATGCTTTGGATTTTTACTTTCTCAATCATTTTGGAGTTTATCTTGGTATATGGAGCAAAGTACAGATCTAACCGTATCTTTTTTCAAATGTCTCAACATCATTCATTAAAAAGTCCAACTTTTCTCGACAGATATGAAAATACCATTTTTATCATATACCAAATTTCCATGTGTATTGGGATCAATTCTGCATGAGATTCCATTTGTCTGTGCATGCCCCAATCTCATGCTCACATGAAGGGTTTGTAACACATGACTGTTTGGCAGGGTGAGTCACCAGCCCTATCACTATACTCTTATTTTTCAAGGTTTTGCTGCCTATCTTTGCTTGTTTATTTTTCCACCTATAATTGCAAATTAACTTTTGTGGCATAACTAAATTTTTTCTTACTATTTCTACTGACACTGTGTTAAATTTATAAAATAACTTAGGAAAGATTAATATCTTTATGAGACTGAGTCTTCTTATCTAAGAACATTGTAGCTTTTTTCCCCTTGTTCACATATAATTTGGAGTCATTCCGGGATATCTGAAAGCTTTTCTTGTTTAACTTTTATACCTTTGTTAGGTTTATGACAAGGCATCCCATTTTCTTTGTTGCAATTTTATGGGTCTTTTGTTACATCATCTAACTTTTACATATGCAAAGTTGTGCTGATTTCTGTGTATTAACTTTACATCCTGTTTTTTTTTTACTACATTCTTTTGTTTGTAATAGCTTTTGCATTATTCTTATGAGTTTTCCAGATATACAATTTCAAAAGTATACCTCTTTCTAATTGTAATGCATCTAATTTCGAACCACTTTATTTTAAAAATAAAAGTCCCTCGAAAGTCCCAGAGAGGCAAAAAGTCCAAGTCACAAAGCTCTAACGTAGCAGAGTCAGAATTACAATCTAATATCTGGTCTTTTTTCCCATTATGCTGTGCTGCTTGATTTCATATCTATAGATCCTTTATTCAACATTAGCCACATAGGCAGGCCACTCATTTTAAGCACATTTAAAAAAATCTTTTTTCATAATTAGGAAATCGATTAAAAATACAATATTTCAAAATTAAGAATAATGATGGTAATTATTTCTCATCAGCGAGTGAACAACGCTCCTGGAATTTGTCTTCCAATGTGTGTGCATTCAGTTTGATGACTGAGATCATTTTACATTCTCTTATATTCTCATTTACTTTTACATTCTCAGTCGGCTTCTTTCCTTACCCTTTATTTTTACCAAGCTAGAATATCCACATTCACAATCATAGGGGGTTTGGAATGTCCAGCAGTTGCATATGTTCAGATGAAACATAGATCCAGAAATTACAAGGCTCTTTTTTTTTTTTTTAACCAGTCTACTTTTCACCAAAGCATATTATTTTCAAAAGCTAGAAGGTTACATATTTCGATTTGGGAAAAATGACAAATGAATTTCAAATCCTCTCTTTGCGGCATTTTTCATGCCCTATTGTTTATATGGAGTGTATGGTTTTGTTTTATTCTTGCCCTCAATGGGTGTTTCGACACTGACTTAAAAAAAAACTGCTAGAAAAGAGACAAACTATTAGTGATTAAGCCCTTTCCACCACAACATTGGCTTTTTGAGAAATCCTGATACTTATAACCCAACTAAAATGGATGGTATATCAGCCCTGAAGATTGAGCTACTCTAGATATTCAATACGGCTGACATATAGAATTTACTCACCTCATAGGAAACAAATTAGAATCTTAAATGACTCAATTTGTATTATAATTTTTTAATTGTTCATATCTTTCTCAACAATAAGAACATTTCAGGGTAGAAAAGCGAAGGACTGGCCCTACTGTTTATTTCTCTTTAGAGCCTAGTGAGTAGTGAACGCTCTAAGGAGAGGCTTCTCGGGAATAAAGGACCTAGTCATCCACCTATTGGAAGTAGTATTAAAAGATAACCCTCAGCCATCAGCCCTCTGCCTTGCTCAATGTAACAACTCCTTCCAAGAGCACATCCGGTGCCTAATCTACACAGTTATAGAAACCCAGCCCCTTTGCTCAGACTAAGATGGTTCTGAAGGGCCACTGCAGCTTCTGCCATTCAAGAAGTCAGCTGAGGTCTCCAATGATACAGTTCAACTTCTGCCATGGTGTGATCCTGCTTCCTTCCTTTCCATTTTACAGGTGTCCGTCCCAAGAACATTCCCTAATCGACATCTTCAGTGCTAATTTCCCTCTCAGAGATTGTTTCCTTAGAACTCCAAGCTGGGAAAGCACACTTAGAAATTGAGGTTTCGTCTATGGTTTTTTCCTCAGTACTGATGTCAATGCACCTTTGCAAGTCATTCTGATAAAATAAAAAATTGTATCCCTTTAGTATATTTTTCAGTGATAAAACAAAAAGTCATCAAGTTTTTCTCCCCCATAAGCAGAGGACGGTGATGACTTAAGCTCTGAAGTTGACTCGGCTGTGGTTGTGCCTCTTCCGTGCCTCTTACCTTCTTCTCCAAGCTATGACGACTTTCCAAGCCATGAAGGAGGACGTAAGAGCAATGCCTACTTCATAGGCTTCAGGGGCTGACTAAACGAGATAGAACGCCTCAAGCGAAAGGGCACAGGGAAGTTCTCCGTAAATGTTTGCTCTGTTTTCTCAGATATCTTTCCTACTTGGCAAGAGCCGATTCACACATTCTGCCCACCAGTGGTCTCAGTTACTATAAAGGAAAATGTCTGCTACCGCGCCATTGAAATTACGTGCCATCCAATACCATCCTTTGATAAAAAGATTTGTTAGTAGCTCGTACTTGTTCCTTTCCAAGATTAATATTTCTCATTAAATTTTATAAGCTCATCTACCATCTCGTGACTGGAATAAGGTTTTCTTTGTTTTGTTTTGCTTTCTTTCCCCTCCAAGAAGGGAAATCCCGAATGACCTTTTCTCACCCTTCAGAAATAAAATGTGTCCATTGATTGGTAGAAAGCATTACTTTATCGTTGTTCTGAAAAAATATTGATAAACTTTCTGGCATGTTGACTGTACTTCAGCATGATCTGAAAATCTGGTAGTTCCATGACAGTATTTGACAAAGTTTCATATCAGACAGAACACTAAAATCCTAAGGGGAAATGTAAGCTCGGTCCAACAAAATCAGATTTTCAGACATCCATTGTTCTTATTTGTACTTTTCTTTTACAGCTTGTGAAAGTTCATCGCATTTAGAAATTCAGTTATCTCAACACATACAGAATCACATTCTATATTCGCGTCTTAGCCCTGTTCACTATTTATATCTATGATCTTATTTGAAGTTGTGGTACTTGCTTTACTATTTTCATCACTACTTTCATGCTTCAGTTAACAACTTTTGAGCCACGGATCCATTACTGTGAATCAAGAATATAACACCTCAGAAAAGTAAGAATGAAATGTGGAAATCTAACACATGTAAACAAAAATATGTAAAGGAGGTGAGAATGAGTTGGCCAAGATAAACTACACCCTGTTTACTGAACCGGAGGGGAGAAGAGGGTAGCTGCAGTCCGCTCAGACTAAGCAGAGTCTTTCAGAAATGCGATCTTTAAATGTACCTTTCAAATTCAGCAATGTCTGTGAATAAATCATTTCTTTGCATTTCCTCTGGAACCTTCAAACTTCCTGCAGACCATGAGATGGACTGTTGGAACCATGGAAACCTGTAGACCACAGTCTGAGATATAATTGTACTACCTAGTGCTGCTTCCGTGTGACTCCCCAGGTGAAAGCACTGGTCTCCATCTTGCCTACATTCAGGTGTTCGAGCGCTGGACCAGATTTGCTCGTCTCAGTTATAGTTAAGACTCAGCATTCAATTGAATTTCATTACTGGCCTTACAAATGTTCAGTTCTACATCGGACCTCAAACACTACTTGCATCAGTTCTTGTAGCTTGTTAAGTGGGTCAAAGATCGTTTTAATATATATTCTTGAGTTGTTCAGAAAATAGATGCCATGAGAAGTAGCATAAAATTTAGCTATACTTGAAGAGATCTGTCTGAAATTAGGGTTACCCGGGTTAACGCCTCGTACACATCGGGGATTCTGAATTCTAACCCTTATGCTGCAAATTACTTATGATAGGGATTTTAACAAATGATTTAGCGTCTCTTAACTCTATCTGCTCCTTCTTTATGAGCAAAGGAACATATGTAGTTTTCTGGTGAAAAAGCAGATGTCAAAAAGTAAAAATAAGACAAATTCTCAGGAGGTCCTTTTTATGAAAACCAAGATCTCGAGAATGTTCAAAAGGATCAACTTATTACTACTTTAAATTCTAAAAATAATATTTCCAAACTCATGGCTATTGGAATGAAAGTTGATTTCTAAAGTGACAGAATGTGAGGGGGTGGGATGGGTGTTGGGGGGCTGAGAAACGGAAAAGAGAAGCAGGAGGGAGACTAAGATAGAGGGGACTTCAAGGCTCCCCTGAGTGAAAGCCAGCTCCGTCTGGAGCGAAGGAAGACCGAGTATATGGGGGCGGGGCAGTCGTGGTTACTCCTTTGGACTCTGTGTTCATGACAGGGTAACAGGACTATGATCTTTCTGAAAATGGCCCTGACCATGTGGTGCTCCGTGGTTGAGGGCAGCCCTCCCTTCATGAAGATGCGCCGTGTCTTTGAGGAAGTACCATTTGGGAAAAGCTGATCTCGCTGTCTCCTCCACCCCCCCACCCTGGGTCAGCACCCAGCGTTATGCCCCCTTCTGCCCCTCAGCACCTGTGTTCTGTTCCCAGCGGGTGCAGAGGAAGCCACGCTGCAAAGGGTTCAGCTCTTCAGCTCTCAGATCAGAGCCTGTGTTTTCCAAAGAGATGTTCACTTAGACCTCAAAGCTACCTTTCTTTTTTTAATTGGGTGTTTCTGTATCAACACTGGAGACATCTTTTTTTTTTAATGGGCCTAGTATAGAAAATAAAGTCTCCCACCAGAGTAAACACTTAAAGCATGTAACACAACTAAATGACGTTCAAACACTTTTATTTTGGAGGCATAAAAATGCATCGTTATTTCTTTAGCAGAAGTTTAAAAAGGAGAATTCACTTTCCAGTTCCATAAACTCATCCTCCAAGCCTCAGTTTAAAAATTTAAAATAGGAGTAACTATCTCTATGTCACACAAACTGGGACATTTTTAAGGTGAGAAATAGAAAAAAAGAAAATGACTTATATCTCTATTTGTATGTGTTTTTTAAAAAACAGTCATCACCCTGATATGAAATTGTCACTCTATCTGAGCAGGAAGAAAAATTTCATTTTAGCTTCCTTATCTAGTCATATATTCACATAGTGTTAACAAGTCATTGCTACTCTGACTTGATAGAGACAGCCACCAAAAACTCAAAGTAATCATAAAAATCAAGAAAGGATGTTATTGCAATATTTATATCCCTGACAGATGCCTCGTTACTTCGAATGAGATCTCATATGTGCTGTCTATGCCTCTAGCTGTACCTGGTTCAAACAGCACTTCTTCTAAATTCTCAAGCCACGCCTCCCACCATAGACTGCAGATCACCCCGGATCCGTGGCAGGAAGAGCCCACTCCCACAACCTCATTTATACATTCTTTTTGTTCCATTGTACGTGTAAGAAATTACGAATGCCAAATAGTTTGAGAAATCCCAGGGCAGACAGAGGAAGGGGCCAGAGGATTAAAGCCTTAACATGGGAATTCAAATGTATCAGCTAAGGGCAGCACGTTCCTGGGTCCTGCTGATGCCTCCTCCTGTGTGTGTGTGTGTGTGTGTGTGTGTGTGTGTGTGTGTGTGTGTGTGTCAGAGAGACAGAGAGGCAGAAGGAAGGGGGCTGAAAGCAAAAGGAAAACTGCAGAAATAAGATCTGATCTAATTTGAAAGGGTTCAAGACCAACCAGAAGAGTCTATTAATGGGTCACTAGAGTCAGCAAGAGTCAGCTAGGAAAGAATTAAATAGAGAAAAAAAATGTTTCAGGCTGAGAGAAAAATGTCCAAAGAAAGCAAGAAATTCAGAGGGATGTTTACTTTCGTAGGGGAATAAGGTCCCGCAGAAAGTCAGAACCTACTTACAGGATAAAACAGACTGAACCAAGAGAATGACATCTGTTTTGTTTTCTGCCCGGGAGAATGAAAAGAAATCCAAGAAAGCTGAAAGACAGAAAACGAGATCTAGGAGACAGAGAAGAGATTTTGGAAACATCTCTACCTGGGTTGAAAACATAGCGAGGAATAAGTCAGGAAGTAAAACCCTGGAAATTGAGGCAGGTTTAGAATGCCACCCAAACTAAAATATACACCTACCAATACAGGTGCCTAACTTTATCAAATCCTGGAAAAATGAGGTTCTTCCCACTAAGTCATCTTTAACTATGTGTGTTATTCTGAAAACTCACTAGGCTTGTAGGGGGCCAAAAAAACAATAATCTAAGAGAAGAGACAAAGTCAATTCCCAGGCCAAATTCTCATAATTCTGAAAAATGTTTCAAGATTTGGTTATTGGAGGTGAAACTCCTGAACCCTCAAGGGCTGGCCGTGAAAAATACATAGCTGTAGAAAGTGGGGGGCCTTCTCTGTTGGGTGCTCTTGGCCTGTTTCACCACTCCCCTACTTGTGTGCTTTTGTAAGAAAAACATTTTTTTTTCCACTACAGCAACTTTGGAAGGCCCTGGCCACTGCAAGTCCAAAATAAAGTCTGATAGTTGTGAGGATATAGAGGTAGGGTAAGAAAAAGAAGTGGTGCTTTTTTTTTAATCCAAACCATTGGTGCCTGAGCATCTTCTGCAATTCATTAGGAAACATCTAATAATCCAAGGATTATAGGTATGTTATTTGATACTCATGGCCCATTCACTCTGGGACAGGTTTATTTCACACCATCTTGTAGGTGGGTTGGGACCATTTGGGCCCAAAGCCTTCTCAGTTCGCATGTCTGAATTTTCCCTGCTGAGACTATTTCATTTCTTGTTCTCACAGCCAAGTCAATAAAGACGAAAATCATTGGACCAGTCATTTTCGCTGTCCAATTACTTAACCCCATTTATCTTCTTTCAACTTCACATTATAACTAGAGTCCAAGCTCTTCTGCCTCTGCCCATCTCAACCTCCACTCTTGAGCTCTGTACAATGAGTTAGATAGAGGATTTGAGGAATAGCTCAAGAACTGTGTTTGGTTTGGGTAACCGTTTTCCTTTGAAGTATATTTGTTCATTCTATAAAAAAAAATCTTTATGTTAGCTGATGAATGCTTTATCAGTCTTCTCATAACACTAGTTTAGTCCTGGGCTTTTGAAAGCAGAGCTTTTCAAAGCTCATATCCCTTTATGTGGAAATCTTTCATGCAGAAAGCAGAGGAACATCCCCCGAATGTCCACTGTCGTGTTATTTTCATTTGCAGTTTTGTAATATTCTTTTTCCATCCACGTATAGATCGTGATGACTCCATAGATCATCTTTATGTCACCCGTCAGGAAAAAAATTAACTCACCAATGCTTTGTGGCTCCTTCAGAGTCTAGATGCTGCCAGGGCAAAGCTTGTTTTTCAATTTACCAACTCTCTTTCTCCATAGCTCTTCCCTGTAAAACCTTCCACTTGAGGATTTTTATTTAAAAGGAAAAATATAAGCTATGCAAATGCTCAGGCATCAGTTTTGATAGCACTGTGGGAACACATTAAGGAATGTGTTATAAAGTGGGAGACATATATCCTATGTGCTGAGCATAATGAGGCTTACTGATTAGTCTAACTCACTGAGGCAAATCACTACATAGTTTTAAAGGTCTACGGCTCCATGTACTGTAATTAAATTAAAGTTAAAATACAGTAATTATTTAGAACCAGGATGCCATTTTCTTACTGACTTTGTGAACTCATAGGCTCCAATGAATGCAGAGATAAAATGGCATAACGCAAGTTGGCTATATATTATCTTGTCTATCTTGTATTTGGAATTAAATTACTCAGAAGTTCAGAGGTTAATAAAAAACACAAGAACTATTCTCTATATAATAGTAGCTTTATGTTGGCTGAATTTAAATATAACTGGAGAGCATTAATTGAATTATTTACATACAGGCATACAAGCTTAAATATGCACACATACACATAATGTCATACTCCAGCAGTCTCTTCGCCTTTACAGAGGGCCTTTTTAAGTGACAGGAGCTATGCTTTACATATACTATATCCTGTAAAACATAGAAGCATCTTGTAATATGGGTATTACTAGGCTCACTTTAGAGAAGATACAATCTCATCTTGGATAACTCAAAAGCAGTTCCGACTCCACATGACCAAACGGAACTCCTTTCTGTTCTTGCCTCATCATCACCCCTGCTTCCCCCAATCTAGTCTTTCTCATTGTTTTTGACCTTGGTGAATGACCCCTCTCTGTTCAGCTGCAGAAGCCAGAAACCTGGGAGTTATCCTCAACTCCTCCTTCTTTATCCCAATATTCAGCACATTATTTAGTCCTAGAAGTTTTTATCTCCTCAATGTCTTTCAAGTCTTCCCTTAATTCTGTCACTTACATTACAAAACTAGAACAAACCGCTGTTATATCTCTTCTGTACTGTGGCAACTGTCTTCATATCTCATCTTCCAGCATTCATCCTTCTCCACTTGATGTTCTTAAAGCAAATCTGATCATGCTACTTCTCTGTTTAAAACACATCTACAGATTTCCACAGCTCTTAGGAAAAACAAAAACAAGCAAACAAACAAAAAGCTTTAATTAGCCCACAAAATGCTTTTCTGTCCCTTCAGGCTCATATCACATCCTCTCACTCTCTTCTCAGTCCTTCAGCCACATGAATTTTCCTTTGCTCCTTGAACAAGTGTTCCATGTTCTGACCTGCCTCAGGACCTTTGCACATGCTGCTCACAATGGCTGAGTAGACCACTCTTCCTCCAACCCTTTTGCCTAGTTAAAATCTACAAATACGATCATGCCTTTAACGATACTTCCTCAGAGAAGCTTTTCTTGATTCTACTCTAGGACAGGTCCCCTGTCATATGCTTTTCATAGCATCCTACCTCTTTTCTCCATAGCACTTAGGATAATTCATGACTATACATTTGTATTCATGAATATTCATTTATGTACATTTGTCACTCTCATTTGATCGTAACTTCCTCGAGGGTATGAAACTTGTCTTTTTGCACTCCACCCTAACTCCAGAATTTAGCAAAATGCCATGTTGAGCAAATATTTGATCATATGTTTCATCCATGCTCTGACTTCTTTGTAATCCAATAGCCTCTCTAATTACTGATTTAAGAAGGAGTCAAATCTCCATGAAGAAAGAACAGGAAAAACTGGATATCCAAATCAGGTGGAATACGAATCCAGATGAATCCAACAGATAGGCAGCAGAAAAAAGATCCTCAAGAAAACCGATCAAAAGAGAGGTAATTTTTGTTAAAGAGGAAGAGTTTGAAATTCACTGGATGTGTCAAAGATTAAGACAGTAATATTTGTGTAAGCTGAAAGTTATCTACTAAAATGTGCTCAGATAGGTAGTAGTCAAGTTCCCCACAAGAGGGCGCTTACAGTCATGGCTGTGTAAAGTGTAACATAACTTATCTGTGGTCCCAGCTCTATTTTGGGTGCCATTGAAAGATATATGAGTTCAGCATCCTAAATAATTAAAAATCATTGAACATACCCCAGTATCTTCTTAAACCATCAAAGAAAAAGCACACCGATAATGCAAAACAAAACGTCAAAAATTGTATTCTCCTCTCTGTCACTTTCCATTTCACCCACTTGCCACAGCTGCTCCGGGATCCCCACCCCCACAACTCCAAGCTCCCTCACGTTCTCACAAACACAGCTTGGGTTGCGGGCGGCACTCTTGCCTCTTAACCTTTCTCCTCTCTGGTTCAGCTTTGTATTATGTGGATAAATTTATCTGAGATCTCTGGCTGCTGTATGCCCATCCTCAGCTCCTTCAAACACTAGGACCTGGCCCAGCCAACAGAAATCCCACTTCCTTCAAGTAAAAGGGTAAGAGAGAGACTGAAAATATTTATAATTAATTATATATTGTTAAAATGCTATTATTTTCCCCCTTCTGTTGAAAAATGTGTAATTTTATACTACAGCAAAACAAACCCCGATTTCCACTTCATAATTTATGGGGTAGACTTCATGCACTATTCTGCTTTGGAAAACTATGATTTGTCCTCAATTTGGGGCACTGGAAGATGGGGTGGGATGCTGACCTCCTGGTGCCCTTGAACCATATACTGTTGGATGAAATGTGTCTGAGTGGGACATTATGTTGAAGAACTCTAATAAGAGCAAGAAAGCAATGAAAGGAATTAGGCACTAAGATAAGTCAGGGCAGATGCCAAGAGAGAGGAGATGGATGGGTAGGAAGAATAACACTAAAGACAGCCCACTCAAGTCGTCATTTTGTTTCATCCAGGCCCTGGCATAGAGGTATGAGAGAGGAAGCCCTGTGAGACATCAACAATGAATACGGTCCAGGAAAATTGCCTGGGGATAATTAATCCAAAATTGGGGGTCCCAAATATTTATCACCGTCAATGCACACAGATGAGCCACATATCTTCAGAAATGAAAGATGGCGCTTTGATGAAGTCTCCCCTAATGGCCTGGGCAGCACTGAGCTTTGAAATAAAACACTCCAAGTAATATAGATTTCAAAGTATGCCATGCTTTCTTCAGTGAGCACATTTAACGATTTTCTCATGTGATATCTAATGAGATTTTTCAAACGAATTGCAGGCTTCCAAAACTTTTTGAAAGAAGACAAGAACCACATGAAGAAAATAAACAATGGCAAAGATACTATGCTGGGGACAACTGAATATGGTACCTTTGGTCCCAGAAATCTGGTCTCAGATAAGATGGTAACCAAAGTGTCTTTCATCAGATTAATTAAAACATAGTTCTAATACAGAAATGCTAAATCAAAGGAGAGTTTCAAAATTCTGCATGTCTTGCAAGTGGACTTGGCCATTACAAAGACCAATCAACTGCAAACCACCATTGCTACATTTTAACTTCAATTTCCAGTGAAATTTCTAGTAAAATAAATATGAGGTGAGTCATGAATTTTTAGAATGCAGAAAAGCCTGTGAAACATATCCTAGCAGTTCTCTAGTTTAATTATAGACCGTTCCATCATCTACATAGCCATGGTGATTTTTGACATGATACTTTTCTAGTACAATATATTTGAAATAAACAGCATATGTAATCCCATTCCATTCTAAATCCTAACATTAAAAGACAAAATGATGCTACTCATTTTAACTTCCTGACTCATTCTTCAATTTATTTTTCTAAGAGAAAGAGAGAAAAAAGAGAAAAATGAAGGGAAGGAAACCTGCTAAGTGTCTGAGATTAAATTTAACAGCGACTGAGAGGCCATAGCAGCATATCTCTATAACCTAGTAAGGAGACTCCACATGGATGATTGCACAATCAATTGGTTTTGTTCTTTAATAGGATGCATGTGCCAAAAGATAAACTGTTTTGGTTCAAAGGGCAGTGAATTCGTTTAAAGAAGTTCCTAATAAAAGTGATTCAATCTTTGTATTTAGCTTTTAATACAAAAAATTAATTAACATTTGCATTATGAGACCTGACCTCCCCAGGGAAATATAATCAATTCTCCCAATATAGAATGGATTCTGCACAAGACAATTTCTTATTGTGGTGCTAATCAATCATGCCAGTGGTGCAAGGGAACTGTAAATGATGCGCAAAACTATTAAACTCTAGGCTTTTAAAAAGCCAGTTGTCAACGCCATAGTACATAAATATATTCTTATAGTGGGGACTGTTTAATTATACTATTGATTAAATTATTGCAGTTCCTGGCATAATACATGATGATGGTGTGCTATCTGGAAGAAATACAAGACAACTGAAAATACATCTATAGTTTTGTAAATGTAATTTCACAGGGAAATTGTATTAATTATAGCAACATGATGCATGCCTCTACTGCAAAGGCTGCATTACCGAGAAAGCGTAAAAGTTTTTTGCTTGAAGACTATAACTCGCGAAGAAAGAGTTTAGATGATTTGAGGCCATCTTTAAACCATTATGTTATTTTTGTCCATTTGAAGCATTTCTTTTGTTACTGTGTCCCTTGTTGTTTTCCACTGAGGTAAAAATTACATAACATTCATTATTTTAATCCTTTAAAATGTACAATTCGGTGGCTTCTAGTATATCCACAGTGTTGTGCAACCATCACCACTATCAAATTCCAGGATATTTTCATCACCTCAAAAATGTACTCTGTACCCATTAAACAGTCATTCTTCATAAATGAAATCATAAAATACATGACTTTTCTATGTCTATCATTCATTTTGATACTGTTTTCAAGGTTCATCCATGTTGTATGTAACATATATCAATGCTTCATCTCTTTTTGTGGCTGAAAAATATTTCATTGTATTGATGTAACACATTTATTTATCCATCCTTCAGTTGACAGATATTTGGGTTGTTTCCATTTTCTGGCTATTACGAGTTATGCTGCTATAAACATTCATGTGAACATTTTTGTTTGAACACCGTTTTCCATTCTCTTTGATAATTATTTAAGACTAGAATCGGTGGCCATATAGCAGGTCTACATGACACTTTGAGGAAACAGCAAACTGTTCCCCGCAGTGGTATACCATTTTACATTTTTTATCAGCAATGTATGAGGGTTTCTGTTTCTCTGCATCCTTTCTAACACTTGTTATTTTGTTTAAATTTCTATTCAGGTCCATTGCCCATTTTTAAGTTAATTTTATTTTGGTCTTTTTATTGTTCAGTTGCACAAGTTCTTTTTATATTCTGGATACTAGACCCTTATCAGATTTATGACATAAGTATTTTCTCTGATTCTGTAGATTCTTCTCACTTTCTTAATAGTGTCTTTTGACGCAAAAATGTCTTATATTTTATGAAGTCCAATTTATCTTTTTTGTTGTTGCTATTGTTGCTTGTACTTTGGTCATAAACCATTGCCAAATCCAAGGCCATGAATATTTGCACTAATGGTTTCTTTTAAGGATTTTATATTTTTAGCTCTTACATTTAGATCTTTGATCCATTTGAGATATTTTTTGTATACGGTATAACGGAAGGGTCTAGCTTCATTCTTTTGCATGTGAATATCAAGTTGTCCTAGTACCATTCATTAAAGAAACTATTCTTTCTCCATTGAACGGTCTTGTCAAAAATAAATTAACAGTAGATCCTGGGTTTATTTCTGAACTTTCACTTTCATTCCATTGATGCCAGTACCGCATTCCTTTGATTATTGTAGCTTGTAGTAAGTTTCGAAGTCAGGAAGTGAGTGTCTTCCAATTGTATTCTTTTTCAAGGTTGTTTTGGCCATTTGGGATCCCTTGCTATGCTATTTAATTTTCAAGATAAGTTTCCACTTTTATAGAAAAGGCAATTTGGATTTTGGTAAAAAAAAAAAAATTACATGGGCTCTGTAGCTCCTTTGAAACAACATCATGTATTAAAACTTTTCATACATGAACAACAATATCTGTTACTTTTCAGTGTACAAGTCCTGGTTAAATTTAATCATAAGTATTTTATTCATTTTTATAGTATCGTAAATGGAATGGTTTTCTTAATTTTATTTTCTGATTATTTATTGCCATTATATAGAAATAGAGTTGATTTTTGTATTTTATCTTAGAAATACTACTGTTTTATATGTTAGTGTTGTAGAATCTTGAAAATTTGCTGAATTTGTTTACTAGTTTTAATAGATTTTTAAATAGGTTCTTATGATTTTCTCTATATGAAGTCATGCCGTTTGCCAATAAATACAAATTTACTTATTTCTTTCTAATTCAGATATCTTTTATTTCTTTTTCTTGACTAATTTTCCTGGCTAAAACTTCCAGTGCAATATTAAATAAACATTTTTGTCTTGTTCCTGATCTTAGGTGGAATGATTTCAGTCTTTCACCATTAAGTATGATGTTATCTGTAAGGTTTTTATAGATGGCCTTTAACGGGCTGAGAAAGTTCCCCTTTATTCCTCCTTTGCTTATCATTAAAGGGTGTTGGATTTTGTCAACACTCTTTTTTTCCCCTTCTTGAACTGAGATGATCATAGTTTTTTATCCTTATTTTTTGCTTTGTTTTGTTTTATTTTTCATTTTATTACCTTGATTGAGTTTTCTGTGTTGAACCACCCTTGCATTCCTG
>NW_006431920.1:7976193-8000499 GCF_000325575.1 Pteropus alecto | reverse complement strand
TAATGGTGTATCTTTTGAATTTTTTGCTGGATTCAATTTGCTATAATTTTGTTGATAATTTTGCATCTATATTAATAAGGGATATTGATCTGTAATTTTTTTGTTATGTCTTTGTCTGGCTTTAGAATTAAGGTAACATTTGTTCATAGAATAAGTTAAGAAGTAGCCTCGCCTCAATTTTTTAGAAAAGTTTGGGAAAAAAATTGGTGTTAATTCTTTTATACATTTGATGGAAATCATCAGTGAAGCAATCGAGTTTGAAGCTTTTTTGTTGTTGTTGGAAGGTTTTTGATTACCTAGTCAATCTCTTTGCTTGTTATAGATTAATTCAGATTTGCTAGTTCTTAATTCAATTTTGGTAGTTTGCATGTTTATAGGAATTTTTCCTTTTCTCGATGTTATCTAATTTGATGGCATGGAACTATTTATAGTGTTGTCTTATAATTCTTTGTACTTGTGCAAGGTTTGCAATAATGTCTACTTTCATTCCTAACTTTAGTAATTTGAGACTTCTTTGGATGGGGGTCAATCTAAAAACTTACCACTTTTGTTGGCCTTTACGAAGAACCGACTTTTGGTTTCATTGATTCTCTCCTTTTTATATAGTCTCTATTTTATTTATGCTTGCTTTAATCTTTATTATGTCTTTCCTTCTGTTTGCTTTAGGTTTAGTTTGATTTGTTTTCTAATTTAAGGTAGATTTGGTTATTGATTTGAGAACTTTCTTCTTTTTTAACGAAATTTATAGCTATAAAGTTCTGAGTGACACTTTTACTGAATCACATAAATGTTGATATGTTGTGTTTTTGTCTTCATTCAGCTCAAAATATTTTCTAATTTCTCTTGTGATTTCTTCTTTGATCCACTAGTTATAAGTATGTTGTTTAATTTCTAAATATTTGTAGATTTTCCTTCTGTTATTAATTTCTAATTTTATTCCATTGTGGTTAGAGACAATATTTTGTATGATTTTAAAATTTATTTATAATTGTTTTGTGGCCTAATATATGGTCTATCCAGGAGAATGTTCCATGTACAGAATGTGTATTCCGTTGTTATTAGGTGGAATTCTTTTATTATTAGGTAGAATGTTCTATGTATGTCTGTTAGTATTATTAAGTTTATAATGTTTCTCAGGTCTTTTTACTTGTTTATCTTTTGTCTAGTTGTTCTATTTATTTTGAAAGTGGGATGTTGAAATCTGAAACTATTATTGTTCAATTATCTATTTTACCTTTAAGTTCTGTCAGTTTTGGCTTCATATATTTTGGGAATTGTGTTGTTAGGTGTGGATGTATTTATAATTGTTATATCTTCTTGATGGATTGACTCTTATGTCATTATATAATGTCCTTTGTCTCATAATAATTTTTGTTTCAAAGTCTCTTATCTGATATTAATGTAGTCATTCTAGCTGTCTTTTGATTACTATTTGCTTGGAATAACTTTCCATCCTTTCACTTTTAGCTGTTCTAAAGTAAGTCTGTTGTAAACAACAGGTCAGGTTGTTTTTATAATTCGCTTGTCAATTTCTGCCCTTTAACTGGAGAGTGTAACCTAGTTATATGTAATATAATTACTGATAAGAAAGGACTTTCATCATTTTAAGTGCGTGTTTTCTATATGTCAGGGATTTTATCTCCCGAATTCCTTCATTACTGCCGCCTTTTGTATTAGATAAATATTTTCCAGTATAACATTTTGATTCCTTTCTTTTTTTATATTGCATGTATTTTAGTTATTTTTTTGTGGCTGCTCTAGGGATTGCAATTAATATCTTAATTTATAACAATTTAGTTTGAATTAATTCCAACTTAGTTCCAACAGTATGTAAAACCCGTACTTCTGGATCTCCATGACTCTCCTTTTAAGTTATTGTTGTCACAAATTACATCTTTATACCCATGCTGCTATCGACATAGCTTTACAATTGTTGTTTCATGTAGTTGTTTTTTGAATCATATAGGAAAAAATGTTACTAAGCAGACACACATTAATACTGACTTTTTATTTACCTAGATAGTTACTGGCTTTTTAAAAGTTCTTAGTGTGGATTTGAGTTACTCTCTAATGTCCTATGATTTTAGCTTGAAGAACTCCCTTTAGCATTTCTTGTAGAGAAGGTCTCCTAGAAATGAACGCTCTACCTTTATTCATCAGAGAATGTTTTATTATCTCTCCATTTTTGAGGGATAATTTTGCCAAATAGAGAATTATTGCTTAACAGGTTTTTTTTTCATCATTTTGGATATGTCATCTCACTGCCTTCTGGTTTCAGTGATTTCTGATGAGAAATCAGCTGTTGCTCTTATTAAGGATCAATTGTACATGACAAGTCACTTCTCTCTTGCTGTTTTCAGGATTCTCTGTCTTTGGCACACAGCAGTTTGATTATAATGTGTTTCAATGTGGTTTTCTTTTGAGCTTATCTTATTTAGGGTTCGCTGAGTTTCTTGAATGTATAGGTCTTGGTCTTTTATTAAATTCTGCAGATTTCCAGCTATTATTTCTTCAAGTATTAATTTTTTTTCTCTTAGGTCCTTTCTCTTTCTTTTCTCCTTGTAGGACTGATTTTATGCCTTCGTTAGTATGCTTAATAGTGTCCCACAGGTATCTTAGGCTCTCTGTTCATTTTCTTTCATTTTTTTCTTTCTTTTCCTCAGATTGGATAATTTCAATTGACCTAAGTTAAAGTGTGTTGATTCTTTCTTCTGCCTGTTCAGATCTGCTGTTAAAAATCTCTAATGAGTTTTTTTTAATTTTGATTATCTTTTCAAACTCCAGAGTGTCTACTTGGTTCCTTTTTATAATTTCTATCTGTTTATTGATATCGTTTACTTGGTGGCACATCATTCTCGATTCTCTTTTAATTCTTCGTATATGGTTTTCTTTAGCTCTTTAAGCATTTTTAAATTCGTTGATTTAAAGTCTTTACCTATTAAGTACAATGTATAGGCTCCCTCAGGGACAGTCTCTGTGAATTTTTATTTTTCTAGTGTATAGATCGTACATTCCCGTTTCTTTGAATACCTTCTAACTTTTTTTCTTAAAACTGAACATTTTGAGTATTATAATGTGGTGACTCTTGAAATCAAATTCTCCGACCTCCCTAGGGTTTGTTATTGCTGCTTATTATGGCTGATATTGCTTGTTTTCTAACTAATTTTGTATAATCTGCATTTTTAGGTCATGTATAGCCACTGATGTCTCCATTTGGTTAGCTTAGTGGTCAACTAGTGGTTTGACAGAGATTTCCTTAAGTGCCTAGGACCCACCTCACCCCCCAAAAATCTTTCTGTTTTTGCAAATAAATTGTGTATGTTGGGGTACACCTTCAATACTCAGCTGGATATTTATAACTCTATCTTAATTTTCACTTTCTGCCTTCACAGAGCCTGAATCTCAGCCAAGATTAGAGCTTAAGGCTTTCTCAGATTTTTTTTTCTGTCCTGCTCTGCATGCATCTGGCCTTGTATATTCCCCAGAATGTTTGGAAGTTTTTCAAAGTCCTTACCCTCCAAAACACATCACTTTCCAGCTTTTTTCTCCCGTGCTTTTCAGTGTGTCTATTATTTGTTCCAACTGTAATCTCTTGCTCCAAGTGGCAGCAGCTAATACAACCACCTTTAAATGTTTCTGAAAAAAATGTCCCCTTAGAGCCATCTCTACACCCTGGGAGAGTTCTGAGTTAGGTGAAATAAAGGCAAGCCCTTTGATCAAGTCAAAGGGCCACCAGGCAGGTCAAAACCCACATTTGCAATTCTCTGAGAACAGATCTGCTTTGCTTCAGCCAGAAACCTGCACGAAGAACACAGACTGCATCTTCAAGATCACTCCTGAGCTGGAAAGGCGGGGCGGTGGGGGGGGCGGGCAGGTAAATTAAAATACCACACACCTATCCTAATGAGTTCAGCCATCATTTCCTTGATTGTCTGATTGATATAAATCTTTGGCTAGTTTTCAGAGTTCTGTCAAAGCTGATTTTGGCATGACCGTGACTTGCCAGTTTATTTGCTGTTTTTATAGAAAGACAGGCCTTGGAGTTCACAACTCCACCATTTTTACTGATGTTACCTAGAGTTTACCCTTTTATATCACAAAAATATCTGGAGTAGAGAGGAGAATTCACCAAGAAACTTTTTTTTTTTTTAACATTGTAGCTCATAAAACAGTGAGTGACTCATCTAATTGTATTTTGTCATATTTCTTAGAGTTGACGTTTTACATGATTATAAGTCATTTGGACAGTAGTTAAGTTTACAGGTGATTTATAGGCTGTACTGCTGGAGAAAGACATTCTGAAGTATTTCAATTGAACAGACAAGAAGGAGGTGGTTGAATAGTGATGAAGAAGGACTTGGAATTTCTGAGGTGTTGATAAGATTCGAGACCAGCGGCTCTCTCTCAGCGAGAGAGTTTGTAAGACAGGAGATGGTGAGAACTTGGAGAGATAATAAGCTGCAAGTTTTGGCCCTATGTGTGGAAATCCAAAGATAATTGGAGATGATGGTCAAATGGAAAGGATTCCATAACTTGAGAATCCAGACTTAAATTTGATGTTCATGTGGATGTTAAAGAAATTTAAAACGCTGGTGGAATCTGGGCAAGTGAAAGTTTTTGAACAGGTCAAGCCTTGAGCTTATTCACTCTCTATCTAGCCATCCCCCTTACTTTCAAGTCATCCCACAGACTTGTCCTTTGTCTTTGCGGCTTACTTACAAGAGCTAACGTGAAATTATCAGAGACAAAGTGCTTGCAGTAGAGTTTCTGTGATCCCAACGAGTCTCATTTTTTAGCACTTCAATTGAGGGAGAAGAAAAGAGAAGCACATTGTTTATTCACAGCATATTCTTATTTCCAAATAGTTTATTCCTGTAGTAAAATTCACAATTTTACTACAATTTGTTGAGTTGTTTTTTCTCTGCCCAGATTCAGAGTTCTCCATAGCAAGAAGTTAGTAAAAAAATAAAAATAAAAATAAAGCACACTTTGAAATTTTCCTGTGCCTTCCAGCCCAGCATGCTTTATTTACTTAAAAGTCTGTCATTAGCCACAGCCCTCTCAGTAATTCCAGTGGTTTGTCCATCCCATAAAGGTGAGGAACCCTCTCTTTCAGGATTTCTCTGCTCAAGAAATCTCGTGTCCTTAAAGGAATGTCATTTCTAAATGACATTCTAAATGAAAGAGCTTAGCAAATGTCTTCCAAAGTGCTAGCACAACAAATGCTCTGCTTTGCTCCATTGTATCTTCTTTTTGGAGACTTATCCAAGAATCCATACAGACCATGTGTGAGCTAGTGAGCCCTAAGGGGACTGGCAAGCCCCTGCAGCCACACACAAAGCTGACGGGAAATAACTGACAAGCAAGATACACATGTGTTCATGAGACGAGAGCCATAAGGTAAGAGCTAAATAGGTGAACATTACTCATCACTCTGAGCCAAGATGACAAATCAGTTAGACCCAGGATAATGTGGAAGTAACGAGCCAAGTCTCTGACAACCTACAACTAGTCCCCGACATCCTCATGGGATCTCCTTGCGCATCACAGATTATCATTTCTACATAGCCTGATTAGGAGGATAAGCTTTCAATAGCTCAGGGCTCCTCATTCCTGCATCACTGGGACACCTAAGAAATTTCCTGGGAAGAAATTCATAATTATTTTATCAGTAGCTATCTTCGGGCGGTAGACTTATAGAGTATTGATATTCTTCCTTTTGTTTTTTAAATTTTCTATTTTTTCTCTAATAAGTATGCACGTTATAAAATAAATACGAACTTATTTAAACTTTATTCCTCTTACCTTCAAACTAGGTTCTTTTATCATTTTATCCATAGGGCATAGCAGACTTGAAAACCCTTCTAGAAACTCCTGACAGAGGATATCTGGCCAAAGCGGGCAGAATTCCTGCAATTGCTCCTGATTTTATTGAAGTAGTGGCCCCCACAGAGGAGCCACTCAGTGAATGCTGGAATGTTCTCAGCACCGGAGATTAATACGAAAGGGCACATAACACCATTAGCACAAACACCTTAAAAAAAAACTTTATACTATTATTTGAAATATTTAGACATCTTGCCTTTTAAAGAAGATAAAACCTTATATGTAAACTAAACTAAATCAAATTCTTCTCCCTACTCCATTTTCACCCAAATGGTCCTTGCTCACTGGCTAGCAACACACAACTCCAGCATCCAGACTAGAGCATTTAGGAACCAGCTTTGTCTTTTATCGGTTTATGCCATTAATTTATGAAGTCTTGATTCCTATATCTAGAACTCAGTAAAGGAAACATTTTTATCTTTGTATTATGGTTTGAGGAGTAAGAGATGAAAAGGAAGTAGAAATAAAGTTTAACTAGTCAAATATTTAAAGTATTAAAAAGAAAAGCATTCATTCAAAATGTATTCTAACTTCCTAAATCTAAAGCACTCTGAATGTAATTCACTTTTAATTCTGATACAGCCTGATGCCATTCCCCTCTATTCCTAGGAAAAGGATGTGAGAAGGAGCAGCAGATGTCCATACTGGTGAGTAAACCATTAGCTATGGAAACTTTGAATAAGTTTAGTAGGATGAAAGCCCTGTAGATTAGAAATACACCCTTTTATTAATGTAGTAGAACTTTATAATCATTCTCCTTATCTCTTGCCACAAAGGAGCTATTTCTCTCTAAACTAGGACAAATTTACATAAATTAAAATCTTACTTTGTTAAGTTTCAAGTTTCAGAGAGAAGGAAAGAAGGATCTATTAATAATCTACAATTATTAGGTATCACTGTCAGCTGGAAGTGTGGTTTTAGTTTAGAATCGTATCTCGGTTCATTTTGGTCAAATCCTCTATGTTGGGAACGCTGAGGTTCAGAAGCCAAGCGACTTGCCCAAGATCATACAGCTGTTTAAGAGGAAGGCTTCAATTCAAGATCTATTTGAGTCCAAAGCCAGCAACCCCTTCCTCCTATACAACTCTTAAAGGTATTTGTTTCTATTAGTTCTCGTAACAAATGTAACCAGAATTCTGAATCATTTGCATTTAGCTTTACGAAAAAAGAAAAAAGATAATACAAGATTAATAAGACCAATGAACATAATGAAGCCATCATAGTAGCTTTGCCTAGTTTGAAGATCATATACACTCAAAATAAAGTTATTTTCAAATGCCACGAGTAATCTATTTTATTATTTAAAAATTTAAAAAATTCTAAACTATTTCTCTTAAGGCTATCATACATTTTGAAAGGACCTTCTGGTATTGCTTAAAACATGTAGACTTTCTCCTTCAGAGTTATAAGGACTTATATGTAAACCAAATTCATTCACATGTTCCTAACTTATTCCCCTTGCTCCCATTTCCACTCGTTTGCAAGAGTCAAAGCCAGATTTTCAAAACAATTTTTTGTAGTTTTTCATCTTTGGAGATTTAAATTTTAAATTTATGTCTTTACTATCCCAGACCTCCTTGTTTCCTCATTTATTTTTCACTTACTTCAAGCCATCAACACATCCCTGCCATCAGGTTTGATTTATATTGCCTGGGAACATAATCCAATCATGATTCTTCCTTGGGAATGCCAACATGGCATGAGAGAGAGAGAGCTCACTTTAATGATCTTTCTAGAGTAGAAAACAAATTGTGAAAAAAGCAATGGGACTTTAAAAATACTATTAGGCAAACCCTATAACTTCATGGTAACATAAGAAACTTGGCTCTTTCCTGAATCCAAAATGGAAAGTAACAATCCTTCTATCTATTCCCCTTTATTTTCTCTGTTTTATACACAGGAACTGGAACCAACTCGTTGAAGTTATTAATAAAATACCCCAAAGAATCACAAACTTTTCTCACTTTCATGCCAGATCCTGTGTGTATTTCCATTAAATGGAGGCTCTTCTCATTTTACCTGACCAGGTGAACATATCTGTTCTCGCCACTAAATGAACATGGATACCTCTGACCCACAGAGTGCTTATGTTGGTTCTTATGTTTCCAGACACAAGAGAGAGACTCCAGGGACATCAGCTGCAAGAGTTCATGGATATTATAACCATTGTTCTACACTTAACATGACTCAGATTCAAAGACTCTCAGATTTGGTGTCTCTTTGTTTCTTGGTTTGATTCTCAGGATAGAGTATCTCATTAGTCCAGCTTGGGCCAGGTTACTATCTTCAGTATCCCTGAGTGTGCACATAGCCAGCAAGAGTCAAATCTTGGGTCTTGGGATCTATGCCCTAGAAAGGAAATTTGTCGTGCACCAAGAGCTTTCCCTAAGAGGCATCTCACAGATGCAGGCTCCATGCCAATGTATAACACCACTAAATCTTCTGAGGCTATCCAGAAGGGCGGCAGCCTAGGAGACACCTCAATTTTAATTAGCAAAGACTAAGTGAGGAAATACAAAATTAGCATATATAACATGTCAATAGAAATATCTATTTTTACTTGGTTTAATTTGCAAACATCAATAGTACATGTATTATGTACAAAACACTATGTTATATAACATGGGCATACTAAAAAGGAAAAGAACTGACGTATGCCATCAAATCCAGCATTTTCTAAAAGTGACCCAGAAGTCTTAATTAATGGTTATTCATTCATTCTTTCTTTCTTTCAACCAATATTTACTGAGCTCATCCCATATTCCAGGCATGGTCGTGGTTCTGAGATGTTCAGTAGTGAACATAAGTGACAAAAATTCCTGCCCCCATGTTGCATTCTTTATTAGAGAAGCAAAGTAAGTAATGGTTAAGAGATGGGATCAAATATTGGCTCTACCACTTATAAGGTAATAAGCACATTTTTTAAATCTCTCCGTTAAATTTTCTCACTTTTAAACTGAGAATGATAATAGTACCCATCTCAGTGTTCTCATAGAAATGTAGCTCTCACATAGTACACACCACTATCATCATCGTCATCATCATCATCATCATCATCATTATCACCATGTGACTCTTCAGCCAGATCTTCATCCACCATCATCATCATCATCATCATCATCATTATCACCACGTGACTCTTCAGCCAGATCTTCATCCACTCTGACCCTAAGGTCAATGACTACAGTTATTCCTCTCTCAACCAAAGTTCACCCAAATGCTCTCTTAAACCAGATGGATGAAGTTGAGCATGTGAGTTTTATTTACTTGCTCATTGAATGTGTAAGGAATTTATCTGACGTTGGGTTCACTAGAAGTAGATGCTGAGATGGAGTCTGTGGTTCAAGATGTTTATTGGGGTCTGTACCTGTGAAAGGAAGAGGGCGGAAGCAGGACTGGGCAAAGGGAAAAGCTGAACTGCAGCTCAAGCCCAGCAAATTCTTGACCCCCGTAGGATGTCCTGCAGCTAATATTGTCTATTAGAGTGTCCTTTGTTGGGACAAAATGGCTGGGTCTTTATATCCTCATTACTATCACTCACTATGGTCTCTGAAATACCTAGCCTGGGTGTCTCCATGTCAACCACTGCCTGAGTAAGGAGTGACTAAAAATAAAACTAAACATGCTATGAAGCTCTAGAAATCTTATAGTTTAGTAAGTGAAAGGAGGCTGCATGGATAATGGTTAACAGAGAGAATGTGTCCAGGCAAAGATTTACTAAGTGTTCTGAGAGTTCATTTAATAGAAAGACTACTTCTGGCTGAGAGCAGAACACAATATAATGGTGTTCAACTCTTCAGGCTAAGAAAATGTTCAAAGATGAATTGAACAAGAAATTAATAAACTCTTGCATGATTAATATAGTAATATATTAATAAACTCTTGCACGATTAATAATATAATTAATAATGACATATTAAATTTTATCTTTTCAATTAAATTGGCATGAGAATATCTGATGGTCAATATCAATGCATTTCAAAGTATGGTCCACAGACTGTGATAGTCAGCAAACTGTTTGTTACCAGTCCTTAATTAGGTAAACATAGAGAGTAAGAGTAAGCATTTAGAAAAGTTTTAGCAATTTAACATAATAAATTCCTATCTATTGGATCTAGTAATAAAAAAATTGAGACATATTTTGTACATTTTTTTCTACTTTGTTTTTATGGAAATTCATTTTTATTGTATTTTACAAAACAGTCTGTAATGGATTAGATTTTTTAAAAATAATGTTCTTTCATGTAGTTTGAGTCACCTGTCGATATCATATGTCTTATTTTTATTAAACATATTTTTTTATATTTTTAAAAACATATTTTCTTAAATCTAATTCTTTGTTATCCTTATGATTGTTAATTTGGAAGTAACAGTGCATCTCATTTTGAATGAGTGCACTTTTCCTATAAATTGCCTAAAATTACTCCTGCGGTATAATAAAATACATACATGTGTCTGGTTCCTGGCACAGCGTTCCTAAAACCCATAAAATCTTCGGAGCGATAAGAATGCCTTTTGTATGCTAATGAGATGACTGGTGACTGGAGGATGGGAGAAAGTCACCAGAAAGACTAAGCCAGGATTAGAGAGTTGGCACTTTTAGACCCAGGCTCCAAAACTGGTAGATGATTTAATCCATTGTGTTTACATAGGAAACCTCCACTAAAAACACTTAACAACAGATTTTGGAGAACTTCTGGATTGATGAACATATGCAAGTGCTGGGAGGTGGCACACTCAGGATGTGGAAGTGCCGCCCGCCCCCTCCATTCTGCCTTTTTCATCTCTTACATTCGACTGTTTCTGAGTTGTATTCTTTACTATAAACAGGTAAAAAAATAAGCAAAGTGTTTTCCCGAGTTCTATGAATTCTTTAGCAAATTATCAAATGGCCTGCCGTGTGTCATGAGAACCTCCAATTTGTAGTAAGCCAAGCAGAATTATATGGTACCTGGCCACCTCGTTTGCAGCTGGCATCTGAAGAGTGAGGTAGTCCTGTGAGAATGAGCCCTTGACCTGTGAGGTCTGTGATAACTCTGGGTAGTTAGTGCTAGAATTGAATTGAACTGTAGGACACCTAGTTGATGTCAGAGAATCAAAGAACTGGAGAATTGGTCGGTACCAAAAAACAGAACCAATGTCGGGAAACAGACAAAACAATTTCATATGGGTCCAATTTTCTGCTAACTACCAACTAATTATAAGAGATAGTCGCATGCAGGTGACATTGACAGAATTAAATAAAACAAAATAAGAAAAATAATAAAGCCCTAAAAGACTACTGGTAAAGAAAAAATTTTCTGATGAAATATGAGTAATCCTCAAAATAAGTTATCAAGCATAAATAAAGAAATATCATTATTTAAAAAATTTTTTCAACAGTACCCTCAAGCTGTAAAAGAAAAGCAGTGAAGGATTGACAGAGCAAAATGCTCTGAGCTGAATAGTTGCTTTTTCCAGAGAGTTCGCCTCAAGATATTTTACAATAAACCATTCTGCCTTGAGACTCGTTTCCCTGGCTCTTATAGAAACTCACAGCCATCCTAAATTATTACTACTTGTTTTAATGTGGGCTAGAGGAAGAAAAAAACTCAAAAATTATAGAGGTACTAAAGTTAAAATTTAGAATATAGACACAGTAAATGATACAGTGGCAATATATTTATTTAAAAAATCTAAATTTTTTTAAAAAGAAAATATGTTAGTAATAATTCAAACTTCTGGCTAATAATTTCTAAAATAGAGCATCTAAAAATAATTATTAGTATAACAAGATTTGTTTCACATAACTAAATGTAGACTTGGATATTTAAAGAAATCCTAACATATTCAAACCAGATTTTACTAAATCAATACATAATTGTGCTATAGAAGATTATACATTATATCAGGAGGTGAATTATGCATATAACGGCGAAGGAGTCAAAGATAATCTACTTTCGTTTTGATGTTAGTGCAAAATATTTTTGTAACAAAAAAAGAAAACAGAAAATCATTTATCAACAATACAGAATTAGAGAAACTACGGGCACAGAACTATTAGTGTGTTCCTTCTGTGTGGTCAGTACTCTAATTATCATGTTGTACTAATCTTCACAACCACTCTAAGAGGAAGAGTATCAGTTTGATGGCAAAGAGCAGAAAACTCAACCCACCAGAAAACAACAAATAGTAGCTTAAAAAATAGAGGGTTTTTAAAAATCATGTTAAAACCTACCTGAAGGTAGACAGTGGGTGCAGCCATTGGAGGAAATCAATAAAGATGTGGGCTCTTCCAGCCTAAGTGGGTGGTTCTCATATTCATGGTCATTCACCACTGCCGTTCCTCTAGGCATTTTGTCTGAGTTCCAGGACTGAAGAAGGAAGCTGAGACGGAGTCAAAGATTCGTTCCCACCTAGTTAGTTCTTTTTTTTTTTTTTTAATTGGGAAACTAGTACCTTTACTGGAAGCTCCATCAAGAAGATTTTGGTTTATATCTAATTGTCCAGAACTATCCCAAAATCTTCACTGCAAGAAATCCTGGAAAGTTAAGTTGGATTTCCTTTTCTTTAAAAATCAGATTTGTTGTTTCAAACCAAATCAGGACAGTATTAATAAGGAGAAAGGACAAAGGGCTAATGATAAGGTAACTGGCTGAGTTTGCCCATACAGGTAGTATTATTTCTATTTTTATATGAAGAGACTGAGATTTCATTAAGTTACATATCTGGCCAATGTCCTATAGCTAATAGGTGAATATCAAAGAATGAAACCAGACCTGTCTAAGGTCTCAGAACTGATGTATTACCCTTCAGAAAGCAGCTTCTCTGGGAGGGGAAAAGAGAAAACCAAGAAAAGCATTAAAATTTAACTATTTTGTAAAAGACCTATGTAATCTAGACAGGGGAAAAATCTGTGGATTTGGCCCATAAAAGGAAAGAAAAGCAGAGGTCAAAGTGCTTGTTTGTTCAATTTATTTATCCCACAAAATAATCTCTAAATTGGCGAATAAGTGTCACTTACCTTGGACTCTGTTAGAATACATGCTGTTTGGGTTACAGTGAGGAGACAAACTCCTTCTTCTTCCTCATCTACCTCTCTAGATACGTAGTGATCTCCCTTGGCTCCCCACGCACACCCTTTTCAAAGCATCCTATGTTCTGGAAGTTTTCCAGACTAATATCTTCTCATAGAGTCCAAGAGAAAATGAAGAGAAGTTGTAAAAATGACCCTCCGTCCTAGCTGCAGGAAACCTTTGTGTTGCTAGGAAACCATCGGTAGGTGTTAGCCATCCCTCACTAAATGAGGGCAGCTCCCAGCAGAATAATTCTTTTTATGGAAGAATCTAGACCATGAATTTACTTCCTACCTCCAACTGGCTCTGTCCACATGTATGCTTTTATTCTCCAATAATAAGCAACAGAAATTATTAAAAATAATTTTAGGGATATGAAATTGCACCTAAGAGGAAGTTCAGAGGAGTTGTATAACAATATAGAGCTATAAGATTATGGGGTTTCTCATTTTCTTATTCTTCAAATACTTAGACCACAGTGTTGGGGGGGGGTGCTCTTCTGCTTGAGAGCAAACTAGAAAAACATTTAAATCAGATTTAGGTTAAATATATGATGAAAAGACTATTGCTAGATGTTTTTACATTTCAACGGAAATAGGCACAAAGTTAGACATAACTAATTAAATATGATGTCGTCTGATTACAGCATCTCATTACTTATATCATTAACAAGGCGCATCCTCTGATTTTCTTTAAAAGGTCTTAAAGAAATAGCATCTTTGTGGTTAATAGTCCAACCAACTATTCATGTATTTTAATGTGACTAATTTAGATGTGGTGCTACTAGAAAAGTTTGGACAGAGGACTGAAATTATCTGCCTTACATTTTAATAAGATGACTCCAGATGTTGATAGTCTATGAGGTTGGAAGAGCAAATGGAGAAGGAGAGGGATGAAGTAAGAGTCTCCTGCACTGGTCCAGGTGGAAATAGTGGTGTCCGGGCAAGACCTGTCTCAGCGAAGAGACAGGTGAGAAGTGGTTGGATTCCAAGTATGCTGCTGATACATTGAAAGCGAGGCGTGAGAGAGAGATGAGACGCAGAGGTGTCGATCTGAGCAAGTGGGAGGATGAAGTTTCCCCTGACTGAGATGGGGAAGCCTGGGACAGAAGGAAAGACCAGGAACTCACTTTTAAGTTAGAAATGACTATTATACATTCAAACTAAGGACATGGAGTAGGAAGTTGGATATAAGCATCTGAGAAACAGCTTGTGGTATATATTTGAGAGTCGCCAGCACATAGATTATTTTAGTCATGAGACTGGATAAGATTCCCTAGGGAATGTATTACGGAAGAAAAAAGAAACCTATAATTATAGCATTTAGTGAATAAGAATACTGAGTTTAAAAATGACTCCTAGGTCAATTTATGCTAATAAATGTCATCTAGACCACACTACGCTGAAAAATACATTGACAAATCCTTTTCACTTTGGTATTCTGAAGCTAGATTTATGGTGACAGCGAACTCTATGCAACGGTTTTTTATCTGTGAATTAGGACTGGTCTAAAAAGAGGGTAACAAAAAACGCTCATACTGGGCTGAAGTATCTGTGTGGAGAAAAGAATGACAGTGGTGTCTGCACATAAGAAGCAGCCACTACTCACTGGAAGAGAAAGCACGTATTAAAAAGACGCCACCCCTGAGGGTCCGGCATCTTGGCACTTGAATCCTGACTCAGCGCGGTCAGCCACTTTGTCATGTGCTGGTCATACAGCAAAGTGGCAAGAAGGACCAGCAGGGATTTTTCTAGGTCTACTTCTGGAGGAGAACCAGTGATATGTCCATTCTGACTTTGTTCTATTTTCACATGTAGATTAAATAACATAAATATATGTGTGTTTGCAATTGTGTGTTTTCAGAATAAGCTAAATGCTCTAACAAACAGCCTCATGATCTTAGTAACTGAACACAATAAAAGGTTTGTGTTTTAATTCTATCACAGTCCAATTAGATATTTGGTGAGCGGCCTCCCATGGGATGGTTCTGCCATACAACTCCACCATTTACGAGGGCCTCATACTTTTCCACTAAGACCTCTGCATCCGGGCAAGGAAAGAGAGAAGAGAATGAATATACAACATTTTATAGGAGCTATTAAGGTGTTAGATCTGGAAGCAGTATTTATTGCTTCCATTCATATTCTATTGGCCCGCATTATGTCTATAGCCACATCTAACTTTATGCGCAGCTAGAAGACACCTGTGTGCAAGAAGAAAAATGGGTTGGGTGAATATCTAACCATTCTCTGCCACTGTGTGAAAGGCAGCCTTATTATCTGCTGTCTTACCCAGATTTGGGGTTGACTGATGACTGAACTTATAAATTCAACCTAGATTTGTGACAAAACAGACTCAGACAAATGACTCATTGAATTCAAGGCTATTCATTTCCATTTCCATCAGCCTTAAGACTGAAATAATTTCTCTTTAGAATATGACCACAGAACTGATCTAGTACCTTTATCAACTAATTATTATTAAAAAGTTAAACAAGATCATTGAGCCTCTCTGACTGGACACAGTTCTGAGCAATACATATCCAAAGATGAATAAGCAATAGTCCCTGTCTTGAAAGAGCTGAGTTGAGTAAAGAAAACACACACACGGAATAATATTATAGGTATCAGAGGAAGGTGTGAAAACTAATTCCAGTTGGCATGGCAGAGTTTGGGGCAGAGTTCTTGGAAAACAGAAAGAAAGACATGAAAGGTAGAAGACAAGAGAGAATTCTTCAGGTAGAGGAGAAAAAGAACAGAATTACAGAAGGAGGAGAGCACAAAGCACACCAGGGCTGAGCACCAAGGGCGCAGCTGAAGGGCAGGCTATCATGAGGGGCCTCCGATGCTGGACTAAGGAATTTAGACTTTGTCCCATAAGTCCAGAGGAGCCGTAAAGAAATGAGCAAGAGTGACAAGGTTCAATTCACATCTTAGAAAGATGATTTAAGCAAAGAGAGACTATGTATTAGAGCTGGCAGGGACAAAGCAAGCACTTAGGAGGCTATGGCAATCACACACATAAGGATGGAGAGAAGATAAATACAATAAATAAACCTTCTACTTTGAAACATAAAGTCAATAGGCCTTGGTAACTTTGAAGGGAAGGGAGAAGATAGAGAAAAGGGACCGTAAAACCTAACACATTTACCTTTGTTTCCCTAATTGTTGGCATGATGCCTGGAACATAGCAAGTATTATCTTGTTTTGGTTTTTTTTCTGCCCAAGGGAAGTGGTTTCAGAAGATTGAGAAGGTTTTTAGATATAAAATAATTTTTTTATAAGCTCTCTAATTCTGGAAATATGTTTAACAAGGATTAAAAACCTTTCGTTATAACGCACTTTATTGCTGAGGCTCTGGGCAGATCGGCACTCGCGAACACCGTCAGTGGGGGTATGAACGGACACAAATCCAGCTGAGGGTGATTTGGCAATATCTATTAGAATTACAAACGCATATACCCTTGGACCCAGAGAGTCCGTTTCTGGGAAATTTTCCTACAGATATATTTGTACATGTTCAAAATGGTTTATAAAAGAGTTCTTCACTGCAGCCTACTTTTAACAGCAAAAGACTGAAACAACTCAATGTTCCTAAATAACAAACCAATTAAATAATTTATGATACACCCATAAAATGGAATTCTATGTGGGTGTAAAAATAAAAAAGAATGAGTATACTTTCTATGTATTGGACAAATCTCTCCAAGATGTATAAAGTTAAGGAAGTAAAATGTCAACGGTGTACATAATAGGTGACCTTTTGAATAAAAAGGGGACCAGAAATTCTATTTATATTTATTTTTATATGCATAAAAATCTCTGGATACGAAATGATACAAAACAAACAAGAAAGGTCTTTAAATCATATGAATGCATTACCTATTCAAAAAATTGAACTAAAAATACTATGTCATTCTACGATTGTTGAAAAGGTGAAACACTTCCCCCACCCCCATCTTTATTTTCTGTCCCCTTGTCCCAGGTAACACACCGACTTAAATTTGCATCAAGATGCATATAATATCAGATAGTCTCTTAAGAGCAGTCTTTGAGAGGAGGAAGTAAAGGTAGAAAGAACAGAAATGACAAGTCCTGAGAATTCTGAGTGACTGAATAAGTGAGAAAAGGGGGTGTCACACTAGAAAGAAAAGTGTGTGGGAGAAAGCAAGGCACCGTAGAAGAATCTTACCTGCTTTATGCTATCCCAACATATTAAAATACATGTATAATTGGTTGGACTATTAACCACAAAGATGCTATTTCTTTAAGGCCTTTTTAATCACTATGACATGGCCATTAGTTAATCAGAAGTACAGGCAGAGTTTTCTAGAATTGAAATATTAATAAACCTGAGGTTTGTGGTTCCTTAAAATTTTCCTCTAGGTGTTTCATAAAAATTAAATCACTCTTAAAAGTAAAAATAAATTTGTCTGGACTGGCAATTTACCAACCTATGGTAAATGAGGGCTTCATTTTAAGAATATTGATAGATATATCTATTTGAGTGTTGGTATTTGGCCAATATCTGTAGGTCCAGGAAAATTAACTATCAGTGTCCAAACAGCACAATTCCTGTAGAAAACCATTACCCATCAGAATAATAGATTATTCACATTGCCCTTGTCATATCACTTATATTCTTGAAGATTCTTCCATGATCTTAGAAGATATTCTTTAAAAAAATTCTTACAGCCAGAGATAGAGTTCATATCAGCAACTCAAAGAAAAAATACTTATTTTCTTCAAGAGTTAAGTTGCTCGTTTTGTTCACCAAAAAAACTCTGTAAGTAACTGAGTGGCACACGACCAGAAGGGAGTTGAAAACAGTAAGTCAATGGAAAGTCTCTTAATTTGTCCCCTTACTACACTGAAGGAATCTTTGGAGAACAATGTGGAAGACACGCTCTGATAACCTTGGATTAAAATCAACATCGTAGTACATTGGGCTCCTGGTTTTAATTACACAAGCCAACTTTTCCATCACCACCAGCATTCATTCTGGATTTAAGAAAAGAGCATTTGCCATTTGCCCTGCAGCACAAATTTTTCCTTTTTCTGCCGTCAATAAGACCTCTTATTACATTCATTTTCTTTCACCACAGACCTCTCTGACATTTCTCATGAGTTTTGGGGGGATACGCTTGTCACCTCACAGAAGGGAGAAACCTGGTATTAACTGTCCTCAGCACACGCCCTCAGACCATGGAGAAGGAGACACAGTGAATGTCATTTCCACAGATGGCTTGGAAAAACCCACGAGCCTTGACTAATGATGGTACTCGAAGTTATGGCAGATTTCGAAGCCTCTAGTTTTTTATTTGCTGCTTCTGTATGGAAGCCTCCCACCACCCATCTGTCACATTTCAGCCTTTGCTACTAATCAGGAGAAACTGCTGACCTTTGGCACAGAGTGTGATTTTCTTGATTATTATTATTATTAATTATCATTTTATTAATTTTACTAAGAGAAATTAGACTCTGGTTCTGACAAAGGGCAAGGGTGAGAGAGAAGCAGAGCTTTGAGATTGTTGGGTTCTCTCTTATCTGTGTTCCGGAAACTTGTATTCACTCAAGCCAGCATCTCTGGGTCATATTCCCAAGCAGGATAAGAGTGATTTTTTTTTGTTGTTGCTGAAGCTTTGCATAGCTTCAGAAATCTTTTTTAATCTCTACAGTTGGATGGAATCTCTCATGTCTCCATGCTCCCTCATCACAGCATTTTTTGTTTTGCTCAGCCTTATAAAATGATTATATTCCAACCAGTCAGGTTCACTGGATAACAACTTCCTCAGAGAGAGAGACCACTGAAGCCATCAGAGCCTCCCAGATAGCCCAAGCATTTGACAATCGGCAAGTTGACATGAAATGTCTGCTCGTATTTTCAGAAACGTGCATCAGGAATCATCTCTCTGAAATCATTATTTAGAGCTACAAAAAACTTAGAGATAATCAAGCCTTATAAAATTCCTTTAGCTTTGTTCAGGTATTTCTAGCTATGTTGTAAACATCCATTTCTCATGCCAATATGTTTGTGGCTTAAAATGTGATTATATTTTTATTTGTCATATTTATTTATGATATTGGTTGTTAGTGCTAGGGACTATTTGGCAAATTTTAAAAAATGAAAATTTCTTGGTTGTCCATCTTTACTCTGTTAGTTTATTTGGTAGGAAAAGTAAAGTTAAAATTTCTTGCCTTATCTAAAGCTACTATAGCTGCTCCTATGGTTCTTGATCTTATCAGTCAATCGGCCATTCAAACTATAAAGTTGGTTTTATTAGGGTAGGAAATGACCTAAAGAAAATGATCAGCAAAAGCATGGGCTAAAAAGTGAATTCTGATTTTAGGAATCGTGCATTCATTCTGCCAGTTATGACTGAGCACCTATTGTATGCAGAAATCGCTTTATCTCTGTGGAACTTCCTGTCAAGAGAGAATGACATTAATAAAACATTAAATACATTTAGATATAGAAGAAATTTTTTAACTACTCACAGCTTAACAGTTTGAGGGATCAAACAACCCTTTCCATTTGCTCGATAAAACTTCCTGACTGATGTGTACAGAATGCTGATCACTCTTTGCCTGAATGCTCAGCTCCTCCGTCCCCATCACTTTAAACTATACGCTTTCCAAGACTCCATCGTGTTTGCTTCCAAGCCCATTGATACTACTCGTATAATTCATTGTAATTAAATAACTTAGAGACATATTATACAACTCTATGAAATAAGAATGCCAAGAGTCATTTCTTTGAAAACTATATAAATGCTATAGAAAGATGCAATAAAGTCAAGCTACTTTACTAAAAATGTTTATTCAATTAAGTGTGGGTGAAGCGACCGTGAAAGACTAGAGAGAAAAATCATAAAATATATGAAAGATTTTGCTTTCAGATTGCCTCTCAAACGTGTTTTAGTTTATTTTATTTAAAAAAAAAAAAAACTGGAAAATGTAGTTACTGCATTTTGTAATGATACAAGAAAGGTAATGGAGGACTTCAATCAGCGGACCCAAACTCAAACAAAAGGCCTGATTCTACATCACAAGACTAGAAAATAGATGTATATTCATATTTGTGTTTTAACTTAGAATATTTAAATCCATGTTTTATTTTTCCCCTTAATTCACTGCCTTAAAAGACTCAATTAACCAACTAACTACCAGTCCTGGACTATTCAGAAGAAAGTGCTTCCTCTGAGCATAAAGTGCTCATGGTACGTGTCCCTGAGGTTTGATCGAATATTGTTTTTCTCTGGCCATACCGGCCAAAGAACAAGGAGACAGTCAATGGTTAGGGGAAAATGTGCCTACAGATTTATGAGAAACAAGTGACAAACTAATTATAAAAATTACCTAAAATTTTAAGCACACATTCACTTAAACCTTTTGATACATTTCTTTAAATATTTACCACATGTAACTTTTTTTTTTTTTTTTACCAGATGCATCACATATTTGGAACTTAATGCAATGCAGGAAAAAGTTTAGAGAAATTTATGAACACTCGAATTGGTTATAGACTTCTGACCAAATTTTCTAACATTTTCTGGAATCAGGCATCCCTAAGATCGCTAAGTGTTATCTCTAAAAAATGTTGATTTTTCGCGATAACATATATAAAGGGAAACATACAATTTGTGATCGTTTTATTAACAACTACTGAAATCTGATAAAAATATATGCATACTATGCTGGGTACAGCTAGCAATTATTTAATTAAAGTCATGGTAGTTGCTATAAAGGAAAAGTAGTATGCAAGGCACCCCTAGCAAGACGGCTTACGCCGATCGGGGTGTCTATGGATGGCTTCCTTGAGGAGGCAGTGTTATGATGTGACTGGAAGAACGCGTGGGAGCCAGCGCAGCCACGTGGGGAGGAGCAGGGGGTGGAGAAGAGAAGCTCAGGAGAAAGGAATAGCGTGTGCAAAGGTCCTGAGGCAGAAGGGAACTGTCCCTTTAAAGAAACTGACTAGTCCGGGTGATTCCAGGCTTACCGGAGCAGAAGAGGGGCACTGACAGGTTAGACAATGCAGTGAAAGAGAAAGACAATCTGTGGTCATAAGAGACAAATACGGAGGGCGAGAAAGCAGGCCCCTCTCTTTGATTCACATACGATGTAGCCAGGCTCCCCTCCAACCACTTGAGAGCCCAGATAGTCATGGAGTAAAAAGAAACTGAGGTCAGTGAACTACTTCCTCTTTCTGTCATAAAATAATTTGATTCGGTCCTATTTTCCGGATTACCAAAATAATTGTGTTATATGCTAAGCAGATAGCGACTCTGCAGTCAGATTATTCCTGCAGTCCCCATGGTGTAATACCACGCTCCCACCTTATGCCCACGCAAATAAGACCACACTTTCCAGCTACTTCAGAGACCACCACAGTGCTGCGCAGCTCCTGCCTTCTCCAAAACACTCCCCACTTTCACTCCCCCCAGCTCAGCTCCCTACTCCCACCACTTCCTGGCCCTCCTACCATGCCACCAAAAAAAAATTACCCAGGCCCCTAGCCAGAAGAAGTTGTTAAACCCTGTCCTCTGCAACTTCACAGCACATTTGCTTTAATACCAAAAGAGGATTCATCTTGGCCAATGAGAAACAAATGAATATGCAGTGATTCGCCACTTGCTGTAAAACGCTGCCAACGGTTCCCACTGCTATGTTCTCTTCTGTTTTTATAATCAATTAAAAAGGTGCAGTTCATTAGGGGCATTTTTTTCCCCTTGTAAAAATGGAAAGAAGAAGCAAGCGGCCCTCAGAAGAGGCACAAAGCTCTTCTGAGAAATGTCCGGCAGACAGAGCTTCTTACAGTAACACTTTATTTTAATGGTCCTTTAATGCGAAATTGACAGCGGAACTCCCACTGAAGCCCTCGCAGCGGCCTCATTCACCCTAAATAAAAATGACTACCTTACCAGAGACGGGTCACAGCCAAGATATCAGCCTCGAAGGCTATCCCAGGGGAGGGAGTGGGGAAAAAAAAAAAAACCCCTCCCTATGCTTTCATATAAATCCTCTCTTCATCCCTGCATCTCTAATCCAACTCTCCATTCCCTCATTTAGGTAAGCGTCCCTTATACCGTTAAGGACTTATTCCTCTGCAGAGACACCATAGGTAGCAGTTTTCTGAGAATCGAATTGTTTTTCCCAGAAACCAAAGGGAGCCTAGTTGGTTTGAATGCTCTCTTGTGGGTGAGCCAAGGAGACGGGAAGGCAGCTCATGACTAACCAGCATGACACAGCTCACAGAAGCACCCACCATCCACTCATCACTAGCAGCAGATTGAAGGTAATGTTTTAAGAGGTTTACAAGCTGCTGGGAAATTGTGGGTTTGCGAAATGTTCTTTAAACCTTTTGAAATTCAAATTCCATTTCAGCAAAGATGTCGAAATGGTAACTAGAGGAATGGACAAAAGACTGACAGTTCGCCCATTCATCACAGCCCCTCGTGCTCCCCCACCCGCCCGCCACCAGGCCCTTCAGATGGACAGTTGGTTGAATTGCTAAAGGCCCACCAAGGGGCGGATGTGGGAAGGAGTCACAGGGGCAGGGAGAGCTGACATTAGAAACAGCCTGGCTGAGAGTCTGCTGTGTGTGGCTGAGGGGTGGTGCCAGGCAGCTTGGCAGCAGGAGCCAAGAACAAACGTGGGGAATGTTCACACTGTTTTCTTAAGCAAAGGAAGTGCAAGGAGCAGCACTCACACATGAGCGAGCCCAGGCGCTCTGCCGGCTTGCCTCTGAGGGTGTAGCTGTTCATCCCCGCGGACCCTGCACAGTAATAATATCCAGCATCCACATCTTGATAATACTAGGGAATAAAAAAGGCAGCAAGTGTGACCAGGCTGGACTTTGAGAATGCCATGAGATAAAAATGTCCACCCAGCCCCAACAAACAGGAGGTCAAAAGTCAAGCTGAGAAAGGAAAAAGGCAGACGAAGCGATCAGCCTAAGGGATGTGGCGGTACACCATTAAAGACGTGGGCCCTGGCACCACGCAGCTCAGGGTTCACAGTCTTCCCCTGCCATCTGCTATTCTGTGGGACTTTCAGTGAGTCACTTCTCTATTAAATGAAGCCGATAGTAGCATCTAGCTCATAACATTGCCTAAATATATTAAATAAGATGATCCACAAAATGTTCCTAACCCAGTGCCTATCGCACTATAGAACTTAAAAAATTGTATCTATCCTTTTGTGTGTCTGCTGAGGGCGGGCCAACACCACCACCACCACCCTCAAATGCAGAGATTTCCCATAAGCCCCCATTCTCACACGTTTGAAATGTTTTGAATATACCTGTTAGCATTTCCATGCACCTGCAACGATGACACAGATTCCTTCTTCCCTATCTTCATTCATTTTCCTGTTTAATTTATCATCTTCCAAATCCTTCTCAGTCTAGCTGTCACTTGATATTAGATGTTGATTGGGGAGAAGGTGGCTGTTCCAAATAAACTGGTATTAGCCCGGAATAAGCAATGAAGACTATCTATAATGACTGATGGATTGTCTGGGTTTGAGTCTGGTCCAAACTGCAGAGTTTCAAGATAAGATGGACACGCACCAGATCCAGCCTTATCCTGTCTCTCATTAAGCAGCACAAAGGGGAAGGTCTGAAACTGATGGAGCAATGCAGTGCCTCCTGTCAGAAGAGGAGGAAGAAATGGGAACATGGTCTCCAGTGCCCATTGAAGTTGAGGTCCCGTTCCAGAAAGAGCATTGCGAGCAAGCCTAGGAGAAATAGCAAGGTGCTATGCAACTTTGCTTTCTCCCACATCCAAATTACTAAAATAAAAATCATATTCTTTAATACCAACCTAAGAGAAGTGTTAATTATAAAAACGAATAATTACTTATTTCAAAAACTGCATAATTATTTCACACACTTCTCCAAATAACTCAAGTTGCTCATAAAAAGGCTAAAAAAAACAAAATACTAAGAAGTATTTTACTCGAATAAAACCCAAGTGTTTTACTGCTAACTTTTAACTAGCTCAGACTAGCAATCTCTAGAATAAATCAATGCTAAATGTCATCGCGGCCCCATAGAATCCTTTATCAAAGTCTGAACCAATTTAACATGTTTAGATTTCACACCTCATGAATGAAGAATCTGAATGTCCTTTCATTAGCCCTTTTAGGATTGGTCATCTCTCCGTTCTATTGGCATAAACTGTATTTTCTGAGGAGAAAGTTAGAAAGGAAGGCAGAGAGGAAAAGAAGGAAACCAAATGCCCACTTCTTTGTCTAGAACTCCATCCTATCATGCTGTATGGAACAATTATTGTCACTCGCTCTCCGGATGACTTAGTTCTCCTCTGTGGAGAAGTGAGTAGGGATGGGGTAAGATCTGGACTGAG
>NW_006431920.1:7975700-7976182 GCF_000325575.1 Pteropus alecto | reverse complement strand
CTGTCCACATGGAATTATCAAGATGGGGGTCCCCAGCGCACTCCTTCCTGTTCACCATTCCAGCTCGATACCTGTGTGCTCCACCTTCCCAGGAGGCCCCAACACTGCGCCACAGCACGTAGTTACTCCTTTACCATCCACTCTCTTTTCCAACTGATACATGCCTGTTCTTCTGCTTAGAACCAGCTTGTTCCTTCTCTTCACCTGGGTAATTCCTGCCGTTCCTTCTCATCTCAGCTTAGATGTTTCTTCCTCCAAGATTCTTCCCTGTCCTACCAGTTAAGTGGCATTATGTGCCTTTCATATGTGATTCTCTGGCAAAGTATGCATCCTCTATCTTAGCATCTATCATAAATCTATTAGTTAAAACTTTCGTTGCAGGACATGGAAATCAGCTTGAGGGAATGTAAGCCATGTTTAGATGTGGTGTTATCTTACATGATCCAAGGGCAGGATTGAAATCAGGTCATAGGAAAGGACTA
>NW_006431920.1:7913038-7975653 GCF_000325575.1 Pteropus alecto | reverse complement strand
GCATATTTACTTCTTTCCTATTAGTTTCTCCAAACCAGCTTTCTCTCCAGTCTAGTCATAAGGCAGGTAACAGCTCTAGCGACATGCAGAAAACTAAATGTACCTAAATGACAATCCCAAATTTTTGCCATAATTGTATTAGCTCTTAATTAAGTTAGGCATATAACAGAGGGCCCTTTTCGAGAAGAGAGCAATGACTGTAAGATAAGCTGTTACCCTAAAGATGTAGAGGATCATACTATTTGTAATTTCCTCCTTGCTGTCTGTGTCCTTGATCATCAATCAGTAAGCTTTATAAAAGTAGGTTAATCTATTATGTCTATCTTACTCACCATTGTATCCATCGAAACTGTGCCGGACACCTTAAAATGCTTAATTGTGATGTAAAATAAATATCTGTACAATTCGCTCCATGTCAATAGCTTTCTTTCTCCTATCTCCCAAACCCATTTAGATGCCCCACTCACACACACACACACACACACACACACACACACACACACACACACACGCACACTCGCCCTATCATTACTACTTACTTCAGATGGCGATCTACTACACGCACACGCACATGCACGCACACATACACACACACACTCGCCCTATCATTACTCCTTACTTCAGATGGCGATCCATATTTCTTGTATATTTTAACCTCTATAAAATGTTCCCTTATCCTCCACAAACATGCCCAGGGACTTTACACTTTATATATCTCTCTCCTGGAATAGCAATAAGAAATACAAATTATTTACATCTTACTAAGTTGCAGGCATAGTGATAAGTATATCACATACTTTTTGTATAATCTTATAACACTCAATATTTTCCCCATTTAAAGCCTGGAAATAACTGAATAACTTGTTCAAGGTCACAACTAATAAATTACCTTAATCTATCTAAGTCCAAAACTTGATATCTTTCTACTCTCTAATCTTTCCACTTATACATCCTACCAGGCTGAAAACTTCTCAAATCCAGTAATCATTGCTAAATTTATTTCTATGTCCCCAAGTCTAGCACATTTTACATTTCATATAAGCTTATTAAATATGCTCAATTTATATATTTTGAGAAATGAATAAATTAATGAATGAATGAGTAGATAGAGTCTATTGGGGGCTGAAAAGATGTATTCACCATGGGCAAAGATTTTCTCAATCCTAACAACTTTGTAGTCTTTACATGTCAGCAGAATAATCAGCTCAAATAAAAAAATTATATCATTGGTTCTATATAGTTGACATGGCTGGAGGACTAGCTTTGATAGATAAAAACCTCTCATGAAGAAAAAATATAAAAGCTGTATACAATATAAAGCAAAACAAAATAAAACAGCGGCTATTGAAGGTTTTGGAAAACAACCAAGCTATCTAGGATTAAGAACAGAGATATAAAAAAAAACAATGTCAGAGAAGGGAGCTTAGCACAGTATGCAGCTTCTGCACTTTTGGCGCTTGATGAATCCTAAGGTTTTGGAAGCAAGAGACCAATAAATTAAGACAAATGCAGCTACTAAGAGGCTAAAAAGAATAGGCAGAGCACAGTGGACTTTTAGGGCAATGAAACTATTATGTACGATACTGCAGTGGTGGATATGTGTCATTATACATTATCAAAATCCACAGAATGCATATCTTCAAGAGTGCACCCTAATGTGAACATGGACTTTGGGCAATATAGGTGTGTAAGTGTCGATGATGTGTCGATCGTAACAAATGTACCACTCTGGTGCAGTTTCATAGAGAGGGAGGATGATTTTTGCAGGAGGACATGGAGTATATGGAGACTCTATACTTTCCACTCAATTTTGCTATGAACCTAAAACTTCTCTAAAAAGCCAAATTTATTAATAACAATAATAATAACAATAATTTAAAAAGCTAAAAAGAGCTTTCAACTGTCCCACAGAACTGAGGAGAAATAAATTGGCATTCAGGACCTGCCAAGAGGAAGGGACTCTGGTTAACATTCGAGGTGTTCAGTTGAGATTTTTTGAATAGCAATATCCTAAGAGTCAGGGAAATCTGAAAATAGATAATCCCTCACAAAACTTGAACCTCGGTCACAAAATATCTCAATACCTAATTGCATCAAAATGATCTACATGTATGCTGACTTCTTGCAAGTATCAAAATAAATCTTCTCTGGATGAATGAAAATGTCCAAGCCTCTAAAAATTTTTCACACAGTGTCCACTATTCAATTGAAAATTACCAATTATGCAAGGAAGCAAAGCCAAATGACTGAAAATTCAAATTATCAGACAATAAAATGTCATGCACAAAAAATCCAAACATTAGAAGTATGAACCTAAAACCTTAAAATAACTATAATTCATGTATTTCAGAAAGTAGAGAAAAAGTAAAAAATATAGATGGTGTGATAGATATTTCCACTAGAGAAGTAAAATAGAATCATTTTTTAAAATATCAAAGTTAATGCTAGAACTGAAATATATAACAACTGAAATCAAGGACTCATTAATGGAATATTATTAATAGCAGATTAAACAGTGAAGGAAAACAGAAGAGGAAATCAGTGAACTGAAAGATAATTCTGTACAAAATATCTCAACTGAAACACAGAAAGAAATATTTAATGGAAAATACTAAAAAGAATTTGAGACATATAAACCATGGAGGAAATACTAATGTATGTATAATTGGAGTCTCATGAGAATAGGAAAGAGAAAATGGGCATATGCAATATTTAGAGATATTGATGAAGAATATTTTTAAACTGACAAAAGTAATCAAGCTACAGATTCAAGAAATAAAAAGTAAAAGTAAATGTTGTAAGTAAAAGTTTCTAGAAGAAAATATTGGCAAGTACCCTCATGACCTTTATTTTTAATTTTTTATTAAAAATTATTGAAGTGACATTAAGTTTTAAGTATATAATTTAACAGTATGTCATATGTGTGTGTGTGTGTTTGTGTGTGTGTGTGTGTGTGTGTGTGTGTGTGTGTGTGTGTGTGTGGAGAGAGAGAGAGAGAGCGCGTGCATTGTGTGTTCATCACCCAAAGTTAGATTTCCTTTGTCACCAAGTATTCGACCCCTTTTCCCTCTATCTCCCTCCTCCATTCCACCTTCCCTCTGGTAACCACTAATCCATTGTCTGTGTCCATGACCTTTAGAAAGACAAAGATTTCTTAAGCAGTCATAAAAGCTCTAAAAAAGAAGAAAAAATTTGATGAATCATGCCATGTTACAATTAAGAACTTCTGTGTATCAAAATCATCATTAAGAAAGCATGAAATCATGACATAGAGTGGGAAAAGATATTCAGTAGTCATATACAGAATATATAAAGGCCTACAACTCATTAAGAAAAATCTTGATAACTAATAGGAAAAGTCACATATGAATAGACACTTCATGTAAAAGAATAGAAAAACAACCAATAAATATATATTAAAACATGCCAACATAATTAGACATCAAAGAATCTAAGTTGAGAAAAAATTTAAAACTGACAATACCAGATGTGGTAAAGTTTGGGGAATAATTGGAAGTTTGTTACCCTACTTGTGGCAATGTAGACCGGTACAATCACTTGATTAAGCTCTAACAGGATCTACACAAGTGAACCTACAGAAATATTTACGTAATGTGTGACCACCAATTCTACACCGATTCAATTGATCTACATACAAATGTGCATCAAAATACAAATGTGCATCAAAATACACATGCAAGAATGTTCAGACCAACATTATTCATAGTGTTCTAAGATCAAAATAATCAAAATGTTTATCAACAGTAGAATGGATAAATAAATTGCGATATAATTGTACAATGCGTGTCAGTTTACATCCTCTGGGAAACAATCAGAGAGAATGAGAGTGCAAGACATTTACTGAGAGCAAAGCCTGTGAAATAGTTGGAGCAAGAATAGGCTGGTTAAGTCTTCAGAAGGTGATGTGGGTCTAACACTCATAGAAGAGAGGAAGAAGGAAGGAAAATTGAGAAAGAAGGAGCTTCAGACTAGTTGGGGCTCTGAGAACATCTCCGTCACTCCAGTGAGGGTCTTCCATGCAAATATTGCCCATGAAGGAGTTCCACATTGAACAGAAATACTCAGGCCCTAATGCCAGCCCTCTCCTGCCATGCGCAGTCATGGGCTGGATGCTGCCCAGAGAAGGCACATGTTAGGATTGAACACTGCAGCAGATCTTAAAGGCACTGGAGCTGGAGGCTATGGGCTAACAGCATTCCTCCAGGATGATACTCACCTCTCCATGGCTGCCATATGGGACACCATAAAACCCATACACTTAGACTGCTACAGAATACCGTGCAACAATGTGGCAAGATCTTACAAACACTATGTCTAGCTAATGAACCCAAGACCACCCAAAAAACACATACTGCATGACTTCATGTATATAGAGCTCAAAACAGTCAAAAACGATCTGTGGTGGTAGATGTCAGAATAACAATGTCCTTTGACCGAGCACCTAACAACAGTGAGCATTCAATAGGCTGCTGTGGTTTACACATAATGGTCACACATGTGTTCACTTTGTAAAAATTCATTGAGCTATACACCATGATTTGTACCCCATTCTGCCACACTGCAGTGAAAAACGAGTTACTTTTTAAAAAAGCTGATATGGCCAGATAAATGTATTAATGAAACTAGATGTCATATTATCCAGGAAACAAAAGCCAAGAGAATGATGGCTTTGTAGAATGTAGTGAAATATGAACAGGATAAAATATATTTATTTAAATACAGAAGACTCCAATAATTTTACCAAAATATTTCTATAATTATTAAATCTCTATTAATGGGAAACAGGTGACATGTGGCTGCTTTATTTACCTTTATGAACATCTTGATGGCTTAATAGCTACTGTATTTTTATTCTGAAAAAGCATGTGCAGCCCAATATTAGATTAACACAGCACTTCTCAACTTTTTTCAGGCCAACGCAAGTGAAAGCTTAGGAAAACTACCATTGTGATGCTCCTTTTAATTGAATTTGCATACTGGTTTGCATAATAATTGATGTCTTTATTACTTAAATATCATCTTTATAATGTGCTTCCCCACACATAACACAGTTTCCTTTTTCCCTTGGCTAATCCATATGTACCATCACCAGATATGAATTAGCACAAATAGGACCAGTGTGCAGGAATGGAATAAATAGGGAGCTGGGAGGCAGCCGCACTGAGTTTTGCTCACACCTCTGGTACTAATTAGATCTCTGTGATATCAAGCAATTAAACATTCTAACCCGCAGGTTCCTGAGTTGTAAACTGAGACTCCTGTACCAGATGGTTTCTAAGATATGTTTTGGCAGTTGTATGTTCTGGATTTGGATCCCACTGTTCAGCCTGGTGACCTTAAGCAAATTATCTCACTTTTTATGTCTAACTTTTCTTGTTTAACAAAATGGTTGTGACAGATACCTTATTAATTTTTCTCTCCTTCCTTCTCCAGTAGAAATATGGTTTTGTTCACTTATCTTTCCTTTCCCTGAAGAGTCAAGGAAAGTGACTCCATCCTAGCTCTAGCTATAGTGTCTAAATAGGTTAAGCCATAGCAATCATAAACTTCCTTCTCCAGGGTTTGCTTTAGACATGGGCATGCGACAGAATGCTGGTCAATGAGACTGGGGGGATGTCCACTTAGAGGCACATAGCAAACAATGGTCTTTTCTCTTCTGGGCTTTGCCATATCTAAACGTGATATCTGGAACTGGAACTGGGGCAGTCAACCTGAGACTCTGGGGGAATCAGACAGAGGTGAGGGCAAAGCTGACACAGCATGGAAGGCGGGGAGGTGCTAGGTACTAAGTCTTCGGGTACTTGATAACATTCGTGAGCCAAAGATGCTATTGTGCCCTATCTCTAGACTCTTTATTATGTGAAACAATGCATTTATTTATTGTTAAAGCCAGCTGAATCCATTTTTTTCTTACTTGCTGCTAAAAACATCCTAACAAATAGAATAAGTATAATAATATTTACCATACAGAAGAGCTATAAGGTTGAAGGATAATGTGCCTGACGCCAGGACCTTGTGAGTAACTTTATTATATTTATTATATGTAATTATATGTGTAATTTATGTACCATATATATTTTAGTCTTTAAACTTACTGCATTTCAGTATACATGGTATAGTGTAGATGGTGTTGATAAATAGATATATATACACTAAAGCATGGTGAATTTGAAGACTAAAAAGATGAAACAGTGGTCTAAGAAGCTAAACTTCCCTTTAAAATTCATCACTTTCAAAGCTTTATTCAGTAAGCTACATTTTGTTTGAAACTGCTTTTTCTCCCCATCATAACCATCTACTAAAAGAAACTATTCACCCAGAAAAGTATTTCATGATTTGTTCTGTCCTGGATACTGAGAAAAGAGGAAAGAAATGCAAGAAATAGTCATTTTATCCTAAGAACTAAAAATGCATATGCAGCCATAAGAAATGGTTGTAGGAAATAGTTAAGTAATAAAGAATAAGCCAAAATCTCAGAAAGAGTATTTCAGGCGATATACACTCGATAAATTCAGAAAACATAGAGATTGTTGTGGATTGGAGGGATTAGTTATGCCATTCACCGGCGAAATTATAACCCTCACGTATGGCTTCAGACTCCTTAGACCTGGGATACACTGACCTCCTTCCTACCATCTCTGTTGAATGCATAGGTAGTAACGAGTTGAGATCAAAGGTGACCCTCTAAATGGTAGAGCAGTGGAAACATATGGCCATGAGGATTTATACCTGGGTAGGAAAACTTTCAAAGCCAAAAAAAAGATGTAACAGACCAGTTCGAGACGGACGACTAACACCCACCACTCCAACAGTGGCATGGATTTTGGGTTTCTTGTGGAGCAACAGGCAAATTCAGGTAATGATTTAAAATAATAAGAATAAGATATTATAAGAATAAGCAAGTTTCCTATCAGCCATCAGATAAGTGAGTTGCAGGGCTACAATAAATCTACAGAGCAGTCCAAACAGAGAGATGTGGCTTCTTTCCAACACGTTTAGCTGATAATTTTACGTGAAGCAAAGGCTTTGGGGCAGTGTCTAAGGGTTAGATTATGAAAATGATCAGACCAGTAGATTGTTCTTTGTGATAGGAAGTGTTTCAGTACTACAAAGATTATATAAGAAATTAGCCAAGTCCTCAGAGATATGTCTGTCATCACTAGTTTTACTTTCTCTACAGGAGAAACATGTGGACATGTCTCTCTTATTTTTATCTCGCTATGATAATGTGAAACTTAACTGGCTTATGTCTTTTTGAAATAAATGGCACTACAGTAAATATTGAAAACACATAAGGAAATATCTGATCTATCAAACTCTTTCACTGTAGTCCCAAAGTCATAAAAGACAGAACAGTCCACATACTGGTGGGCACCTAGTCACCAAGACTCTTTCATAGTCAAGAAAATGATATCTTTTGATGCATACAGATACAAAGTTTGTATAATTTTAGCTATAAATAAAATTAATGTAGTTGTAGAAATATATGTATTTGGTGTCACTGAAACAAAAGCTCTCCAATCTGTAACTATTTTAATTATCATATATTCAACAAGCGGTTGTTCAGTGTTATTCCCAGGGACACTGTTTCTGAGGGTGGGACATGAGCATTGGGAAGGTGGGATCTCTTTAGAAGATATTCTGAAATATTTTTTATTGTTTGGTTATATATTTATGTTAGTGTATGTATGAATATAGAGAGAGAAAGATATATAAACACATACACACACATACATACATAGGTATACACGTAGCACATCAAATATATGATATAAACTTTTAACAAATGTACTTAAGTTTAACAAGTGAGTTGACTTAAAAAAATAAAACATTAAATAACTGTAGTAATCAGAATTCTCAGGTGATCTCCAAGATCCCCACCCCCTGTTATGTATGCCCTGTGTAATCCTTGAGTATGGGAAGAAAATGTGAATGTGATAGGATAGTCACTCCTGTAACCATATTATTTTATCTGATATCTACGATGTCATAGTAGATTAGGGGGACTCTCTGGTTGGTCTGGAAGAAGTGACTGGCATGTAACAGGGAATGGCAGCAGCCTCTAGAAGCTAGAAATGGTATCCATTGACAGCCGCCAAGAAAGCAGGGACCTTAGTCTTACAATCTCAAAAAACCGAATTCTCCAATGACTTGAATGAGCTTGGAAGAGGATGCTGACCTCCACATGAGACACTGATACCTGTAGATTTCAGCCTTGTGAGACACTAAGCTGAGAATCCAGCTAAGCTGAGCCCACTAAATGTGTGGCATTTTTCACTCTGATAGAAAACTAATATGTTCGAGAATAGAGCCAGTGGTAAGGAGCAATGGCAACAGCCATGAAGGTGGTAGCTCAAATGACTGATGTTTGAAAACTTTGCCCAAACAGCGAGAAAGAACTACTTTTCAGACACAAAGGAGAAGAGTTCCTGCCTTGGCTTTTGCATAGCAGAGGCATCAGGTATCAGGTATGTGCTCACAAAATGAGCACATACAGGGGTTCCTGCCTCAATGGGGTTCAGCACGCAGTGCTGGCCAGGTACATCTGTAAGTCTAGTAGGTCTAAACATCTGCTCTCATGGCTAATACCATTCTGGTCTCAAGGTAGTGCTTCTACCTGCTTCTCATCCAATGGCCTTGGTGAGGTAAACCAAATCTAAGGGCTGTGAAGTTGCATGTGTTGTTCTGCAAAGAGAATGGGATGGGAGAAGCCTAGGTAAGACACAAATCAAATAACCTGTGAAATCCTCCTCTTAGCACGAACACAATGGCTTCTTGCACAATGAAGTATAGTTTTCCCAGCAGTGACAAGTATCTCATTTCTTGCTTCTCTCTAGGTTCCAAATTATAGTTCTGGGGAGTACTAGCAAATTTGCAGGGTAAGTACAAAAGTTACACAGTGGTTAAGGAAAAATTTGCAATATGAAACAGTTCATTTTACTCATGCACACACACACAAATTGGATGCTGGAGGCTAAAACTGCAAATACTTGTGATTTTACAAAATATTAAATAAGTTTTCATTAAATATTAACATCAAAACTTTTAAATAGCAACAGGAAAGCAATCAACAAAACTCAGACTGGGAAAAATTCTATAGGACAAACAAGGTGGTTCCTTCAACAAATAAAATGAAAAGAAGAGAGATAGGAGGAAGGGAGGGAAGGAAAGAGAGAAAGGAAGGGTAGGAGGAAGGGAGAGAAGGAAAGAGAGAGAGAGAGAGAGAGAGAGAGAGAGAGAATTAGAGAAAAAGAGACAAAGAGACAAAGAGAAGGAAAGAAAAACCCAAAAATTAAAAGAGACTTAAAAGACATTTCAACAAATCACAATGTATGACCTTTCCTTGGATTTTGATTCAAATTATTAAAAATATATGCAACATTTGACGTAATTAGAATATTAAACATTTGCTAGTTTTTCATTGATATTATGAAATTATTGTCATGTTTTAGGCTCAACAATAATCATGTGGTTATGTTAAAAATCTCTTATCTTTAGAGACATTACTGACATATTTACAGATCAAATTACATGACATGTGTGATTTACTTTAAAACAATAAGGGGGAGGAGTAGAAGGGTCAGATGAAATAAGATTGGCCATAACCAGATCAATCACTAAAGCTAGATAATAAGTGTATGGGGATTCATTATACTATTCTGCCTACTTTTGTATGTTTGAAATTCTCCACAATTAAAAAGTTTGGTTTTTTTTTTAAGAAAAATATTTTTAAATAAAATTTTGCAATTTATTTTAATTTTATTTCGAATTTGTATATTTATTAATAGTTTCTTTTTTATCTTAGTAGATAATTTTGAATAATTTAGAGAAAAATTAACTGTTTTGGTAAGTTAAATAATTTTAGTAATTAAAAGTGTTACATTTACTTGAATTTACATTATTGATGAAAATATTTTAAAGTTTTGTAAGCTGTGAGTACATACACGTTCTTTTTTAATCCTTTAAATTCTTAAGAATGAGTACAAATCGAGAGCATGATAGAAATGGAAAATACAAAAAGGAAGTTCAGAAAAAAATAAAATGTTGAAAAGAAAAACAGAAATATAAATTTTCCGAAGAAATGGGTTGCTTAAGGTTTTGAAAACTAGAAACAATAGGAGTGAATCGTATTAAACATAACACACATAAAAGTCATGAAGAGGATATTATCCATTTGATGTAATTACTCATCAAAACAATGAAAATGAGCAAAATGGTTATTGTCGTCAAGCCTTCAACTTGAACAGATCCAATAAAATCCCTGTATTTTCACATCTTTTACTGCACAAAGATCGAATTATTAAACAAGATAATGAAAATGTGCGAGCACCTCGGTTTAACTCTTGCCCTGGCCCTGAGTTGGGACGTGTTGGGGAAGGAGCATGGCCAGAAGATATATAATGTCCTCTGCCCTTACGTGGTCTATAGTCCCTTCTAGAAAAAGACTACCCAAAATAATAATAATAAAATAAAATAAGTTCAAGACATTATATTTTGTCTTACAAGAATTCGAAGAAGAAAGAGAATTGTAAAGCTCTGATAACTCTAAAAATTAGAGAAGGCTTGTGGCAGGAGGTAGGACTTCTCTGAGCTTTGGTAGAAGAAAGAATTCCATTAGATGGTATGGAGAAGGAAGGTCATTCTAGGCACAAAGAATTCCTAAAAGTATAGATCTAAGAAGGAGGGGTCCAAATCGTCCAAGGGACTCTGATTAATGGAGACAGGCCTCAATCGATTTTACACCATGAGTGCAAATTTAAGCCGGATTAGTCTGGCCCTGCTAAGTACCTTGTTTAGGAACTGAAATATTATAGCTGCAACATGGCCGCCGGAGGAAATGAAATGGAAGCCTATAAACCCTGAAGTGTGGAACAGAAACGCAAATTCAGGGAACTGAGTATAGTTTTATTTTGGGGCTGTACCATAAAGATGACTTAGGTAGACCCAAGGGCCAGGGTTCTGTGGGCATGTGTGCAGGCCCTTGGTGATCATTAACTTTTGAGAAAAAAATGTTACATGGCTCTGCAAGTAAAAATGATTAAGGTATTTCTTGTAGTTATTTCTGTGTGTCATAAAAACAGCGGGATTTTTTTTTTTAGAGTGGGTTGATATTCTTTATCCCAGTCCTCCCTAAAGGGAATTAAAGAGTTGAGACTTGTAGGAATTTATTGGCCTGATGGGATAAAAACACAGTGCCAAAAAGAGCACACATATTCCCAGTGACTCGTTTGAGTCACTATCTAAATGCAAAGCCTGGTCTTATTTTTTGAAACCACATTTCTGGTAGACTGTTTAAGAGTTAAGAGATTACAAGAACAAGTCATTGATCTCCTATTTCTAAGGCTAACAAATAATTTCATATTACTAAAACCAGATATTGCCTTTAAACCCATAGAATTTAACCAGAAGGGAGGAGGGAACACATTTTTGTTTTTTCTGTGATAATTTGAAAACTGTGTGACATTCTTGGGAAGAAAAGAAAGAGAAAACATTAAATCTTACAGGAACACTTTTCCATGCTCTCCTTGGGGGGAAAAAAAAGGCAAATTAGAAATTGCATTGGACAGAGTGTACAAAATGGAATGACCCAAAGCTTTTTGAAGGGTGGCCTATCTTTTAAAATCGAGCAGCATGATGTACTGTGTACTTAGGAAAAAACATTGTTTTCAGTCAGAACAATTCCAGGTGAAAAATGAGGTATTTATAGATGAGATAGTTCCATTGCTATATTGATGAAACCAAGCTAAATAAATATTTTACGGCCCTTTTGACAAAAGATTTTGATTAAAGGAATTATAGTGGAGGTAACTTGCCACTAATGAAGATGAGATCCCACAAAAACACAAAGCGACTGAGTTTTAAAACAAATATACCAAACTTATACAGCTCAGTGAGTGTTGCCTCCCCCACAAAGGGTCTGTCTTAGGAAGCTATAAGTTTAAATAAGACCCCAGCAATTTCTTAAAAGAGTTTCTAAATCTTTTGTTCAAGGCTTCAGGGTGACTATCTTCAAAAATAACAAAACTTCAACACGTGAAAAATAGATTTTCATTTTTGAAAAATAATCAAAAGTCCATTGAAAGCAAGTCTGGAGACTGAGAGGTGATTAAGCTGAGTTTTAATTTAGAAATAAGTTTTAAGTTGATTATCAAAAGGTGGCTTCTAAGCACCTTTGGAAATGGATCTGGAGGAAATTTTCAAGAATTAGAAAAATAATTTATTGAAATAAATGCAATGACTCCCAACTACTTTGAAGAGAAAAATCGATCTTAGCATATTATAAACATATCGTATTTAAACATTCTAATATTCATACAAGCATTCTGAAATGGCAATATGTACCAAAGTATAAAATGTGTGGGCCCTTTAGCCTAGCAATTCCTTTCAAAGACATGATCCTGAAGACAGAGAAGTAAACAAAAATACCTAGGCAAAAGTTTCAGTATTGAATGAGTGAAAAATTAAAAACACGCTAATTGTCATCAATTAATGATTAGTTAAATAAAATACATGACACCACAATAGAAAGCATGAAATTGTTTAAAAGTCAGTGGAGAGAGCTGGGAGGCCACACAGTTTTTATGTCATATGTTAACTTCAATCAAACACTGTGTTAAGGATTCTGAGACTGAGTTTAGTATCTCAGAAGAAAGTTGTTAATCAATGGTGCCTGCAAAATTAGTAGAATAAAGAAAGTAGCAATACAATGCCCAGGTCTTTGCCACCCCTAATGGAACTAGCAGTCAGGATTAAAACAGGTATCTCAGTAGAAGGAATTTACCAGGGAGAATTAGTTACAAAGTGCTGGAAAAGCTGAAAGAGGAGACAGGAAAAGACATAAAGATTTACAACCACAGGAAGCTACTGCCACCCACAGAACGAAAGGGCGATAGGAGAGATGTCATCCACGTAGTCGCCCAGAGAGCATCAGAATCATAGAGGAGAGGGAGCCCCAGCATGAGACCTCGGCATGTAATCAGTGCAGTCTCACAGAACACCATACTCATAAGGTCTCTGGGGCACACTTGGTTTAATGCCCTGCTGTCATCTTGAAATTTTAATAATTTTGAACAAGAGGCCTGCATTTCCATATTGCACTGGGCCTTGGAAATTATGCAGCCTGTCCCGCCAGAGACTCTACCCAAAGCAGAAAGAGATGAAGTTGAATATCTCGGCCGTCCCCTCTTCCCACCCTGCATTCACCCACTGTTTCCCACTGGCCCGACTTAAATGGAAGCTCTTGGGGAAAGGATGAGTAGTTTGCAGAGACTGGTCTCCAAGAACAGGGCACGGCAGGAGAATGGTGGGGAAGAAACCTGATAACTAAACAGGAAAACAGCTGGCATATCTAAGGTAGGTAAACATGCATGATCAGGGACAGATATTCAAATATATTAAGGATTTAAAAAGGTATAGAACGTGGAACCATGTGTGATCCTCTTTACCTAAATATATATGAGTTTACATTCATTTTAAGTTAGGCAGTATAAATCAAGAGGACATAAACCAAAGTGTTTAAAATAGTGGTAGGCAAGTAAGATGATGACCACTTTCTATACCTTTTGTTTCAATGTGTGTACATATATATATATATATATATACCTGTATATACCTATATATGTTTTTATTTATGCAATGTATATGATATTATGAAAAATAAAGTAGCTTTATTTTTTCAGTTAAAAATATGCAAAGAAGATCTGCTTTTAGAATGAGCAATCTTGTCTTTTTACCATTAAGGAGAGGTTAAAACAGAAATGTAGCTACTAACCCAATCTTGTCAAATACGGCAGGGAGAGAGAACGAGACAAGAACTGAGGAAACATATCATGGAGTGAGTGACTGGGAGGACATTGAGACAACCTGAAATACAGTTTCCGTAAACCAGTGAAGGCCGAAGTTTGATTCAATAAAGAAATGTAACTAGCAAATGAAGGTGACTTCCTCCATAATAGGGCAGGAAGAGGAAGCAATGGGCTGGCTTTTTTTGTTTGTTTTTTTGTTTTTTAATTTAAGTATAGTTGGTATAAAATTTTGTATTGGTTGTATTCATTTCAGGTGTACAATATATAACGATTTGACATTTTTATGCCCTATAGTGTGATCACCCCACTAATTCTAGTAGTCATCTGTCACTGTGCAGACTTAGCACAATATTATTGACAATATTCCCTTCCCTTTTTTACTTGTCTCCCGCCCCTTCATTCCTTTGGTCTCTGTTTCTATACGTCTGTTTTTGTTTTGTTTGTTTGTTTGTTTTTAGATTCTACATATAAGCAAAACCACATGGTATTTGTCTTTCTCTGCCTGACTTTTTTGAAGGTCACTGTGGAATGCTAAGGGAGAGAGGCACGGCTTTCAACTTGGTACCCAGGGCTGATGTCTCCCAATTCTCAGACCCAGAGGTAGGAAAATAGAGTAGAACTTCAATTTTTAAGAATGTCCAATTAGTACCATACAAAGCAGATGATTTACAAATAATTATTTTTAAAGGAAAGCTACAAGTGCTTACCTACTGAATAAATTACCATTTATTTTAAAGTTAATTTTAAAGTTAACTTAGGCTTAAATTAACGTTAGTCATTTAAGGAATTATTTCTGAAGATACTAAACTTAAAGTCACTCTCAGCTTTTTATTTAAGTGATTGAAATTTTATACAGATATTTGACTGAACCATGTTTCTATAATGGTTCAAAAATGCATTCGAGGGACAATCACCTTTTCTTTTTCTGTCATTTCTTCAAAAAATGCCCTGAGAAATGTGGCCTTGATAGGAAGCAAACGATGCTCTGTGCTAAATATTATGAAAGCAATCTTAAACTGAGTGGCTCACGGTGAATGTTTTTCTCTCTTAGCAAAGACTCTTAGCAAAGAAGCCAAGAATCTAAAGAGGAAAACTCTTCAAAGTTCTCTGTCTGCGAATCCATCGAAGGGAACATTCTGCAATTCAGCAAGGAAGTTCTCTGGAACTGAGATCAGACGATGCACTGGTCCTTCCATTCATTTTGCATTGTCAATTCCCCGTACCATCCTAATCTATGTTTACTCATTCTTTTCATACGGAATCATTAACCCTGTTCCCTCCTTTATGTAAATGCACATGTAAGTCCCACAGGATATAACCCAGCTTTTCCTTTAATTACCATGCGTCGCATATGTACTTGCCTCCCTCTCAGAAGAGCTCTGTTTATCCACCCTTATCACCTACCCACAGTCTGCTCAGCTACCAGAGACTGTGTGACAAAGGGCCATAAATGTGACATTGTCCTTGAAAGATATCAGTAAAATTTTACATTATTATTCTGATTGAGAGGGAAAAAGGGAAGATTCGTGAAAAGGTGTCAGATTATTTTCTTTTGTCAGAGGTTAAATGGGTAATTAATTTGCATTTCTTCCTTTCCGCAGCTATTTTACACCTGTCAGGTAGAATAAATTATAAACCATGAAAAATGAACAGTTCCTTTCTTTGGACTTTGCTGAATAAATTTTTTGAAAATGTTTCTCTTTTTAAATGATTTCAAAATCATAAACATCAGGTTCTTATTTCCATCGCTGTCAGCTCCAATTTCAATTTGATCCATCAGGCAATGAGTGCCGCCTCGAGGTGCCAGGTACTTTGAGAGGCTCAAGATGAACAGACGCTTGAGTGACACACAATTTAAGGGCTGCAGAAGACTCAGCAGAAGAAAGAAGCTAGATGGAGAAGGAAGAAGCTATTCTTAATAGGGTGTCCAGAGGAAACAAGGGCTTTTGGGGTCTAGAACTAGTCCTTGAACTATGGGTTGGACGTCAACGGAAAATAACGGGGAAGAAAGACCAATCGTAAGATGAATAAAAGGAAATAATGGGAAGATAGAAAGGAAATGAGGCCGGGCCAGATTGTAGAAGACTTGAAATGATAGGAAATGTGTTTTAAATTCAAGTCTCAGCAGTAGAATCCAGAACATTCTTATGCATAGAAACTTGGTATGAGTTTGAGAAAGAAAACTCCAAGAGTAGTGTGGGGGATGGCTAGCAGGAGAGATACTAGTAGTCAGAGAAACCAGTGAGGATAACTCCAGGGATACAAAAAAGAGGAGGAGGAGGCCTGGTCTAAGTGGCAGGCATAGGAATGGAGAAGCAGGAATAGACAGGCGACGGGAGAGAAGGAGGTTCTTCAGAGCATGGAGACCAACTGAGGTAGCACGAGGAAAAGCAGCAGAAAGTAAAGATAATGCTGAGATTTTGATGATGATTTTGTTATGGCATCGTTAACAGAATTGGAGAAGATAAGAGGAAGAAGGTTTTTAAAGAGGAGAAAATGTGCAGAGATAAAAAGCAAAACACGAAGGCAGAGTATTAATGGATCTACACGCGGCAGTTACCAGTAGAACTGAGAATAGATTATTGGCACTCTGGACAGAGGATGGGAGAGAGATATAGATTTTGGAATCATTGTTATAAGGGTATTAGTTAAAATGTATAAATGAATTAAATCTCCAAGATGTCCTAGTGTTTAATAACATGAAACACCTATTTTTAGAGAATGAGAGAGAGATGAAGAACATGAGAAGGATCCACCAGAAAAAAAAAAAATTGTTTTTTGCCAGTGTGTAAGGGCTTGAGATACAATTGAGAGGTGAGAAAGCATAAAAAATCCATATAAAAATTCAATTTTCAGAAGTTTAGCGGTGAAAGAAAGAGATCATCAGTAGCTGGAAGGAGTATCAGGTATGTGGGAAGGTGTTTTTGAAATAGGAGAATTATTCCATAAAGAAGATGTTACTGAAGGTCCAAGAAAGAGAAGCAAAGAGCTACGATACACCCTGGAATATTCATGCACTACCATGAGGGTCATCAAACTCAGTGGTCCAGTTTGCAAAGAATTCCATGCAGCACGGTAAACAAAGAACTTTAGCTAAATTCCTGCAACAGAGAAGCAAAGGAGAACAGGGACATGGCAAGCTCAGAAACATCATGCTGGAGGATTCAACAAGAAGATTTTAGATCTTGACACCAAAAAGATGGAAAGGGGTAAAACCAAGGCTACACATGAAGAGTCTTGCTTGGAAAAGGAGGAAAATAAACAGAGCCTCTGGGGAAGAAGCCATCAGCTAGAGGGTGTTGGGGAATGGAACTTATTGAAGTTACAAAAGGCTTGTACTGGCCCTAAGGGGGAGTGTGATAGGAAGTCAGATGAATAACAGGGTTTCTGAGCAGCATTGAGGGTGCAGCCGAGATTAGAGAGCATTGATTTGTGATGTGTCCATTTATATATAAAAATTATTCCATGTACATGAGTATTGGCTATCTAGCCAAGAGCTAATGCACACATATAATATTTTATCTTCAGTAATGGTACTTAAATTTTTTTAGTAAACTTCAGCAGTCAAACACAATTTTTAACTTGACCTCTCTCTTGATGCTGGTGCATTTACTGAATGCTGCTTCATTGCCTTTTACTCACTCAGCATTTCTTGTTAGTTTTTAAAAACCAGAAAGAATTGATTTGTTTTCCTCGGCAGTTCTGAAATTCACCCCACTCATTAAGTTGTATTTAGGAGAAAAGGAAGAAAAATAGAGTTTCCCTCTTGAACGTGCTTATATGTGTGGCAAGAAAAATAATCTTTTAGATATATATCCTTGGGTAGAAAATAACCAGTGCTACCTTGGCAAATGGTGCATATTGAACCAGTGGGAACACGATGGATCTAAGCATTGGAAAGCACCTTCATTTGTCCTGGTTCTGTGACACATGTAGGACACCTACCTATCTCTGAGCCCTCTGTCCTCCTGTTGGTTTTGGCCAAAATCATATTGAAGAATAGCAAGCACAGAAAGGCATAGGAGCAGATGGCAATTTAAAAAGCATTTTCTCTTGGGGGCGTGGGGAGAATGGATTCTGCTCTCACCTAAGTTAATTGTATAGGTAGCTCATGACCTATTGCACTTAAGACAAATGAGCTGGGGGCAGGACCTGTTATTTGAGAGAAGAAGGACATTTTCATGAATACGTTCCATTTCTATAACTCTCTTTGTAGAATACTTACAAGCATTTACCAGTGAACCTTCACTGCTGACCGAAAATGACAAGCATTCCTTTGTATTAATGGCCCATTAGAGATGGATCATTGGTTCCCAGGACCAAGATGTTTGTCTCTAGACTACTGATATACGAAACACTTAGGCTTGGCTAAGGTCTTGGAAGTCAATGGTAAGGCTCTTGCCTTTGATTCCAGTCTCCGGAAACAATCTGATTTTTCATTTCTGCATGTTCAGTCTTCATAATGGCAGCAACCACAATGTGTATTGCTGGGCTCCAGCTGCACACTTCTCACCAACAGATCCTCCTGGCATTTAGTAGGAGGAGAAATTATTCTGGTTTTCACATGGAGCCTAAAGGTGGCAGGCAAGGAGAGAATCCAGACCTCAGATCTAATTGGGGCCAGAATTCAAAGCAGACGAAACAACGGTTCTTCTTCCCTCTTTACTTAATTCCATCCCAAAGCATTGCGTGTTCCTAGTTCCACTCTATGGGTCTCAGTTTCTGAACAATAATTAATGTTGTTATGCTTTTATTGTTATCCTCAGTATAAGAAGAAGCAGTGCCCAACATTGCATGCAATATTTAGTGCCTTAGAGGCGATGTCTCATTGAACTCTTGCACACCCTGTGAATGTATGTAGTGGTCAACTAATGCATTTCAAAAGTACTGCAGGTGCCTGCATGTCCATCTACAGTGAATGTATGTAGTGGTCAACTAATGCATTTCAAAGGTGCCTGCATGTCCATCTACGCAAAAACTAGGACTGTCATCACCGACTTCCTGTCCTTTGCCCTAGTACGTTGGTGCCTAAAACAATGAAGTGATTTAAGATTTCAGCCAAGAGATACTGAAGAATGACTTAGAAAGTGACAAGCAGGAAGCACATATCATTCTTCTAAACCCATTCTGTTCTTTTGGACACACCTAACTTCCATCTTGCCTTATTTTCTCATGATGCCTCCACATTGCAAATGGAGTAGCCAATCCTAGACCTTTCCTGCTTTCTACATACCTCTCTTGTTACGTGCTAGCAATAGGAAGAACAAAGGTGCCATCCATTTTGAATGACAAGTCAGTAATTCATTTGCCATTTTGAACGGGAGCCTTATAATTACGCGGCACACATAAAAATGACTCAAAATGTTAAAAGTGATCAGAGTCTTTAGGATAAAAGTCTATTCAACCCATCACAGTCCTTAGCTGCACTCTGGAGGTCAGATTCTGGACTAATTTTGACTGATTCACAAAAATTATGACTGAAGAGGGGGACAGGCCCCAAAACTGATACTGTATCATTTCTTATATAAATGTATTCCAAATATTTAAAAGAAAAGGTCCTTGCTTAAGTGACAAATGGCTGTTACTTTTGTTCTGACAACTATAAAGGGGACATCCATTTCATCGGAAAGTGGGGGAGTAGATTAAGTGTTAGGATTAGAATTTAATGCCATTGCAGTCAGAGAGGAGATAAGAAAGGAAGCCCATTCTAGAGAAATGTCTCCTCCTTGAGGACACAGACGAGGGCTATTATCCATTATCCTAATATTAACAGGTCAGCAAGAAGTAGAGGTTTATTTTACTCCAGAGCCCATATTTTTAACCAGTATTTTATATTGCCTACTTCTGATGCATCTCCCTTTGCTCCATGAAAGAGTGATTACTGGTAAAGAGCTAATTATGTCATGCTTTGAAAAGTCCCAGTCATTAAGAACAGCCAAAATGTGTCTCCCAAAGTTGTCTAAACCTATAAAGTGTTGGATGCTGTAAATATCATAAACAGGCCTGCCCTTTGCTATATGCTTATTGTGTTAGGCTCACATTCAGCCTCTCATTACAGGTTTCCACATCTGTAACCAAAGGATAATAGAGACCATGTTGGGCTGCTGTTTCAAAGATCCCTCCAAATGACATATTTCTATATAAAAATATGATATTCTTTATTATCACAATTATCCCTCCAGTGTTAATACTATCTCTCCCAGTGGCTCTTTTCCAAATGCACACTTTATTATAAAGAGTAAGTGTCATCTCAGTATCCCAAAATATTGTTGGAGGCATTCAATAATTCATGGTTTATATTACCCTACTATGAGATTATGGAGCAGCATGGTATGATGCAAAGCAAACTGAATTAAAAAACGGAAGACAGAAATTGTGATTTGGTTGTACTCCTCATAACTCATCTTCAATTTTCTCATCTATCAAATGGAAAAGATAACACTCTGTTTTGAGAGGGTCAACTGAGATTTTTTTTTAAATGCAAGTGTTTGTATAAATGTGGATACTACATAAGTACATATTATTGTTATGAAGGCTCTTATGATACTGGAATCTATGCTTTCTGGTACAAAAAAAAAGTATTAACAGTTTTCTTACAATCACTCTCATTAGTATCTGATTGAAAAAAAAAACATATGTTTCATTAATAAAGGCATTTATTTTTTTCTTTTGTAGTGACAAGTGAAAGTTATAAGATGAATCATCTGTGAGCTTTTTGCCCCACCAAAAAGGGGCACAAAAAGTCCCATCCTATCTTCATATCTTGTTGAAACAATAGGATTGAAAGGTCAATTTTCCACTTTTGACTGAAAAAAAAAGTTTCCTTCTATAAGGAATACAGAGAAAGGGTATCAGTGAAGTGTTCTCTCACATTTTTACATAGGCATCTGATCATAGTCTACCAGAGCTAGAATACAGCCAAACGTTCTTGATTTTTTAAAAAAAGAAGAAGAAGGAGAAAAAAGAAAAAAAGAAGTAATCCGAATTCAACTATAGCTATGAGAAATTCAATCTTCTATTCAAGGTCACGTTGAAAGCCTTGTCATGGCGGTTGGGACCAGAACTCTCCCAGCTCCTGACTATCTATCTAGTAAGTCTCTCATCACAGCTTATTACTCCTGAACTAGTGCACAAGCCAAGGTCGGTGCTTATTACAGCACCTGGTTTCTTGAAAAATGGTGGAAACCATGTGATACAAAACTCTTTGCTGGTAAAGAATGACATTTATTTTAGCCATGAAGCAGGCTATTTTATATTATCATCATCATCATCATCATCATCGTCATCATCATCGACATCATCAATCATTTGACTGTAAAACCATACAGAACAGGGGCAAATTTCATTTTGGATGATTTTCCCTTTTAATATCAAGACTCCCTCATCAAAAGCAAATGCTGGGAAGGGGTTGGAAACCAAACGTATTTATACAATAGACACTTATCCAAGGAAATAGATTGCAGGGAAATTAGCATGTCTTGAATGATGTTATTCCTGAAATGTCAATCAGTCATTACAGTATTTGCTTCTCTCATGGTATTCTCAAAATGGATTATTGTCCCTGAATTTTTAATAACAATTTAGTGGTTCAAAATACTGACAGTGATATATGACGACAGCTTTAAAAAGTGCTCTGGCTTTCTATATTGCATAAACAGAACACAATTGTATCTCTCTAGCCAGTGTCAAAATCATTCTCAAAGAAGATAATATTGAAGCCATCTGCCATGAGAAGGTCAAAATCATATATAGAAAATAAATCATGGCGAACATGGAATTGGCTAAAGGTTAAAGATTTAAAGGACAAGCACATATTTAAAAGCACAAATTGCCCCTCATAGAGGAATAATTTAAGCAACCCCACCTCTGGACCCCTAAATAGCTGGCTTAGTAGCTACATGTCTTTCTAGAAATATTGCAATATTGAATGAAGAAAAAAATGGAAAATATAACTGGTAAGGATGTTAGAAAGTTTTAGCTCCATTATAGCTTTCCTCATTTTGTACAGTGCCTCAGGACTACCTAATAACCTGCTTCTTTGGACTAGAGAAAGCCCATAAATAAATGAGTTGACTTCAGAAGTGCAATTCCAGTGACATTCTAGAAATTGTTGGATAACTTGGCCATAATCTTGTGGGTAGTGGGCAGGACAAGAGGAGTTGGCAGTGGCTTCAGACCAGGGAGTCCTGGGGGCAATGCAGGAGCCTCAAATCTCAATCAGCTGCTGCATTGCCTTGTCCTCTCAACAGCCATTCAGAGGGGCTCAGCAGCCTGTAATCATTGGTTCATGCAGAGCCAGCACCATGAGTAAGTAAGCTCCGTTTGCATGTACATAGACAAAAGGAGACCTCGGGAATCCTATTCACAGGGAAGTAAGTATTGTATGAACACAGGGCAGCTGTGCCTAAGTTAAGACAAAAGTTAAAGCCAAAGCATTTCTCCCATTGCTTTCTGTGGCTTCTTTCTGATGAAATTAGTATTTATTAAACCAATGTTTCCCAGAAGAAAGCTCTACAAAAATAAAAATTAACATAAGAATGGATTTTAAAACTTTATGCACGCCAGTCCTTAACCTGTAAGTCTATTATAGCCCTTATCACACACAGCCTGGAATGATAATTAATGTCAGATCCAACTTCACCATTAAACCACAAATTCATTGAAGATAGAACACTTTCTATTCATCTGCACACCATGCCCAGAACACCTCATTGCTTTGTACGTGAGATGTGCTCAATATATATTTGCTAATCTGTCAGTTGTAAGCTACACGGAGGTAAGAACTGTGTCTTATTCTTCATTAGAACCCATTGCCAATGCAGGGCCAGGTACAGAGTAAGTGCTCTATAAATATTGAGTAAATAAATGAGTGAATGCCAAGTTGATCCCCAGGCCGCCTACCTTCAGTCTACCCCACAAAATTCCTATTTATTAAATTCAGTAGGCACACAGAATTTCACCTATTTTCATGAGATCCTCTCTTGTAGGGCTCCTCCATCACACACACAGCTTCTCCATTAGGGGTGAGAAAAAACTCTCATTTCTACAGTGGGACTAATTTGTCTCCATTTCTTGATTTTAAAATCTTAATCCAAGCTAATGTTTGTTTATCTGAAATAAATAAAATACAGAGGTGTTTAACATAAAAGAGAAGGTACGATCTTCATCCATACCCTATCCTATTCTTTGGAGCTACTTTTATATGCGCAAAGTGAGTAGACAAAATAAGATTCTATTTGACTATAATTCAACTACAACTTTTCCATAATAAAAGACACAGTGTTTTCTTCTTGCGGGGGGAGGATGGAAGGGGGAAGGGACGATAGAAAAGTATTAGATTCTTCTTTATTTAAAGTTTCATCCAGAAAACAGGCTGTAAATGCCCTATTGGACAGTCAAATGATCATGCCGGTCAATTCTCCAACCAAAGAGTTCAAAACAGCATAAGTAGCTGAAGGATCACACCCTCCTGGATCCTTTACATTTTCAATGGTCACTGAGTTCCACAGGTATGAAAGCTCTATAGACAGGCTCTTCTTCCAGGTGGCCAGCATGGACTTCTCAGCAGTCTGTTCCAACTGAGGCACCGAATAGGGTTTCTCATAGCTCATCATTCCATCTCCCAGAACCCAAGGCCCTGCGATGCCCCTTGGGAACCATAAGTATCTGTACAGAGAAGAAACATCAACATCCCCATTCTCTGGTATAACTGAAGACTTTTGCTCTTATCCCTGAGTCTCTCAATGATCATGGTCATGTCTATGCAAAATCATGTGAGCAGAGAGCAAGGCCTTTATGTCTTCCTTGAGCAGGACTCACCAGTTTTTTTCAGGCTTCTTTAATTCTGAAAGTGGTTCAGATGGTTGTCTGCCTCATCCTCCTGGTTACTGTAAAATGGTATCTCTCTCCTCCCTGGGCTGAGCGCACAGATTAAAAAACAATGATTCCTCTAAATAACCTTTTATTTTTCAGCATTTTGGTTATGAATTTGAAATTCAACACTTGCTATTGCTTTCTAAGGTGCACATGTGTGTGCATGCACATGCACGCACACATGACAGTCACTTCTAAGAAATTAAGGTCATGACCCTTCTAAGTTTGCATAATGCTGATCACACGGACGGCTAACAGGGTGCCCATAATCAATCAAATTCTAAAACACACAAATTCTCTTCTAGTCAGCAATACTTTCTTCTTAAGATTTTAGCCTATGACAGACGCAGCGTCTGGAGATGATAAACTGTATGTGAGACCGTCTCTGGAATATCACTATTTCGGGGTCTACTAACATTACTTGCCAAGTTAGATGGGGTAGGGTAGAGAATGGAAGCAAGTTGTACATTACCCTAATAGATTAAGAAAATATAATCCCATTTGGATCATTTCCTGGGCCTCCATCCAAACCATGAGATAGCTTTGCTAATCGTTAAAATGTACAGGGAGAGGGTAGGTTTCTTTTTTTTTTTTTTTAATGATATTGCATTTCTAAAGGGCACTGTATTCATTTCTTTATGAGTGTAATCTAATCAGAACAATAATTGATTCAAAGGATGATTACTCTATAAACAAACTTGCCATTGTTTTAGACTGGAATGGCAGCCCTTGTCCCATTTTTGAGTTTTAGTTTTTACATGTACATTAATGAATGATTATTTTCAGGAAATATCTTTAAATACTTTCTATTGCTTCTTTACTGCTTCAGCATATTTTGGTCGCTCTGTAGTTAGGGTCAGGCTCATAGAGACAAGGGCAACTAAGATAACCAAGATTTGGAAAAACTAGAAATGCAACTTAAAGTCAAATGACTACTTTACACATGCCCCGGGTCAACAGAAGAGAAACTGATTATCCATTAACATGACATTAATTTATCCTGTGTGCCCATTAAACAATAATAACAATATGGAGGTGATTCACCAGGATGCCCTTTCGGTTACTACATTATTTTCATTTCTTATTTATGTGCCAGCCAGTCCCGGGGTCAATGACAAATGGATTTATTTGCTATGTTACCGACGTGGTATGGAGATTGTTACAATTATAACTCATAATCAGAAACCCATGGCCTCCAGCCAAAATAATTCTTAATAAATAAATTTTGGTGGTAATTTAAATATCTTCTTCATTCTGTAGTTATATTCAGTGAGTATGAACCTCTGCCTGTTCATTTCCCTAAACTGTGCCAACACTTGGACTAAACATTTAATTATGTCGTTTAAATGTGTTTGTGAATTCATTACCCCAAATAAATGGTTATTATTTTAAGACGTATATGAAGAACTATTTTATATCACTGTTTCAAAGAAATGCTTTCTCCTGTTTAAATGTATTTTTTTAAGGCAAATTCTGATTCAGTTTGATTTTTTGACACTAAAGGGGGTTTTAGACGTAGAAAGGGAGCAAATTTAAGAAGATGTATTAGATATCAGGAACTGTGTTATCTGAATTGTTTTACTTAATCTTTAAAACAACCTATTAACCAAATAATATTATCCCTATTTTATAAACGACAAAAGAAAATGAGGCTCTAAACGTTAAGAAAACACATCTAAAGTCATACAGTTTATGTGGCTTTCCAGGACATCAGATGCCAAAACTATGCAAAGGACTGTGCTGTGAAATTGCAGTCTCTGAAATGAGACATTGGCTAAAACACTGAGCAGTTAAGTGGGCAACCAAAGCACCTTTCCTCACAAGGAAAAGTGTGATTGTAAAGCTGGCTCTCTTATTTCTGCCTATTGACCATTAAACTAGCCTGTAAACTCCTTGAGAGTATGGACTTATACTTCTTTGTCTACTTAAAAAGTCCACTATTGGCACTCAATAAAGGTATATACATATTTACAAATGGTGTGTATGTAAAATGTGTGATTACCTAATGGGTCCTGGAGCGTTGAGCATCAGGTTCCTGTGGCTGCAACGTACTCATTATTAATCGACCCTTCACTGGGTTTTCTCTCTCGAAGAGAAAAATGGCATATTTATATATGCCATTTGTGTGCATTAGTGTATATATATACACCATTTGTATATATTAGTGTGTATATATATTGTATGTGTGTATATGTGTGTGTGTGTGTGTATTAGTCAGATGCCTTCTGATTAATAGAAGTGATGGAAATTCAACTTAAATTATGTGTAAGAAAAAAAAAAGAACTAAAAATGTAGGGGTAGATCTGACTGCAGGCCCAGATGGATCAAGTACCTCGAATGATACAACCTCTCTCATAGCTTCTAAAACAGATATGTTCCATGTGGTGGGCATGATAGCCACCAGCAACGCAAAAGTCACATTCCTTTAGCACAGTAGTCCCAGCAGCAGACGGCATGCACCCTGAGAGCTCCGACTGAAAGATGCCAGGCAGGACTCTAATTTCCCTAGCTTGAGTCGTATACCTATCCCTGAATTGCTCACTCCACCCAGGAAAAAGATGTGTTTCAATTGGCTTCACTTCTGGCGTGAGCGATGGTGACTCTGAGATTCCCATAAGAACATAAGAATCAGTTGCCATAAATGAGGAATAATTCCAAGAAGGAAGGGATATGGAGCAGGTAAATAAAAAATAAAAATCTACTAGTGCATTGCATTGAGCTTCAAAACCAAAAGTAAGCTTTGAGGTTTATGTCAACATTGCAAGAAGACACTGAACATGTCTTATCCGATACACAGGTAATATACCTGAGGTCCAGACAGGAAAAGTGGCCATTCCATGGCCACAGAACTTGGTAGGAGGCATGCATTACATTATGCTGAATTACCCCTGATTTTATTGGATTTGAAAAGGGGAACATCCAGAGAAAATGTTCAATGCTGAAGGACAACCACGGCCTTCATGTAAGTCAACAATATCCACTACTTCTTTTCTCTACAGCTGTAAATTGAGAGAAGTCTCGAGGAAAGCAAAATGCTAGATAAAAATGAATGCTAAGATATCCTCCGAATACCATTTTTCTCAAATCAAATTCAACCTGATACTAGAAGACTATGATAAAAATGAAAACATTAACAAGTGGTGAGGATGTGGAGCGATTGGAACCTTCACACATTGCTAATGGGAATGCAAAATTGTGCAGCTGGTTGTTCATGAATGTTCTTAGCAGTGTTATTTATAATAGCCAAAAAGTAGGCGGGGGGCGAGGGGGTGGGGACAAATGTCCATCAACTGACAAATGGATAGACAAATTTGATATATCGATACCAGGGACTATCATTCAGCAATACAACAGCATGAAGTACTGATACGTGCTACAACATGAACAAACTTTAAAAATACTGTGCTATATGAAAGAAGCCAAACACAAAAGGCCACATCTTATATGATTCTACTTATTCTAAATGTCCAGAATAAGCAAACAGATTAGTGGTTGCCAGAGGATTGGGGAAGGGAGGTATTGAGTGGTACAGGGTTTCTTTTGGAGTGATAGAATTAGATGATGGTGATGGTTATACAACCTTGTGAATATAGTAAAACCCACTGAATCGAATAATATATATGAACATACATATGTTTCCATTTGAAACATACTTAATAAGGCCCTAGCATGAACTGAGTCTTTTGTTACTTGCTGGAGATACAGACACAAACAAAGTAGCTATGGCCCCTGCCCCCATGTATAGTCTTGAAGAGAAGTGTGTTTAGTTTACCAAAGAAGAATACAAAGAGTAATAACAATAAAGAGCAAAGCAGTCACATTGGTTAAGAGTCATTTACAAGAATTTCCTTTAGAAACAGACCAAAGATCTGAATCAGGCATTGCATTATCTCTATTGTTTTATCTAATCTTCAAGAGAGAAAACCCAGTGAAGAGTCGATTATTAATGAGTAGGTTGCAGCTGCAGGAACCTGATGCTCAACTCTCCAGGACCCATTAGGTAATCACACATTTTGCACTGCAAAATTTTCCCGCTGAGGACCATTGACTTGCATCCTCATCGGCGCCACTGCCTGCATGAGAAATGGGCAGCTCCTGCCTGCTGGAAAGAGCTTTCAGCAGAAAATGGTCTGTATGTACAAAAACTGTCCACCACAGCTGCAAATGAACTTAAAAATGGGCCAAGGGAATATAAAAACAGACATTAACAATGCTGTTAGAGAAAATATCTATCAAAATTCTGTGTGTCGTCTCTTCTACCTGTTAGTTCAGCTGATAGAAAACCTGCTGTCTGCACTGAGAACTTCCGTCCATGCAATGGCAGCATATCAAAATGGCAGACCTAATAGGTAGGAGATTAGGTTCGTCCAAATATTTGCCCCACAAACTCCAATTCTATATAATAATAGCAAAAAAAGCATTGATATTAACATTCTAGGTTAGACTCCAATCTACAAGAAGCAGATTATTTTCCTTTCTATCCACATGATCAGGCTTTCATGAAGGTGAGTGTATACCATCCTCCATTTTTTTTTTTACATAGTTAACCTCCCACTTTTGAGATTGTTTTGCACAGTTCTGGTGTACTTTTCAGTGACCGATTTTACTTATCATAATCAAGGCATGGGCATATTTACTTAAAATCCTGTGAATAAAAGAAATAGATGTATTGAATCTTTGAAAATGGAAAGTGAGCAAGAGAAAGCCTGTGGGACCCTGTATTCTGGCTGGGAGTGAAGAAAGGAGGAAGGGTCAATTAGAAGGCATGGGCTGATAAAAGAGGGGGTAAAAACAGGATTTAAAATTAGACTCTTGTGGATACATATATTTTTTAAAACTTGAAACGTATTTATTGTAATTTTATTGTTTGCAATATTTTGATGCTACCCAGAAATGCAACATGTAAAACACTTTGGGTTCTACAGGCCTCAGAGGAAGGCAAAATTATTTGTTTCTTACCTGTCGTTTGCCTGTAGAAACCTAGGAAATATTCAGTATAGAGTTGTAAGTGTTGATATTACTCGGCTACAGATCATGGAGGGAAGGCATGAGGACCAATAAGCAGTAACCGGAGTAATCCCCGAATCCCTCCAGCTGACCTAATGTGAGCTGTCAGATTCATAGGATTCAACCATCATCTATTGAGTACTTGCAATTTACTCAGCATTGCCTCCAGCTGAGGACAATCCTGAAGAAGTTCAAATCACATCATAGTTCCAGGTCTTAAAGAGCTCATAACCTAATTAACTGAAGATAAAATAAATGTGAATGAAGTGGAATAGAAGGCAGGCTCACTCTTGTTAATTATAAGTCCAGGCTTGGTTTTCAGCTTTGCAGTTTTGGAAACTGATCAGAGCAGTATCCTCAGATGTCCCAAGATGAACTATGCCAGCTTTTGTGTCTATGATTTTCATTTTCTGTGCTTTATTTCTAACTACTCTTCTGCTAGTCAGACTCTCTCCTTGGGTATTTAATGCATTTAATCGAGTTGCTGTGTGGGCAAGATTAAACACTTAAGATTTGGGCTTAAACAGCACAGGTTTGAATCCCTTCATTTCCATGTGAACTTGAGCATTACTCAACCACTCCGAGACCCTATGACTATATTCAAAAGGCACAAATAAAAAGAGAGAGTTATTAATAGAGGTTTGGAATGATTAAATGATTTAGCACGTATAAAGTGCCTAGCTTGTGCCTGGCATCTAGTAGGTGTTAAACATCATGTCACATCATCACTTTGTATTTTCACAGCTCTTCCTTCAGAAGATCTAAAGTATTTTAGAAACACTGTCTGCTTTATCTTCACAACTTTCCTGCCAAAGAGAGGTCAGAAGAATTTGTAACTCTGAAGGAGAAGGCAGAGGTCATCTCACTGGGGTAGATCTTTCATTGTGTTCAGTCCTAGGGACAAAAGGACAATTTTTTGGAGATGAGAAAATGCTCAAAATAAAAATATAAAAGCAGATAATGAACACATTTATGAATGAGCAGATTAATAGATAACAATGAATAAAAACAAAAAGATACAGGTTGTGTACACTGTGAATAATGTGCATGTTATGTTATTTGAGGGAAACTTAAGAATGAGACCATTTCCTGGGTCCATTTTATTCGGCACCACATAAACAAACTGCTTTAAGTGAAGAGCTGTAGAGATGGACTTTTTTACCCAGAGTGAAAAGATATTTTTATGGTGCTACCGAGAGATATTTCAGCAAATCTTTAAAAAAAAAAAAATCAATTATATGTTATTGAACATTTCTTCTTGGAAACTAAGATTAAGGAACACCTTAGAGAGTATTTAGTCGTTCTATTTAGTCGTTCCTCTGATATTAGGAGCAGAAAAGGAGGAAAAGATGGCAGAGTAACAGAATAAACGTCATCAGGATTTAAAGGGCTATTTTTCTAGAAGATTTCTGAGTTTTTTAATTAACAAATCTAATAGTTTTGGAAGACTTTTTGCAAGGTTGACCCATCCCAATGAAGAAATTCAGTGAATAATAAAGAATAAAAACAAATGACGATTTGAATTTGAAGCATGCTTGCAGCATCAAATAATTTTAGGCAGTTGCTCAGGTGTTTTAAAAATAAAAATCCTTTTGCAGTTACAGAGGAAAAAAGTATCTAAATCACCATCTCCAACAGCCTCACCCTGTGGAGCTGTTTTTGAAATGAAGGTACTGTGGCGAAATGAAAAAATGGACTAAAATGAGAAAATAAGATGTCTGGGTCTGACTCTCCAGTCTGTCATTTGATAATTGTATGACTTTGAGTGGGTTTCCTCAGCCATCAAAGAGGGATAACACCAAACACGGCATTTGTGAACATAAAACGAAAGTGACACTTGAAGACACATTTCACTCTAAAACAGTCCAAAGTAAGCTTCCAACCTCTTTTGGATAAAAGGTCCATGACGATTTTTTTCCTTATCATTGGTAAAATTTGATGGCGTCTTGTTGACATAAGTTTGCTATTACAAAGCTAAAATAGACCCAGCCTGTAAATGATACAGACTGCTATGGTCCTCTTCTGAGAAAACCAGGCAGTCCTTCCAAGGGGCCTTCACTGACTACACCAACTAGCGGAGCCTAAGACAGGGACATTTCAATAGAGCGGTGCTGCCTCCCATCATGGCGGCTAAGTGGACAAACCCAATCCCTCCTTGCTTGAGGAGGCTGGAGATAGGAGGCAGAGATCATCAGGGACATACACCTTGAAAGATTCGGAGAGGGGCCAGGTCACTGGGAAACACTATGCAGACCTAGCTCAGCTCATCAAGCTAGGAGCCCTAGCATCAGCTATGTGAACCTAGACAAAGGGACACCTTCTTAAAATTCATCTGTTTACTGGGACCACCTTTTCTAATTTGCACTAAGACTCTTTATATGCCAGCTACGGCCTAAGAGAGATAACAGATTGGCTCAGAGCTAGAAGAGATGAGTTGAGATTTTTCTCAATAATCCCCATCTCCTAAGACCTCTCTAACTAATTTACTTATATCCGTGGGGACATAAAGCAAAATACTGCAGAGGTGTGTATGCAAGCCACGGATTATTCACGTGTTCAATAAATGTGTGTTAAACTCCTGATCTAGATGCATGAAAAAATAAAAGAAGGATTACCTATTTCCCTGGACCTTACATTCTGTATGAGGAGACAGTCAATAAAGAACTGGGTTGACATATGTACCTTCGAAGCTGGTAAGGGGATAGTGTACGTGAGTACTGGGGGTGGGGAATTTTCCCGGTGTTGGTTTACTGTAAACACTCTGCAGGGTGGGGGAATTTTAATATGAAAACTAAAGGATACATTATATAGTATTATGCAAATCTCTAATGACTTGTCAGGATAAAACGTGGGACTTCAAAGACTTGGAGAAGAGAAGGGAACAGTCTGGAAGAGGCTGAGTCCAGGTCCCCAGGGGAGCATGTTTACTCTCCACTGTAATTAATGGTAATTAGACATGGCTTTGGGGAAATACCGACTTATGATTACTTGGGTGCATCTTCGTTCCATTCAATCAGATGAGCCTAAGGCAGAATGCACACCCAAGTCATTGCCTGAAACCACCTATTTTGTCCTATACCGTACATGAGACGTTGCACTTTTTTAATGAGTGCTTTTGAATGATTTCTTCTAAGTTATAAAAATTCGATTCTTGCCAAATGTAACCGAGGTATCATGTTGGGTCATCCTTTCACTTAAAATTTGTATAAGATGCTTTTCAACAGCCATCTCACATCCTGTGGGAAATCCCAAGTTCTCCTTGGGAATAGTTTTAATTTGTAGGAATTTCCACTATTCCTTAGTCGCCCCTGTTCCAACGTCCAAGTTCCATTCAATTCTTTCTGTGTATTTTGTGTTTGTGACTTTGCCTTTTTTTTTTTTTTTAGATTGTTTCTTAGTGCCTTCTCTTTACTGCATTTCTATTCCCTCAAAACAAACACACACTCCATCCTATTCATACAAAATAGTTCTTGGAGATAGAAATTTACTGGAGAAGAAAGAACAACGCCTCAAAATTTTTCAGCAGGCACATTTAGAATTGAACATTCCTCTTTTCTATTTTTTTAACCAGTCCTTTAATATTTGTTGTCAACTTGGGATCCAGATTTTTATAAAATGACCCAGTAACCCCTCCTTTCCCTCCTACTCCATTATATTTCATCTGCTTGCCATTGCCCATTTTCCCCACCAATTCAGTCATTTAAAGTTGATCTCTCTCTTCATTGTCTCCTTCCGATCTGTTCCCACAAGCTTCACCTTCCACTTTCAAGCAGTTTACCATAGTGTTTTCCCCAAACAAATATAATTTTATCTTAGTAATGTTAAATTAAAAAAAAAAAAGAAAGAAAGAAAGAAATGTTCTTTCTCTAATTCTTATCTGTAGACACATCCAGTTCAGGGAGAGGAGATGTGAGCTCTTTGGGAGATGCAGTTTTGGATTTGAACTCTTGAAGGTATTTTGGAAGTAAGTGCTAGCTATGACTTTTAATAGTATTAATTTCTCACAGTGGTTGAGCGGTTTCCAGTTTAGAAAGGACTAACATTTACAACTTTGTTCGCTGGGGAGGTGCTCCGGGGAGACTGCCACTGCCTTGTGTCACCTGCTGTGCTTTTCTTGATTGCACACACGAGTGGGCATCCAACATGCTGATCCATATCAGACGCTCCTCCTTTGGGCTCTTTAAATGGAACCTGACTAACAATTTGGGTTTAAGACAGTGAGTTCCTGCTTTCAGTAACCAAAGCTTATTTCTGACTTATCTGAAAAAGAAATAACAGTGTTTTTGTTGAAATTGACATCTCTGAACTATAATTATTTCTAGCACAGAGGGGTGCACACGGAGGAGTTTTATAAAATATGTACAGTAGAATAATACTGCATCAAGTAGTCCAAGACATTGCTAGCATATGTTATGGTTAATTTTATGTGTCAACTTGGCTAGGCCACGGTACTCACAAATTTGGTCAATTATTCTAGATGTTTTTGCGAAGGTGCTTTTAATGAGATTAACACTTAAATCAGGAGACTGAGTAAAGTTTACATATATGCAATTGGTTCTGTTTCTCTAGAGAGCCCTAACATAGATATTAAGAATATTCTGCACCATTCTTATTTTACTAGTAAAAATCCATCCTCATTTTTTTTTTTATTTCATGGAGATAAAGTCATTATATAAATCAAAAAGATGTACCAGTTTATAACAGCAACAGTTTTTCCAAATACCTACTTACCTTTTCTGGTTCACGGATACCCTTGAAAGAAGATAAAAATTCCTACCTCTTCCATGAGCCACACGATCAGCAGAAAACCCCTTGATCGAAACCAAACATCATAATGGTGCTCAAGAAATTTCACATAATTAGGTAGTAATTCAATAAGAGTCATCCGCCAGCCACAGGACGAGGGAGGGGATCTGATGGAGAAAAAAACAGACAAAGTCGGTGACACAATGACCATAGTCTACATGGCATGGGTGAGGGACACAGGACAGAGTGGATTCCACAGCATTTGTGTTAGTACAATGGCAAGATAGCTTTGAGTAGCTCATTCCATCACAGTTACTTTACTGCCAGTAAAATCCAGAAACCTTGAAAGTGTCACATTTGAACCATAAGAGTAAAAAAAGTAACCTCTTATCTTTGTAACTCTAACCACGGGAAAATCCGAATGGCTTAGCTCAAAAGCCAGAAGCATTTGAAGGGAATACTATCTATCTGTTAATCACTGATCTTTCTACCAAAGTTTCAGACTGAAGAATTTTGCTGATATGTAAGAAATTCAGAAGAAATACTAGGTTTGCTTTTAGTAAGATTCCTTATAAAAAAAAATTTACAATTTATAGTACAAATTAGAAATTATTTTTCTCAAAAGCATTGACTTCTAGTTTTTGGCTAATGTATTCTTATAAATGTCATTTAAACTATTCACCAAAATGTACAAAATAACCAAGTTAAAGTAGAATTTAACAAATACGTATTTTGAGAATTAAAATGTCTAAATATACAGCCCGAACGGGAATTTTTATTTATAAATTATATACCTATAACACTAATATGTCATGAGTATTATATAAACAAATACAACAGTAGAATATTTTAAAGGATAAAATAAAAAATAAATTTATAAAAATTTAGCGTTTTCTTTTTTCTGGTAGATGGTCTTGTGCTGGCCCCATTTGTGGGACAATGCCACAAAGGGCGTCAACTCCCGGGTGTCTGAGCATCAATCTACTACAAATCCACTAGAAACACAAAAGTGATAACCTTATTTTAGCTTGCTAAATGCAAATCAACCCAATGTGGCCTAAGATATCTTACAAAAAAAAAATTGTCATAGAAATCCCTTCATAAAGGTGATAAAACAAAACCCTTTTCTCCTTTACAGGTTCTCAGGTAAAGGGCTTCTCTCCAGCTCTCAAGCTGCCACGTGAGTACTTCATTGGAACACAATTCCATTTCTCTCTGTTTTAGGACACTCATCTCGGCTGCTTTTTTTTTTTTTTTTTAATGGCACATCGTGCTCCACTTCTGTGGATTTATTTTGTTTTCATTCTGTCTCCCTCGGTATAAATTTAAACTCCCAAGGGCAGGCACAATGTCTTCTGTGCCTCTCCCTCCTTTGCACACAGTGGATGATCTTTAGAGTCGTATTTACTCAGTTCTTCAGAGAAGAATAATTCATGATCTCACTCTGGTCAGAGGAAGCAAAATAACTTTAATGGTGTCAAACAAATCGTGGCGGCCTTTATTCAGACTGCGTTTTCTTGAAAGGCTAGTTGCAAATATAGGCTGTAGATCAGCTAAACAATAAAATGAACAAGGGTTTATGACATGGCATTCCAAAATCCGCCTAGCACATCCATGGGCAGGAAAAGGGCTGTGAGTTTCCAATGCAAACAGCCAGGGAGGCTATGAGGAAGAGCAGACTGTACCCTCAATACCTGTCACTTCGAACATGGGGATGCACTTGGCTATCATGTCCTACGTGGAAGGTCAGACCTTTGAACTTTATGCAAAGACAGTGATGGGCTGCAGATCTTCCAGGTTCACAGATTGAGATTCAGGATGTTCAGAACAAAAATCAGGACAGTAGAGAGTACTGTGAAATCATTGTTGGTCATTTCTCCAACAAAGTAATAGCCTATTTACTATAAAAGATGAAGTACGTGAGGGAAAAAAATGGTACTAAATTGCAAAAGACCATAAAGTTTATTTAGTTTCAACAGAAACACAGTGTCTCAGGACTGGAAGGAAATTTCTCCACCCAACCCTACATAGCGACACATGCATATTTCAAGTGTTTTTCTATGTTAGCCGAATGCATGTATGCAAATGAAAATATATTTTTTGTTTCAAAATGGATACGTGCTAAGCACATTGCTCAGTAATTTGCTCTTTTCACCTAACAATAAATAGTAGACATCTTCTCATCGCTGCATGCATAGATCCACTTTGCTCTTTTTAATGGTAATATCACCTTCCATGGTGTGTATGTACTGTTATTTATTCTCCTCTGGACAGAAAAGTAGGCCATTTCCAATTAGCTCTTCTTAAAGAAAATGCTACCTGACCCATATGAACCCCATATGATGTCATTTCTTGAGGTCAAATATCTAACAGTGGGATTATTGAGTCTTACCCTTGAATTGTTTTAATAGGACTTAAACAGAGATGCTTTTCTTGGGGGAAGACTTTTCTCGTGCATTCAAGTAAAACTTTTAAGAATCTGTTTCTGCTGGATGCTGATTATACCCCTGCTGGAATATTCTCTTGTCTTCTGAGGTCATTTTTAAGATCATTTGATTATAGAGATTTTTTTTTTTTATTTATCTTGAAAGCCAATATAATTTAAGAAATATCAGAACATGTCACTGAATATTTATTGTCCAACAGTATAAGGCTTTAGAGATGACTTTCCTTTTCAAACTCAGACCAAGTTATGACTTTTGAAATTAAAATATGACATTGATATAAAACGGTTTTACATCACAGGTCTTAAAACAAAAGAGTTAGAAAGTATCAAAGAAAACATATTTAGTGATATCAGCTGACTCTGTGCTTCTCCACCATTTACGCTTTTGATATTTCCTGCCATTTCTAACACTAAATTTTAAATCTTTCACGTGTAAGATGTACCCTTGAGAAAGAAGCAATTACAAATAAACCTGATCTCGCTTCTATTGAAATACACTGCAGGAAAGACTATCTTGTTCAGTTAATACTTTGCGGAATTTAAAATTAGAAAAAAATCTTTCACATTAAGAGAAAGAAAAAACTGACATTTATCAGGACACCTGCATGCGTAGGCTCCCTGTCCATTGCCTGTTTTGTTCTCCACAAACAACGCTGCCAGAGTGGAACCATCCACATCTTCTAAGTGGAAACCTGGATTGTTCGGGAAGCTGACGCAACTGGTAAGTGATGGACAGAGAATGAAAACCCAGACCTTCTGAATCTAAAAGCCACACTCATTTCATTCTCCAAACCGCCTTTGTAGTTGTCAATCCAGTCACACTACGTCCATCGCTGAAAGAATAGCCCGGAATATATACGTGACTTTCTAAAGGCCTCGTAGAGAGCAATACTTCTGATCTCTGATCCAACATTCTTTCTACAATCCTGCTGAGTTGAGTGAGATTATGCAACTCATATTAAATCTGACTAATTCTGAATATTCAAACGGGTCTCTACCTCTTCACGCTGCTTCAGAGTAACCGTATTCTTACTCCCTTCAAGGGACTGGGTTTCTAAGGCAGATGCGACCAGCGTTCATTCAGTCTAGCTCCGTCTCTCTAAAGGCTGTCCCCTTCACTGGATGAGCATAAACCAGAATGCCATTCTGTATGTCTTTTAACATTTTGACCACCACATTGAAACTCTGGCAGTATCTAATATCAATCTTAAATCCACTCACAGCTAAAGAGAAAGGAGACAGAAAATAGCCACGGTCCAGCTGCCTTAGTCTAGATACTCCAAGGAGCTGGAATTCTAATTTTTACAGTTGAGATGAAAACTCAGCTCTCAGTGCCAGCACTGAAGAGAGAGGTCCCTGCAGTGGCTGCTTGGATAGACACTGTGGTCCCCAGTGTCATTGAAAATACTCTCAAACTCATCAGCAATTAAGGCAACAACCTCTAACTTCTAGAACTTTCTAAAGAGCCTTTCTGATTGAAACATCATGTTTCACAGAGATTATACAACTAACCACTGAATGAATGGTGAACTCACCATGGTTCCCTTCAGTTTGATTTTGTTTCTAGTTAGTTACTAGATTTGAACTGAATCAATATCTCCATTAGATATACATATTACATATTTTTTTTCTTTAACAGAAATTTATGCACTATAAAAGGACTTCATTTTATTCACGCTATTCACCAAAATGCACAAAGCTAAGTGGATTAAAGTACAATTTGCTTAAAAGAACTACACAACTGACTCCTTTTGGTTAAGGGCACTAACTTGAAACCAGTGTACTATTTCTCAGTAAATCAGAGATGATAATTGAAACAGTCATCTTTTGTCTACATGTCCAAAGAGATCAAAGAAAAATGAATAAATTTTCAGTTTTCTTTTGAAATCTATCTTCTACGAATATTTTCTAGAACTCATCTATGTGACAAAATCTGTTCTGAATTTTCTACTTCAACAAAACAATTATTTTTCTGGTTTTTTTTTGTGTTTGTTTGTATTTGTTTTTTTTCAAAAAGCAGAGCAATAACCTCTATGGGCTCAGATAAATTGGGCCACGTTCCTGGTGACTCTTTATTAGAGCTTTTGGAAGAATTATTCAGAGAACTCCAGCTTTAGGGACTCTGTTCTCATTGTCTTTCTTCCCATATGGAATGAGCTGAAATCTATTCATGAAAGATTGACTAGGACCAATTTCGTATGAGTAAAAACAACAGCAACATCAATATTTCAGGGTCTGAAAAAAACAGGGCCATTCTCTTGCCTTGAAAACATTGTTAGAAATTATTGCATTTTAATAAATTCAAAATAACACAGGAGATTTGGGGGCTTGGCTTCTGAAAATGCAGAGATAAATCAGGCTTTTCATAACTTCTATGGGAGTAAAATAAATCTAATACTGTTCCTCCGCAGACCCACAGCCGGATGAGGTACAAGGTAACGGGTGATCTTTTATCATGGTCCTGGTGGACGATTAGTTTCCAGGCAGTTTCAGCTGTCACAGTCGCTTAGAGTTTCCTGAGCTGTTTTTAGTTACTCATTCAAATATTCATAAGAAGCGAGGATGGCAGTTTGCTGTCAGTAACAACTTCATTTTCGGCTCACACTAAGCTTGTCCTTGCAGATTGCCTCTTTCGACCCACATTGGGCTTTATGCCATCACGTGGCCTTTCGAGGATGATGGAGTTTCCTTGGGAGTAGGCAAAAGAAGCATGTTTCATCTTTTATCTTTGCTTGGCTGGAGGATGAAAATAATTACAGAAGACAGTTATGGATTATCAAAGAGACAAGTGAAAGAATCAAACTTATACCAAGCACTGCTTTGTGCTACCCAAGAAGGCAGATTCTTTAATTATTTACCTTGTGAGACTATGTACACCACAGGAAATCCTAAAATGGTAACATATTAGTGCAAATATTTACTCAATGATATTGTTCTAAAATATAGAAATGAAAATATGTATCATCTCATGATATAATCTTGGAAGAAACCAAGGTACTGTACCATTACTTAGTGCAGGAAAAAATATATATTCATTATGATCTCTCTCTATTATTTGATTAAAACCCTGATTAAATCAACCCTTTAGATAGAGAAATTCTACCCCTTAGTTAAAGGCTAATATCTAATAGCTGAATTAGCTGCAGTAATACATGAATTACCATAAATAAGCCACAATATAAGATACAAAGTGCAAGTATTTAATTAAACTGTGACCTCAGCTGTACACAATCATTTTATCATCTATATCCTCTGTGTTGCTGAGGGAAAAAAGCGTGTCAATCATGATATATTTCCAAAATAACTTTACACTTTGACATTAAAACTGAATGATACTGGCTATAATTTACACCACATTTAAAGAAGAGGATTAATTTTTTACCAACATTATTTACATTAAATAATGCTCATTTTACAAGAAGAAATTCATGCCTTTTTCTTCACTGAATTGGTAAGTCTTTTTTTTTTTTTAAGACAACCTTATATTTGCACAGTTCTTCTCAACATGAATGCACACAGTGGTGATCCTAAGACCATTCGAATATTCTAAAAAAGACCAAGCAGATAAATTCTGTAGATTCACTTAGACTTAGAGGGAAAAGTAACCCTGTCTGAGGCAAAGCAAAAGGAATTTCAATCTCGCAGCCACTGCCAGATAAAAACCTGGAAATGATCATCAATCTCATTTGTTTTTATTATAGCAACACTTGTTATCACAACTTTAGTTAAGGAAGTGCCAACATTTATACCAGCAATTATATGTCAGCGAAATTAGTTCTAAAAAATGAAGCTCCTGCTACTATAAACTCTGTTATTGCTGAGGTCTTTACGAGTGGCGATGAGAAGGGTACATGCTATGAATGCTGGACAAACAATTGCTAGAATAATGCTTGGCAGGAACTGTTATATAATATTAAGTCCTAAATAAAGTAGCAACATTTTCATACATCTAATATAATGTTTCATCCTTCAAAGGCGCATCATTTTTTCCTGAAATATTTCTTCCATCTGTATAAGGACAACGTATGAGACACTGTAAATATTTGCCCGTTTCTATTCACCTCTTTAACAGCTCTGAGAATGAAATCTCTCTCCATGATGTCGAGCACAAATAGATTGTAAAGAAGTCCCATCTTAGCAGCATGCTGTACTTTAAATGGAGGCGATGAAAGTTAAAGCTCCGTCAATCAGAACATCCAACTCCAGTGACGTTAGCAGATCTGATGCCTATGGTCTACAGTCTATGCGGTAAAACACTGGTCTTCATGAAACTTAGATAAGGGATGTGAACCAATATTTCTAATATTTCAGTATTCAATATTGGAATTTTTCAATAGTCCAATAAACCAATATTTCAGAAGTGTCCTTCTCACTAAGCGCAAAAATTCATTTTAAGCAGAAGAAAACAAGTTGTTAAGATGTAGTAGGGTTTTGCTTTTTCAAAACTATATGTACTATGGCTGTACCATTCATGCTTGCAAAGACAATCTTCCTTTGCCCATCAACAATGAGATAGCTCAAGAGATAATCCAGAAAACTCATCAGTCTAAATAACTTCCAAAAGAACAGTCAAAGTTAGATTGTCCACTGAATGCAAGATGAAGGCACACTTCATAATTACAATTATCTACTGAGGGCTTTGCCTGTGTCCAGTACTTTACAAATACCATCTTATTTAATATTCACATTAACTTAGCAAATTAAGATGATCTCCATTTCATAAATGAGAAGGCTGAGGTTCGGAAATACTATGTGAAATAGCCAAGTTCTAGCCTCTAGTGAGTAAAAATTCAAAGCCAGATCAGCTGCATTCAATCCCCATGCTCCTTTCCCTGGGCAATCACGCTGATGAGAAGGAACTGGGAGTTAGTGTGCCCAAACTACATGGTAATTGATCCGTAACACTATGTGAAATTCACGAATATGTGTATATCTGAGGATAAGTCATTTTTTAAAAAACTTTACGTGGTTTATTCCATACTGTTTAACTAAATTTTACTCTTCATAAAACCACAAGTTAAATATCACTTTAAGTAAAAGCTAAAAGTAAAGATACTGAACTAAATAGCCCCCAATAACAGCAGAAATCATGCTCCTGATACCCAGATGAGGTAGACCACATATAATAACAGTTAACTCTTTTTTGAATGCCCACTAGGTTTCAACAATTCTAATCTTTAAAATCATTCTGCAAATGAATATGAATATATCTCTTTATTGTACAAAATGAAAATAGACTAAGAAACTCTCTGGGTCTTCTAGTTCTTGCTTTAGCCCCAAGATTTAACCCCAAGACTGTCAGGCTTCAAAGCTCACACCTCTGCAGCAAGTTGCCTGAATCCCAATGTTAAGATTCAGCTTCCAGGAAAGGAGCCTGAGCCTCCTCTATTATTTGGTGCTTAAACCACCTCTTACTTAAGGAACAAGTTTGAAATCTTACCACACAATATTTCAATGCCCCATAATTTCCCTAAGATTTGGAATCAACAAAAAAGTAAGATGACTGAAAATAGCATGGTTAATGAACTTTAGAATAAGGTCACATTTAATGATACATAATGGTAAAATGAGTGATTAGTTCAGCAATTCCTTTTTCTAGAATAATCAATCTAACATGATGTCTGCCATCTAATAAAATGTCCATCATTTCTCATCAATTCTGAGATGAGCGTTTTTCATATTTTATATCAATAAAATCAGAGTGCATCTCACAATTGCTGTCAGCTGGGTGGAATTTCAAAGCAGTTATCATTACTTATGTATGTTGGAACTCAGTTGCTATTTCTAGTGACCAAACTGGACTATCATAACCCCTCAGTATTTCAGTCAACAAACCATTTAAGGTCCATTTGAGGATGGAATATGAGTCCTGGTTATTATCTGAAAATAGTCTGTTGACACCTTCTGGTACAAGCAAGAAAGCACAGGTATCACACTTGCAAAGAAGGATTAGCTGCTTCAAAGAAAATCCCAGAGACGATATTGGAACACTCTCTTAAGAAATGTTATATCTTCAACATCCTAGATGTCGCAGCAGAAGGCTATGATTAAAAAAATCACGGACACCAGCAACTCAGACAAAGATGATTCCAAAAACTAGAGTCCGTGTGTGAACAATTTTAGGAATTCCTTACTCCTTTTTACTTTCTTTTCCTTTTGACGTGTACACAAGACTGAAGTATGGTTTTTAAAAACACATTAAGCTTAAAGAAAGTTTTGGAAATGTATAAAATAAATTTATAACAAGCATTACATCTTAGTTGTGTGTATGTATGTGTGTGATATAAGTTAACAGCACAATTTTCAATTGACTATGTCTCAAATTTTATAAAATTTGTAAATTTTTCCACATATTTAAAAAATATATTTTCATTTCTTTGTATGTGTGGCTATATTTTCTCCAAGCGTAATTTCAGAAATGTTTAAATTCTCAAAAAAGAGATATTAGCCTCATCTTGGGAGGATTTTTAAAGATATGTTTGAGAAAACATTTTTATATTATATTTATAGGATTATCAAACAACGCGGGTTCATCAGACCATCATAATACATAATGTTTATAGAACACCCATCATGTAACTAGAAGATGCTACATTGAATGTGAAGAAAAGTTTTGCTTTGTAAAAAGCTTACCTTCCAAGCCATGTCCAGAGAATGTTGTATCCATTTTCTGTTGTGGATCTGCCTCATCACCTGACCCATACTAATGGAAATGGTACAGATATACCTTGTATATATAAGTATGCAGTGTTTCTGCTCAAATGCTGTAGATTAATTACTTTTAGGAGAACTGGAAGTCATAGTTTCCAATTCCAGAATTTGAAATAAGATAGAAAGTTTGAGAATGCGGAGAAAGAAGTCTACAGAGACAAAGATAAAATGAGATATCTCGATTTAGGTGTAAGGGGGACAAAATTAATGCGTAGGTATTCTCAACTTTGCCCATGCTCCTTCCACCCCATACGGTAAAAACAGTTTCTCTTTGCCGCTCAGCTTATCCCCCCATTCCCCACCCCACCTAAGAGTCTGTTGTTGTTGTTTTTCATTTGTTCTTGTTTTTGCTTTTTTATCATCCTGTTCTAGACTTCTATGAGTCATAACATGTTAGATAATTAGAGACAGACACAAAATCAGACAGGTGGGAAGAAAGAGAGAGGAGAAAGAGGGAGAAGAATTTCGCTGAACTAGACAAGGGAGACAGGTAAAATCTTCAGAGCAACCATGAGGTGAGATGGAAGATGAGGGAAAAGGTGTTTTATTAAATTAGCTGGATTTTAAAAATGAAATCAACACAAAAAATGTAAACATTACATAGACTGTGTCATAAGAAAGTCACACGATTTTCTTGATTTGTATCCAGCCTTCTCTCTTTAAATTGTTATGTCCATAATATTTCATTTGTCATAAATAAGGGAGATGGACAAAACATGAGGACATGAGGTAATGAACGTCTACTCTGCTAAACCCTCAACGTGTAGGTGACATACCTTAGCTTGGGTTAAAAATTAAAAGTAACAGGCAAATTCCCCTTCTGTTCTTTGAGTTGCTACCTAAAATCCACCAAAATTATCAAGTAGAAACCTTATTTAAAAGGTAAGCGAAAAAAGCTATGATAAATGAACTAAATCAAACAATCCTATTTTGGCTGGTGGCTAGATGGGGCTTGGGGAAGGGGCAATAGGTGGAAGGATTGTAGTTATAAATGTGGGAAAATAACTACAAATATGACTTTCTAAACCATAACATAATTAAAAATGGGGAGAAGATAAAGCTTAGATTTTACTAAAGCATTAGATTTATTCAAAATTTAGAAAAGAAACATGTAGAGTAGTTTCTGCAAGAACCTATAGAATATAACGTGCACGAACCTCGAAAAATTCTACAAATTTCAAATTGTTACAAATCTGCTAACTTGGCTACAAGTCTACTGGGTACTTATACGTGTTGTTTATTTAGACAATTTATTGTTGCCTTTAAGAATCAGATATACGTTGAACAATCCCAGGTTGCCTCTCAAAAGTAGAATGATTACGCAATGAAAACTTACAATTCTAAATTCACTTTAGGAAGTACATATGCCATAATCTAGGAAAAAGACGAAAAAAGAGTCACAACTCACAGTTAGAAACAGAAAAACAAGTGGGGAAAAAACGAGTGGTTTAGAGATCAATTTTCAACTTTCACCAAAACTTTTGGGAATCCTAGAAAATGACTTGGAGGTGTGGCCAATGACCTGGTTATATACTGTTGCTGCATTTCAGCTCTCTTCCCCAGATGTATTAGTTGAGATTATAGGATACACAGAGCAAAAACTGAGACTCAGTTTTTCACCTTTCTTAAGAGGATTAAGATAGAATTTGATTTTTTCAAACAAGCATTTGTGTGTATGTATGTGTATTCATGTATGTATAGATTATGTGTGTATGTACATATTATACACATATATATGCATGTGTATGCATATTTTTACATGAAGATAAGTTGTACCCATCTTCTTTGGACCCTAATATCCAAAATATATTGAACCAACCTGTTGCCTGTTTGGACTAACAAATTTAGGGCTTGAACACTCCACACACTCTAATTTTAGCACTTCTTGAAATGCAATCATTATTTCAGATTAGCCTTAATTTTATAAAAATGCACTTGCTATCTTCCTTTGGTTCTGGCCTCTGGTGATAAAATGCAAAGAATCAACACATTGTTTCGTATCACTCACTTTCAAAATTATATTTCGGTTACAGTAATAGATGAGCTTCTTTTTATATTGGCATCTACTTCAGTTTTCAAAAGCAAATACATAAAATAACACGCTTCTAGAATGAAAAGATGACATAAGCTAAAATAAATAAGTCCTTTCTAGGACATAAGTAATAATTGCACTGTAAGTTATATAAGCCTCAGTGACAATGCTCTGGCAAAAACATTCATTTATCAGTCTAAGCAAGTAATTCTATGTTCTGTGGATGGCAGAATGAGACCAACTTCAACTGATTTATGAAGTGATTTTTTTTTTGTTCTACTGAATGATTGAGATAAAGGACCTGAAGGAATGGTGGTCCATCTTCTCTACCCAAGTGCCAATTCTTTTTATTACTTTTGTTTTGTTTCTAATGCAGACACTGTTGACTCATTCACCATCTGCTAATGTTAAATAAGAATGTTTAATTCTGGGCTCCTCAGGATGAATTGCCTTGAGAAAGTAATTTAATCATCACTATCCCTCTTACATGCTGCTTTGAGAGTCATGGAAGAGGAAAGTTTCTGGCTTGGGAACCAGCAGGGAACGTATCTTTATTCATCTTTGTATATTCTTTTAGTCTAGCATAGTCCCTAGGACATAGAAGGCACTTAAAAGAAATTGTAGAATCAAGTTGAAACAGCCTCTATACCCACTGGAAAGGCAGGAAAGTGTGAAAGTGTGATAGGAATGAGATGGAGTCAGAATCTCTTAATCTTGACTCTGCCATCTACAAGCTAAATAGACCGTGGGCAAACTTTGTAACCTCTCTGAGACTCAGTTTACTCATCTATCAAATGGTAATAACCAAATGCTACTTTTCAGAGCTAAAATGGGGATTAAATAATACAGTATATGCAAGTTGCCAGTTACCAAAGTAAGGAGGATGAGCCAAGATATCTCTTCATAGGTTAAGGCAAGAAAAAGAATCATCTAAAAAAAATGACACTCTGTCTTTCCCTTTTCCCCAACTTTTACATAGACAAGTAGATTCTAAGTGTTGCTGTAAATGGTGCACACATATATAAGCATGCATGTGAACACACACACACGCACGCACGCACACACAAAACCAATCTCAAAGGCAGGCTGAAGCCAGAAGGGAATGAAGAACGGTTAGAGACAAGGTTGATCCGTCAATTTGTCTTGGCAATAAACACAGATCTCTCTGTATTCTTGTTGACAGTTTTTGTTTCTGCTTGTCCTTACCCTCCACATCCACATCAAGTGGGAAAATCACTTCATCCTCTCCCCACTAGCTACTACCAGCTCACTGCTTAAGCAATTGTCATTGTGTCCATACAAGGATTCCCCAAAACGTCATGGCTCAGGACATCAGTCCTAATTCCGTAGTTTTCAAAATGCAGCACCAATGCCCTGGGGTGTATCAGTGCACCAAGGATGCAAAGAGACTCAGACGAAAGCTTGGAGAATCTATTCTACTTGAAGATCTGGACTACAGAGCAACATTTTCATACTCAAACAAATACAGACAAATTACAGAATGGAATGCAATATTCTCATAAATTTTTAAGACAAAATGGTGGATGTTGAAGAAAATTCAGACATGCTGGGAATGGGCAGAACCTGAGGCTAGGCCCTAAACACCTCCATTTCCCAACTTCTGAGTACATTTTCCCATTTTCTGACATTCAGAGTAACTTGAGGACGACTGAGAAGCACTGCCTAGTGGATTTCCTTAGATATGGTTTTAAACATGTCATTAAAAAGTGGGCGTTCTTTCTTGTCTTATTGCTATGGCTAAGACTTCCAATACAATGTTGAAGAGGAGTGGTGAAAGTGGGCACCTCTACGCTCATGGCAGCACAATTCACAATAGCCAAGATATGGAAGCAACCTCAATGCCCATCAATAGGTGATTGGATAAAGAAGTCATGGTTCGTATATACAATGGAATATTACTCAGCCATTAAAAAAAGTGAAATCCTACCATTTGCAATGACATGGATGGACCTAGAGGTTATTATGCTGAGTGAAATAAGTCAGAGAAAGGTAAATACAGCATGATTTCACTTATATGCAGAATCTAAGGAACAAAAAGAACACACTAATCAAAAACAGACTCAGTAATATAGAGAACAATCTGGTGACAGTCAGAAAGAGGGTGTTGAGGGACTGAGAGAATGGGGTAAAGCGTTAAAGAAGTACAAATTAGTAGTTGATAGATGGTCACAGGGATGGGGAGCACGGTATAGGGAATGCAGTCAGCATGATGTAATGGCTAGGTGGAGAGCCAGAGGAGAGAAAGAGTAATTAGGAGGATTGTTTTATATACCATATAAATGTCTAACCAAGGTACTATATACTTGAAATTAATAATAAAATAAATTTTGTTTTAAAAAAAGTAGGTGTTCTTTGTAAAAAACAGTGTTCCTGAAGGTAGAATTCCGCTATACCAAATAATACAAAATTACCTAACATAACATTTTGTCATCTAGCTTGTTTTCCAGCTTCTGATTTATAACACATATTAATAGTGTTAATTTTAAAGCAACTAGAAAATCCATCAGGTGAAAATATCGTGTGTAGCCACAAATATAGTTGATAAAAATTGCTGAGTGCAGATCTTTCCTTTAGGCCCAATTTTATGCATTGGTACAATAATGTATATTTTTCATAAAATAACTTTTATTTAATAATTATTCATGTAGCGAATATTATTGAGAAGCTACTATGGGCAAATCATTTTTGATCGTACAATGAGAAATAGTATATAGGTTCTTCTTTCAAGAGATTCACATTACAAATAAGCACTGTCCAATAGAAATATAATGTAAGCCACATATGCAATTTTAAATGTTCTAGTAGCCTAATTAATAAAAGGAAGGAGAAATAAGTAAAATTTTAATAATCTAATATTAAATGAAATAATATAATATTTAACCAGTATGCCCAAAACATCATTTCAACATGTAATTAAGATAAAATATTAATGCATATACTTCGTATATTTAAATATTGATTTTATATTTAAATATTGATTTTAAATTTAAATATTGATTTTAAAATGTAAAGATATTTTATATTCTTTTCTCACACAAAGACTTAGAAATTTGGTATTTTCCACTTACATTTCATCTCAGTTCAGACTAGCCATGCTGCCAGTGACCAACAGCAACACATAACTTAGTGGCTACTCTATTGAACGGCATAGACCCAGATTATTTATAAACATTTACTAAGCACATAACTACAAAGCTGCTGAAGATACAATGGTGAATGAGACATTATCTCTCCCCTCAGAGAGCACACCTTCTAGTGAAAAAGAATAAAAAAAGGTAATTACCAGTGGCAAGTCTGGCTATGAAAGATTCAAACAAGGGACTGAAGTAGAGGCTATGGAGTGAGAGTGGGAGTGACAGCAGGGATAAGAGAGGGGACACGGGGTCCTGTTTTAGATAAGGTTGTTGGGGAAAGTTGTCATTCAAAAGATAGCATTTAAAGCAGAGACCTTGTATTAGTTTCCTACATTGCTGTGAGAAATAACCAGAAATTTAGCGGCATAAAATGACACAATTTTATTATCTTGCAAATTTATTACCTGGAGGTCAGAAGTATAATATGAGTTCTATGAGAATAAAATCAAAATGATTGTACAGCCGTATTCCTTCTGGGGGCTCCAGGGGAAAGACCATCATTCCTGGGCTTTGCCAGCTTCTTAGAGGCTGCCTACATTCCTTGGCTGTGGTCCCCTTTATCTTCAAAGCCAGCAATCACATCACCTCTACTTCTAGCCTCACATTTCCTTCTCCAACTCTGACCCTCCTGCCTCTCCCTTTCACTTAGTATTCCATCGTGATTACATGAGGCCCATCCAGGTAAACTAGGATAATCACCCATCTCAAGATCTTTAGTTTATTTGCATCCACAAAGGCCCTTTGCCACGTAAGGTAACAGTCACAGTTTCCAGGAACTAGGACATGCACATCTTTGGGAGGCCATCATCTGCTTATCACAGACCGGAAGGATAAGTAGAAAAAGAGTGTTTTGATCTAAGAGCCTAGAATAAGAAAGAACTTGGCAAGTTCAAGGAACTGAAGGAGGATGACTGTTGAGGAAGGGCCATCATCTGCTTATCACAGACCGGAAGGATAAGAAGTAGAAAAAGAGTGTTTTGATCTAAGAGTCTAGAATAAGAAAGAACTTGGCAATTTCAAGGAACTGAAGGAGGATGACTGTTGAGGAATAACAGTGTTAGACAAGGATAGGAACAGGGCAGGCACCAGGTCACATGAGGCCTCTTGGGCCATGGTAAGGAAGGAATGTGGGTTTATTCTGTTACTCTTGGGAGCCACTCGAGCTTTTAAGCAGTAGACTCAAATCATTCAGTTTCTGTAATCACTGATCTGTCTGGTTGCTGGAGGAGAATGGAACACACGTGGAAGCAGGAAGACTGGTGGCAAATGACACCAACTTGATTGAAACAATGGCAGGAGATATAGGCTGAAGTATCTCAATCAACTGGGGTACTAAATGTTTATCAAATATGTGGAGCTATATATTTATCAAAACTTACTGAACTTTGCACTTAAAATCATATATTTTATTGCATGTAAGTTATTAAATATTATGTTATTCAATATTATGAAACATTATGAAGTTGATTTTTCTTTTTTTACAATAAAAGAGAAATGACTTCTGGCTTTGTGAGTTTGAAGATCAGCTTGTCTTTAGAGCCTTATTTCTCATGGCAGATTGTACAAAACACCATATTCATTTCATTCCATTTACCTATTTGACTTGTCCTTCCTGAGAGCTCATTAATACACACAAGTTGTCATCCAATTTGATCTCAAAATGAAAACTCTAATAGACTCATCTTCATTCATTCATTCATTTTTGGAAAGAGCTACTGAACACCTACACGGTGTACCATACTATGCAGGTTCTAGGGAGCCAATGGTCAGCAAAAGCAGACAAAATCCCTATGCTAATTAATGCAGTATACAGTCTAGCAGGGAAGGTAGACTTTGATCAAATATTCCCTCACATACATATAAAATTATGTCAGTTATAAGAGCTATGAACACGGTCCTTTGAGAAAGGGTATGAGAAGAGGAAACAGTTGTAAGGCAAGAGTGATATAATAGAAAAAATTACCCAGCTTGGGGCGGTAAGAGACCCTCGTCCTTGTCTCAGCTCTGTCATTGACCTTGGACAGATTTAGCATCTTCTCTTTTCTCACCTGTAAAATGAGAGGGCTGGATCAAATGGTCCTTTCAGGATCCCACAGCTTCCAAAGTTACTGAGATACCAGGAAGCCAAAGGATGCTCCTTTCCTATGTTTCTGAAAAAGTAGAATCATAGGTGAGAAATAACCCTGAACAAGAGGTAAACCCAGGCCCTTGACACAAAGATTGCATAATTCAAACAAAAAAAAAAACAAAAGAGAAATTATGCACCCCTTAACATGAGTGTTTTTTATTAAATTGTCTCGAATCGTACCGAAGTACAGTTGTAAAAGAAATACGAACATCCACCCTCCCCAATGTTCCAGATTCCCCCTAAATTTGCATTGCTAAAATCTGTCTACGTCCTTCTCCTCCCCCTCCCCACCTTATTAATTGCACAAATAAGGAGCAGACTAAACATTTGTTTCGAGTATGCAAATTTTAAAAATAATGAATAATATTATAAGCTTCCTTTGTGTTCTATTGTAATCAAATCTGATGTCTCATCAGTCTCATTAGAGTAGGTTTTGACCTACACTGGAAAACCACTCAAGTATGCAAGCTCATCTGTGAAATGAGAGGACTCAGGGGGGCGATCGTCACTGTCTGCTTCCCCATGGAATATTACGTGATTGTCTATGGAAATAATTATAATAGGTCAACAGCATTGTCATTTTACGCAAAGGGTAGGACCCCATCGGGAGGCTGGAAACCTGGAGATAGGATGAGCCTAAATATCTCAGTGGTACAGGAGACTCTTCTTATGGTTAATGGTGTGTTTTCCTAATCATGGTAAATTTTTAAGAAAGAACTTAGAGGTCTCCGAGTATGTCTCCTTGTCAAGGAACAGGATCTAGAAAAACATGACTAATGGGTACCTTCATCTAGCTTTTCTGTTATTCACAGAAGAAATAAATAAATACAAATTGCTGAAAGTATAGTCATTGCAGAAGTTACCTCACAAGCAGGTTTTCAACAAGTTATACTGCAGGCAAATTAAATGAAACCACCAGAATTTTGATTATGCTTAGATAATGATTATGTTTTAAATTTGGGACCATATGTGGCTCTTATTTTTAAAATATGTTCATCCAAAATTAAGGCCTTTAAAAAATTCATAGTGGGTACTGCATTCCAAGATTGAGTCTATATATTCCATGTAATTTACCGTTGCCAAGGTGTCAGATTTTGCCAAAGGTTTCCTTTATTTTTATCTACTATTTTCACAACAAAAGCAACAATCAATTGAATCAATAACTAAGTGAATAAATAAATTGAAAATACAATTCATATTTTGTTTTGTTTTTGTTTTCTGTTTTTTGTTTTTGTTTGTTTTTCATATATTTTTAGCAGAATGCAACAAGCAATCTCTGGGATAGACAATCTCTTGATTTTTCCTGACTCTTGTTTATTCCATATCATTACATAAAAAAACAGCAAATCAAACAATTGAAATCTTCTGCTATTGACACAAAATTGCGTGTTTCATAGGAAAGAATGCGTTAAAAAATTCAAAACAGAGTAGTAATACAGTTGTCAATACGGTAAAATATTTATAGATGATGATATTTTAATTACTCGGGGGGGAGATTTGAGTTTCTAATTTTCTGATTTCTTTTCTTCCCCTCTTAGTTGTTACTGAGAAATTTATGAGCATTGAGGCTTCATGTGGGCACTCATGTGATTCTGGAGAAACATCTCAAGGAAGGACCTGGGCTTCCATCCCTGGGCACTCCTGGGGCCGAGTTAACCAGCTGCAGCTGCGTAGAGCCACCAGTGATCCATTTGGTTATGATTCTTTCTGCTCCTTCCCCTTCAGCTCAAGCATTGACCTAGTTAAGTATATTTAGATCTGATCAATTCTCCTGAAGACCCCAAAACTATACAACAAATTCTGTCCTTCCAACAAGAGTTAACTTATACTTCTTCTCTGTGCTTTTTTAAATATTATGTGTTTGCATTTTTACATTAATTGGCCATAATTAATATAATTTCATAAGCAGATGACTAAAATGTTGCCCTATAAATTAAAAATGTGTAATATTCCATTTTAAGAAATACCATCTTCTAAGCATGAATGCCTTTAGATTATTATAAATAAAACATCAAGGAAGATGTTTATACATAAATCTTTGACCACATCTCTAATTTTTCTTCAAGATAAACTTTTGAAAATAATTCTGTCAAATTGAGAGATAATAAAAATGTTCTCATCTAATTTGAATTTTCTTTCTTAATAGAGGTTGGGTGTTTTGCATATGTTTATTGACATATGTATTTCTTCTGTGAAATATCTGTCTTTTGTTTATTGTTCTAAGTCTTAAGTTTTCAATATCTCCTTCGATTGCATCTGTAATGTGCAATTAAAAGTATGGTTTGGGGAAAAGATAGTTTAAAATGTAACATACATCATCATTTATTTCTGTAAAGCTTCCTCTTGAAGTTGTTATTTTTGAAGTATCTCTAATTTTCATTAAAATGCCATTTCAAGAACCAGGCAGGCAGTGTAAATACTCAAAAGTAATGTTAGACTGCCACCTAGTACTTCAATGTGGAGCTGCCCAAAACATTTACTGACGTTTTCCCCTGTTCATAATATGCAGAATACAGTAAACATAAAAATGTCACCTTATGTCCGGAATCCAGAAAGGCTAAAGACTAATGTCAATGAATGCAAAAACCAAGGCTACCATCGACTCAGGAATGAGAAAGGCTATATATACCTTCTATATTTAACACTTGTCGCTGTTTACCTTAGCTGCAATCAAAAGATCACCGCTCTGAAAGTCAGGAAAGCTTGGGCCCTCGTTCTTGGTGTACTGATAACAGATGCAATTTTCTCTCATAAGTTACTGAGTTTCTTTGGGTCTCAACTTGTCTACAATGCAAGCAAAGACGAAGGAAAGCTCTCCTCTTTCTTGCCTTCCTCTGGGATGCATATTTGTACTGCCTCATGGTGGGGGTCGGGAGAGGTGGGACTCTAGGCTTCTGGGGCCATAATAGCTGCGTAAGTTCAGATTCATCATGGGTTCCACACTTGGCCTCTTCCTGGTCACCTTCCATTTCTTCCTGTCCCGCCCCTCCCCAACACCCTCCACCCTTCCCCCAGAGATGGAAGGCATTTTTCCAGTAGAACTGCTTGATCACATGGCTATGGTCTAATGGAGAGCTTTGGTGAGGGGAGGGGCAAGTGGCAGGAGAATTAAAGATCTGCCTTCAATTGGCCCATCTACAATAACAGTGACAACACTCAGAGTCCTAACATCACACCATGCCCAGCACCCATACTGGACATGTACTCCTGACGCCTTCCTGATTTTCCTATTTCTCACCAGCCCCTTCTCACCTTTCTCATGTGCTCCTCTTCTTCTCTCAGAGGCTGTAAATATTCCCCAAAGCTGTCTTAATAATCTATTCTTATTTCTGCATACTTTTGCCCTGAAAGGAATTACTGACTGACTTCTTAGAAACTCTTAGGGTTTGATTTTAAAATTCTTTAACCCTTCAGCAGAACGCTCACTTGAGTGTCAGTTATGTATGTTCAGCTGTCTGCTGGAATTTTTGATGCCCCACCACTCTTAAAAACATCCTCTTCCTTTACACTGTTTGACTCACTCTCAGAATTCTGAACGAAAAAGTTTTTTCTTGAGTCTTTTCTCCTGCTCAACTCCTTCCTTTCCAACAACAAAGGGCTCATTGTGGCACGCATGGATCACTGTAATCTTATGTCTTTAGTCTTTTGTTCTTTTAACCCAGATCTCCCCCAAGTAGAAGCTCACTTTCCCCCACTGTGCAGGGTTAGCATCATTTTCTGTGCGTGCCTCGACATGATGGCAGGTAAGCCCTGCTCAAATCCATCCTGCGTGTGCCTGCCACGTTAGACATCTTCAACATTGGCCTTGGTACTAAAGTCCTAACTCATAATCTTGGTATTCTAGGCCCTCCTTCATATGGTCCAAATCTTCCTCTTAATCTTCTCTTTCATGCTTCCTCTTCACCCTACCTTACCAGGTTGGGAATTACCAATTTTAATTCCCAAGATTTGCTGTTCGTACCACCTAAAGCCTTTTTATTTGAGGTGTAGTCTATGGACCCCTAGCATTGGCAACACCTGAGATCTTTTTGAAAATGCACATTTTCGGGTCCGCTCCCAATTTTCCAAATCAAAATCAAAATTTTAACAAGAGCCCTGGGAGATTCATAAGCACATTAAAATTTTGAAGAACACTGAAACTCTCTCTCGCCTGTCTGTGTTTATCACGTCACTTGTTTCTTTCATTAACTGCACAGTCACGGTCTAAAAATATTTTTTTCTTTTTATTGCCTATCATGTCACATCAGAATGGTAGCTTCATGAGAACAGAGTTTATCATATTTACTGCTATATTTTTCTAGTAGGAACTCAATATAAAATTACCGAATAAATACATTCTTAGCTCGTGCCCTTATTGTCACTGTTATTTATGCCATATCCCCAGTCAAGCTTACCTCCTCTCTTCCCCTTCAAGTCTTATCCATCCATCAAACCCTAATGTCTCTCAAAATATCTTTCCCAAACATTCCAATCACACTGGCCCTCTGTTCTCCTAGTTCCTATAGGATCGATTCAAACACCCAATCACACAGTCACTTCAAATGTTTCTTATGCATATATCTCCACCTAGAATGTAAACTTCAGGAGAGCAGAGTCTGTGTTTCACACTTTTCTGGTATTTCCCAGAGTTTGGCTGCACACTAGTGAGCGCATTTATTCTTTGAGAAAAGAAAGACCCACCAAAAGAGTTACAGAGAAATCCTATAAAAGATACAACTTAGAAAATGGTTTGCACAAACCTCTTTAGAAAAAAACTCTGCAATGAATGGATATTGGGTGGGTCCTATACCAAGCTGGCATATGCTTTCTTATTACAATTGGATAAATGCATGTTACTTAATTCTTAAAATTTAATCATATCACTTCCCAGTTATGTTTTACATTTTAATATTATTACACGGTCTCATCGAGATTACTTTAAAATCATTTCTTATCATAGAATAAAATTTGCATCTAAAGCTATGTTTCAAGATTCCATATTACATTCTTGTTATAGTAAGATTCAGCTTGAATTGACTTAATTTAGGACATGAGCTCCTGGCTACCACTTTGGTTTGTCAATAAGATCTTATTTTTGAATTTGAAAGTAGGCCTAATCTCAGCTGTGGTGAGGTAAGAAGTATCTATTTTAGGGGTTCTGATTTTATTATCCTGTCAGTGAGATTTGGAAGTCCCAGACATGTGTTCTAGCACTTTCCTGCCCGTTCTTATACAGTATGCTGCCCACGTCCCAAATATGCCAGGAGGGCTGATTAATCAATGCACCAGTCTTGACAAAATGCCTGGAAATATCCTAAAGAATGACATAAAGTAATATTTCATATCACAAAAACAATACAAGCTGGAAAAAAGTTTCAAGCTTTAAATATCCATCCCATACCAACTATCTAAATTTATGATGGTTTTCCATCTTCTCGTCCATCTTCAAGGTGGCATGTATCATAAAATTACTCACACCCTTTCACAATACTAAATAGAAAATACATTTATTTTTAAAACATAAAATTGTCATGAGTACTCAATAAAAATTTTTGCTAAAAATAAAGTGTAGGGTAAGTCTGAATTCTCTGCCTATCCACAGGTTTCAGAGGCCAAAAACAAAGCAAACATTAGGAAAATAAATTGATCCACATGACCTTGGTTTCCAGTGAGTTTGATTTATATCGAAGCCAAATGTAGTGCTTTCGTACTAATCACTTACATAGAAAGGAGAAAACGAAAACATTTTTTTTTTAAATCTGGACCCAGAACTTAAATAAACCTCAGCAAGGAAAATGAAGTCAGTCATCCAAAAACTAGAAAAATTTTCCTCTAAAACCTCTGAAGCAAAACTCAAATTTTGTAAGGTTCTGATAAATCGCTCATCTAATTACAACATACATTGTAATTACAAACTGGCCAGACTGGTTCAGGATTTTTCAAGTCTGGGTTGAGTGTGGTGCTGTCCTCGTTGGTTATCTTCCATTCATTAAGTTGTTTTGTTTATCAGAAACCTCAGAAACATGTTGAATAATAGGATTGAAGATTTTCCTAAGTCACAAGAGACTATTTTTCTACTAGACTTAGAAGAATATTCTCTAAGGCCTTCTATATGTCTACAGGAAGAACCTCTAGAGCTGTGGCAGCAACTCTCTCCTGATTCATCCCCTCATCCAAGGTGCTACTGTCTGTACCTGCGCGCTCATGCTGTTTGCTACCTAGTGTACGTGTTCTAGGCTGGCTTGCTTATCTTGACATTATGTATGCCTTATGTGTATTTTTCCCTTTGCAATGCCAGTTTTTAAATTTAAGCTAGCGGAGGACCAGGGATGGAGGTAAAAATGTTAAACTTCTGTTTGCACATTTCATATTAGAAATATTTGCACAATTCCTATTAGAAATATGAATATTTCATGGCTGCCTAATAACATGAGGGATAAATATAGAATATTTGAAAGAAAGTACAGAAGGGAAAGTCTTTTAACCAAACGGAGAGAAAGATTAAATTTTGTTTTCTAATGAGTAGGAAATTGTAACTTGATTTGCTTCTACAACACAATGCTCATTTTGTAAAAGGGTATGTTTGTTTGTTTGTTTGATGAGTAGGCTAAACTACTACTCTCTTCGGTAAAAGGCCTGAAAAGGACTAACATAACTTGTAAAAATAAGTTGAGTTGACAATTTTATCTATAATCCCAGAAGAATTTGAATAATCTGAACCCTTATGTGCTCTTTTTCCAAAGAGTATAATCGAAATGAACATAATTGACATTTATAAAAATTATTTAAAGATGCTATAAATTTTAATCGATAATAAACTACATTTAGATCTCTTACCTCCTCAAAACCCTCGTAGCAGGTAGGGCAAAACTAAAACTAATGAACAAAGAAAGGACAAATTTCAAAGCAAGGAGACCTAAGAGATGGATTATAAACCACGGAAATAACAGGTATAATACCTCCCATCTCAAAATTCAGAATTCAGTAGGTTCAGCAAGAACCACTTTGAAGAGTTTTAATAGCGCCCTTAAGAGAGTCTAAAATGCTTTCTTTACAAAAGTGCCCACTTGATCTATACTTGTTGAAGACCCATCAATTTTCGAGGTGAAATTACTCCTGTGGATCTGATTAGCATGAGAAATAGGGTAAATGCTCTCTGTTTTCTGCCTTAGACTTGGAACTATCACCTAAGAATGATCTCTGGAGAGGAAAGAAATGAGAAAAGAGAAAAAGACTAGATATCTGAGTTAACCAGCAGCATCTCCTCTGAAATTCTTGCTTAGAGGACTCTAGTTCCAGAGACAGACATGCTTAAAAACCAGGGAGGGATTACCTAGACACACAAATTAAGTGATCTAGCCCAAGGTCATTCCTTCTATATGCACATTTTCTCCTTTTCAGAAATTAAAGGCTTACACAACCATATGAAAAGGACTTGGGGTCTCTGATGAATCAAACAAGAAACAAAAATTGTTTGCCTCAAAACACAAACATGTTAACTGATATTTTCAAGTAGATTTGATTTGTTAAACTTACTGAAGCTAACCAGTAAGTTTTAGCTCTAATGGGAGCCTGGCTCTGATGAAGCCAGGACTTACTATGCCAGCCAGGAGCTAAGGGGTAGACCACACCCACCCCTGTATGCGGCAATAGTGGAGAGACAGAGACAGAAACAGACAGATGTTCAAGGCATGTCACAGGTCAAGGTGGGTCAGCGTTTACAAGCGAGTGACACCAGTGGGCTAGCCAAGGCAGCACCAAAGCAATAAGTAGAGAACAGTGACATGGAACGGATGACCATCTCTCCCTCTCTCATTTCTTTATTTCCCGCTGTAGAATGGTCCATATTCACTCCTTCCATGTCCTGCCCTTCCATTCTCAATTCTCCTCTCCAGTTAAACTTTCCTCATCCATTGAATCACCTCTTCTTTAAACCAGCAGTGGGTCAAACCCAACCACCTATTCTCAGTCTCAATCCAGGGCAATATTCGGACCTCTTTTCTATGCACGCTCACTTCAAAAATAATCTTTTCCTCCCATAAACTTTAAATATATTGATAGCTTCCCAATTTATGTCTTCATCCTCAAACTCTCACCTGAGTGTCAGATTTGCCTATCACAATGCCTAGCTGACATCTCCACTTGGTAGTTGAATGAGCATCTCAAAGTTGATAGATCTAAAACCAAACTCTTGATTTTTCTTAACATCCATACCCATAAAATTTATCTTCCTGCAGTATTCCCCATCTCAGTCTACCAATATAGACACTCAGTCAAAAGCTCGAAGTCACCCTCGACACTTCTCTTGAAGTCACAGCTCACAACAACAAACCTATCAACTCTACCTCTATCTCGAATCTGCCCACTTCTCAATACTTCCCTCGCTACCATCCTAGTTCAAGCCACCATATTGTAATAGCTTTCTAATTGATCTCCCCTTGTCTACTTTCATCCTACCACAGCCTGTTTCCCCCATAGCAATCTGAGTAATCCTTTTGAATAATAATTCAAATCATGTCACTTCTCTGTGCAAAACACATCAGTCAGAAAACAATCTTGTCTCTGAGTGCTGCATGATCTGACCCCCAGCCACTTTTCCAATCTAATCTCCTGTTAACTTTTCACCGAGCTCCACCTACACCGGTCTTTTGATAATTAAAAAAAAAGAAAAGAAAAGAAATCTAAGCACACACTCAATTCGAGACACTAAGTATACTGTCCCTGCACTTGAGATGCTCTTCTCTCAGATCCTTGCATATGCCTTTCTCCCACGCCCCTGCAAGGCTCTGGTTTATCACCTTTCTGGAAGACCTTCTCTCATTCTCTATGAAACAGCACACCTCCCACCTTCCTTTCACTCTGCTTCGTTTTCTTCCTAGTACCTTCACCGTTTGACACATTCAATATCTACTTGTCTGTGACCTGTGATGGTACTTCTCCAACTAGAATATATGCATCCTGAGGGCAGAGAATTCCGTGGGGTTCATTGCTATATCCTTAGCACCTAAAACCATGGCTGGTCAACAAAAGCTTCTCAATAAATAGCTGCTGTTTATTGAATGAATGAATGAATGAATGAATGAAGGCTATTGATACAGCTGTTAATCAATTAGTTAAATTGATCCTGTCTGAACTAAGAGTTTAAGTGACCTCAGCTAGAATTCACAAATTCATGGGGCCTTGGAGATACTCATTATTTCTTTTAGATGGATAAAATCGGTTCCAACTACAAATATGAAACAGAAAAGTACATTGATGGAAAGAGGATAGAGATAGAAAATAGTCTTCACTAAGGTACAAAGGCTATTGCAGTTACAGGTGCCCTAACGCAGATTACATAACGATTGCCTAAGCATCCAGGGAGAACCTGGGCTCTCAGACTCCAAGGCTTTGGGAGCCTCCAGAAACCAGGTGTACCTTTTATGCTCCAAAGGTGGCATTTCACACTCAAGTGTCTACAGACCATTCAAGAAAAGAAAGAGAGTGAAGGAAGCCTGGAGGGATAAACTAGAAAGAGCGGTCCACATCCAGGGGGTAACTGTGCTCCTCAGTCAGCTCCAGCCAGTTCTCATGTGAGAATGCTGAAGAATATTGGCAGCATGGTTGACAAAACTTCCTGGGTTTTGACTCTCCTTTTAACTCCTGGTTCTATGGACTGAGCTTGTTGTCATAGTCTTAGTCTCATAGGGATCCTCTCCCCCATTCCTTTGAAGCCAACACTGTGAGACAAGCACTAAAAGTCTGCCTGTGGCTTCTATCTGCAGGTCACCCATTTGCAACCTTGATTTGAAAGCAATAGTTGGCAGCCATCCTGTTAGAAACGCTGTTATGTCACAGTTTTGAAGTGTATCACAAGTGATTTGTTATTTCATAAGCATTGAAGACAAACATTAGCAAATTATTTTTTTTGATGAATTATATTGTTTTCAATTGTGCTAATGCCTTTATTGTTATGGACTTGGATTCTGATAAGTGTCTTCAAACTGATGATAAAAAGGTAGAGTTAAAATATAGGAAATTAGAAATATCCTATCTGGGAAGTATGTGCTGCATACTAACATCATTTTTTCTATGTCTGCCATGATAGAATTAAAAAAGGTTGAGAAAGTTGCTTTAAAATTACCCCTGTAAGAGCATACAATATTTTCCATTAAATGGGGACTAGAAATTTTAATTATATATAAATTTAGTCCCATTAAATAGAAAAGAATGTTTTGGCAGGAAATCAAGCCAAAACACTTAGTCTGAATTACAAGGTCTCTGAAAAAAAAAAAATTCATTAATACTTTTCCAACTTTACCTCCCTCTCTAGACCTTTGATTTCAGCCACCAGCTCACAGATCATACCTTTCGCATTTTTATACACAAGCCTTTGCCCATGGTCTGCCTCACTCCCGGTATCTATTCCCCCTCGCACACACACCCACCCTTCTCTCTTCTTATTTAAATTCTGGCCAGACTTCAAGGCTAAAGTGATTTTTATATTTTACATAAATCCCCCCTTTGCCACTGTGGCCCACAGCGATCCGCTCTTCATTAGAGATTCTGAAATTATACTATCAAGCACTTATCATGCGGCCTCACATGGGTAACGCTCTCTTCGCGATGGGACAGAGTAGACTAAAAGAGAGGCTGACGCAGTGCAAGGGATGGGCTGTTTCAGATGTTGTTGATGCCTTCTTTGTAGCCCTCTGGATGACTCCAGAGGTCACTTTCAGCTTGACGCTCAGTTCCCATGTATGCCAATGGTTTTTCTATCCTCAGCACCTGCATCTCTGCCTATCCCCTGCAGTGTTTTCGGTCCAGGCACAGGATGAGCTAGAAATGCCAATGAGTTAACATTCTTTGGAGCAACCAGGATTACCACTCTGTACAAAGCTGCAGGAAGAATTGTTCTTTGAAAAAGAACACACAGGGAGTCCAAAAGGCAGATTTGTAATGGAGAAGCTTGAAGGGCGTTTGAAAAATCAGACAAGAATCACACAAAAATTCACCATGTTTTTCCTGGAGTCCTGGTATTAAGAGATGCTGTGAGCATTGCAACTGGACAATGAGAGCCAGGCTAGGGCATTCAAGTTCCCTCTGGCCTATGAAGCAATACTGGACATGATCCAAACTCTCACGGATCATACACTTTACAAAGTGATGAACCTATGTGTTGCCTCTTTGGATGTCTTAGGAAGTTCTCTAAAAAGAAATGAGATAAATAGGCATTGAATAATTCTTATTAAATGGTTATCAATTGTTTTAAGAGAAATGTAAAAGTAGTCACTTTTTACCAAAAAAAAAAAAAAAAAGACCATCATTGGTAAATCACTAATGAACCAGTTTTAATCTTCTCTCTTTGCATTTTTGCTTGGTCAGCAACCAGTTTGAGCTGCATCAGACTTTATGGGTTTTCCCATGCTTTTAATTAACTTTAAAATCTTATTAGTCCAATTATTAGCAATACATTACAAGGCACCACGGCTGCAGCTGTGAATGTGTCTTTATTAAAAAGGCACTGCCACAAGTTAAGAAACTTTCAGCATTATTATAAACTCTATCAAGGCTGAAAAGATAATTCAGTTTGCAAATTGGTCCCAATTCAAACTTGGCAAGGGAATGAAAATTAGGTTTGAATTAATTTGCTCCCCTTACCATTCCTCTCTCAAAACATGTAATTCTTATTACCAATTAGCTTCAGTAGACTTTACCCTGGCACTTGGAAAGGCGTACCAACTCATAAAGCAAGAGCCAAAGGTGTGATATTATTTTAACTTAAGAACCGATGTGTGAAGAAGGAAGAGAAATGTGCTTTTAGATACATCATCTTTCCGAAGGGACACATAAATAACCCTAAATTTTACACAGCTTGAAGGGCTAGAATAAACTGTTCTCTGTTTTCCAAACCCAGCCATTTCTAGGAGGAACAAGAATGAATCTGTCATAAACTCAGCCCCACAGAACATTCTAAATATAGAATCAGCTTGCCTTTGTCCGCAGCCACGCCATTCTGATAGCTTTACCAAGGGCTCACACAGCGGGTTCCTTTATTGAATGTGGAACTAATATCTTCAGGTACAGACATATTCTGAAGGCCTTTTCAGGGCAAAAATAAAAGAAAATGCTAAACCAAAGATCTCTAGGGATCTATACATTCTAATCCAAGTTCACAGACTGTCTGATGTGAAAAATAAGACCACAGGACCACAGCTCTGCGTGCTACCCTCTGACACCTCTTAGATATTGTACTCCGGTGGTTCTCAAACATTAGAATGCTTTGAATCACTTGGAATCTTTTGGAAAATAGCAATTTCCTGGCTTTATCCACCAAAGATTTCAACTCTACATCTCAGGTGGAACACAGATATTCTCCTGGCACTGCGATGTTTGGTGACTCTGAGCAGAAAGTATGAAATATGTGGATCATCTTTTAAGAAACACAATTCTATTTTTTCTATGACTTGCCCCCCCCCAAAAAAATAGGTGTCTAAACAAATAACTTCTCTCTTCTTTGATTTCATTGCAAGTGGACAATTTGGCAACTATCAAAAAATCATAACCAATCTGAGTAGCACTAAGTCAGTCAGGCCTCCTACTCCCAATCATTTAATTTTAATATTTTACTCCATGTGGATGAGTCTACCAGAATAGCCAAGAAGCACATTCCATACCCATAAAGCAACTGGACAAAATCTTTCTGAGTCATTGGAATGATAACTCAGGTCAT
>NW_006431920.1:7850865-7912973 GCF_000325575.1 Pteropus alecto | reverse complement strand
GCGATCTCATACCTTTACTACAGCTTCTCAACCTTGGCACTGCTCACACTTTGGGCAGGATAATTTTTTGTTGTTGGGAGCCATCTCGTGCACTGTAGGACGTGTAGCAGCATCACTGGTTTCTACCTAGTAGATGCCAGTGTCACCTCCTCCTCAGTCATGACAACCAAAATTTATCCACATTGCCAAACGTCCCTGGCAGACAATATCCACCCTAGAAGAGAATTACTACTATTTCATAACTGTCATAAAATACTTATTAAGTGTTAATACACACACTGCTATAAGGGGTTGATCCAATGCTACTACTACAAATATAGTAAACGTTTTCTGTATGCCAGCCACTATGATTTTTGAAAAAGAAAAAAAGCACATCATATATCTAATCTTGCTTAATCGTCTTTATTGGCTCTTTCTTTTTTTTTATGGATAAAAACATTCATATATAAAGAGGTTAAAACAGGGATCTCCAACCAGTATAATCTGTGGGCTGGCCTGTTCGGAACTGGGCCTCACAACAGGAGGTGAGCGGCCGGGGAGCGAGAGCAAAGTTTCATCTGTATTTGCAGGCGCCCCCCAGCGCTGGCATCACCGCCTCGGCTCCACCTCAGATCATCAGGCCTTGGATTCTCATAGGAGCACTGGTCCCTGGTGCCAAAAAGGTTGGGGACCGCTGGGTTAAAAGACTTGCCCAAAGTGGTACGTATTAAAGTATAATTTCACACCAGTAACTTTACTCTAGAGCCCACATGTTAAACCACTCTCCTGAATGACTCTGGTGACCGCTGAAGAAGTTAAAAGGAACTTCTGAACACTCGTACTTTTTATTACAAAACAATCAACACCAAGGAGAAGTCGTGGGGAAAAGGACCCCTCATACACTGCTGGTAGGAAAGTAAATTGGTGCAGCCGCTATGGAAAATAGGACGGAAGTTTCTAAAAAAACTAAGAATAAAGTTACCATATAACCCAGAAATCCCTCTTCTGGATATCTACCCAAAAAATTCGAAAATACTTATCTGCAAAGATATATGCACCCCAGTGTACATTGCAGCATTGTTCACTGTGGCCAAGACATGGAAGCCACTAAAATGTCCTTCAATAAATGATTGGATAAAGAAGCTGTGGTACATATATACAATGGAATACTACGCGGACGTAAGGAGAGATGAAATACTGCCATTTGCGACAACATGGTTGGATCTTGAGATTATCATGTTAGGCAACATAAGTCAGACAGAAAAGTTGAGAACTATATGATTTCACTCATAGATAGAACATAAAAATATAAAACTGAAAGCAACAAATGGAGAAAATAAACACACCATGCAATACACAGATGATGTATTATCAAATTTTATTTTGATAATTAAAATTAACCAATTTTAATTTTATTAACCAATGTCACCTCAATAAATTTAAGAAAATAGAAAAACAGGCATAACCAACTCAGACATTCACAAAGAAAACAAACAAGCACAGAGACAGCTGTTCGACAAATCAAAAAGAAACAAAATTCTGCAAAAATAAATGACAAAAGATAAACCTCAATAATTCTGACTTCATCCATTTAGAATTTGCCAGAATTCAAGGAGCTGGGCTAGCATTGAGCTTTCCACTATGTACAAAAGAGATATCTGTTTAGCGACAGTATACGTAAGGTTCCCAAGGGGATGCTTAAGTACTCCAGAAATCACAAGAACACTCATTTCCATACAATCCAGTTACCATCTCTGCAAAGACCAACCCTGCTTGGATGCTGAATGCAAATAGCTCATCTAGTTGTCGAAGTGTGGCCTCTCCTGGGCCACGCGTTGCCTATCCACAGTGGCAGCATCCATTCGAAAGTAATAAAATTGCATATCTTTAAAAATAGTATTCAGATATACTTTGAAACTACTTGAGACCTCCCTCCCCTGGGCTTAGGGACTGCTGATCACTCTCAAAGACCCGCGCTAATGACTCTCAACAGAACTGTCACAGAAAGCCGTCACAGAAAGCCGTCACAAATAAATCAGAATTGAAAAGATACCATTTATCCTTCCTGCCCTGGCACATCAGAATGAACTGCTTTGAATTCGTTTTATACAGAAGCATGTCCTCGACATTTTGAACACTTAAGCGTTTATTGTGTTTCAGGCATCATTTTAAATGCTGGGGACATACAGACAAGATAAACACCATTTCTCTGCTACCGGAGTGTATAACCAGTGGGGACATGGATAGGAGACTAGAAGAAGTCAGCATGCGTATAGGTAAAGTATATCTGGGTTAAGCCAAAGAACAGAAAGAATAATTATAAAAAAAGACTTCCTAAAGAAGATGACTCTTGAAAGAGGACCACGAAAAGACTAGAAGGAAATATTTCAGAACAGTAAACGTGATGAGGATGGGGTTCTGGGGATTTTTAATTTTCTTCTTATGCTTTCCTGTATCAAATAAAATTTATCAATAAAAATATATTTCAGATATAACTAGATCTATGTATTAAAGAGTAAATGAAAAGTGAGTGGGAAGAAAGCGAAGGTCAAAAGTGTAGTTGACCATTTCTAGGAACTTTGCTGTGCCGGGAAGGAATGAAATAATGAAGAAGGGAGAGGGTGATGCATGGTCAAGAAAGGGACTTGCTCATTTTCCTTTTGTCCCCTTTTTAAGCTGAAAGTGACTTGAGTATACTTACAAGCTGCGGAGAAGATGGCAGTTGAAAACACAAGATAGAGAAGGGCAAATAGATGAAACAAGACCCTCCTTTCTAGTCCCAGATATTAAAATTTAGTTCTAGTCAACTCACAATCCTTGTCCCTGTTTTCCCAGCACAGGCTACACCTGTGGTCACAGCAGCAGCCAGGTAGCCAGAGTAGCAGGTAGCCTGAAGATATAGGAACACACCTTCTCAATAGAGCAGTTTCCAAGATTAGCATTAGATCATTGAAATGGATCTCTAAAGAGAGAGGTGGGAGTGAGTTCACCTATGTGTCGCGGGTGACACTGATTGGGACCTTTGTCTGCTCCCCTAAGGTTACTAAAAATGGTAGGACTACAGTAGAGATGTTGCCCATTATGAAGAAAGTTAGTAAAGTCTGCAGAATCTAGGTAAAAAAAAAAAAGGCTCCATTCTCTGCCTGAGATTTCCTCATGCCCTGGGGTGAGGGATGCTGACCAGGTTGACACTTTCACCAAAGAGAGCTGCAGGACAATTACCGCAAATGTGGCAAAATACAATGGCTGTTGAAGTGAGACTTCCTTTCCCTCGCTGAGGGGGTGAGAGTACTCCCTTTTCCAGTGGCAGGGAAGGGTGTCCCCATAATCATCATTTCTAATATCCACGTCTATCTGCAAGAAGGGGACCTAGCATTTTGTTACTTGGCTGGAAGCTTGCTCGACACCAGGCTCACGTCTCCTGCCGTGGTGCCATGAAAAAGAAGGCACACAGGGCCAGGAGGGCGCTGGCTACCGCCTGCCACAGAGGGATCCAGGGCCATCCCGTCGATGTCTAGTTCGTTGGTGACATCTCTAGTTTCCAGAATTGGAAAAAAAATGGGATAAATGCGAGGAAGACAGTCAAAACCTAAGGCAAAGAACTGAGTGAAGCAGAGGGCCGTGATGGGAGGCCATCTCTGGCATCCGCGGAAAGATGTGGCTGAGCTTGACAAGGAACCGCCAAAACCCAGGGAAACTGCTAGAAGCTAACTCTCTTTTGTGAAGTCTTTCCAGACCTGCACCAATCTACAGCAAACCTGTAGACTCATGATCATGAGCCATATCAGCAGCGATCACCTTCTCCCTTCCCTCCTCACCTCCCCAATACCCGAGAAGCAAACGGAGGGGCTGGGGGCAGGTAGGAAACAAGAGACCACTCAGCAACTCTGGCTACCTGGCTGCTGCTGTGACCACAGGTGTAGCCTGTGCTGGGAAAACAGGGACAAGGATTGTGAGTTGACTAGAACTAAATTTTAATATCTGGGAATAGACTGTTTTAGTGATTGAATGTGATTAAAATTATACTAATTTGAACTTAGAGATATCTTCTACCCAGGGGGAAAGGCGAGTTATACAAAGCCTAATGGAGGCAATCATTAGGCAGGGCCGGAGTGGGGGGACATTACACGTTTTACTCCATGATTTGAGACTCTCTCAAAAATAATTATATACATATGCGAATATATATATACATATTCATATATATGTGTGTGTATGTGTGTGTATATATAGATATATAGATATAGATATATCTATCTATATCTATCTATCTGTATATAGATATATATATAGATGACCTTAAATACATATATCTATCTATCTATCTATCTATCTATCTATCTATCTATCTATCTATCTATCTATCTATCTATCTATCTATCTATCTATTTATCTATCGATCTATCTGTAGAGCCTTCCATTGTTTGGGATACACTTTGACATACTATCTATCTATCTGTAGATAGATATATGTATTTAAGGTCATCATTTTAATGACCACCAACTAGGCTGCTTGTAAGTCTTTGTATAGCTTTACTACTGGTTAATTCTGTCACTTTGTTTCGCAGTGTTCTTGGAAAGAGAAAGAAGATGGCAAAGGAAATAAAGTTGTATAATTTAACTCTTGTCTGCAAACACCATCCTCTTCAGAAGCAAGATGGATACCTCTCAAAACCTAACAAGAAAAGGAGCCATTTTCCCTTCCTTTATTCGCAGGATGACTAACACGCACTTGGACAGCTGCCCAGAGACCTGGCCGCCTTCGGACGCTGGAGTCACTTTGTTCTTGAACAGCTGGGCCCTGACCGCTCAGCCTCCCACTGCTGGCCTACCGCACACAGCCTCGAGGTTCTGGACTGTTCCCCTGGAGGGACCAGTCACCCTGCTTTGGGATTATCCTTTACCCATTTCCCAAGGCCAATCTCCTAGCACAAAAGCCTATTAGAAATCCTCAGAGACTTTCTATCGTTCACAGGCCTTTTGCAATGTGGGGCCAGCCTAATCTTCCCACTGCAGCCCTGCCTCGTTTCCCGCCTCACCCAGCACTCACCACTTACCCCACTGTCCCAGTCACAACCACGGCAGAATCTTGCCTTTTCCTAAACTCAGTATTTTTTGTGCCCATGTGCCACGGTACATGCTCCCTCGCCCCCTTTCTCTGCCTAGCAAAACCCGCCCTCCTGAATTCTGTCAAAATGGTATCTCCCCTGAGGGACCTTCCCTCTCTCCCCGACATCAAGCAGGTCATGGCCTTCTCTGGAGCCTTCCATTGTTTGGGATACACTTTGACATACTTGTGAGGTATGTAGTGCTGTGGGTGGACGTGCCGTGGCTGACTCCCACCACCTGCTAACCCTTTAGGAATAAATGTGTCATTGCAAATTAAGGTAGGGACACCGGCAGAAAGGAACTCGGTGCTAAACAACCAAACCAAGACAGTGCTGAAATCTGACACACGAAGTTGGAGATGACCAGCAGCCTGAAGGGGCGAGAGGGGAAGAGGATCCAAGGGTAGGGAACCACACGTGTCACGGCTCCATGGCAGAAGCATGTGTTTCCTGTGACAGAAAGAAGACTGCGTGACTGGAGTGGATGAGCGAGGAGAGTTGTCAGAGATGAGGCTGCAAAGGTACGCAAGGCCCAACCCCGCAGAGCCTTCCAGCCGCCCCAAAGACTTTCATTTTTATCTTAAGAATGATCAAGAGGCATTGAAGGTTTTATGAGTGGGGAATGACATGATTCTATTTGCATTTTGAAAAACTCCTAGCTTCAGTGTGGAGAAAAACTCCTAGCTTCAGACTGGCCTGAGGCCAGAGAGGATGTGGGGAGGCTTCTGAGGAGGCTGTTATGGACAGGAGAAAAATGATGGAAGCTTGACCAGGGAGTAATGGGGTAGACGGGGAGAATTTGAGTGACTTCCAATTGAAATTCTGCCCAGAACTTCTAAGAACCAAACAGATGAAGCACTCATAGTAAATACTCGGGTGACATATATATTTTAAAAAAAAAAAAAAGTGTCATCTTAAAGTTATAATTGTTCTATGGAGCTTATCATAAAGTAGATATAAATTGACTTGGTTAAATGTTACTATTGAGAAGAAAACAAAGAATGGAATTATATACATATAACATAGAAGAAAGAGTAAAACTATCCTTTTAAGCTACCTAGTTAAAAGAGCATTTGTTATCTTAACGTTTATTACCTTTTCAGAGGAGGCTCTGAAAAATAGAAATAAAGATGAAAAAATTTTAATATCAGACAGTTTTCTTATTTTATATCAGCTTTTTAAGATATACTTTATATACCATAGAATTCATCCATTTGAGTGTGTCTTTCAATGGTTTGTAGTAGTTTCGCAGAGTTGTATAAACTTCGCCAGTATCTAATTCTAGAATATTTTCCTGCTCCTAAAAGAAATCCTATACCCATTAGTAGTCAATGCCCATTTCTTCCCATGTACCCTAGCCCTGGGCAACCCTTCATCTACTTTACTGTACATTCTGGACATTTCATGTAAATGGAACCATATACTATGTGGTCATTTGTGACTGGCTTCTTCCACTTAGCATAACGTTTTGAAAGTTCATCCGTGCTGTAACAGTACTTCATTCGTTTTTATCACCAGATAATATTACATTGTATGGAAAATTACCTTTTATTTATCCAATGATCAATTCATGCACATTTGTATTGTTTTCACTTTTTGGTTATTACGAATAATGCTGCTATGAACATTCACATACAAGTCGAGTGGACACATGTTTTCGTTTCTCTTGGGGAGATATCAAAAGTGGAATTGCTGCGTCTCATGCATTTAATCGTTTGGAGACCTGCCCAATGGTTTCCCAAAACAGCTGCGCATTTTCCATTTTCATCAGCTGTGTATGAGGGTTCCAATCTCTCCACATCTTCATCGACTCTCGTTATTATCAGTCTCTTTGATTCCAGCCATCCTCGTGGGTGTGAAGTGGTATCTCATTGTGGTTCTGATTTGCATTTCCCTGGGGGATGATGATGTTGAGTGTCTTTTCATGCACTAAAAAGCCAGCTGTACATTGCAGAAATATCTACTTCTCCATTTAGAGAAATGGCTATTTCCTTTGCCAATTTTTTTGTAATTTGGTTATTTGTCTTTTTATTGTTGACTGCAAGACTTCTTTATATATTTTAGATCTATACTAGTTCCTTATCAGATGCATGATTTACAAAAATTTCCTCTCATTCTGTGAGTCATCTTTTCATCTTCTTGATAGTGTACTTTGAAGTACAATTTTTTAAAAAATTGATCACATATGATTTATCTAACTTTCATTGCTGTGCTTTATAATTTTTCGGAAAATAATTTTGATAAAATTATATGATTATGGAACTAAGATATGCCTAAGGTTTTATATTTCTTTCTATCAACAAGAAGAGAAACAAAGTTCCATTTTCCTCGAGTTCATAATGATTTTCTCTAACATTTGTATTGCGTCTTCAAAGTTAAAAGACTGTAACTAATGCCAGCCAACTCTATCTTTAGAAAAGGCAGTTAAGCAGCATTAGTCAAGCTTATCAGTTCTACGCCATTTTATTAGCTAAAGCAATTAGAAGAACTTATCATTTTTAAAAATCACATAATTATTGACTAGCCCAAACCCTGTTACTGAGAAAGGTGATGACTTGTAACACTGCTATGAGGTAAAATGAAAATAAGAGGTGAAAAGAAAGCCTTAAAGATAGAGGTTAAAGGAGGAGAGAAACATAAGTTACAATTAGAGTGAAACATTGTGGAACCTTAATGCATTTTTTAAGACCCATTAAGTCAAATTAAAGAAAATGAAAGAGGCTCAATATTTTCATTGGTAAGATTTTGATTTAAAAGTTCAATTCTTTCTTTTAACTAAACCTATTCATTTTCACCTAAAAGCTGTTAGGAGACAAAGTTAAATGTTTTCAAGATTTTAGTTATAAAAGAATTAATAAATATCAAAGGATGTAGGCATGAACTTAAAAGAGCAGGTGGAAAATTTTTATTTAGACCTTCTCAAAATCTACATGTTCCTGAAAGGCTGGAGTCCTAAATATTTGTTTTTGAGTCATCAATGTCCCACATGTGTCTGCACCAAGAAGGTGCTCAGGAAACCAACACTTTTTAGTTAAGATGTTGAATTTACCTTTATATAACGTCTTCTGAATAAACTCAGAAATAGTGTGGGCCTCCAAAAAAAGTTCATTATGGATATTTCTTCTCAGTTTTACATTTAACAGCATAGGTTAATCTTTAGATGGGCTTTATTTCCCTCAAGTTTTCACCGAATGTCATTGAGAGTATTCTTTGTGACGTCAGTTTCCTTTTACTGAGAAATAAACTAAAGTAATTCACCAGCATGACTAACCTCTTTGGTTTGATTCCGATAGCAGTCATGGAATGATGCTCTGAGACCAGCCTTTCAGCTCAAAATCCATCCCCTCACCTCTGTCTATTTCCAGTGATCATGTTTCCTCCCCATTTGTCTTCCAGCAGGAGACAGGGATCATAAACACACAGGAGACGGGCACAGCAGCGAATTAAACACGCATCCCTCCCAGATAACCTCATTTCTTTCTTCCTGCCCTTTCATTCTCTGTACCTGCTCAAATTCAGATCGATTAATCCCCCATCCTTACATACATTCCAGTCTGAAGATCAAGGCCGTGAACTTCTGATGATCTTGTTCTGCCCTCTTCTAGTTGTGCCCTTCTGCCTAGGGTGGGGAGTCTATAGAGTGAAGGCATCGTGCCCACACGGAGCCTGGAACCACCACCTCCACACCATGCTCCAGGATGCTAGAGGCTGCTGCTCAAATATAGCCCCAAATCAACTTCCAGAGCCTGCAAGGGCTTCTTCTCTGGCTTTGTCCTCCAACTGGCAGAACTTCAGGCCCGAGGATCATCCACGGGGCTGTCTATAGGAGGGATATAGACAGAGTTTGAACATACGGGCTTAAGTGTCCAAACATGTGCTTATTTAATATCCTCAGGGTTGGCTTCCCTGGCAACCAGCCTCTAATCTTAGGTGACATAAGGCATTCCAAAAGCCACCCTTATCTCTTTTACCACTTAGGGAACTCCAAGGGTTTTAGAAGCTCTGTGCTATAAATGTATATTTCTTATTATAAATCACAATATCACATATGTCTGACCTCCCCACAACCCTTTACAGTGGGTACTGCAATTATCTCCATTTTACAGAGAAGGAAATTGAGGCTCAGAGGAGCGAAGTAATTTGCCCGACGTCACACAGTAATACAGTGGCCAAGCTGGGATTCCACAGCCGAGTACGTCCTTTAGGCCGGTGACCGTGTTCTGTCCATGAGGCAGGCAGCATCAGGTTCTGCAAAGAGATCCACTACTTATCAACACGTGACTTGGGGCAATTACCTTTTCTTTTCAAGCCCCGGTTTCTCCTGTTAAAGGGAGACAACGATATCTTCGTCACTAATTTCTGAGAAATCATTTGAGTGAGGAAAGGCGCAAGAAGCATCAAGTCAGTGTCTGGCATACAAATCTGTAGGTGAGTTTCTTCCCAAAGCAAGTGTTTCTCAACCTGAAACGTGGCAGCCAGTTGCTACAGACTGCGGAGCACAGTCCAGACACATCCCATGACTTGCTGGGGAAAGATGTGGACTGAGTGCTGCTCTAGCTCACCCACTGGTACCAACAGACCTTTGGCAGTCCCACTCCCTAAACTCCAGGGAGGGGAGAGAGGGCTGGAGGTTAAATCAATTGCCAATGGCCAATGATTTGATCCATGATGCCTATGTAATGAAGTCTCTATAAAAACCCAAAATGACAGGGTTCAGAGAGCATCTGGGTTGGTGAACATGCAGAGACTCAGGGAGAATGGTGCATTAGGGGAGAGCATGGAAGCTCCAAGTCCTCCTCCATCTGAATATTCCTGAGTTACATCCTTTTATTTAAAAAAAAATAATGGTAATCTAGTAAGTGAAATGTTTCTCTGAGTTCTGTGGGCCACTCTAGCGAATTCATGGAACCCAAGGCAGGGCTTGTGGGAACCTCTAATCTATAGCCGGTAGGTCAGAAGCACAGGTTATAATCTAGGCTTGTGATCAGGACCTGAAATGGGGAAAGGAGGCAGTCTTATGGGACTGAGCCCTTATCCTGTGGGATCCGACACTATGTCCATGTAGATAGGGTCAGAACTGAGTTGAACTGTAGGACACCCAACTGTTGTTGGAGCATTGCTTGTTTGTGTGGGGCCACTCCCCACCAACCACAGTGGAACTGGATGCTCAGACCACTGAGCATGCCAAGTGCTGGAATGCAACAAGCACCCAACAAATGTCCACTGGTTGTATTACTATTTCTTTGCTTTGCCTCCCTCTTCTGTCAGTCCCTAGCATGGAGTCCCAGTTGTTTATCAATACTAGGTATTCTTTCACCAGAGACTACCAACCACTTATTTAAAGATGAGCCAGAGTTTGTCTAATGGGGGTGCTACAAATGAAATGAGTCATGAACCCTTAAGGAGCAAACCATCTGGAGAGTCGACAATCATATTCACAGAAGAAGTGAATGCTAAGCAGTGAGTTATGAGGCAGCTGGGGGACACCTCATGAGTGAGAGCATCTTTGCTGGGATCATCTCTTCCTTTTTTCTGAGCAGTCTGAACCCCAGTGGGACACTCTAGTCCGGAGCTCAACAAATGCCACACAATCGTCTTTTTCCTCTTTGGCTAAATTAATCTTCCATGAAGATCGCACCCACTTACGTGAAGTGATCACACTCAGAGGACACAGTTTCACAAGGAAAGCCCATTTTAAGAACTGGAGCAGAATTCAAATCTCTGTACTTATTCACACTTGAATCTTCAAGCTTCTCTGTGGCTTCTCATAGGGTTTTGATATTTCTCCCTTGTATCAGGTGTTCAGATTTATTTCAAACATTGAACACATCCTTTAAACAGGTGGTAGAGAGGGCTGTATGCAATTAAGTAGAAGGTAGGATGAATTGCTCCATCTTTACATTCACTCTCACACACATCCACTTATAGGCTTTCTGGCCCGCTCACTTGCAACTCTCAAATGAGTCTCTCATGGGCTCCGATTTCCTATCTGTGGCAGCTGCTTTCTGCATAGTTTATGAGACAGTTGTTGCTATGAATAAGACGATATCATTTATGAAGCACTGGGAGTGCTTGGGAGGGAAGGGCAATTGGATAAATTTGAGGTATTGGCATTGTGATTACTTTTTATTTTAATGCCTAAAGGGAGAGATGAGTTATTTAAAACAATCTATTTTCTTGCAAGCCACAATAAAAATACGTATACAATTTAAACCTTAACTCAGTAACTAATCCTGAATCTAAAGTTCATATAATAGTACTTACCCTTTCTAAATGCCATATACTCTGATAGTTCCTAGTCTAGCTTTAAAAAAAAAAAAATTCCATCTACTCAGTTTCCATCTACTCAGTTGATTTTATAGACCGATAATGAGCCATAACGTCATAACTTGTAGTTTGTAAAACACCATTGAAAGTCTAAACATATATTCATACATTTTAGTATAAGACAAATTAGGCTCAGGTCACATATATTCCTCTCTCCCAACAAACATGTGCACAAATGCACTCAAAAACTACCCATCCTTTCAGAGTAAATAATATTAATCCAAGATAATTGGTCAGTTCCCTGATTATCTTCATGCTACTCAAGAGAGAAGAGAGTTGCTCATTAGATGAGCTATTTGCATGCATTCTCTGTATGTCATTTTATTTTAGAAACACAAAAACCACAAAACATGAGCCTTCTGAAAAGTATGCATATTTACATGTATTTCTGGTTAAGAAATTTTCAACAAGCAGATTTTCCTCTTGATATCATTTCTTAACAGAAAATGCAAACATGCATTTTTAAAGCATTGAAAGTTTAGCTTCATCGTAAAAGGGGGAGGAGAAGAAAACATGGAAAAAGGGGAAGAAAGAAGATAAAAAAGAAATAGAACAAGAAAGGGGAAGATACAGAGTGAAGACATTCGGTTGGTTGTGTTTTTCGACATACGAGAGTTATTAGTATTAATTAAACATTCTAAGTTTATAGTATAATACCAGGCAAAATATAGCTCACTAAAGAGAATGTAGTTTTTTATTTGTGAATAGAATTCATGACATGTTTATACCTCTGCTTAGTAACTTTTTTCTCAACAAGAGAGCACTTTAGAATGAGGCAAGCTTAGTAGTTTGTTTTGTTTTATTTTAATTAATAAGATTTCTATTTTAAGAGAAGTTTTAGGTCCACATAAAAACTGAGGGGAAAGTACAGAGTGGTCGAAATGTCCCCTGTCTCCACTCGGGCACGACCTCCCCCATTGCCAGCATCCCCCACCACAGTGGCACATTAGTTACAATCTATGAGCCTACACCGATGCATCACTGTCACCCAAAGTCCGTAGTTTACTTGAAGGCTCAACTCTTAGTGTTGTACATTCTATGGGTTTGGATAAATGTAAATAACAGGTATCCAGCACGGAGTAATTTTATTGCCCTAAAAATCCTCTCTGCTCTGCCTATTCATCTTCATCCCTAACCCCTGGCAGCCATTGATATTGTCTCCATGGCTCTTCGTTTTCCAGAATATTATTTAATTGGAATCATACAGTATGTAGCCTTTTCAGATTGACTTTTTTTTTACTTAGTAATATGCATTTAAGTTTCCTCTATGTTTTTTCATGGCTTGATAGTTCATTTCTCTTTAGCATTAAATATGAGTGCATTGTCTGGATGTCCACAGTTTATCTATGCATTCACCTACTGAAGGACATCTTGGTTGCTTCCAAGTTTTGGAAACAATTTGATGCTTAGTAGTTTTAGTATTCCCAAACATCTTGAGTTATGCAGTTTCATAGTGAAAAGAGAAAGATTTATATCATTTTCAAATTGAATCGGACAGTAAATTAATCTCTGGTGTTTTATTTTTTCATCAATATTGACTGTGAAGCCCTTGACAAAATCATGTTACTTTCAGAAATAAAAAGTCGTCCCCAAAAATACATTTTAATCTTCTCTAGTATTCTTTTTAATAAAACTTTAGTTGTTCATAGCAAGTAAAATTTCATCGCACACAAATTGTTTGCCTTTTTAGACTGGAGAGCTATGCAACCAAAATGTGTTTTTAATAAAATAAAAAAAGAGATACTATTGGCAAAAGAATAGGCAAATAGATCAACGGAACAGAACAGAGATGCCAGAAGCAGATATACATAAATATAGTCACTCAATCTTTGACAAAGGAGCAAAAGCAATAAAATAGAGAAAAGATTGTCTTTTCAACAAATGGTGCCGGAACAACTGGACATCCATATTCAAAGAAGAGAATCTAGACACAAGCCGTATACCCTTCACAAAAATTATCTCAAAACGGATCACAAATGTAAAGGTAAATGCAAAACTACATAAATCCCAGAAGGCAGCATAGGAGAAAACCTAGATGACTGTGGGTATGACAATAAACTTTTAGATATAAGACTAAAAGTTGATCCATAAAATAAATAAATGATAAGCTGGACTTCATTAAAATAAAAATTTTCTGTTCTGTGAAAAACAATGTCACGAGAATGAGAAGACAAGCCACAGACTGAAAGAAAATATTTGCAAACGACACATCTGACAAAAGACTGTCCTCCAAATTATCCAAAGAACTCTTAAAACTCAACAATAAGAAAACAAACAGCTCGATTTGAAAATGGGCAAAAGACCTTGACAGACACCTCACCAGAGAAGATATACAAATGGCAAATAATTGTATAAAAATATACTCCACATCATAGGTCATCAGGGAATTGGGAATTAAAACAACAACAAGATACCATTACACACCTATTAGAATGGACAAAATCCAAAACAATGATAAAGCCGACACTGGGGAGGACGTGGCTCAACACGAGTCTCATTCATCACCTGTGGGAATGCGAAATGGTACGGCCACTTTGGGAGACAGCTTGTCAATTTCTTACAAAACTAAACATACCCTTACCATACAAAGCAGCAATTGTGCTCCTTGAGATTTACCCCAAAGAGTTGAAAACTTATGTCTACACAAAAACCTGCACACGGATGTTTATAACAGCTTTATTCATAATTGTCAAACTTGGAAGCAACCAAAATGTCCTAAACCATAACGTGTCCAGACAATGTAATATTATTCAGCCCTGAAAAGAAATGAGTTCTCAAACCATGAAAAGACATGGAGAAACCGTAAATACATATTTCTAAATAAAAGAAGTCAATCTGAAAAGGCTACATACTGTTTGATTTCAGCTATGAGACATTCTGGAAAAGGTAAAACTCCTTGCTGGGGCATGAGAGGGGGAATGAATAGGCAGAGCACAGAGGATTTTTAAGGCAGTGAAATACTCTGTATGATACTATAATTGTGGATACATGTTATACATTTGTCCAAACAAATAAAATTTACAGCACCAAGAGTAAACCCAAATGTATGTAAACTGTAGAGTTTGGGTGATTACGATGTATCATTGTAGATTCACCAATTTAATAAATGTAGGGAGGAGATGATAATAAAGGAGAAGCCGGGCATGTGGGGGGACAGGGGTTGTATAGGAACTGTACAGTTTTGCTTTGAACAGAAAACTGCTCTAAAAAAAGCAGTTTTGATTTTAAAAAAGAGATCAGCACTAGAACTGTTGTGTAAGACAAATCTGCTCGATTGACTTTATTAGAAAGTGGTGGAGAATAATAACTATATACTTCTGTTTGAGTATAAATACATTTCTACCCTTAAAAAACACTAGCTCCATTTTCTATATAATTTTATATAACTAAAAGTATAAAATTCCTTATTTCTGCTACTACTATATACGAGCGTAAGGAAGCATTTAGATTATTCTTTGTTCTCTTATTTATTTGAGATGTCATAAATTCTGACTGTAGCCATGCATGAGTGGTCAGGTTGATTTTCAACACAGGAGAGAAAACTCTCCTGACCGTTGAATTGGATTTAATATTTAAAGAGCATTTTTATGGTTCCAAAATACTTTATCTACATTAAACACTGAAAAACATGAATCGATGGGTAACTTCATCCAATTCCATGAAAAAGTTCTTCAACAGCTATTGTGCTACAAAGCACAGAAAATAGGAGCATTTAGTAGGGTTCATTGTTTAGATAGATTTCCTTTCCGATGTTACCCAAAGCTTTTTTTTCCAAATCGTGTTTCGGCTTCTTGTTCCTGAAGGTTCTATCTACCAATACTTACATGAGATCCATGAAGGCTCAAGCTCGACCTTGCATTGTTGATTGAGCATGATTTACTCACCAGCATGTAGGCTTCCAACAGTAGCATTCTGGAACTGTCTAGTGATAGCTTAGCCATTGTACAAGAGGAGTTTGGGGTAGGATAAAAAAAATCTGAGATTCTTAACTGATCACAATATATTCTGGGTTTTACTCAAAGAACCATCCCTTAAATTTATAGGCATTAATACACAGATCAAATTTATAGGCATTAATACACAGATCTGGGGTTTGGGTAATTGAAGCTGTCAGTTTTATCTAGAAGCAATTCTGAATGAATAAACCAGACATGAGACAACCAGAAGCTGAATAAATCAAGTGGGGTTTCTAAGAGAACTATTTGTGTAATTATTTCAATTATTCATGAGGCTTTGAATGCAGAAGCTTGACCTATGAAATCTTGGAGGTCAAAGACTGAGCTTCTATCCAGAACACCAATAACTGTATTTTAAAAATTACTTATTTTTCCTGCTCTATATGTCAGCTGGAGTGTCTTTAATCATTTTTTTTTACCTCCTCTCCCCTAATTCAGAAAAAAAAACCAAGCAGTTATAAAAATAAATTCAATTCAACCACTTCTGAGACAAAACCTTGGAAATTCTGAAAAAGTGAAAATGGGGCTTTCGTCCCTATGGGGCAACTTGGTCCCCGTGGGGAGAAAGACTTTGTCAGGACTCTGGTGAGCCAAAGAGAGACAGTACATTCAGCACAGGTAAGGGCTACATTACCCAAGAGTTAAGTTCCTACAACAACAGTGTCTAGATTTTAATACAACACTGAGAGCTAATTAAAAACAGAGGTGTGCAGAGAATGGGGTCAAAGGACAAGAGTAAAGGAAGTAAAAGGAAATTAGTATTCATTGAGAGCAGGTTATTCTATTAATAATTAATAATAATAATAATAATAATAATAACAATAATAAATACAAAAACAAACACTTCCAGGGTACTTAAAATGTTCCAGGCACTATTTTGTGAGTTTTCTCTAAACATCATGTCACATATACACTTAAGGGCATTTAATCTAAACAATAAACCTACAAGGTAAGTATCATTATTATCCTTCAGAAGACAGCCTCTGTCCTTGTCCCATGCCTTTTTGATGCTAGACTCAGTTCTCCATCACCACCAAAAATAAGACATAACTGTGAACACATGACGGAATGATGTATATTTTTTAGAAAGAATTTCACAAGAAGATGAAAACATATTTGTACATTATATAAATCTTCACCCCTTCCTGTATTAGATATCTCTGTTCTCATCACACCATGCTCATCATACTTAGAGGGTCTAGAAATTATTTTCTTATCCAGGCCCTCAGCTTGAAGTCCACTCAGCAAGACAAAACCAGGCTGCTACCCACTTAGAGAACAGTTAAGGTGCCATCTATGTCTCCTCGCATATGCCTCCAGGACACTTCATCCCTGTCTTAACTTCCTATCATTATTCATCCAACCAGTAGTTCTTTTCCTTGGAGAAAAGCGTGATGCTAAGGAAATGAAGTGTCCTGCACATCGTCACATCCTGTCTCATGCCTTTCGTATGGACTGTATTCATTTTTCACCATGACGTTATTAGGTAGGTATTATCACTTTCTGCTTAAAGGATGAGAGGCCTGAGCTTCTGAAGTTAAATCAGGATTACAACTAGGGTAACCAACCACCCCAGTTTGCCTGGGACTGTTTTTAATATAGAAAGTTCCAGGTCCTGGGGAACTTCTCAACCTTTGGAAATCAGGACAATTGGTCACCCTAACAATAGTAGAGTCATAATGGTCGGTTTCCAACCCAGGTCTGACTCTCTGAGTAGTCATTCAATGAACATTTGATGCAAGAGAGACAGACTGCAGGGAAGAAAAGAGGAAAGGAAAAAAAGGATGGAAGGCCAGGGGAAGAAGGAAAGAGAAATAGAAACTTCATGATGATTTAATATCTCATGAATTTTAATGTTATATTGTTCATAATTTACTCTATACAGTATGAGGCAGATAGATGATTATAGATGATACATGATAGATGATAGATACATGATAGATGATGGATGGATGGATGGATGGATGGATGGATAGATGAGAGATAGGAGGTCTGCTTATTTGAATAAGGAATATTAGAAATATTTCACGACTAAAATGAGAAATATCAACACAGAGGATTAGGTATAAGAATCCAGCAAGCCCAGCACCTGACGCTTTTTCAAGTGGTGTCCTTGCCTCCAAATCAGTCCTAAGCCCCACACTTCACAGAGGACTCCAACACCTTTTTCCACGTATTAGCTGAGTCTTGCTGTTGAAATAGCATTGAATCTGCCCGTAGACAACCTTTTCTGCAGAGTGCTTGATACCAAATGGTGTGATACAGCGAAAGAGAAAGAACGAAGGACAGAGAATGGGACCTCACCGATCTCTCGAGAGCAGAGTGAATGGTTCTTTTTTGTAGCTGATAACTGCTTGCATGAATAGAACTTCAGGATGAAGTTGTAACATAGCACATGATTGCGAGGCTGTAGGGGAGGAAACCTATAGCCTTTATCTAACTCCAACTGTTGAAGGCCCTGTTACCTACAAAAATAAACCTTATACTCATGGCTGGCCAGGTTAGCACATGTCTGTTCATACCCCTGATCTGCTCCTGTGGGTCGGTTCATTCATAGCACAAAATAAAAAATAAAAATCCCTCGCTTTGATAATATATAAAAGTTCCGTGCTTTAGCCAGAATGACTTTAGGCAGCTGTCTATAAAATAAGACTTCTGCTTCCACAAAAACTATAATATATGACCTCTTAAGGAAAGAATAGAATGAGCTATGATGATAGTTACCCAGCATCTAATTAAAACAAAAGAGCCTGAAAATGGCTTTCTTATTATTCATGGTATTATTAAATATGATGGATTGTCCTAGCAGAGGACATCCTCTTTGCTTCTGGGAAAAGGAGAGTTAATCAGAACAAAATATGGCTGTTAAAAATCCCTCCAAAGTCCACACTTTGAGATTTGTGTTTCATTCATTGATTCTTTTACCACCTCTCTTACATTTGCCAACCCACTAAAAACCCCTGTCAGGCCAGAAATTCAACTTCTATAAAATGGTAATTCCTTTTCACTATAAAACATTTAATTGAGTTAATATTTCAAAGTTTTCATTACCATCATAAGGAAGCATTAATGGTGAGAAAAAAAATCAGTCAGCAAAAATTCTATTACTTTTCCTTTAGTGAATATGGTCATTAGATCCTACCTTAGGAAGATCTCATTTCCGGAAAGACCTGAACAATGATGAGCTAAGAGGGATGGTTGAAACAGATAAATACAGAATTTTAACTTAATATAAGGAGAGTCGATCTGGGGCAAAAATCACCAGTGTCTATTCCTTGAGCAGGTTCCCTTTTAATATATGTTTTCTCCATTTAATATATATTTTCCCAAAAGAAATAGGCAAAGTAAATAACTATTCATTGCCTCACCATCTGCATTCTTTTGCAGGTTAAATTTCATGTTTTTTGTGCCCTTTCAATTTTGCATTTTTTTTTTTACATCAGAATGACTTCTTCCGGGTATAAATGAGTGTAGCAAATACTCTCACGTATGGCATATTCTTTTAATGTAACTATTTACTTTGCAAGGATTCTTCAAGTGATACTTAGGGCTGAACTCTTTATCCCAAAATCAAAAACCTTTCTTATCTAGCAACAAAAGTATTTCTGAGCTTTTTATGCTTACAAGTATGAAAAAGAGTTTTCTTTTTCCCTTGCCCTCAATTTTAAGGCTTCCACAGACTCAGCTCTAAATGACCTGTTGATCTATCATTTCTGAGAATTCCATCTCGACTTAAAACATAAATTCTACACAAAGGTAATGGCAGCACTTGGTATAAAAACCAATTTAAAACAAGGATGGAGATCGGCATAAGGATATTTGAGGAATGAAGCTACTTGGTTTGTATAAACTTCAAAATTTTCTAAGCCAAATATTTTAGACAGGGAAAAGAGGACAAGATGGGAATCAATGGTATTAAAAATAGGAGGTGGCAGAGGTGAGGGCTGAGGGGGCAACAGTTGGCTCTAGATTGGGCTTCCCAGATTACACAGGGTTCAGTTCTAAACACTATATGTCAAGAATGGTCTACCCAATGTCACATGAATAGCTGTAGAAGTGAGAGAGCATTCTACACCTAGAGGAAAAACAAAAAACAAAAACAAAAAAAAACCAGGATTCCAAAGCCACTACTGCAGGGTCTAGATCCTAAAGAAAAATGAAGACAATGGAGGGAAAGGAAAGGAAGGCATATTTCAGCATAATCTAAGGAGGATCTTTCTCACTTTTGGAGTTTCCAAAAATAAGAATCTATCGGGATATTGTACTTCCCATTACTGAAGCTGTTAAAACAGGCACTAGACAACCTCTTACATAAGATGCTGTTGAGGGGGTTGGTATGCTAAGCTTGGGGATGTAACGAGGTGTTTCTGGGATTTCTTCTGTCCTGCCTCTGACTTCTACAATACTCAACAGGGTAGATATTACGATATGCTGGACCTCAGAGATGAATGGTCTCTATCTGAAAATTAAATGACAACAAGAAGACCAGCATGATAAAAACTCAACTTACAATAGTTCCAGAAAACCGGGTCTTATTTTCTTTTCTTAACAGGAAGTCCAGAGATAGGCGGAAGCTGACAATGGATTATTTGGGATCCCAGCAAACAACCAGCTTCTGGATACAGCGTGTGCCTCTAGTGCCCTCAAGAGCAGTTTTTATGTACAGAGAAAACAGTCCAGAGGTGTGTTTTGGTTAATAAATTAGTATTCAATGTATTAAATTTACACATTTTATCTTAAGTTTGCAGTTCGGCTTATTATTCTTATTTTATTATAACTTTAACAAAATTTAAGGGCTCTGAATAAATTTACTCTAGTTCGCAAACTTAATTAAATGCCTTCAAACATTTTTAACTGCAATATAAATGTAATGTATTTAATTTTCTTCTTAAAATACTTTAATTTTCTGCCTGACAAACCTTCCCACGTACTTAAATAATTCTAAAAAGTCTAGTAAATTAAATTTATAGATACAATGACTCTTGCTACCTAAAATTTCCTAAGGGGATTATATACATATATGAATATATATACACATATATATTAGACACATAAACATTAAGTGTGTGAAGTCGTGGAGGCTGGAGGCTGAGGATGCAACAACTAAATAGTCTCTATTCAAAAATTAAATAAGGACAAGAAGAAAGTTGGCATAAAAAAAATAAAAACTTACAGTGGCTCAAATAAACTGTCTTTCTAAAATATGTTTTATATGTTATACTTGTTATTTCTACATATATATGTTAAATTTCAAACTTAGTAAAATTTCAGCTTAAAATCACAAGTCTATCACAATTACTCAAGGACATGGCCATAAATATGATTACATTCCCTCTCCTTCAAGGTGGAAATAAATTTTGTCACATAGTAATTCTTCTTTACTCTCTCCCTCTCTATTATCTTCTTTGTCACAGTATTTAAGCAGATTCATATCTTTCCATACATAAAGAAAGACAACTCCTGAGCGACTTGGTGTTCTCTTCTTACTCTGGTTTGTCTCTTTAATCCCCTGAGAATATTGATTTACAAGCACTCTCTCTCCCTCTTCAAATTCACACCATTCGAACTACTCCCAAAAGGTGGAAATAAATACCAAATTGCCAAATACCATGAACTTCCCCCAAATCCAGTCTCTTTGATCTTATGTAGTCATATTTGACATTGCTCATTCTTCTAATTCTTCCCTTAGCTTCCAGGCCATTATTCTATTCTGGTTATTCTCCAGCCTCTCTGGTAGCTCTTTCTTGGCTTTTTCCTTTGTTGGCTTCTCTTTATATTCTTACTCTACAAGTTTTTGAGCTCTCCTTGATTCTGCTCTTAACCCCTCCCATGGGAGATCTCATCCATATCCCCTTAGCTTTACTCATATCTATGTATATGTTATAAATTCCAAAATCTATATCTCTAGCCTTTCAGGTGTCCCTATTAAGCTCCTGTCCTCCAATCTCTCTCTTTTACTCCACTAACTTCCGCTCACCCTTCAGCATTCATCTCAAGAATCACCTCTTTGGGAAGCCTTTCCTTATTGACCCTATTTAGTGCTTCTCTGTGTTACAGTATCCTGTATTCTCCTTAATCAAAGTAGTTGTCACACTGTATAGAAACTATCTGTTAATATGACTCTCTTTAAAGAATAAAATTCTTGAGTAATTATGTTGTATTTATCTTTATGGCTGGCATATAAAAGATATTCGATAAAAGTTTATTGAATGAATAAAAGAATAGTGGTTGCTGATTATTTCAGACTCTCTGTAGAGTGGACTATTTTTGGAGTAATGCAGCTGAAAAACATTCTAGAATTTCTTCCTCGTAAATTTCTAAGCTGCGATGGCATTTTGGAGCCCCATTTTAAACAAATATCTGTACCTGGGATAACGAATAACTCAGTATCTTTTATTCTTCACTCAAGTAATAATTATTATTTATAGACAGTCTTTATATCTTCCTGTATAAGAATCATATTTTAGTCAACTTTTTTCTCTTAAGTTAATGTACAATTCCTCAGTGACTTGTCTTTGATCTCCCCTGCGCAGTGAGCCAGTGAGAAATTCTTAGGAGAAAGAGAGAAGAGGAAGAAGTGGGAGCTTGTATTTATTAGTTCGTTACACTGTATAGCTAAAAGCAACTCCATTGAGCCATTCCCTTTATCAGCCAGGGCCCCAGAAAAAAAAAAAAAAAAAAAAAAGATGGCCTTCTCAGAGCTTAACTGAGGAAAGTTTAATGATGGGACTTTTCCAGGATGTGGGCAATGGATGTTGAGCGCCCAAAGGACTATCAGCAGCAGTAAGACAAAACCAGCCCTAAGACTGATGAGGCAAAGGGAGGAAATGGTGCAACAGGTAACAGAAGCGAAGATGAGAATGGTCATGGAAAGATAGGAACACTGAATGGACTACAACAAAGAAAGAGGAATAAACTCTCCAGGCTTCTCTCCGTCCATCGTCAGTCTCCCACAGGCGCTTCTCCTGAGAAGACCTCACCTGGCAGCCAGAATGCAAGGGAGTGTAGGACATGCATTCTGGAAGTTAGAATAGACAGAGAATAAGAGGCCCAATGGGTGGTAACCAGCACATGCCCTGCCTCTGCCTGGGTCCGTGGCGGAGAGACTAGAAGAAGTTCAATGAAGGAGTCGACTGTGACTCTTATTCTCTTTCTTTGCTTATTTACATCAATAAAGTAAAAACTCTCTTAAGTAATTTCCTCTTAACCAGCTCTCCAGATTAACTGACACTCTTCGTCCCCTCTATACAACATCCTGCCTCATACCTGGTGCAACTCCCACCTGATTCTGCTCTCAACAGGTGAGTCATCCACTTCCCAAGAATCGCTGTATTTTTTTCTAAGCTTGCTTGTGTCATTTGTATTTGCTGTTGTATTATCATGCTATTCAATTATCATGTCAACTATAAAATCTCAATACCAATAAAAAAAAAAAAAGTCCTTAAATATCCTTTCACTTTAATCTGCATTCACTCAAGAGGTGATCTCAACCAGTCTCACGGCTTAAATTATCCTCCATATACTGATCATTTACAAAGATATATCTCCTGTCTAGATCAGTCTCGACACCTTCACTTCAGTGTCTAATAGGTATTGCTAATTTACTGTGTTCAAAACTAAGCTGTAGACCTCCGCTACCACCACCACCCCAAACCTTCTCCACCCAAGTCTCACCCATCTCAGTTAATGGTAGCTTCATCCTGCTGCTCGCTCAAGCTAAAAACCTTGGATTCATCCTTGATTTATTCCTTTTTTCATATCTCATACCAAATGTCAGAAAATCTGTTGTTTTTATGTTGAATTACATCCAAAATTCGGCCACTTCTAATCACCCCCACTATCATTCCATTGGTCTGAGGCATCATCATCGTTTACCTAAACTGCTATAAGTTTTCTAATTGGTCTCCCTACGTCAACCCCGCCCTTCATAGTCTGCTTTTAACCCAGCAGTGTCAGCCTCATAACAAATCATGTCATCCCTCTGCTTCAATCCATCGGTTCCCCATTTCCCCAGAGTAAAAGACAAAGTCCTTATAATGGCCCACAAGATACTCCGTGGGTCCCTCTCTGGGCTCATGTCTTATGACTTTCTTTTTTGATGACTCTGCTCCCTCCACCGTGGCTTCCTAGCTGGTCCTTGAACATTCCAGACCCAGACCCAAGCCAGGATTTTTATAACATCCCACAAGACCCTCTATTTACATGTTCCTTTTGGCTAAGATGCTTTTCCAGATATGTTCAAGGCCTACTTCCCCCACTCTTATGTTTTCACTCAATCACCAGCATCTCAGTAAGAGCAACAACACTTAAAATGGCGGACCTTCCCCTGAAACTCCTGTTTCTTCCCACTTTATTTTATTTTCCCCAGGGCATTTAGCACCTTCTAACACACTTTCTAATTTGATTATATGTTGTACCTATTATTTGATGTCTACTCTTAATAGAATGTAAGCTCCCCTGGGCACCTCACTGTGGATGCTTTCCTCACCGATATATCCAAGGCATTCAGAACAATGACAAGGATATGGTAGAGGCCCAAATATTCATTGAAATCATTAAAGAAAAGAAAGTTTTAAAAGTGCAGCATTTTGAAAGTACTGTTTTTGGTAATGTAGATTTGTTCTTGATTTCGTGTTTTCAAATTATTTTTTCACCTGCTTGGTCCTTATGGAAACCTAAAAAGAAAAATAAAGTAGTGTGAAATTTCTAGCAGGCGGAGAGTTTTAACAGCTCAGACTATAACTGTTTAAGACTACTAAATGGAAGCAAAAATTGAGTTTGCTCATCAGAACATAAAGATAATATAGGAGCCATTCTTTTTATGTAGGTAAGTCCTTATAACTCTTTTTAAATACTCTATAAAATCATCATCCTTTCAGTTCTAGGCCTAGGAGATTTTTCCCTTTTAAAATTCTTCTGTAAAAATCGTCACAAATCTAATAGGACAGAAACCCTTAAAACCATAGATATGATTAAGGCTCAGTTCCCTAATAAATGTGCAACAAGACACTGTCAGCCCTTGAAATAATGAGCTATGATCTATGATATATGTCCCAATAACACATTTTCCAGGGCAGCATATTTCAGATTGGTAGGAAATAGTTGAATCACAGCAGGATCTTATTTTTACACAAGTTACTTCTAAACTCCAAACACATCTAAAATTAATTTTTTTCATCACATGAGGCTGTTAATCACTGAAATATGTTCTGGTATTTCATAGACATAAAAAAATTGATTTTCATTTGCAAGAGGATGAGGGCACACATAAAAGAAGCATATTCCTCATGTGAAATAAAGTTTTGCATATCCAGGTCTATAAAATATATTGCTTGTTTATTAGTCACAGATGATTGTAAAAATGAGTTCAATAGCAGCTTAATGAACTTCAAATTAAAAGATTTGACCTTTCTTTAACAGCATATGTGAATTAAGAATAATATATAATGCAATATTCTCATAACAAAATGAGTGAAACTTATAAAATGCTTGAAACCCTCTAGCTAATTTTTAGGAGTTAATTTATGCACTCATTCAGTCATAAACACACACAAAATTTTATTAAATTTCTATGATTCCATACTCACATATAGCTTAAAGTCTAAGGAGAAATAATTCAAGGTACATCATGCAATTACAGCTATGACAATGGACTATATGTAATGTCGTGGGAGTATAGGTGAAGGATAGGCTAACTACCTTCTCTGGAAAATAGTAACTAATCATATTTTTTACCTCAGAGGATTAAGATAAAGATTAAATCAGCTAGTGCATATGGAAGAGCTTAAACAGAGTCTGACCCATGGTGAACACTCAGTATATGCTGACCTTTATTACAGGAGGGCTATTCAAGCCACACATTATTAAATATCCAGGTCAGGCACAGACCTAGGCACAGAGAATCTATTAGTGGATAAATAACACTTTTTCCTGCCTATCTCATGATGCTTACAGTCTAACAGCAAAAATAACGTAATGTACCCAGTTATGGGAGAGGATGGGAGAGGATGCAAAGGAGAGGCAGGTCCCTAACAAATCTAGGAAACTGGGAAAGTTCTACAGAGATCATATTAGAAACAGAACCAGTGGGTACCCTCTCAGGATCCTGGCCACTCTGCTTATAACCAGGGTGAAGTCATAGCGTAACCCAGCTGAGGATGTGCTGACCTGATAAGGGAGGAAAAGGGCTAAATCCCAAAGGAATGATGAGACTAAGCCATCATGCACCAGCAGGGAGGGGAAGGCCATGTGGGCCGAATTCTAAGAACGCTTGACTAAGGGAGGCAGAATGTAAAATTGGATAAAGAAGAGTTTGTTGGCTCTATCGAATCCTATCTTTCTGCCCTGAGAGATGGGATTTAAGGCCCTGGCAGTGACTCTAGGAGAGAGAGCTAACTCCTTCCTGGCATGGCTCCTAGAGGCATGGAAAAAGCGATGGCCAATGCTGAAAGAACAGAGTTGTGATGGCAGATGCTGGATGAAGAGATTAAAAGTCTCAGGAAAGTGGGCATGCTGGAATACAGACTATGTAGGACTAGAAGACCCTCCAGATGATTATGTCTCCTGGCAGGGCCCAGGGGACACAACACACCCGAGGCCATAAAAAAGTGCTGGTGAGAGGGGCACCAGCGTCACTAAGAAGTGCAATAGTGGTTGTCCTTCATCCAGGCTAGCAGTAGGAGTAGCTATTACAGAGCTTGGTTCTCCAATAGAAATGGAATGACTGAATGTCATAACAAGAGATGTCTGGCAGTGAGACTTAACTGCCAGAAGACGGGGGTCTCAAAACAGCTGATCAAACTGGAGTGGCAGCTGAGGGGGCGCTTAAAAGATGCTTAAGAAAATACAGTGACCCTGGCTAAGGAATGAAATAGATGGACAAATGACAATGGTACTACTCAGTTTGTACCAGCAGAAAAAAAAAATCAAGGATAGAAGACCAGGAGGCAGAGGGCAGTCAGTCACCCCAGTAGACAGTTGCAATCCCTTCCCCAGTTTCCAGACCTGAGCCAGTTTTCCAAACTGGAACCCTCTGACTGTCTGAGGTGGCCAAGTCCCCGGAAGAAAGAATCAAGCCAAACACACAATGGGGGTCCCCCACTCCTATTGCAAAGGGACCCACAGCCATGTATGTGTAATTGCACACTGGAGAAGGCGGACCACCCAGACTCCTCAAGAATGACTGGACACAGGCTCTAAATTAACATTAACACCCAGACATGCAAGCTTCTCCCACCGTTAGAGTAGGGGCATATAGAAGCCACATCAGAAATGGAATCTTGACATACCGTGGGTCACACTGAACCTACAACCCACTCAGTGCCATTTCTCCAGCCCCAAAATATGTACCGAGATCAATATGTTTGGCAGATAAAACCTTGTTCTGTGGGTATGAGCTATCAGAGAGGGGAAAGCAAAGTAGATGTCTCTAAAGCTGACCCCCTCTGGCAAAGAGAATGAATCAAAAGCAACACTGCATCCCTGACAGATGGCAGATGTGAGTGACGTCCTTAAGGATCTAAAGGATGTGAGGTCATGGTCCCCATCATACTTCTATCTAGTTCACCAGTCTGGCTCCTGCAGAGCCCAGATGAATCCTGGAGGAGGGCTGCAGACTACTTACTGCAAGCTCAACCCTGACTGCTGTTGCCATTTCTGGCTGTGGTACCTATGCCTCGGGTATGTGTTGGGCGGCCATTGATTTCGGGAAGGTGTTCACGTCTATTGCTGTGAGAAGAGGATCAGAAACAGTTTGTATTCACATGTAATAAACACCCGAATATATTTAAAGTTTTGCCCCAGGGCTACATTTGTTTTCCTGCTTTCGCTCTGACATAAAATAGTCAGAAGAGATCTGAACCAGCTGAACATCACGCAGCACAGCACATTGATCCACTACATCAGTGACATCATGTTATCAGGCTACATGCTGCAGGCCACACGTGTACTACAGAGGGTGGGAAATCAGCCCTGCAAAAATCCAGAACCTGCCACATCTGCAAAATGTTTAGTGATCCAGTGGTTAGGGGCATGCAGAGACATCCATTCTAAAGTGTAAGGCAGTTGATTGCATTGCGCACCCTAGAACAAAGAAGCAAGTGCCACGTCTAGGTTCTGGGAACAGTATATTCCAATCTAGAATTACTGCTCCAGCTCATATACTGGGTGACATGAAAAGCTGTGATCTCTGAGTGGAGCTGGAGCAGTAAAAAGCCCCTGATGCAGGGCAAGGCTGTGATGCAAACCGCCTGCCTCTGGGGAAACACAATCTGTAATGCTAGAGATATCAGCAGTGAGAAAAGACTCTGTGTAGAAGGGTCTGTGGCGGGCCCCAGTGGGAGGATCACAGCGCAGTCTCTGGGGGCTCTGGAGCAAGATCATGGTTTCCGCCGTGGAGAAGTACACGCCTTTCGAAAAGCATCCCCCATCATGCTGCTTGGCCCTGGGAAAGATGGAACCACAAGTAACCATTCAGGCAGAATTACCAAGTCCCATCAGGCCCACGAAGAGATAATGGCCCAGCGGGAATCCATCATAAGATGGAAACAGTACCTCAAGACTGAGCTTGAAAAGAACCAGAGGAGACGAGTATGTCCCATGACACCCACCAACATCACTCCTCAGTTCACGCCTTCATCGTATGGAAAATATTGCAGGAGGGGGACGAAGCCAGAGCTCGGTTTCATATGCGTCAGCTCTGTTTTGTGTGTGCAAGATGAAAACGGGTGGCAGCTGTGCTACAGCCTCACTCAGGGGTGGCCTTGAAAGATGCAGGTAAGGGAAAACCCTCCTCCTAGGCTGAAGGTTGGGTACAGCAGCTGACCACCCACTTTGTGGGGAGAGACAAGGGCCCGACTCGTGGGCAATGGTGAGTGGCCTGGCCAGCTGGGGACAGATACGGCAGGAAACAGAATGAAGAATAAGGCAAAGAGGCAGAAGCATGGGGGTGGACGTAAGGGCATGGACACTGAGTGCGGAGACCTCATATTGCGTTACTGTGCCCACCTCAACTGATTAGGAAGTGATGAGTTTTATGTATTTATAATATTTGTCTTTATTAAGTTGTAAGTTTATACAATTTAATTTTTAATAATGAATTTTTAATAATAACCAGCATATACAATTCCTGGAAATTTAACAATTGGTTCTTGCATGAACGTATGAGCCAGCTCGTGTGTATCACCAGACCTGGAAGTGACTTGGTTACATTTTTTGCAATAAAAATCAAGGTACCCATTGTTGTGTAATAGGGAAATAAAAATAGTGAAATAGTTGTACATTTAACTGTATGACTTTTAAAACTTACATTGCTACATTTTCTTTATTGAAAATAAAGGAATGGAAAATGTTGGCATAAAGCAAAAAGCTTGGTGAAGATGTACCAATGTCAATTTAAAACAATATAAGCCGCCAGCAATTCCATGGGGGAAAAAAATCTCATGCATTAGTGTATTGTATGCTAATGTGATTAAATGCCTGTCATTATTCTGAAATTATGAGAGCATTCATTTCTCTGGCCTTTCTCTACTCACCAGGAGCAGGGTCTTTAAAAATGCATGGCATCAGCCACTTTAGTTCATAATCTTGATTGAAGTTATTTAATTCAAAGCTAAATCAAAGCAAAATAAATTAAGGCAAAATTCTACTTAGTATTCACATTATAATTATGACTATAAAAATACCACCCAGGAGGCATAAAATTGAACTAATTCTGAAAATTTTATTTGTCTTCAATGGCTTAAAAAGCCAGTGGAATATATATTATAAACATAAATAGCTCATTGGAAGAGCAATTGAGTAAATAATCTAGCAGCCAAACTAAATTTGTAAAGACGTGAGAGTTCAATTCCAAGGGCCGAATAAAATAATAACATAGAGCAGCCTGTTTAAAAAGCACGTTGTGACTAATTCATAAAATTCACGGACTATCTTTCTCACAGGCCACACTAGAGGGCGAAATTTGTCTTCTGCAGAAATCTTCCTAATACACATCCTTTCAAAAAGGACAAGGTGGTCTTTTCTAAAGCAGGTGGCTAATTTCTGGGAAATCTTTAAAACAATTTGGTATAGACTAATGGAGGATCGCTTCGTAAATTATATAAATGTCTGACCACTATGCTGTTCACCTGAAACCAATATAAAATAATACTGAATGTCCACTCTAATTGAAAAAAAATTTTAATTAAAAAAAATAAAAATAAACAATTAGGTAGGCTCAACTCGAAAAACCTGAATCAGAGGCCACCAGGATAATGCTATGTTTAAAGAGCAGAGGTCAATTGAAAAAAACACAAAAACAAACGAACAAAAACCACCCTGTCCCCTATCAATGACTAATAAATAGGCTTTGTACTTGGCACATTATAAAGCATATTATGAAAATTGTCCCTCCACATTCTCACAGAGACCTTATGCGATATTTTAGCCCATTTTTAAGCTGAGGACATTAAAGCTCAGTGATTTTAAGAGACCAGCTCAAGGTCAAACAGGTTTAAAGCAAGGCACTGAATTGAGGCACGATTTAAACCAATTGCTTCCTGCTTCATGTAGGTTTCATACCCCACAGTCTTCTGTGGCATTTTATCAAAGACCTCAGGACATGTCAGGGTAACAGCTATTCTTAGCCATTCTTAGATGAACACACTAAACACTGGCTGTCCCTGCTTTGCAAGAGCTAATGAGCAGAAACCTTTCAAGACATCTGTATCTCTCCTAGGGCTATGATTAAATCATTGATTTAAACTGTAGAATGACACATCTATGATCATTTTGCCCTGGGGAAAATATTATAGGATACGCGCTAATTTATTTACTTATATTAAGTAAAGATTTATAAAGAAACGCTAAGCTGTGATCCAAAGTAAGAGAAAGTATAAATTAGAAGGTGATTACTTAAGTCACAGAGGAATCTTGCTTTCAAAAGGAGTCACTCTAGGGTTCCTCTGAGCCGAGAGCTGCCCAGCTGTATGTTAAATGATTTCATTTACTGTACAAAGGCTTCATTTACATGGAAATACCCAGAAACATGGCAGTTATACAAAGTGAGATGCATCTGCACTGTACTTTGTATTAGCAGCAAGATTTAAATTTATGGAAAATACCACACGGGAGAGCATCTACAGCTGAGCATAGCTCTACCTGGAGCCTTTAATTTATGAGGCCGAAAAAATTCTAAAGGTTCATACGGTTCCTTCCTCAATCCCCAGTTGCAGACCAGGGACTAAGCTATCTTAAAATCAGGGCTATCCAACAGCCATTTCGACAGCCCCTTACAGAAGCCCCACCTTCCTCAGCATTAATGCATTCCACTTGTGACCAGAAATGTAGTAGGTGCCCAGAGTTGATTAAAGAAAAGACTCGTTCTCTCCCTTCATGAAGTTTGTGTTTTCCCATGTGCATATGCGCCTCTTCCTGCAAAACACAAGCAAGTCACCAACAGGGGACTGAGCAATAAGGCGAGCGATTGGATGATTTAGTCACGTGATCCTCAATTACTCTTCAGCAAATACTCATGGGCCTATCAGGCATATTTTTTTGGCCCTGGTGATTGTCTCTTCTTTGTAGAGGGTTTGTGGAACAGATGCAATGGGAAGGGAAGAGGGAGTGGGGAGGGGACCGAGGGGATTTCTAAAGACAGGTTAGAAATTCATTTATGCTCTATATATTCATTTGTTCATTTATGTTTTTATTTATTACTTTGTCTCATTAAAAAAAATTATTTAAAGCAGCATATGATACAAGTACCACATTAATATAAAAAAAAAATCAAGGGGGAGAAGGGTAAAGAAAATTAAGATAAGGGACAGGTTAGTATTCCAGCGACATGTGATAAAGCTCTACACATTGGTAGAGTTGTGTCAAAATATGTCTACAAAGTGGTTCTGAAAATCCAGGCAGCCTAAAATATGGAATGGCTTTGGTTCTCAGTAATCCATTCCAAAGGGGAAACAATGACAGTGTCACAATCTACACCAGATTAGAAAGCAGAGCAGCTCAAAAAGAGAGACCCAGTTCTTCTGGGCACCGAGGCCTCTAGGAAACCTCTCCCCTCAGTTGTCAGCCGTGGGCAACACCACGCTTAAAAATGAACTCAACACTAGGTGTTGGGTGTCCATAGCCTATAAATTCTCTCGAAATAGACTGAGAGCCCAGTGACAAAGTTCGGCCTGAAGAAAGGACTCTGTGAGGGACAAAGCCATGCAGGCCTTTGACAATGCTGGGCAGATAGAGAGGGTACAACCAGGGGAAGGAGGAAGGAAGGAAGGGGAGTAGCGGGATGTCCAAGGCAGAATCGCCTCTTCCAAATGCAGAGAGGGGAGGAGGGAAGCAGAGCAGGGACATGGGATCTGAACAGCCATCGTCTCCCTCAGGCTAATCCTAACGCAGTCTCTCCCCTCTCAGAAGAAAGACCAGCCAAACTCTAGATTTTAAATATCCACCTGGATTTGAGAAGATGAAGGAGCTACAGAAATAGGATCTGTGAGGTTGTGGTCGGGCTCACCAACTGTGGCTCCCAGGCCCTGGCCTTGTCGCAAGCCCACAGATGCCATGATAAAGGGACAATGAGAAGAGAAAAGGACACCTGGGCTTACAGGAAAACCCAAGAGGAAAACTGTATGTGAACATGGCGGAAGCGAGCATTCCAGTGGTTAAGCAAACTTGGTGCCCGATAAGCACCGTAGTGGAACACGGAGCTTCCCGATGTTTTTCGGATGGTGACATGTGTAGAAAATACAGTGCTCACAGCCCTCTAGACGGACCAGCCAGGGGATGTTATCATCATTGTTCCACCTGGCTGTCGCCAGGGGACCAGTTTCTTTTTACCCCTGCGACCCCATCATGGCATGGTCCTGTGGGAAGTTCTACTATTGAAAAGACCACTCCCCGCCCCTGCCTGAGCAAGAAGACTTGGGTTCAAGTCCATATCCAGTGAGAGATGAAATTCTGTGCATTTTCCCTAAGAAAAACTGCATCAAGATACAGAGCACTATAGGAGCACGGAAGAAAGAGGAAAATTCTAAATGAACAATTCAGGAGGTAGCATTTAAAATAAAGAAAGAATCCGAGAAAGAACCCAACTTATTTCTTCACTAAGCAGCAAATGCTCAAGAGAAGAAAGCTTTATCTATTCTCGTCATCTCTGTGCCCACTTCCGGGCAGGCCCAGCACATAAGAGATGCCTGGAGCAATGACTTAACAACTGTTCACTGAATGCATGGGGACTCGAGCTCTTTCCCGCAATTCAAATGGTGACCCAGACGATGTCTCTGTAGCTGATTCCGGAAGTGCTACAGGTGAGTCAGCTTCATGTGGGGGATGAGCGACCTCTGCAGCAGCACTGGGCCCCACATTTAGAAGGACCTTGCTCTTCGTTTAGTGTTTTCCTGCCACCATTTTGAAATTCTTAATAATTTGTGAACAATGGGGCCATGTTTTCATTTTGCCCTGAGCCCTGGAAATTATGTAGTTAGTCCTGGCTGTAGCTTTTATGCTTTGCTAGCAGATACCATCAGTCTCTGTGAAGAAAGTGTTAACAGGGTGTTTCAGGATTTTCAACATGTGGCCCTCTTCCAAACAGAGGAGACTCCCTATAAACTGCCTGTGTAATGGAAGAGAGACTGGAAAAGTCACTCAGATTGGACAAAGGCTTCTTCCAACAGTTACATGGCCCTGGACATGGGCTTTCGATCGTGAAGCAAGAGCCTGAACACGTTGCCATCTCCCCACCAGGACTTTTTCCCCACACTGTATCCCTCGTTTCCACACAAATCCTAGGAGAACCCCTAAAATTTTCGCCTTCCTCATTACTTTGTAGGTGCAGATAGTCTTTCCAGACCCTTCATTAATTATAAGCTCCTTGAGAGAAGGGTTTTATCTCCACTCACTTTATATCCCACACTACAAAGACTCATATTATAAACACCGTGACCAAACAATAACACGAAGATCTTACAATTGCATTCCCTTTACACGTTAAAAATACTTACATGTAAATTGTCCCATTTGATTTTTTTCAATAAGCCCATAAATTTATCAGGGCAGGTGTTCCTCCTTTATTCACATACGCAATACTTCTGACTACTAATGTGTGGGTTTTCCACCCATTAAGTGACTCTGTGACACCAGCTGGGTGTCCTACAATTCAATTCGGTTCTGACACTCCTTGGAGTTAATGTGAAGTCCCACAAGTTAAGGGCTCAGCCCTACAAGAGAGCTCCTACTTCAGATGCCAGTCTCAAGTCCAAAACTGTCACCTGCACTTCTGACCAGCCAGCTATAAATTGAGGTTCTCACGACCCCTTCTCTAGGTTCAGTAATTTTCAAGGATGGGTCACAAACCTCAGAGAAACATTTATGTTTATCTGTTTATTACAAAGGACGTGCATGAAAAAAGGAATGAAGAAAGACATAAGACGAGGTCCAGCATGGTACCGAGCACAGGAGTTTCTGTCTCCGTGGATTTGGGTTTGCCACTCTCCCAGGACACAGATTGTCAACTCAGAAGGCCCCAAACCCAGCCCTGTTGGCATCTTTACGGAGGCTTCATCGTGTGGGCATGGTAGATCATTAATTCAGCCTCCATCCCGGAGGATAGAGGGTGACATGGAAAGTGTTAAGTTTATAATCATGGTTTGGTCTTTCTGGTGACCATCCCCCATCCTGAAGCCACGGAGAAGCCCACCAAGAGTTGCCTCATTCGAATAAAAAACACTCAAATCATCCAGGAAATTCCAAGGGATTCAGGAGCTGTGTCAGGAACTGGGGTCGGAGAGCAAACATGAGAACAAAAGATGCTCCTAGCAGTCTTATCGCTCAGGAAATTTCCATTGCTTTAGGAGCTCTGTGCCAGGAGCCAGAGTCAGAGACCAATACACACGTTTCTATTATTTCACAGCAAATATTTATTCCCTTTATCCATATTAGGAAACCTAAAGTCAGAGTAACTTTTCTAACTGTCTCTATCAACACTGATGACCCCCAGATCCAGTTTTCAACTCTGAACTCTGTCTATCAAACCCATGGCCTATGCTTCCACCCCTTTCCAGAACCTCCACTTGGGTGACTTAATGGCATGCTCCACTCAACACCTACCAAAGCAAATGCGTCATTCCCCACTCCCTGCTCCTCCTTGTTAAACCTGCTCCACGTGTGACTCCTTTGCTCCCGAACATCATCACCTTCCTCCTAACTGCCCAAGCAGGATACCGGGGAGTCATCCTCTACCACACCCTCGCTCCAACTTCCCAGGTCCCGTGGAGCACAGAATCCTGCCAATCCTTCTTTACCATATTTATCTTTTAGGACAACAGGGCCTAGCATAGGATCTGGCACATATAATTTAGGTGAATTAAAGTCCTACTTGGCTATATTGGTGGCCAAAGTGACCTCCCGAGTGACTGCTCTGTCTGCTTTCCTGGCTTGAGAAGAATCAGCACTTGTAGATTCCTTTTTCTGGCAGGTGGAGGGTAGGTGGAAAGCCTGAGAAAGGAGAGCTTGTTCCCACCCAGGTGGCTGCTGGAGAAATAATCTCTTATGCAAACACCTCTGCCTTGCAGCGGCAGGCCTTCGCTCTGTTTTCCAACTCCACTTTTGTTGTTTCTTGATTTTTGGCATTTCTCTTCATCCCAGTACCTCCGCCCTTCCAGTCCCCAAATGCTTCCATGCCCGTGAATTTTCAGACAAGGGCAGAGCAGGCATATTTAAGATGAGAACCCGAAGCGATGACCACAGAGAGACCAAACTTTTCGGAGATTCCAAGAAAGGACATTCCAGAAAACCTCCTGAGCAAACCCCTTAGATTAGGCCAGGAGAGAGCTGAGAGATGCCTGAGATGATCTAAAAACATATGTCACGAAGAGCCTTCTCCTGAGCCAGAGCTGACCAGACTGTGCTAAATCTAAGAAAAGAAAAGAAATAGAAGTTGGCGGGGAGAGAGGGCATAAGGGAGGGAGGGAGGGACAGAGGGCAGCTCCCTGGGGAAGTTCAATGGAAAAAAAAAAGAAGTAAATAAAGACAGGTGACCTTTACTGGAAAAAAGGAAACATAACTTATTATAGCTTTATTAAGGGTTTGGGAAACCATCATTTCTCTGCTTCCTTTTTAATATTTTCTTTTCCATTGCTTTTTTTCTAGTCTGTTTCTATTTCTCCTTGTTTTAAATACTCTCTCTCTCTCTCTCTCTCTCTCTCTCTCTCTCTCTCACACACACACACACACACACACACACACACACACACAACTCACTGTTCCTTTTAAAGCAACTTAGCTGAAAATCAACCAAAGTGATTTGCCCCAAACATTTGAACCAAAGTAGGAAGATGGGTGAGAACACTACTTCTGGGCCACTCTCCGGCTCCCTGGTGTCTTAAAGGGCTTGCTTCGTGTAACCACGTCCCTTTCCTCCTCCCCTTGAATATTTGGAAGGTAATTTAACACTGAACATAAGCAGTGGAGTGGTGGTGGCAGAGCCTTTTAATTAAAAGATAAACAGCCACAAAATATCTGCACAATAGAAGAAAGATAGCCCCAAGCCCTTAGCACTGACGAGACATTAAATTGTAGAGAAATATAAGGATCCCAGTAGGAAACCAGGGAGAAGCCTTGAAGCCTTCAAGCATCACCAAATAATGAAGAGAACGTGCACATGAAGGGACCTTCATGAAAGGGGGATGATGGGAGAGAAACAACGCAGACTCTAGCGTCCCATCTCAACACCCAGAGGGTACCACGTTCTCCAAAAATGAGCAGTCGGCCACACAGCTCAGAGCTAAAAAGAGTACAGAAGTACGTAGAATTTGCTTTCTCATAAGGCGAAAATACACTGTCTTTGGTTCCTCTAACTCCTCTCTGGGGGATTCTGGGAAACACATAAAAACTGTAATTTTCATGTAGTGAAGTTCACATTGAACCAGTGAAACCCAAGGGAGGCAGCAACTAAACATTTTAGCCACATTTTAGGTTGCGGGTTCAGGAGGACGATGTCTGTTGGTGTAACAGGAAAAGAGATCGTAAAAGAAGCCTGCGTACCAACGACCCTGAGCCCAGGGTCTGTGGGCAGATTGAAGAGAGGCCATTTGTGGGCGATGTTGAGAATGCTCCGACTTGGACATTTTTCAGCGTTCAAGGAAGAAGGCTCACGTTGTTTGACATTCTGTGTAGGTCAGTGTTGCACTGACCTACGCAGAAGCTAATAGAAAAAAGAATAGAGTGGAAATCTAATCTATACCTTGTAGTCTGGATTTTGAGCACTATCAAGAGACAAAATTATCCGCAAGAGTCAGGATGGAATATAAATCAGCAAGTGACACCAAAGTGGATCAAAGAATAGAAGAAAGTGATCTAAATGGAAGCAGAACAGAGACTCATCCCTCTTCTGTCTCCTCCTGGCTTAAAGGTTCATTAGTACCTTTGTGGAGCATTAATGCCAGGGTTATCCTCTTTGGGGGCATGTCTTGTATCATGTGCTGTATATACATATTTATAGAGAGAAAGAGAGCAAATAAATACACAATATACATTTATATTATATACATGTGTGTATTTATGCCAGCGTAAACTGAATGGAAATTTATTCCATGGAGTGGTTTCTGTTTGGCCCAGTTAATCCTTTTGCTGTCTCTGTAAAACGCCTTGAGGTTTGGTTGAGAAGTGATACCTCGGACCTGCTTGAGGACTAAAGTCAAGATGTGGGTCCTCCGAAAAGACAAGACAAGTAAGGAACATATGGTGCAGAATTTCCCTTAACTGGGATTCTTCCGGTCTGGGTGTGACATCCATTATGGGTGTGACAAAGCATTATGAAATTGAAGGCTGCAGGAAAGGAACACCTGCACAGAATCACCTGGCAGCAAGAAATAATGATACCTTATATGTATGGACCGCCTTTCTTCCAATGTGCTTAGAGTCTTTTGAACATTATCTCACTAATGCTCTCAATTGCCAGGGGCCCTGGCAGGGCGTGGGCAGAGGCTAAAAAGCATTTTTCTTTAGACTTTGGGCTGAACAGCGATGAATGTACAGTCTCCTTTCTGTCTCTGAGGTCTAATGGTTACTGGTGTTTAGCCAAATCACCTAGGAAGCTGTCAGATGAAAGTCTTAAGTGACTGTGAAACGAAACATGTGTGGTAAACCAGCAGGACAAGTCACGGTCCTTATCTCATGGTGCCGTGTATTAGTTTACGGTTCGATGAAGTGATGTTTGTTTGTTTGTTTGTTTGTTTGTTCAGAGTGGGCCTGGAGTGAGGTAAATGCACTCATTTTTTCATGCTTCCAGGCCATCTCTTCTTCATTGAGAATCCCAGTGCTGTTGAAGGCCGTGCCCTCAAGCCAGTCCCATTGCTGCCACACCCTCGAGCTATAATCTAGGCACCTCCTGGATATTACTCCTTATCCTTCCATTGATTTTAACAGCTTGTCTCTGGCAATATTCCCTGAAGTCGATTTTAGTGTCTTCAGCATCCACGCAGCTGTCCCTAATAATGAACATGTGTTGGCCCCACTTGAGGACAGGCGTGGACTGGACCTCCATGTGTCTCCTGGTCTTCAAAAGCCTCCTCAAGTAGCAGGACTGTGCTGGCTTTTACGTTCTTCCGGTTCTCCTGAGAGTTCTGATCCAGCAGTGCTCAGAAAGTCTGCACATTCCCTTTTCTCGACCCTGTAACCTGGGAGGTGACCACAGGCCTCTTGGAGGGAGGTTCAGGGAAATGTCGATTGTATGAACCAGAATGTTCTTGTCTTAGTCTGTTTGGGATGCTATAACAAAATGCCACAGACTGAGTGGCTTATGAACAACATAAGTTTATGTTTCATAGTTCTGGAGGCTGGAAGTCCAAGGCCAGTGGCCAGCATGATCGAGTTCTAGAGAAGGCCCTCTTCCGGATTGCAGACTGCCAACTTCTCGCTGTGTCCTCACAGGATCGGAGGCTCTCTGAGTCTCCTTTATAAGGGCATTAATCTCATTCATGGAGGCTCCATCCTCAGGACCTAAGCACCTCCTAAAAGGCCCACCTACTAATTCTATTACGTTGGACATTAGGATTTCAACATATGAATTTTGAGGGCACACAAACATTCGGGCCACAGCTGTTCTTCAAGCGGATCTAAACTTCCCCTCAATCAGTGGGCTCCCAGGCTACGCGCTGACTTAGATTTGAGAACCGGGTGAGGATACTTCAAATTTCTATTGAAGCAGCTGATATTCTCATTGTGAGTCTTTCTAACCTATAGCTCTTCTGAACTAGATTAGTTAGCAGCCAGTAAGCTATCCATCTATCTCTTCCTTCAGAAGCCATGATCAGAAGTCATCTCTACAAAGCTCTGAAGGCCAAGCCACCATGACCACCCCCCGGCCTTGCCGCCCATGGTGGTATTTATGTCCACCTGGAGTCTGGTGGTTAAGTTCCGGCCCCTGACTTCTCTCACACCAGAATCCCATCAGTTCTAATGATGCCAGAGCCCAGGCCCGTGGCAGCATTTCCTACCTTCATCCCTGACCTATGGAAGATGGCACCCTTGGAGCTAATCAAAGACACCCATGACCCTCATCAGTGCTTTCCTTTCCTTGTGTAAGGAAAAGAAATATCCTCCAGGTCCTCCCAGGTACTCACCATCACGTGATACACACCCCAGTATTCCCTCTTCCCTGACCTCTTCCTTCACACCACGCCATGGTAATTCCCAGGCCATCATTTCGGCCAAGCTTTCAGAAGCTGCCCCAGCAGTGTTCTGGGACCAACTCCAGGGTCTTTATCAGCACGTTGAACCCCAAGTCAAAAGAAAGTCTTCCCACTTAATCAATTATTTCCTAGATAGCCTTATATTCCATTTTACCATCCCCAGACCATCATGCGGTCACCCTGCCAGATGTTCTAAAAAGCCATGGCTACATATATTCTCCTAATTCTTACCAGTACATCCCAACCAGGTGCTGCTGCAGTGTGTGAGCTCTTTCCTCTAAAAACAAGTGTTTTATATCCCAATTGGACAGTGCAGGGTGGCTTGAGGAAGTTTATTTTGGAGTATGATCCCAGAGAGCAGGAACGAAGGACGATGGAAGACAAACAGGGGAAGAGGGAAGGGAACACAAGGATCTAATAATATTAAGTTGACCACCATCATGGATGACTGGTGCTCCTTCCCTCACAGGCCTTTGAAGACCCTTACAAGATACGTCTCAGAACGGCTCCGTACGGGGATACAAGCAGGAAGCATTAATCATATGTTCGTATTCCCTGCTGGTAAAGGGTGGCTGTGTGCACAATATATTCCCCCTGCTCGCTGGCTGGACTTGTGTGACTGCAGAGCAAGCTCCTGCAGGAGACTCACCTCATGGCACAGGGCAGAGGACAGAGGTAGGTACACAGGGAAGACCAGCAGCAAGACACTGTCTGCTTGACTGTGGGAGAGGTCTGCAGCAATGACCAGAGTCAGAGATGGGGCCGAGAAGATTCTGAGGTGCATGAAGGCACTTAGTATGACTGCCTTTGTCTGCCTCTTGCCTCCTCCAGCAGTTCACGCTCATCCTCATCTTCCTCTCCCTCTCTGCCAACTTTCACTCTCGGTCATCTTTGAAACCCTTCACATGGCTTCCGGGTCTCTATTCTATTCCGATGTTCCTTCTACCTTTTCAGCTCTTCCTTCTTACTCTCCTTTGCTGGTTCTTCCTTTTCCCAACCGTTACACGTTATAGTGTACCAGGCCTTACTACGCAGGGGATTTTTGTCTGTTTGTTTTTATCAAGATTCATTTTCCAGTGTTAAAGGATTAAATACCATCTATGAACTGAAGAATCTCAAATTTACATCTCTAACCCAGACGATCCCAAACTCCAGATTCAGATACCTGTCTGTGCAATGCCTCACATTTAACATGTCTAAACCAGAACCCTTGAGTTCCCGCACCACCATAAAAATCTCCCTCTTCCTCAATCTCCCCCAGCCGTATTGTACCACAGCTTGTCGAGTTGCACAGTTCAAAACCTCAAGCTCGCCCTTGAAAGTCCTTTTCCCCTCTTCCCCATATCCTTTCAAATTGTAGCTTGAAACTGACCTCCGTGCATCATCCCCACCACCACCATCCAAGTCTAAACGATCATCATGTCTCCAGGAACACAGTCAAAGCCATCTCGCCCTTGTCTCATGGCTGTCAGTCCTCCACATAGGAGCCATGTGGCCTGTGCAGATTTGAATCAGATCAGATCATTATCCTATTCCCAATTCCCCAGTGGCTTCCATCACACTCGGAATAAAACACAGACTCCCTTCCATGGCTGACAAAGTCACCCATGACCCGCACTGCCCTCTCTCCCCTCAACTCCCTCCCCATCTCTGCAGAGCTCAGTCCACAAACATGGCCTCCTTGCCCTTCCTGCCTCAGGACATTGCTACCTGCTCTTCCTTCAGCTGGAATTATTTCTTCCTCCACTCCACTCTCATTATCAGGAACCACGCTTTCTCCTTTTTCATAGCATTTAACACTCTCTGGCATTATATTTACAGATCTCTCCTAAGATTCGTGAGGAGAGAGAGAACACTGCCTTTTTATCACGGTAGCCTCTAAACACAGAGCAGTAATTGTCCCTCAGGCACCGAGTCACAAAGAGACCAAAGAATCTATAAATGACAATATAAGATGAGAATAGAAATAACGTCATCACAGTTCGGGAAGAGTAAAAATTTAAAACAATATAAGCGATAAATATTATAAAAACCAAAAAATTGCTGAAAGGAAACTGGAAGGATTTAAAAATTAAAGGAGTAGAGGAAGAGACATGCAAAGAATACAGCATTTAAACGTAGATATTTGAGAACTGAAAGGCTCTTAAGGTTAGAGTAGTGTCATAAATATTCTACATTTTCGGTCAGTATCTGAGGTTCATTTGAAGGTGTTTAGTAATTTCGTTTCCTCACCGAATAGTACATGGCATTCGTGGCACTTCACAGCTTAAAAACACTTCCACATGCGTTCATTTCCTTGACTCTCCAAATGATCTTGCTGAGTTTGCCAAGCAAATATTCCATCCTCGTTTTATATTTACAGAGACAGGTTTCGGCAGGTTGAGAAATTTGCCCAAGAGATTTGACATCCGCTGTTGAAAGGCAAAAAGAGGATTTTCCAAGTTTTTCGACTCGAGTCTTGACACATACGCTCTGCTTTGCGATTGCAAACACCTATGATGATTTTTTTTTAAGTAAATATACTCTAAAATTTAGCATAAGAGAAAAATACTTCGGTTGCTACGAAAATTCTCGTTTGGTATTTTTTAGACTATCATTTCTGTAACATTACCTGTATCTGCCACAAGAGGGCTGACTACAAGGCTCGTGGTTTTTTTGTTTTTTTGTTTTTTCTTTTTTTTTTTTTTGTCCTTGCCAAAAAGAAATCATTTTTACAGCTTAAAATAAACTTTAAGGTCTCATTTTGATTTAGAAATCCACCAGTCTTGATGGTTTATGTCCCTGGCTAAGTCAGTAATTATTTCATACAAGCTTATTTTTTAGACATTCCATTAAACTGTCACAATTTGGTTCTTTTTGTATGAATTGTTTTTTATCATCTAGTTCTATATTTCAAGCCGAGCAGCTATAAATATTTTTTGTGCAGTACTCCAAAGATGCCATCTTATTTCTTAATTAGATGTAAATATATGGAAATAATTCGTTTTCTGTCTTTCAGCATTTCCTTTTACAGAAAGGGAAACTCTTGGATTATTGTCTCAGGAAAAGATTGTAGAGCCAGACAGGAAATGGAAGCTTTAGTCAGTCATTTTGAGTATAAACTATACTATCAATGTACTGTTTTGCTTGAATTTATAATATTTGTTCACTTTAAGGAGAAGACTTGAAGTAAGTCATCTTGAAGATAGCAAATTGCTCCACAGGAATGGGTTTTGCATGTTTTCATTCAAATACCAAATTTTAAAAAAATTATAATCCGTCAGTTAATCTGAAAGTGGGTTCTGTCCTTTCCCCTTTTCCATGGGAGATACGCTCCAAAACCTCCAGTAAATGTCTAAAAGTGTGGACAATACTGAACCCTACACACTCTGTTTTTTCCTATATATACGTACCAAAGATAAAGTTTATAAATTAGACAATTTCATTGATAGAAGATTTGTTCTTACTATAGATCTTAGCAACCCAGCATACAATTTTTTTCTTACTAAGTTGAGACCTTTAACTTTTCACTTGAAGAACTTTACAGTTTCTCTCTGGCACTTTGGGGCCACGATTAGGTAAAATAAGAGTTACTTGAACACAAGCCCTATGATACTGCAGCAGCCCGGCTGATAACTGAGAGGGCTGCCAAGTGAGTAATGGGTGGGGAGCATCTGCAGAATGAAGACCCTGGACAAAGTGATGATTCATGACCCAGGTGGGAGATTTCATCTTGATACTCAGAACAATGCAATATTGAAAAATTATGAATTGTTTATTCCTGGAATTTTCTATTTCTATATTCTGACCACAGTTGATCACAAGTAACTAAAACCATGGAAAGTGAAACCGCCAATGAGGGAGAACTACTGTAGTCCAAACTAAACTTAGTCTGGGTGAGCCCCGACTGATGTAGGGCTGATGGGCCTCGATTCTGGTAAGCTTCTTAAATGACCTATTAAGGAGCTTTGCTGTTTCATAATGATCATCATTTTTAGAAGGGCCAAAAACAACACGGCTTTGTTTTTCCATGGCTGGCTAGAGCTACCTTCATCGGACTTGGGCTTTGGTTTTCCATCGTTACCTGTTATACCCTGATATGTCTGCCTCTCTGTGATTTTTCCAATAGCTGCAAAGAACAAGGAAATTAGATGAAGCCAAAAGGATTCAATCAGGTCTGTTTCTCACTATAGCCAAAATTAGTCATGTCTCTATTTTAGGGCTATGAGTAGAGGTTAAGGAGCTTTAAGGAATAAATTAATGTTATTAGAAGATTGAGAAATTGTAACCAAATAGCAGAATAAAATTCTAAATGTCAAAATGAGTAAGGGAGGAGCCATGATCTAAAGTCTGATAAAGAAATAGATACACGAATGGGCAAAAACAGACAGACACACACACACACACACACACACACACACGCACACACACACACACACACACACACACACTATAGTGTTAAGTAATTTTTCCAGGAATTTCAAAACATTTTCTCCTTTATATTTCTCAAGATACAAGAATCACTGTCTATGTCTCCCAGAAAGGCAACTTATTATTGTCGAACACAATTTTTACTCACATTTATGTGGGCACATGTCAGAGCACTACAGTTTTGAAATACTAAACTTACTCAAAAGTAAAATCTAAATATTGAAAAGATACATTTTAAAAGGAAAATAAGTTTAATGTGATTTAATAATATGGACAATAATGACCATCCTTCATCAACTTCAAGATGCACAATTTTCACATTTTAACATATATGAAATTGGCACGTATGTTATCAAAAATGGCAACTTACAATTAAAATTAGCAGCCTTTTTGCTCTTTCCCAGTGGAATACACACCACTGAGAAAGACTTAATGGCGTATCTTAGAATCGATGGCTTATTAAATTTGGTGAAATACAGCATTACAAAAAGGTGCCAGAAATATCAGGAACGAGATGAGCTCCTGCACCCGGTAGAAAGTAAACCTGTTAGGTAATATTCATGAATAATTGAATAGGTTCATTCTAATTGAATGTTTGAATCTTCAATTTACTAAGACCGAAGAGTGATGATTCACCTTGGTTGCAGCAATTTCCACACACACATAGTAGCTGTGTCTGCTGATTGTGAAGCAGGGTTTTCCAGTAGCTCTCGTTCTACTGTGGCCAGTGAAAATAGGCTTAGAGTCAGTTGACACAGACATGAAGGAGTAAAGGAGAAAAAGGGCCAGGTTACATCATCTGCGGCTTAGTTACCCATTTCAATTACCTTTGGCCATGTCATATAATCTAACTCAAAAAAGTGAAGATGAAAGAAATGATCTGGGTTGGAGTTTCTCAAACTCAACATTATTGACATTTTTGCTGGAAGGATTGTCCCGTGCACTATAGGATGTTTTACAGCATCTTTGGCCTGCACCCATTAGACGTCAGTAGCATCATCCTCCAAGCTGCCTCCCAGTTTTGACATCAAAAATGTCTCCGGACATTGCCACATGTTCCCTGGGGTGTGGGAGTAGGTGCCATAATTGAGAACCACTGCTTTGGGTCTTCTCTTATTCTCCAGCACTTCTCAAAAATACAGATGAGGAGTACAGATAAATAAATGTAAAAATAAACATCATCCATAAAACCTCCCTTGAAAATGCTAGAAGTGACCTGAAGCTTCAAAGATATCTTCACGTATTTGGGTTACCAAAATTCCAGTAGGCTGAAGATTAGAAAAAAATATACGCGTTGCATTTGAATGTATAATTAAACACATACACACGCACGCACAGCATTTACTATCAAACTTTTATCTATACTATTGTTAAAACTACGATTTGATATGTATGTGGGGAATCTGAAAAAATAAAGTGGTTGATTTGTTTGGCTGACGGAATTGTGTTTTTCATTAATGTTATTATTTATGCTGTGGGTAATTAAATTCATCTTGCTTTTGGTTTTCTGATAATAATTGATAAAAATCAACGTGAAAGGGTCAAAGTGATTAAAAACCATTGGATAACATCTAGCATTTTCTAAATGATTACTAAGTACCGGGCATAGGAATATGCTTTATAGAGATTGACTCATTGAACATTTACAACAATCTTAAGAGTTAGGTACCACTTCTATGAAGAAAATTTGACTTACCCAAGATTGTACAGTTTGGAAGTAGCAGAGCCCAGAATGAAGCTCTGGGCTATGTGACTTCACACCTTATCACTCCCGACCACCACACTCTTCCTCAGCCATGTAACCCTGACTGCCACTACATCCCTATCTGGATTCTGCATCCCAGCCCGACTGGCCTTCTCACGGTTGCTAGCCATGCACCTTACATTTCTGTTTCCATGCCTTTGCTCATGCTGCTTTTCCCACTGGAAAATTGCTTCCCTCTATCTTTCTTTTATAAAAAACCACAACTTTCTTTTGATGCTTAGCTTGAGGTCCATTCTCTCCAGAACATTTTCGAGAATTATTCTAGCCATGGGGACTGACCTCCCACTTCTTGAAACACTCTTCACTGTATGCCTAATTAGACACTTGTTCTATAAGATTTCAATTTATAACTCCCGATAATAGCTAATATGGATATGCTCCTTAGTAAAAATTTTTAAATACATTTTATCATTTTATCCTGCCCACAAATCTGTTTATGTTGCAGTTATTTTTCAGATTACGGAGACAAAGCATAAGACAGAAGTAACTGAGTTGTTCAAGGAGCCACTTGGTAAGAGACAGGCCAGAACTCTACTTAAAGTCTTCTAATGCCTAACCTCATGTTCTTCCTTAAAAACCAGGCCTTGTAGCCCAGGTATGTATAAATAAGTATTTCAGCCCCACAAATGAAATTGCAATATCCATGTTTTCAGTGCTTCCAGTTCCTTCACTCATACCCCAAGACTAGTAAGTACTTACCATAATTGTTCATCGACTAGACGATCTTTCCCTCCTAAACCTCAGAGCATGCAACGATAACAATAGTAATAACTAACGTTCACTAACCTCCGTGTACCAGACACTATGCTCAGCACTACGCAGGGACCACGAATGAGGAACCTGAGTGTCAGAGAGGTTAGGGGGTTAGAAAATGGTCTGTTAGCTGAAACCTTGATCTATCTGCACTTAAATACCTTGGTTGGTAATAAATCCTAATACATGTTAGTCAGTGTTCATAACTCACGAGTGGAACCTTGTCAGATACTTCTACATGTATTTTTTCTCACTTAACCCTGAACGAAACCTATGAGAAATGACTATGTTATCCCCATTTTAGAAGAAAGAAAATGAGTTTGGAGAAAACAAGTGGGAGGTTGAAGCAGATTTCAATCTAGCAGACTAACTCGTGACTTTTAAAAGCCCTTCACCATTAAAAGCAAATACCTCTAAAATGTGTGAGTGTGTATGTGTGCGCATATATATATAGATATGTACATATGTAAATACGTGTGCGTATATATATATAGTGTTTGTATTCAAGTTTCCAAAACCAATATAATTTCTAGAATATTGAATGTTCTGATGTCATGATGTCTGTCATTAGCACTTTAGAAGTTCCCAGGCAGAGAAGACAGCGAGGGGGACAAATATCAGGTGATTCATTCTCCCTAGCTGAAGGCTCAGGAGCCCATAGGCAGGAATGGCGGTCGTGAGATTTCCTTAGCTTAGCAGGGTGGAGGTGCATCAGCAGAGGCCTCCCGCAATATGAAACGAAATCCATTTCCCAGAACTAGTTTACCCACCCCGGCAGCTCACGTGACATGGAAAAAGCAGGCGCCTTCATCAGGCAAGTATCGTTGGTAACTCCCAGTTGTCTGAGAGTTATCTGGCACATTCTCAGGTAGCTGACATCCAAACAATAAGTAATCTGGTTTTCAGTAAGGTAATTACCGAGCAGACCCGCGTGGTCTGGGACCTGAGAGGCACGCCACAACACCTGAACAAATGGCACACCTGAGCAAGCTTACAGTCACTGAAAAATGATTACCTTTAATCACAAGACTATGTCAGAATTATGGCTTGATTTGTTTGCAGGCTTGAACCACCTGCTCTAAAGTTGCATTGTAGGCACTTGCTCACTCTTTTTTGGGGGGCGGCGGGGGGAAGGTAGTTATAAGTTTAGTTCAGGAACATGCCCACGAGAATTTGATCCATATTCACAACCTCCCAGCCAGGGACTGTCTTTGCCCAAGGACACCCAAGGCTGGCAATCTTAGGCCTCATCACCAAATGCTCCTGTTTGCAGGAATTGGACTGCAATCTCATACTTATCTTTTCAGCTTTTTTTTTTTTTTGGAGAAATAATACGAAACACCTAAAAATATAGTTATTTCAGAGGTTTGTGAGGAATGCCCGTATTTCTCATCAGCAATCACAAGCCCCTTGACAGTGGCAAATTCATCCCCTAGTCAGGGATCAAATCTGAGAAATTTTCAGAATGCTCTGCCGAAGTCAATCAACTTAAAAATGGTAACTAATTTCCAGAGCTATCTTGCCATTATGGGGATGTTTATTAGATACATATGTGAGTTCAAAAAAAAAAAATGAATTTTAGCATGATTCTACAGTGTGAGGATCTGGCCCAAATGCAGGGTATTGATTTTTCTGAAAAGCAATTTCTTCTCTCTCTTATACAATGTTTATCAGTTCACTTAATCTCCCATGTCTCAGTTTCCTTCCATTTATTAATTAGCAATATATTTGTTGAGTCCCCTGTATGCCAGACTGTATCTAGGCTCTGCAGATAAAATGCCAAAGACACGGACAAAAAAAATCCTATCTCATAAAGTTTACATTCAAGTGGAGGAAAGTGTACAACAAATACATAAGTATGATACATAGCATGTCAGCTAGTGATAAGTTCTATGAAAATAAAACAGGAACGAAAAAGAGAGAACCCCAGTGTAGAAAGACATGAAAAGGATTGTAGTTTTCCCAAATCTTTCCTAAGAAGGTGACATTTGAGCAAAGTCCTAAAGGGGTCAAGCAGTGAGCCACGTGGCTATCTAGGGAGAGGGCATTCCAGAAGGATGCAGACAGGAAAGAAAATGCAAAGGACTTGGGATGCGAGGATGCTTGGTTCGTTCCCAGAATGGCCAGGGGGCTAGTGTGGCTGGAGCATCATGAGGAAAAGGGAGGCAACAGGAGGCCAGATCGTGTTAGGGTTCTAGGTCAAGGACATGGTTTTAAAGCACCCGCCTCGGAGCACTGGAGCTTAGAGCGTTCGTTCTCAGCGGTGTGGCATGATCTGACTTGCATTTTAAGAGGGCTATGCTAACCTCTGTGTGAAAATTAGACTGCAGCGGAACACAAAAGCAACTGCTTACTCATCAGAGGACATCAGGTGGCAGCCATTGCAATAATCCACGTACAAGACGACGGAGGCTTGGTTTGAAATAAGCCTGCTGAGCGTTGTTAAATTCTAGATGTATTTTTGAGGAAGAGTCAACAGGATATCAATGAAATGATTTCACATCTCTGATGTGAAAGAACCAAGGGTTACTCCCAGGTTTTGGCTTAAGAAACTAGAAGGACAGAGTTGCCCTTCACCGAGGTGGGGAAGACAGGTTTGCCTGGCAGGCATGTGGTGGGGACGGGGAAGATACTGTGGAAATGAGGAATTCACGTTGGGACATGATGAGCGAGGGTTAGACATCCAGTGGACATGACGAGTAACTAGCTGGTTACATGAATCTGGAGTACAGGGGACAGGTCTGCACTAGAAATAGAACTGGAATCATCAGCATAGAGATGGCATTTTAAACCCTGAGATATGGTCACCTAGGGGTAAGCCTCCAAAATTCAGGGTCTAAGCGATGATGAGGAAGCAGGGGAGACTGAGGAAGAGTTGCCAGTAGCGTGGGAACATTTCGAGAGCTGATGAAAGTGTGTCCAGGAGGAGGGAGTGAGCAGCTCCGTCAGGCTCTGCTGAGGTCCCATGAGACGAGGACTTGGACTCAACCCTTGGAAGTCATCAATGACCCTGACAAGAGCCTTTTCTTCCAAAGAGAATCAGTGGAGAGGAACTGAAAAGAGCATAGACACTTCTTTGGAGAAGTTTTGCTCTAAGTGGGGATCAAGGAAAGAGACATTAGCTGAAGAGGTATGTGTGTCAAGACAAACTTTTTAAAGATCAACGTTACTGTGTGATTTGCATACAATAAAATCCACCCATTTCAGGTGTACACTTTAATGCGTTTTGACACATGTGTTAATCTCTGTGAGCACTATCATGATCAATGGAGAACATTTTTATCACCTTCTTTTGTGCCTTTTTTCTGTCAATCAGCCTCTCACTCCGCAGACTCAGGCAACCACTGATCTGCTTTCTGTCGCTATAAATAAAATTCGTCTTTTTAGCGTTGTCCATAAATATAATCACACAGTATGTAATCATTTGTGTCCAGCTTATTTTGCTCAGCATGACGTTCCTGAGAATTGTCCACGCCGATGCATGAATCGGTCCAACTTCTTTTCTACTGCTAAGTAGTATTCCTTTGGATATGCCACAGTTTATCTATTCGCCTACTGTTAAACACTTAAGTTCTTTCCAGTTTTGAGCTTTTTTGAACAAAGCTGCTATAAACATTTACATCTTAGTCTTTTATAAATATCTGTTTTCATTCAACAGAGAAGGATCGAAGACATTTGTTACAATTTCAGTTATGACGGTGATGAGATTTCGAGTTTGTCGTTAAATCTTAGTACTGGGATGACATAGGTCCTTTGAAAACAACTGTCATTCGTCACAGTCACCATTTATTCAGCATTGCGCTCTAACAGCTCATGAGGATATGGTCCTTGCCTTCAAGTAGTACATAATCTAATGAATTAAAGTATAAATAAGTTGAATGAGGATGTGCTCCTTGACGGAATGGTCAGTGAACTCAAGGGACTTAATATCCAGAGAGACAAAACTGATCCAAACTAGAGCTCGCCTCAAAAAAAAAAAAAAAATGTTTGTAGATAGTGATATAATGAGTTATGTTAAAGAATGAATATATCTATGTTAAAGAAAAGTCAGATATGCTTATGATGCATCCCTAACCCTGAAGGCCATCGTCACCTTCATTACCAACTGCAGTCATCATGCTCCCCTACAGTAAAGCCACCTGGGGTGCATTATTGGCAACAGGCCACCTTCCCATGACTTTGGTGACCAGCCACGAGTGTGTGATTGGAGAAGCTTCTGGTTCTACCTGGTTCACCTTTTGCATGACCTGTGATAACTTTCCTAACTTTCTATGATATCGCTTCTCTTCTTTTTAATGTAAATAACAATATCTGAATGCGATTAATGAAGCGTTGTGGAATGTACTGTATTTCCTGACTGCAAAGCGAAGTGTAAGAACCGACAGCAAAGCATTAGCATAAGAACGTGAGTTTCTCTGTGTTCTCAAAACTTCGACTATCGAAAATACACATATTAACCCCTACTTCCTCCGACCTGCTAGGAATGGATGGGCCAGAGCATAGTGACATCTGAGAACGGGCCCAGAGCTTACAATTGGGCTTAGGTATTGTCACAACTGAGCCATGGTGTCCCCTGCCCAATACCTCACAGAACCCTGACCTCAAACACGGTCACTCTGAGGCCGTGAGAAAGTGGGACGAGACAAGAGAACTTCATAACTTGACCTAAAAATGGACAAAAATATGGTCATTATTCAGTCCACAAGATATCAAACATTCCAGTCATTCCTGGTTAATGTGATTTAATATGATCGACTGCCGTTTCTTTGCCAATTACAGTTTTATCCTTGTTCTAGATTCTCCTCCCTACAGAGAAGACTGTCTCACCGAGATGCCCAATCATAGAATTGTCCCTGCTTTCTTACAGAAAGCCATTCTAGAACAAACCCTTGCTTCCTCAGACCCTACCCGAACGCACCCAACGAAGTTCGGGTCCTATAAGTCGTTTTGAATACGTTCTCGCCAAGACATCTCACAGATCTCCATGCTGTGTGTTCTCCCTCCTTGCACAGAATAACCAGCTCAACTTGTTTAACTACAGCTGTGTCCCCTATGGTCGTTGCTGGGAGGATATTGACAATACATTTGCCCCAGAATTTTCAGCACAGAAAAAGGAAGCAGGGCTAAAGATGTTACATCTCTCAAAAGTATTAATACTTGGGAACTTACCCTTGGTTAAAAACCTTCCTGAGACAAGGAAGTGACTTCCTAACAGCATAATGGAACACCCCAGAAAGGGGCGGGATGGAGGGGGCAATATTGAGACTGAGGATATCAATTAGATTCCTCCTCTGATTCCTCCCTCATGACCCCAGCCTTCCCAAGTCCTGGCCAGTTCTAGATACAGCCCTGCCCAGGCTCTGGGTCCATCAGCCCTGACGGGGCAGGGATTAACACCAGTGTGTGATGTCTGGAATTCATCCTGCTGCTGCAGGCTTGGAGTCTGATGAGCCCTGAGCACCAGCCCTGTTCTCTCACCAGACTTCAGCCTCAATTTCCTGCTTCGTATTCCAGTCCACTGCTGGGTCTGGAGCTTTGCCTAGAACCATCATAGCCCACTGGGCAGGAATTCAACACCTTGTGGCATCGCTGCCCTTGTCCCTCTCCCTGGAGGTGGCAGCTTGTTCCCTTTATTTCAAGTTGCTGGCAGAGGCACCATCGCAAATGTGCTCACTCTCAGGAGCCATGACGTAGCTGCCCTTTCTGACACTGCAAATGGCACAGTTGGCTCTGGAGCAGACCCTTCAGCTGAGAAAATTCCCTAGCCCCGGTCCCATCTGGTCCTAGGTTTCTGCAGCACTTCCTCTTGGCCAGTGCCAGCATCCCTGAGAGCTGAGCCCACCCAAGTTATAACAGCCCCAGCTCACCAGACACAGTTTATTCACGTGCAACTGGACACCTTCTTTGGCCATCACCCAAGAGTGAAAGTTGCTACAAAAACCAGCCTGCCAAGTCTTTGGGACTTTCAGAAAAATCTCAGATTCAGAATAGCAACAGGAAACGGGAGGGCATTGCCTCCTACCACGTGGAGGAGCACACAGCGAGAAACAAGAGTCCTCATTCTATTTGCCTAAATCATTTTCCGGGAGCAAATATATGCAAACTGCAAACATCCTCTGACTTCAACCTACATAAGAACTTGATCAATACATGAGAACTGAGTACTTACTGTGAGCTCTCAAGCCCTCCCAGTAAGTATACTCAATAAATGTTTGTACAACTAACGAATAAGTTTGAGAGATGAAAAAAAAAATTGAGCCTGGGTTTCTATCGCCCTGTGCAGGAGCACTCAGCCACAGTCGCGTAGAAACAGAACCAGAACTGACGTCTCTGGGCTCCCATCCGGTATTTTTTCTACTAGAGCAATTTTCTTTGTTAAACTGATATTGTTTAATTCCTAACAGCACAAACTTAGAAGCCCATTTTTACTAGTCTTTTGTCTCTGAAAGTACTGACGCCGTACTAGTTTTTAGAAGCTTATATTGCGGACTCAAGCACTTGGTCAAGAAATAGGCCATAATGCACCTGAATTCTGTGACAAAATGGGGCTATGAACTCATCCGTTACCAACAATTTATAAACATTTTTATCATGCAAAAGAGTAAGTAAATGTTAGATAATATCATAAAAATGTGTAGCTTTTTCACGCCCTCGAATCACAGAGTATAAAGGGGATATGGGAAAGATGAGCCACGGATGGAAAAAAAAAAAAAGAAAGAAAGAAAGAAAGGAGCACAGAAAAGGGATGGGAAGCCAAAGAAACACCTTTGCACATTTCCTGAAATTAACCCTCCTCCTCCCCGCTCACCGTTTCAGCAAAGGAGGCTTAAAAGGAAGAGTAAGGGTTACATCGCTGTTCTTTCCTGAAATATCCCAGGGTTTCTGGAAAGAATACAACTCCCATTAAGATTCAAACACCAGCTGTGTTGAGCCTAACATTCATTTATACTTTAATTAGAAGGAATCCCTTTAATCAGATGATTTGATTGCCTTGCTACTCAAAGTGTGGTCCACAGAGGAGCAGCAGCATCAGCATCACCTGGAAGTATATGTCAGAAACTCTGATTAGTGTGTGCAAAGCCCTCCAAACTATGTAAAGTACAGAATCATGCAATTAACTAGAGAATGAGGATCAAGAGATGCTATTTTGAATAATGGAACAAACCACTTGTTATAGCTTAAATCCACTGAAACCAAATTACTTAACCAGTATCTTTTTCAACATAATTACCCATGTTTAAGATTCAAATAAGAACAAGAAAAGTATTCCAACCTTTTCTCTTTTCTCTCCCTCTCTCCCTCACTTCCTCTCCCTTCCTCCCTCTCTCCCTCTCTCTCTCTTTCTCTCTCTCTCTCCCTCTCTCTCTCTCTCTCTCTTGCTCTCTCTTAACCTAACAACCTGTTTGAAAGCCTGACTGAATAAACCTCTGAAATTTTTTGATCATATTTTCTCTGAGGTGGACTCTAAACCTCAAGGGTTAACTGAAGTAACCTCTTTGTCCAGTAGGGGACACTGAAAGGCAGCAGAACAGAAATAGGCAGCCGGCAACTAGCTCCTCCCTGGGGAAAGTTCAAGCAAAAGGAGCCACAGTTAGAGACCCAGAGATCAGTTGTTGGGCCAAGTAGAAAGATAAGGAGGGAATGGCCTGGAGGGAGCGGAAAGCAAGATTTCGGGACAGAGAAGTTCAGGGAACAGTTAGAAAGGAGGGAAACCGGCTCTGACTGCATCCGAGTGAGGTCCCAGCACAGCCTCCAGGCTTGGCCTCGTGATCTTCTTCAAACAGAGCTAGAATTCACTTCATTGGAAAGAATAGCTCAGCATGACCGACTCCCTCATCTTTATGGCTGAAGAAGCCCCTTGTTTCTCTCAAGGAATGCAATGAAGGTTTAAGTCCTAACATGCCAATTACTTCACAGTAAGAGGTGATGGGATTTGGGAGGTGTGTGTGTGCGTGCGTGTGTGTGTGTGTGTGCGTGCGCACGTGTGTTTGTGTGCTGTCAAGCTTGCTGTCCGTAATGTGTTTCTTACCACCAGCCCCTCCTTTGTAGGGCAACAGGCTTTAAGCTAAGTCAGGACCCAGCCCTGTGGAGAGATTCCAGGGCACTAACTCATAACATGAGGCCAGGTATTTAAATTTAAATTCTGGTTTTCCAAATAATGCTTAAAAATAAACTCACCTCCCATTTAATTCCCATCAATAACGGTCTGTACCTACAGTGCCAGAATTTCTCAATTTTAAATATTCGGTCCTGTCATACCATGAACACACCCACACTTATCAGATAATCATGAGTCCGTGGGAAAATCTGCTCCCTATAAACAAGTTCTCTCTTCTAGAAATAGGCAACACCTCGTGAGTGATACATGATTTCTTGTTTATGCATGAAGCCAGAAAGAAATTGCAACGTAAACATACACTTTTGGGGGGGCACTTACTAAGATCTGCTAAATTCCTAATTAACAACAACAAAAAAAAACCTACACACACTTAGTTTTATGCCTATGTCTTCCTTTAAATTGAACATGTGTCATCTTTTTAATGTTTTCCTTTTTTTCAGGCTTTTTGGTCAAATTATCCCAGTCTTTGTACTAAAAACATCAGCAATATCTTAACCCAAGTTTGTAATGTAGTTTACAAACCGCCTAGTTCCTATGTGCTTTATTAGACTCAGAAGCAGTAATACTCACAATAGGTACAATTTCACGACAGTTCGTTCTGTGTGGGGAACTCTAAAAGTGTGCAAAGCCCTCCGAACTAGGTATGTAGGGACCTCGCGTGGTCTATTGCTGATATTTCAGCCACCAGCCTGTTTGGCAGATGCCATCTACATTAGAGATGAAGGTAAGATCCAACCAGCAGAGCTCTGTGTTGAATAGAGATCCACTGCCTCCTTGCTTATTTCCACAAGTGAATAATAACAGATAGTGCCATATCCACTGTAGAGTTACTGTGTGTCTACCGTGGACCCGCCTTCTTTCCAGATGTTAATAAACATTAGCTTATGTAATCCCCACAAAAGCCTTGTGAGATCATTCTATTTTTTTACCATCATGGCGAGAAAAACAAAACTCGGATACACTGCTAACAAATGGCAAAGTTGACAATCTAACAGAGATCTCTTGACGCCAATTTCAGTGCTTTTCCACTAAAATTCACTTGCATCTCAAACAACAAACAGATGGTCCTATTCACTTTTGCGATGGGGCAGGAGAACAGTGTGTGTACTGCTGTGTCTGTGTGCAGAGTCATCTCGAAAGCACGCCTGGGCTTTTCCCAGAAAGCACTGAAAGTCTAGGTGAATGATCACAAGCATCCAACTCCAGGAAACTCAGTTCGCATCCTCTGCTGTGTCTCAGTAGCTCTCTGAACTTAAGGTGAGTTAGTTATTTATCCCTTGACTATGGTTTTTCCATTGGCCCAGTGGTCATCCTTACCTGTCCCTCAGCTGCACCTTAGGAAATTAAAGTCCACAAGGATAAGGACGTGTGTGTCATGTTCACTCTTCTTACCCCAAATGTCTAAAGCCTAGTACACGCTTAAAGTATTTTCGTAAGAAAAACCGTGAGCCGTAAGTTTGTTGCAAAGGTCAGACGAGTTCGTAGGTATGAAAGCCCTCCGTCTTTCTTTTCCTTCCAGTGTGAGATAAACCCTCAGACTACGTTAGCTTGGCCTCGTGGACTAGTGCTTTCCACAAAGTTAGATATGGATTCTCTAACTTTTAAAAAGTCTTAATTTTAAGCACATTTTGAGAACTCCTAAAGCTTTTGGATTTTGAAGAGTAGGTAAGTGAAAGATAATTCCTCAAATATTCTGTGTTCTGGTCACTTCATCTATATGACTTTAAATCAGGCACATAACTATCTGAGGTTTTGAAAACGGGGTTACTGACATCCTCTGAAGGTTATTTCAGGCATTAGTTACGAAAGTACGTGAAATATATTTTTACTTCTTAAGTGAATTATTTTAAATATTTACTTCCTAATTAAATATTTGTCAAAGCATGTTTGTTACTCTAAACTGTTGGTAGTTTAGATTGTAAATGCAGGTCATTTCTCTTAGTTTCTTGGCGAGAGGTTTCTAAACTCAATAACTGCATTGTGCCCTGGCAAGTGCTAACACTCACTGAGAACTTAAAAGGTTAGGTGCTCATTTCAACACCTGACATGTTTCAATTCGTTTAAACCTCACATCTTTTCTATGAGGTGGGTCTATAGATGGGTAAACTGAGGCACAGAGAGGCTAAGTAAAAGATGCAGCTAGAGAGGGATTTGAACTCAAGTAACCAAATCAGGAGCCTGAGCTCTTAACTGCTAAGTTGTATGTGCCCCAACTTCATGGTTTTAACCATTTCTTTAGATCAGAGCGCTTTACTTTTTTGCACAAAGACCCCATTGTCAGTCCAATGAAGGTTAAGACTCCCTCTCAGAGCAATGTTTGTAAATGTCCTAAAACAAATACATAGGATTACAAAGAGAATAAAATATATTGAAAACATTTAAATCTTCTTAAAACCAAATATATGACAGAAATATATTTGCTTCTTTATTACTCATTAACTAGCAATATCTGGTGTCTGGTCTAATAACTACTATTCTTTATAAGCAGTGAGGAACATGTACAATGATATAAAAGTACCTGATTTCTTTTGGTGTCAAAGTCCCAGGAATTACTAACACTGCTATGATTTGTATCCTATATTCTTAATCGAGGGAAAGGCTAAATTTCAGATTAAGGGTACTGCCAATAAAGATGTAACTTTGTAATTTTTCCCTTCCAAGTTCATGGGCCCTTCAATTCTATTCTGTTCCTCTAGAACAGACCCTCAGGACAGCAGTCTAACTTTAGAATCTGTTTATTATTTACAGGTAACAAAACTGTCATTAACATGATATTTTGAAGTAGATACAGCTTTTTCTCCTTAAATATCGCTTGGTAGTTTTAACTCAGATGTGGCTGAAACATAGCAAAGTTTATATGTTTAGAATATATTGAAAGATTTATTTGCTATATGTGATTTGTAGGGGCTTAACTATTTTCTGTTCGGTCTTCATCAAAAACTTTTAAAACTGCTGCCACATCACTTGATGTTCATTATTTAGGAAACAAATGGAAATATAAATTAAAGCCAGCCTTCTCTAGGAATCTATCATTTGGCCTGACTGTGCATTTCTCAGGCGCTGCAGCTGCGAAAGTTAGTTCTTGATTTGCTGAACTTCTCTGTCTTTATCCTATACAACCACTAGGTGGCACTGATTGTCTGATATTCCTCTTTCTACAGGAAGTTACCCCTCCCAAAATTGATTTTGAAATGAGAAAGGTTATCTGGCAACTTTATCCACAAACACTAGGAGCTGACATCTCTTTCTGAAATGAATTAAAGCTTTTTTCATTCCGTTTGTATTTTATCTTTTAAAGACCATTACATCATTTCGTTCTTCCTTTGATTCTCCAGAGGCTTTTTCAAATCCATTAGAACTTCAGCAATTCAAGATGTTTCACACCAATTAGAACTACCTTCTCTAAAATATTCCGTGCTTTTCCTGCAGAAGCATAAGCCATGGGAAGCCTTGCTGCCAATCTGGAATGCTGGCAACAGCAGCATTTTCAGAGTAGTAAAACGGTGCTATGAAATGCCTGCCTGTCATAGGAGCTGAGATATTTGTCCTGCAGCGCTTCAGAGAAATCACATTTTGGGGCCAGTGTATCAGTCGTGGGTCATAAGTAGGACAAGGGCTGCACTCAATAAAAGATTGGACCAACACGCTCTTCAGTGATACAGGATTTGTGAGAAGTATTTTTAAAGGAGAAATAAAATGTAACTGTGGTTTAAAACTGTCTCTTGAAATAAGCACATTATTATGTTAGCAACTGGAGTAACATACCGGCAAGAAGCACAATCAAGATAGATCTCTAGGAGTACTGAGCCCTGCTGTTCGATGCCTTTGGGGAAAATACATTATTGCTGTTAACTTTTCATGATTTTGCATATTGCATGTAATATTACATAAAATAAATCAGTGAGTGCCGGCTACCATATTTATCACTTGGATCAAGAGGACGGAGTCTGACTGGTTATCACCGAGGACGTGGTACCCCATTCTCTCAGCCTCCGATAGGAATCACCACTGGAACCACAACTGACAACACTATATCTGAGTGTATGGAATCTGATTGTTCATTTTAAATATTTATCTTACCATCCACAACCAAACTTGTGTTTAGCTTCCCCCAATCTGAAATTTCATCCCAGGATATATCAACCTTCAAAATGTTTATTATATCTCCTAAAGTTAAGATTGTCATGACTTCAAAAATATAAATTTTCTCTTCCAACAAGGAAAATAAAAATAAAAGAGGAAATAAACTCTCAAAGCTGAGGAAGCCGATCTTATTATTTGATACCACTCTCCTCCTTTGGAGCACACACTCACAAGTCCACGTAGGGAAGGGTAATTTGACAAAGAGTGGCTGGCATTAGCCAAAATCCAAAGATGCTTGAATGAATGAAATAAAGACTATATCACAGGTAGGAGTTTGTGTATTTTCTTGTGTCTGTGTGTATCTGCTTACTTAAGAAGAACTATTTATTTTCATATGGCATTCAGAAAGGACTGGGCTGCCATATCTAATCCTCCCAGCCGCATGCCAGGTCTCAGAGTACCAATTTTGTGCACTTCACCACTGGCTGCAGGAGGTGACCCCAGGATTCTCCAGTATTGTCCTATGGGCTAAGAGAGACCTTTCCTGCCTGGGCAGGGAGGAAAAAAGGGGACAAATCTCAGAAGGATTTGGTGTTTTAGTCACAGTGGTTCTCTGAAACATTTCAAGAGCAGCTTCCCCTATAGTGAGAAAAAAGTAAGAAACCAACTCAACCCCTGGAAATAGAATATTAGGGGACAAAAATATGCTTTCCAGTGCTAATACATTTGCCTTTCTAGATGCTTCTAATTTGTACTTTAAAAAAAAATATACCTTTAGGTCTGAATATGGGAGAACCATTTTCTAAGGTTCATATTTAGTTAATTGCTTTTTAAGCATTTGTTTTGACTTAAGTTGGCCACGCTCTTCTTCATAGACTGCCCTACAAATTAACATGGAGTTACTGCTTTTTGCCCAAAGAGAGAGGTGGCAAGTAGTATGGCAAATCATAAGAATGGTAATAAAATTATAGGTCAGAACTCAGAATCTTGAAAGTATTTACTTACTTCCAACAAAACGGGTAGGATTTTCCTAATAGATATTTCATATGTGTGTGTGCGTGTATTTTATATATGCCACGGAACAGTTATTTTATATTTCAAAAATTTTGCGTGTTTTTTTTTTTTAATTTTGTTTCTTTCAAAAAATCGACTTTGTTGGAGGTAGACTCGCCTTTTCCAATATTTTCGGACATGCTCACTAGTCCTTCTTTCTCTGGGTTTTTTTCATCTGACTTTCTTGCATGGTTAGACTATAAATCAATCGACACGACTCTTGATTTTCCGCAACCCTTAACGTTGTGCTCTACGATGACATGATGATCGCCGCGGTCTGCTTCAGCCAGACAACTGGATCTACCAGTCACCTAAGCGGATGCCAGGAGGCGAACACAGACTCTATTTCAGGAAAAACAGACTGATTTGTTCAGGTGTGAGCAGGGGTTTCTTTGCTGCCAAAGTATTCCAGTTCAACAAGATGTTCCAGGAAAATATAATTTTGGAACCAGTCGGTTCAGTTCTAGGGAGGAGAGGCCACTTAATCACTCTCAGGTGGTCAAAGCAGAAACGACAGAGCCGGGGCGTCAGCCTCGCAGCAACCAAAGCCGGCCAGGGGCAGGTAGGCGGACCCTGAGCCCTCCTTAATGATATGGTACGGAAAGCAAGGGAAGGAACTGGGCCAGGTCTCCTTCACAACAGAAGTGACTGGAAAGCGTCAGGAACCAAGTCGTGGGCAGAGAGGGAAGGAGGCACTAGATGGAGGGCATCGCAAGCCAGAATCGCATTCGTCTCAGATTCCCTAAGATCTTATCAGTCACTCTCCGCTGTTTTGCTGTCTGCATTCCTACCTCTCTCCTGCCACTTCTTATTACTGTATCTCTCAATTGAAAAGGTTTCATTGTGTAATAATCTGAGGCATTTCTGCTAACGAATCCAGTCCAAATTTTTGAACAGTAAAACAAGCATGTCCTAAATCTCCTTTCTCCCTCATTTCACTTTGCGTAAACGTGAACGAGGAGGAAGGTTATGGGAGAGAGACACTATAGGAAAATAAATAGCGCATCAAGTTTTCTTTGTTTAGATGCTCAGTGACTTTCCAAAAACTGAGTAAAATTCCAAAAATTTCACTGAGCTGCATGCTATTAAAAATCAATTCCCTCTTCCCTGTGTAACTGAAGCACATCTTACTCTGAAAAAAGGACCAAGCACTATTGATGGCTGAAGAAGAATATAATTCAGCGCTCTGACTTGACAGACAAGAAATGTATTCCCGTAAGCCTCAGGAGGAAACCCAGTTTACATAGGTGCTAGTTTACAGGTTTATGTGTTCACAAGATGGCAAAGGGAGAAAGTATCTGAATTTAAAAGCTAAGACAACTTCACTCAGAGACAATGAGAAAACACAGTTTTGGAAAGGCTGAACCTCGGACTGTCAAAGAATTTAAATCTACGGTTCATGGCCAGGGGTTCTCATAGAGCTGAATCATAAATAAGATTTCACAGGGATCCAAGCGAGGTCCAAATATTAAATACATCACTAACGACAATCAGTCTGTCTGAGCTAGTGTCTACACGCACAAATGAGTTTGGCTCTTTGATGCGCATGAAAATCATTTTAGTTCTGAGAACAGATTAAATTCACAAATGTCTTTCCCTCCCCTACATATTGCCAAACAGGCTCAACTGATTTTCACCCCCACTATGTGGACATAAGGTAAATAATTGTGTGTATATTGAAAACACAAAGGAAAAGGCAATAATTCTTGAAGAATTTGAATAAGGCTAAGCCGGAGCCGGAAGTACTGTTGCTATGAGAATAGGAAGAACCAGTGAGAAAATGTGATCAGTGTCATTCGCTATAACATAGCAACTGGTCTAGGTCATGACACCAAGTACTATTCTTAGTTTCTTCATCTTTAAAACTGAATCACAGTATTTCTCATTTGCTTCATAGAAGCATCTTCAAGAATAAAGCAATACACTGGACCCCAGGAATAAAAGGAGCTTTGTGATGCAAGATTTTATATTTTGCTACTATTTTCATATCAAGATTTTTAAATCATAGTTTAGGTTTATACACCACCCTTCATCCGATGTGCAATGCCCCCCTAAAAAGGAGTACATTTAGTCTGCTAAAAAAAAAATTCAAAAGATAAAATAGCCAATTTTGCTAACAGTAAAGAAAAATTCAAATTAGGTTTTAAAGCAAGGTAAACATTTTCACCAATTGAAAATAAGGTAAAATTCAGTTTTATCAAGAGTGCAGTAGAACTGATATTGTCACACATTATTAGAGACCTTGTCATTAGCTTCGGTCATTTAGGAAAGACATTCGGGCATAAATATCCAAAGTTCCTTTAAAAAACCCGCAAATACAAAAGAGGCTTTAAGTGCAAGATGTCCGGCAAAGGACAATTTATAGTAATTGAAAAACTGGAGGCAGTTCTAATACCTTCTAATAGCATGATTGAGCAAGTTATAATACAAACAGAATTCTGATTATACTGCCAATATTGTGCTCATTTTCCAAGAAGCAATGCAGAAAAATCCTTATGTAAACCTTCAAAGTGAAACACAATTAAATTATGCAAAATGGCATGTACGACATTACCTTAACCCTGTGAAAAGATTACTATGAATAAAGACAAAATGGAATATGAAAAAAAAAATCATAGTCGCTAGGTTAAAAGAGTGGGATATTTTGCTTTTTTAAAAGAAGTTGAACTCTCAAATCAAAGAAAGAAGGGAAAAAAAGATCTCAAAACTCAGAAATAGGCTAGAAGTCACTGCCTTATCACAAAAACACCGAAAACCAAAAACAACCTATCTTCGTAAAGGCCCAGCCGAAAAAAACGCAAATCTAACCTGAAGACTGTCGGCTTATTCAGGTAAAGTCACTGACGGATTTGCGCTGAAGCGCCGGGCTGGATTTAGTTA
>NW_006431920.1:7846219-7850839 GCF_000325575.1 Pteropus alecto | reverse complement strand
AGGGAAACGAGAAAGGGAAAGTTTGAGCTTCTGAAGAAAGGCTTGAAAAGTTAAATATGTTTCGTCTGGGAAAAAAGATTGAGAGGTGATCTCATTTCAGTGTTTGGGTACCTGCGGCAGATAACCCAGACCTGTCCTGTTCACTCAGGAGCAAGAGGAAACTGCAGAAGGCAAAGGGTTACATTAGAAAGATCTCCTCTCAAAGATAATTATATGTTAATTCCAGTTTTAGTCCGAATGACAGGATTACAGTCCCCTCCCCATCTGTAATCCGGAGAGGATAATGCTTGCCACATACATTTTAATGGCTATAACATCTGTAAAATACTTTGAGCTCTTCAGATGAAAGATGCCATGTGAATGCAAAGAATTATTGTTATTATTTTTGTCTCCTGGCTTCCCTACTGGTACGAGTTTCCTTGTGACATGTAGAGGACCCCTCCAGCCAGCCAGCTCCTCTGTAACAAGTCATCCCAGTGATATTTTAAATCCTTCACGTGGTTCTGATCGTACCCAGAATGAGAGCAGCTGAAATGCTGATTGCTTGTCTTGGAGGAAGTAGAAGTTAGTCACAATACCCCTTTAGGGCTCAGGGGTCAAAGTTTTTCCTAACATCCACTTGAAGGCTCATGTCCAGGTCTCACAGTGGAGGCATGTTTGATGGGTCTTGTGTTTCTATTTATTTCCTTTGAACAGCATCATCTGATGGCAGAGCTTTGGGCACTTATGCTCCTTTCGCAATTTCTTTTTTTAAAGTTCATTCAGATTCAACTAACACCTATGATGTCCCTTCTCAATGTATGCCTGGCACTGTTTACAGATGTTTGACACGTACTATTTCATTCTTTAAATAACTTTTTTCTCTATTAAGTAGAAATACATGCTTCTGATTTAACAAGATGCAGAGAAGTTTAAAGAAGCAAATTTTTTTTAAAAAACCCTATAATTCTAATAGTCAGAAAAACAATCACTATTGATGTTATGCTATAATTCTTAGTTGTTTTACTTTTTTACCCTCGTGTAAGTGTGCGTGCGTACCTATCTTTTTACCCACTTAATGTTATTTTGTAAACATTTCCCCACGTTATTAAATTTTCTGAACAAACGCAATGGGTCAGTGTAGCATAATATTCCATCTTGTGGAAGGGCCGTGAATTTTACACCTTACCTCACCTAATTTTTATAAAATCTACAATTCAGATGAATTAAATAATCAATGGATTATATGCATAAGATATTTATATTGGATCTTTCACAATATACTTGGTCTTCAGAATAACCCTATGAGACAGAAAGAGCAGCTAGTTGTAGCATTTTATAGCTAAGGAGGAAGACGCAAAGGGGTGAAGTCTCTGGTCCAGGTTCATACACTCAGGAAGCTGAAGAACAGAATCCAGGCCTAATGACAGAGTCCTCATTCCAGATCTTCCCTAGGTCACCCTGCTTGCCCTCAGTGAAGCCGCCAAATAGTGAACTCCTGCATTATCCTATTGGTCTCCATGTAGGTTTCCCTCTCAAATTGTGCTGATAGAGTGGAGAGCAAAAAATGGCCCTTAAATAAGAGAAGGTAGATAATTTCTAAGGTTTTTGCAAAAGATGCCCTCTCTTTCATTTCTAAATGCCTGCATACACTCAACATATTTATTGCCCTTTACATTCACAAAGCTCTTTTTTTTATAAGCTTGTTGTTTCTCATCTGATTTAACCTTCTGAGCCAGGCAAGTCAGGAAATATGGTCTCTACTTCACTCGTGATAAAAATTGAGGTCCAGAGATAGCCAGTGACTTTCTGAGGCCACCTGAGTGACGCTGCAACTCACTCAATCTGCTGACCCCTGGTCCGCTGCTATTCCCACTACCCACCATATTGTTCATGATTTACATTTATTTCTTGCTTTCCAGTATTTTTATTGCTGTCGATTTTATTCAACTTTTTTTCCTTCCCCCAACAACAATTTTCTGGCTCTTGTGTCTCGAACTAGTTTCACCCCATTTCTTCCCCAAAATTCTTCCAGAGTTCCTAGTAACAGCGCTGTTGATTTGAATAGAAAAATAATTTTTCTTTCTGAAAACTCTGCAGATCTCCATGAAAAGGTATGTCAAAGTAACTAATAAATGCTGAGGCCTTTCGATATGCTAGACGCTGTGGCAAGGCTTGGTGTATATTATCTCGTTTAATTCTCTAATAGCTCTCAGAGGTGGATTCTGTTATTTTGCATGTCATTTTACAAGTGGAACTAATGAAGCTTAAAAGGATAAATAACTTAAAGAAGCAAGATGTTGGAACTCAAAATGAAGCCATCTAAGCCTAGCAATCACACTCTGCTTGTCCACAGTACAACTCTTAAAGTATGTTTTTCTAAACGTGCTTTGCTTAGCCTCACATAAGAAGTAAATAGTGATAAGATTCTCTCCCCATCTCCCATTTAAAAAAAAACTGAGGCAGTATAGTGGCTTTACTAATAGAATCATGTCCCTCGATTAAACGAACATGCATTTAATTAACGATTTACATTCTGCAAACCAAAAATCTAGCTAATAAAAAAATTGGTATCACTCAACCGAAATATCACCAAGAAGCAATTAAGTAGGTCCATGCAGATTGGAAAACTCTCAGCTACCAGCACACACACAATTCTTTCCTTCCCTACCTCACCCCTGCCTCCCAGTTTCAATCACCATAACTATAACATTGACAGACACATTCTCATAGTTTGTTTTAGACCGGTTCAGAAATCAGCAATAAAGAAAGGAAGTGGCTGGGAAAGTCTAAAAATGGGTAGCTGAGAAATACAAGAATATAAGTTGTATTCTACAATCAAAATGTTCTTAATAGCCTTGTTTACTGGTGCTATAGTTCCTGAGTTCAATGTAAGAAATGGTATGAAACTTTAGCACAAGTTTCTATTTTAGTTAAGTAGGAATATATAAACAAGAACAATTGGAAGAATTAGAAGAATAATTGCGAAATAAATGAGGTCATAGGGTAATTTCCATCTTTGCAAGGAGAACTAACAGTCATTCCTTCTTTCCTTTTCCATCCCAGTGCTGACCCAAATGATTTGCCTTCTTAACTCCATGGGCCTGGATGATTTGAAACTACCTTCCAACTATTTCTCTGCTCCAGACCTCACTCCGTTCCCATCAGCCCTGAGCATCAAATATTAACGCATCTTCTGATTCCTAATCTCTTGCCTGACAATCCATCCTTCTACTGTCTGTAGAATTATCTTCTCCAAGTATAAAACTGATCCTCTCACGCCCCAGGCTCAAAATTTCCAATGTTTCCCTCATTTTATAAATCCCGACAGCCATATGTCACCCTACAGGCCTCTGGCCAATCTCTTCTCCCAGCGACTCCAACTTTAATTTATGGGCATGCTATTCAAATGAGATTATGACTCAGTAGGTCTAAGATGGGGCCCGAGAGTCTGAACTTCTGACAAGCTCCTAGGTGAAGCCAGGGCAAGGGATCTCTAGACAATCTATTTCTTCAACTCACATTTACCCTTCGATCCACTGTGATCTGACTCCTACCCACCTCCATGCCCTGGCAAAGTCACCAATGACTTTATATCTGTCAAATCTAATACATATGTTCTAACATGATGACCTTTTGAAGATATATTCAGTTTACTATTCCCTTTGTGAAACTCCTACCTTGACTTCTATGACTCCACTCTACCTTGGTACTTTTTCTCGTACTCTGACCATCCATTCTTAGGCTGTACAACTAGCTCCTCTTCCGTCTTAGTCTGATTGGGCTGCCATTACAAAATACCATAAGCTGAATAGCTTAAACAACAGAAAATTATTTCTCGCAATTCTAAAGGCTAAAAGTCCCAGCTCAACATCCCACAGGGTCAACTTTTGATGTCAGGTCTCTTCCTCACTTGCATATGGCTGACTTCTTGCTGTGTCTTCACATGACTTCCCTTGGTACGTGCAAGTAGAGAGAGAGAAATCTCTCTTTCTCTTCCTTTTCTTACAAGGACACCAGTCTTGTTGGATCAGGACCCCACCCTTGTGACTTCATCTAACCTTAATTATCTCCTAAAAGCCCTGTTTCAAAAAACAGTCATATTTGGGGTTAGTACTTCAACATATGAATTTTGTTTTACGGACAGTTCAGTCCGCAGCATATTCCTTTGTTTTATCTTCAAAAGTTCACATCCTCCCCGAGTTTTGTTCTGTGCCTTCTCTCTTCATTTCTCATGCCCTTTCTGGATAGTTTCGTCCACGCTCCTGGCTTCAGCTACCACCTACCAGAGAGAAGCTGGAGCACCATCTCATAAGTGTCTATATTTTTTGAGCATCTGTGCATTTACATATCTGTATCCCTTTTTTAAATGATGACATTCTTGAAAATAGAGACTGTGTCTTATGTCTTTGTATCTCTAGGTCCTAGCCCAGATAAATGAATGAGTGAGCAAATGTATGAATAAATGAATGGCAAATTCTACTGGAATAATGGTTCAAACGAGGTTCTTACATTTCATTGGATCTATATTATTCTCTTAAGTCTCTTTAATATATACAGTTTTCTACTCTTTTAGTTTATGCTATATATTTATTGAAGAAACTAGATTATTTCTCCTGTAGAATTCTTATATCCTAAATT
>NW_006431920.1:7766083-7846162 GCF_000325575.1 Pteropus alecto | reverse complement strand
ACTCATAGTTAGGTAAGTTTATGTCAAGAACTATGAAGGGCCTGAGATTTTATCCTACTTGCAAGCTAACAGGTCTTAGTTCATGGATGCTGGGAAAAGACACAAGACTCCTATGTCAGTGACAAAGGGCAATTACTACTCACAGCAATAACAGTAAACAAAGTACGAGCATTTGTTCTGATTCCCAAGTCCCAATTCCCACAAAATGACACAAAATAAAAGCTGACAAGCTTTCCAGGTGATGCTAATGTACAGCCAGGTTTAAGAACCATTGAATTAGAGGCTTGATTGGATTCAATAAAATGTAGCTGCTCCATTATTTGTCTTTATATCCCCAATGCTTAACAGTGTGCCCAACACCAAGTTAGTTCTCAATAGATAATAATACCTAATATTTATTGAATATTTAATATATATCCTAGGCATCTTATACATTTTAATACTTAATCCTCCCAATAATCCCTTGAATTAAGTACTAATGCCATTGTTTCTCCCTTACATCTAAGGTAATGAGGTACAAACAGGTTAAATAACTTGCCCAGAGCTGAAGTTCAAGTTCAGGCTTCAAGGTACATACTTATCGACTACACCTAGGTCTGGACAGGACTATAAAATGAATGAATAAATAAATGAATGAACTTCCTAGTTTCCTTGAGCAAATGATCGCTTTGTTGTATTAAATAAACTCACAAATAAGGGATACATTGCCTCTTTCTTCTATTCATTTTTTAAATTAAATTTGTTGGGGTGACACTGATTAATAAAATTATATAGGTTTTAAGTGTACAATTCAACAATATGTCATATGTACATTACACTGTGTGTTCACCAGCCAAAGTTAAATTTTCTTTTGTCGCCATATATATGACCCCTTTTACCTTTATCTGCCTCCCCACTCCCCGCTTCCCTCTGGTAACCACTAAACTGGTGTTCGTATCCACAAGTCTGTTTGCTTGTCATGTTCTTTTTTTGCTTTTAGGTTTATATTCCACGTGTAAGTAAAATCATATGGCTCTCAACTTTTTCTGTCTGACTTATTTTGCTTAGCACGATAATCTCAGGATCCATCCATGTTGTTGCAAATAGCAGTATTTTATCTTTGCTTATGGCTGAGTAATATTTCATTGTATATCTGTACCACATCTTCTTTATCCAGTCATCTATCAAAGGATACTTCGGTTGTTTCCATGTCTTTGTCACCATGAATAACGCTACTGTGAACATGAGGTGCATATATCTTTTTAGATAAATATGTTCAATTTGGGAGGATTGCTGGGTCATATGGTAATTCTATTCTTAATTTTTTGAGGATACTCCAAATTGTTTTCCATAGTGGCTATATATGTTACCTCTTTCTCTTCCCTGATTGCTAAACTTGGAAAGACTTTAGTCTACTCCAATATTTTTCACAGATAAGGAAATTAAAGTAAAAATGAAATGAAATAAAATGATATGCCCACGTTACTTAGCTAATTAGTGGCAGAGCTAGAACTGGAACGTGAGTATCAAAGCGTTACATACAGATGAGAATTTGGTAAATACTTTGAGTTGATGAAGTGTTGGAAAACAAATATAGCTTTTGTTTTCTTTGAAAATAAATTATTCCGATTTAACTGAAAAAAAAAAACACGTGCTGGAGTTCAGAAAAAGCAAAATGTTTTCAGTGCATATGGTTCTTACCTCAATGACTTCTTTCCTGTTCCTCTCAGAGGTGGTCGGTATGTGAAAGAAAGGCTGTGGACACCAGTCCTAGGAGATGGTCACATCACTGGCCTCCATCAGTCCATCTCTTTGGTCTGAAAAGCAAAGAAGTAAAGAGAACTCAAAGGGAGCAGCATTTACTCACCCGCACTCACCCTATGAGCATTCACAGAAAGGAGCTAAATGACTTCTTTCCTGTTCCTCTCAGAGGTGGTCGGTATGCGAAAGAAAGGCTGTGGACACCAGTCCTAGGAGATGGTCACATCACTGGCCTCCATCAGTCCATCTCTTTGGTCTGAAAAGCAAAGAAGTAAAGAGAACTCAAAGGGAGCAGCATTTACTCACCCGCACTCACCCTATGAGCATTCACAGTAAGGATGCCTCCTGCATTCAAGATTCTATTTGAATACCGTGTATTCAAATGTAAAACATGTGTAGTTCATCTTCACAGAGAGTGTTCAAGAGCATCACAGGCCATAGGCCACTTTTGGAGACAATATTTTAAAAATAAAAACTTACGCTGACTTTGTATGTTGGCTGTCAGCCATTTCTTTTTTTATTTGTCCCTCCTCCATTACTAAGAAGGGGCATAGGAGGCAGATTTTATTTCTTGGAGGAATAGGACTAAAAATATACTTTCTCTTTTACTTAGTCAGTCATTGAACAAATATTGTTTTGAGCATCTAATATGTTGTACTGTATTAGATGGAGGGCATCCAAACAGTGAACAAAGATATGGAACCTATAATCTTCATGAGGTTATAGTTAGAGAGAAGACATTAATCAAATAACCTCATAAGTACATAATAGTAAATTATATTAAGTGCTATAAAAGAAAAAAAAGGAAGAATGAGATAGTTTCATAGAGGAAATCTAATATAGAAACCTAAGACAAGGCCGTCTGACACTTAACCTGATACCAACACTGGCGATCTTAGCCATAGCAAATAGAATATAATGAACAAGGCAGAAATATTTGAGAGACTTCTACATGCAATGCATTAAACTAGGTTGTCAACAAATGATATCACCAAAATTATGAGGCATTTGGTAAATGAATTAGAAAGGAGTAAGGTGACAGTGGAGTATGAGATTCACTCATACGACATTGAATTATTTTGGGTGGAACAATTAGACACCGGGTTTGTTCTCAGGTGTATCCATTGTGCCATGCCTTGTGCTTGGTCTTCAAGAGCAGACTCCAAGGATCAAGTCCTCTGAATTTCACAGTGTCTCTGAGTCACCTGTCTAGGTCTCATGAAGGTCTCGTCTTCTCAGGTCAACAGCTACCCTGAGAAGTCCACATGAAATGATAGGCCCAGAATAACCCTGGGAAAATGAGTGGAAACAAATATGGATGCCAATTCCATGTAAAATCCGGTAGTACCCGTGTAATTTCACCACATTACTCGCCGTAGCAAAATAATAACAAACAGTTGCCTGCGACGTGCTGATTTGCAATACTAGGAAAGCATGTAACCTGAAATATTAAAATGCAATTATTAAATAACTAAGTTCATTCAGCCACAGATATTAATCGATGTCACTATTCCAAAGCACACAACATGATTAAACTGGCCGTGGCTGGCCAATATGGTGTTCTCAAATGTCTTCACAAGGGGTTTTGTAAAGACAGACCAGGCAGTTATTGTGGGTGACAATGAATAATTAGTCTATTGAGGACCCCTCCTTTTTTCTGAAAACAGAACTTGCTTTCTTTGGGGGAACTGTTTCTCCCCACTCATTTATTCCCTCTTTCTATTAATTAGGTTCAAAGGATTGCTGCCATTTTCTTTCATGACTCCCTGCCCTGGACATTGTCATTGTCCTTAAGATGGGCTTATGACTCAGTCTGAACCAAGCATACTTCTTCAACCTCCTGGTCATAATCACGTGTCTAGGAATTGGGCAGATAACCCAGAACAAGGCCATCTGATGGTCCTGAGATTTTTTGACTGTTGCTAGGAGAAAATTTGCTTCCTTGTAGATGGCAATGCTAGTAAGATATGATCCAAAGAGCTGTTGGTAGCAGCCACGGTTCTAGCTTCATGGAGAACACTGGTCTACAGAGAGAAACAAAGGTGACACAAGGAGTTGGAGTTGAATTTCTGCCTCTGAAAACCAATGGGGTCTGGCTGAAAACGTGATCCATCACTTGTTAAGATGACTGGGATAAACCCATTCAAGGTGCATGTAGATATGAGTAACTAACATAACACAGCACCCCTGCCTTTACCAACTACACACGTGAGAAATGGTCATCTCTTTCTCTGAACCACTAGACATCTTTGAGAGATTCCTATAAGAGAAAAAAATATAAAAGGGGCTTGAGAGCACGATAGAGAACGAGTAAAATTACTTTCAAAGATGCATGGTGTCTCATGATATCAGGCAATGTGACTTTCGATTTGGATTGTGAAGAATGAGTAGAAGTTTGCCAGGCAGACAGTATTCTAATTGAGGGAAAGGCACTTGTCAAACCTTAAGAGCACATCCAGGGAATTTCAAGAAAGCATATGTGGCACTTCAATTTACAAACTACTTTCCTCTCAGGATAAGGAGGTCAGAATTTTTTTAACTGATGAAAAAGCCTGCATTATAATGAACATCGGCAATAGCAGCAGTTAAAGCTGAGTCCTTTGATTATCAAAAGCTATTCTGCACCAAAGAACATAATGAATTTGATCCAGTTCAAACTCGAAAAAAACTTGTCTCAAGGCACTGTCTTCACCTACAGTGATAAAACTGTGAATAAGGTCCAGTCCCTGGAGTTCCCAAAGGGACCACATAACAAATATGTAAATAAGCCATATAAAGGAAGAGGCCATTCCCTCTACATGGAAAATCAGTCAAAATGCCTGGAGAAGAGAGAGTTTAAGGTGGTATTTGAAATAATGGTAGAATTTCCTCAAGCAAGAATGGATTAGAACAGAAGTTCACCAAGTGTGGCCTGGGGACTGGTGGGGGTCCCTCAGGTCTTTTTAATTGATCCATAATCATAAAAATACTAAGACATTATGTGCCTTTTTACTTCTCATTCTCTCATAAGGGTACAGTAGAGTTTTCCAGTGTACATTTTAGAAATTCGTATAATTCAGGGAACTGATATTTTTTTAATGACCATTGCTGATGTTCCAAAATCATGAATGGATAAAAGAAAACTTTACATTGCGAGACATACCAATGCATTTTGAAGTAACAACCTATGAAAAGTTTATCAGCGTGGTTTTAATTCCAAATAGCAATAACCATTATGAAATTACAATTTGTCAAGTTTTGGTAGAGTATCACAGAAAATTATCCAGTATTATCTTAAAAGGCTTTTAAAATAACTCTCCCTTTTCCAACTACATTTATGTGTGAGATCAGATTTTCTCAATATACTTCAACTAAAACAATATATCCCAGCAAATTGGAAAGTTGAATTTAGCTGTCTTCTATTAAACCAGTTGTTAAAGAGATTTATTCAAATGTAAAACAATACCCATCTTCGCATTCAATGTTTTTATGTTGGAAAATACAGTTATTTTCACACACATGTTATGTCACCACGTGTTATGAGTTGAATTGTGTCTCCCAAAAAAGATGCTGAAGTCCTAACCCCCAGGACCTGTGACGATGATCTTACTCGAAAATGGAATCTTTGCAGATGATCAAGTTAAGATGAAGTGATTAGGGTGAGCTTTGATCCAATATGACTGGTGTCCTTATAAAATGAAATTTAGACACAAAAACAGATATATATAGTGGGAAGATGATGGGAAGACACAGGGAGAATGTTATCTGCACGCCAAGGAACACTCGAGGCTCCCAGAAGTTGAGAGAGATGAGAAACAGATTCTTCCTCATAGTCCTCAGAAGGAACCAACGTTGCCTATATGACTTCAGACTTCTAGTCTACGATACTGTGAAACCATAAATTTCTGTTGTTAAGCCACGTTGTAACAGCAGCACCAGAAAACTAATACAACATGTAATTGGTTTATTATTTTTAATAAATTTATAATTTTGTTAATTTCTCAATTTTAACTCATCATATGATACATACTGATAGACTAAAGCACAGAAACGAAAGCTCTTTGAGCATTCAATAATTTTTAAGAGTGAAAAGGAATCTTGAGACCAAAATGTTTGAGGACCACAGGCTTAGAGGATGCTTAGTAAAGGGACAACATAAGCAAAGGCAGGGGCTCCCGAATGCCAGTCCCCTGACAGCTACGTAAGAAAAAAACAGACTCCAGGGTCTTCCCCATACTCACGGAATCTGAGTCACCAGAGTTCTTTTCTAGGAAACCATATTTCTAACAAGCTCCCCAGCTAATTCTTATATGGACTGTAAGGTTCAGAGGCAGACATGCCTCAAATGAGAAGTGTTTCAGCCAACTCCGTGCTTTGCAGGAATAGAGATGCACTCGAGTTAGCTCAAGTAATAGGGGAGTTTACTGCACAAATACACTGGGCATCACTGGGTAATCTGTTCTCTCACAAAACAGGTACTGGGATCCCCATCTCAAAAAGAATTGGGGGTCACAGTATCTCTAGGAATGCCAGCAAAAAGTTTGTGTCTCTTTACTCTACGTTCTGCCTTCAGTATGACTAAGCTTTATGACACCATGGGACTCCATACACTCCACAGTCTGCTTCCTTTTCTCCCTCCTCCAAATAACTGCTTCTTACTTCTGGCTGAACATGGCTTTGGCTTATGATGCCTCGCATTCACCTTAAGGCAACTTTTCATCTTCTGTTTTATTGCCAACTGGCAGACTCCTTTGTCTTTCTTAATTTCAGTCCCTGAGGTAGAAAACCCGATTGGTCCAGTTTGTCTCCTAACACCAAGTCATGCTCAAATTTGCTAGAGAGCCTATGGCTTTGCTGTCCTGGAATTAGATGCCCATATCTGGTTTAATAATCTGTGAACACAGGGCCTAAACAAACAAGGTATAAAACATGAGAGCCAATTCACAGGCACTGTAGGCTGGGTCTTATTCCCTTAGACAGAGCTATGGGCAAAACAGGTATTGCAATTATTATCTTCAGAACAATTTTTGGCATTGCTCTTGTAATTCCAAAAAACTTTGGTTTAAAATATTTTTAAGATAACTGATTTGACCAACTCAGATGGATTTTGGGACATAATCATGACCCTAACTAAACCGATGGATTGCTTGAAGATAATCATGATGCTGGTGATGGGACTTCGAGATCCCAGAAATATTATCTTTGCATTTCTCTTTGACCCTCTAATTTACCCACTATTCATTTGCTAAATAATTCTAGTTCTCATTGTCTTCTTCTTCTTTTTTCTTCATTCTTTCTTACCCAACCCTCTGTCTTCTTCCCCCTCCTTCTTTGTTCTACCTGCCTTGTGGTCTTAGATTTAAAAAGGAGTAAAAGGAGGAAGGGGAGGAAGAAGTAAAAGGAGGAGGAGGAGGAAGAGGAGGAGGAGGAGGAGGTGAAGTTGTTCAAGGCACTTTCTAACTCCTTTAGTTTTATATTAGGGTTTGATTGGGTTCTTGGACAGTTTTATGTAATGGCTTTGTTCTTTTGCTTTTTTAAAGAAGGAGAAGCATGCAAATATTTAAGTATTTATCATAAATTTAATAACCACTGGGTATTTCAATTATTTGGGTTGTCACGTTAGAAGCAAACTGTAATTGTTGAAACAGGGCAGATCGCCTTTCTTTGTGTATTGGTACCCATGGATTTCGGCACGTGAGATAGTTTAGTTTTGTGTTTGGGTAAATTGTGTGTATATCATTGTATAATTTTTTCTGTGTTTGTGTATATATGTTTGTAGTTTTCTTGGTATGTGTGTGTGTGTCTTTCAATTGAACAAAATTGCATTGCTTTCTTATGCTGTACTGTATATTTTTCATTTGTTGCTCTGAATTAAAAGAAGACAGTTTCTATTTTGACTAAATTGTTGGATTGCTCAAAAAACAAGCAGAAACATCTCCAAGATTTTGTTGAATCCAATTAGTTATATGCAAGTCGTAATACATCTGATTCTTATTATAAGCTTTTGTGTTTTCTCCAATAAATCAGTTGAAACTAAGTGACTGTGACATTTGACCTACATAGTGAAGGTGTAGATTTAAATTTGCATGTTTTATTGTTCTTTGCCTTTTACATGTTAATGTTTCTCTTAGGACACTTCTAAAAAATTAATGTGCATTTTTGTATGTATGATAGCATACAAAAGTATAGCATATCAACTCTTCTTTAGGCAGGAACATTATTAATTCAAGGTTATTTAAATCAACTCATGTTTCCAACTCAACCAACTTATTTATTTGTAACAGAAAATATTAGCCCGCAAAACTCAAAGTTGAGGAATGTGAAAAACTTTAGGAGAGGTTTGTTCAAGGTTTCGGCCCCATTTCCCTCAGTTGTTTAGAATCTGCCTCATCCATCTGCTGCCTCTGTCTTCAGCTAACCTTCTTTCATGGTAGCAAAATGGCCTCAGATTAGAAGTGAGAATTTACATCCTCCCAACCATTGAATAAAGGTTATCAGTTTCTCCCTTAAGGACCTACTCTAATTATGTGTCCACCTCCAAACTAATCCCAGTGGCCAAGAAAATAATGTGTATTGATTGACTTAGTCCTAGTTGGATTATATTCAAGTGAGCTTTCTCCCTCATGATAGCAAAATGGCAATAGTAATTCCAGGCCTCAAATCCATAGACTATCCTTTAGAAGAGAGACTATTTCTAATTCAGCAACTATTAAACAAAAGACATGAACTTCACCCTGTTGGTCACATGCCCACCTGTGACCACTCACTATAGCAGCCAGTGAAGCAGAATTATTCTAGGGTCCGGCCTTTAGAGTCTACCCTAGAAGCTATAGATGGGGGTCAACCCTACTCAAACCAAATGCAGCTATGCAATCAGCAATGCCTGACATACCAAGAACCACCTCACTGCAAGAGGATACCATCTTCTTCCTCCTCTATTCCATGGGCACCTCTCCCAAAATTCATGCTCCCTTGAAGAACACAGCCTTCCTAGATGTACAGGACTATTTTTTACCCAAAGTTTAATTTAAGTCGAGTTGACTGTAAAGAAACCTGCTGGAGAAAGGTCGGTATAAACACATTTACTCTACTTTTTTTAAGTCTGATCATTTTTTGCAAATTATAAAAGAAGACCATTCAAGGCACAATTCCCCAGACATGCAATTACTTTTAACTTGTATTACTTTTTTTCAAATACTTTCTACCTATACACAGCTCAATGTTAAACTTTTTGTTTATTCCCGTGTCTAAAATGTGGGCCTTGCAAAGCATGTAATAAAACCTTAAACACATCTCACAATCAGGCCATGCTCCAGCATTTATGTTTTTAAAATCAGACTCTTGTGAATTCTCCAAGAAGTCCAAGAAAATTGTGAATTGCTTTCTTGAGTATTCTCACAGGTGCACCAGAAAGTGTCCAGGCAGCAGACTTGGAGGTGCCAGATGGAGGGACAAAAATTCACTCTCCAACCAAAAAAGATATTCATCCAGGGAACCTGCTAGTAAAATGGTCTGGGTAATGCCTTCTTGACCTACGTGAGCAGAGAAGGCATCCCCCCACCCCATGTTTTCAGTCTCCCCTTCATTTTCCAACAACTGAAAAGTTTTGCCAGGAGCACCAGAGAAAGAAAAATATTCTATCTGTAGCCAGGTAAAATATTTATGATAAAACTCAAAGCTTTCAGAAACTTTCCATTCATACATATCTTCATAATTAGAAGAGATGTTAAAACATTTGAAAAATGAAGTTTTTGAACGTACTACACTTTCATTTTCAAAATAGTTCCCACGTAATCAAGTTTAGACTTTTTAGATCAACTTAAAGTTTCATAGGAAACGTGTTTTCTAGAGACCTCATTAGCTGGCATTTTTCCTTAGGGGTCAAATAATCACAATACAGTAAAGTATGATATTGTATGGGAAAATTTTTTGCTTCTGAAAGCCAAATATTAAAAACCAAAATCAGTATGTATTAAAGGTGATCATGGAAGAGTATTAAAGAATGCCTGACTCAACCAGTTGGCCATTCAAAGACAACCTCTGTGACCCTCTCCCTCCCTTGCCCATGACCTTTCTCTATTCAGTTTAACAATCACAGTTTCCTGTGCATCCATAACCATTACATTCTCTCTTCCATTCTCCAGAACCACCCTGTGTAATATCTCTTTTCATGTTTGTTTTGAAAGCTAAAAATTGTGTTTTTTATATGCTGCATTTCCTACATGGCATGCATGTGGTATGATGTGTGATTGAAAGTTTCAACTAATCCTTACTGTTGTACAGGTGGGTAAGAAGCAGAAACTGATTGCTGGAAAACCGCAGCCCAAAAGTACATGTGTTTATGCATTTAAATGTTTCTGAAAATTGAGGCTAGGTTATTATTCCCATTTCCATTTTGGTGGAAATGATTAAATCATTCCATCCTGATGATTGTTGTGTTGCTAAGTAAACTTTTCTAGTGTCGTTGTTATTTGTCTTAATTGGTTCTGAAAGGCTAATCTAGTTTCTATTTGTAAGAAATTTCTGGAAGTTTCTTTCAGTCTCATGAAACATCCTAAAAAGTGGAAAATTTAGGAGCAGAAAATGCCATAGGTCTCCAAAGTGAAAGGGAATGAGGGCCCAAAATACCTCCTCTCCAGGGTTCACAGAAAAATGAAAGAAAGATATAGGAATCAGATATTTGGACATCAAAATATTAGCTTTACTGCTCATAAAGAAAATGAAGAAGGAGAAGGAAACAAAGCTAGATGGGAGAATGTGGCTTTAAAGTTACAACTAAAAGTGTTGATACTTCACCTTTGAATTTAACAGTCTTGTCCTTTTTTTTTTTTGGTCTCTAGAGCTGGGTAAATACAAAGCTCCTGGCCAGCAGCAGACCAAAATGCACCATCTCTGCAGGGTAATAGATATAGAAAAAGAAGAGAGCGACAGAGACAGAGAAACAGAGAAAGAAAAAAAAATGGCTGTATCCTGTTCTTCCTCTGGATAGCCCCTTTTTCTCCCCTAAAGGTAAATGAAAGTGGGGCAGTGAGAAACAGTGGCTTTCCTCTAACCTATGCCCCTCACATCATGGAAACAAGAAGTAGTGCAAAAGGAGGTCCTCATCCTAATACCTCACAAACATGACGAGAGATTTTTCTTGTCCGAAAAGACCTGAATGCAACCAAAATGTCACCAAGACTGGCAGTGTACTCACTCTGAGAAATTCCAATAAAACAGAATTATGAAAAGAGAAAACGAAGTCAAGAAGCAATAAAAAAAATGACAAAGGAGCCAAAGAACTCACAAAATATCGTAATGTTCACTACAAAGTGATTTCGCCTGTTGTCTAGCATCTCATCACGGTCACTCTCCACCTGGGTATTTAACCTCAATGTCTCCAATAAGAAAGTCATGAAACTGACGCTGGCGAGTAGATGTGGCTCAGAGGATGCTGAGGGGGAGGCTGGCTCTCCCTCCCTCCCTCTCTCCTTCCTCCCCTCCCTCTCTCTCTTGGCGGTAGACATGAAAGCAATCAGGATGAGGTGAGGAAGACTAAGTCAGGGCACACAGGCATCTCAAGTACAGAGGCCCTTCTCTCCACATGGGAAAGAGGCTGGGCTGGCTTCTGGAAAGGCTGAGACTGAGAAAAGTGGACTCTGGTTTCAGCAGAAGAACAGACCAACCTTGATGGCAATTAACTCTCATAGATTAAAATACCAGTTTCCTTCAACAAGAACTCAGTGAGAAGGCCATGTGGCCCCAGTTTGGAAGAAATGGGAAAAGAAAACCACTGAGAGCTGGAAGAACGGGCTCTCCAAAAAGCACAAGGAGGTCAACACATATCTAAGAGTGTGTCCTCTTAAATCCCTCTAAGGCTTAAAAGTATAGAGAGGGAAATAGTAAAATAATAATTTGGGGCTCTTGGTTTCCAGTTCAAAAAGATGAAATATTGAAACATGAAACATTTGCCAAAACTGAATTTCCTAATTATTTTTATTTCCTTGGCCTTTAAGCCATTTCAGGGAACAATAACCCGCAAATAATTTTCGTTTAAAAAAATGTAGAATCACAGAGCTTTCAGCACTCAAAAGTTCAGTTCAGAAGAGAACACTGAAGTCTGGAATGACGATCTGGAGAGAAGGTCTCACTTTTCTCATTTCCCATAGCTCATTCTTCCAGTGTCTCCTCGACTCCTTGCAGGACGTTGCTCTTTCGGCCACGCGACCTCAGAAGATGTACCCAGGCCCTCACCCGCACGAAGGCACACCCTCCGTGAGGCCCTGGGCATGAAAGCCCGATTGTCTTCAAGCATCGTTTCCAGATTATCCCAGGCAGAGACCACACACTGAATTTTCCCTATGCCCAAGGAAGAAATACTTGTGCAAGGAAGTGAGATATTGACTTAGTTAAGTGGTTTTTTTTTTTTTTTTAATTTATTTATTTTTCTTCTTTTCCTGACAAATTTACTAGGAGGTTTAGAGTTTTCTCTGATGTGGTGTACAAGAGAATGAGACCGGTTTCCGAAAGTCACATGTTAAAGGCAGCTTCCGGATGGACTTCATTGGCCTGCCTTACATTTGCAGGAGGCCTAACACAAGTTGTAACAGGTGGACTTTACTGCAGTTTTCAGAGGAGCCTCCACGGATGGGGGTGGTGTGCCAGGTCTCACAGTTTTGTGTTCCATAAATACACATTAGTGTTTATGGTCTCCCTGCACAAATCAGAGATTATTTCATTCTGAAACACATAAAATTTCATGTGAATTCCATTTTTTTTGTGTGTGCTTCAAATATATCATTCACAGAGGGTACAGTTCTCATTTGATACCCACAGTGGAATTTATCTAGCATTTTAACGATGTTGTTATGGTGAGCTCTTTAAAACTATTACGTTTCAGATGAGTCATAAATCAGACTAGACGTCAGAAGGGCTGTCCAAACAGCTGAGCCAGGACCTAATAAGAATGCACATTTCTCATCTCTACTGAGTTTGATCTTTAGAGCGGACGGAATAAAAATTGGGGGAGTATTTCAAAGTAAAAAGTGTCGGTTGTCTAATTTTAAATAAAGATAAAACTTTGCAAATGCCTAATATGTCCTCTCCATTCCATGGGCTCAGAGCTGAATTCAACACCTCTGTAAACAGAACGAGAATATGTGTACAGGAAACAGGAAACTGATTCCTGAGAACACTGATCCCCCAGAGAGGGAGTCATCGATTTATGAAATAGATTGCTCACACTATTATTTCTCAAGATGACGGTAAGCATTCTTTAAGAAACAAAAGATAATCATGATGAAATATTTTGGTATACATTGAGTTAAATGTTAAATTAATGACTTAAACATAAAAATTAAACTTCATTGCTGAACTTCTCAACGGTCTGTGTGCGTTATGAATCTTCAAGATGAGTGTATGATATGCAGTTCTCAAAATTATCTAGAAATTTTCTAGATAATTTTTTCGAAGCAACTTTTGAATTCAATCATAGGTTTTTGTTTTGTTTTGTTTTTAAACTATGCCACTCCCCGAATTGCAAACTCCTGGGGGCAGCAGTTGCACCCTCTAACTCCTTGCATCCCCCACCCTGTGGTTCCAGGGAGCCAACGACCTCATTCACATCCTGTGCTCTCCCCATCACTCACTGCACTTAGCCCACTCAAGCACACCAAGCCCAGTCCTGGCTCAGGCTTTAGAATTTCCCATTCACAAGCATTACACTTTCTTCCTAAAGCTGTCACATAACTCTCTCCCTCCTTTTATCCAAGGTTCTATCAATATCATTCTCTCTTTTATTCTTTATTATTCCTTTTCCTCTTATTTTTTCTTCACAGTACATAACACTACTTGGCATTACATCATCTTTCTATCTATCTATCATCTATTTCTGCATTCTCTCTATCCTCAGACTCACCTCATGAACATAGGGACTATGCTTCATTCACTGCTCTCCTCTTAGTCCCTAAAGCATTGATGGTTATATATCTGGAAATAAATAAGTGCTTATTGAAATAATCAAAGAATGTGCAAGAAAAAGAGGAAGCGGAAGAAGGCCCAATTTTTGACTGTTTTATAATCGATTCTATTAAAGGACCTTCAGACTAGGGTCTCTCCAACTCCACTTCACAGGTAAATAGATAGTCTTTAGATTAAATATAATATTAGCCTTTGAAAACAAAAAGGTAATAGAAAAGAAGCATATTAGTAGAATAGCTTGTATCGTACCAGCTAGATTTGAAAGAGAAGTATTTTGGAAGCCATCCTGTGCCAACCCACTGGTTGAAATTTATTATATATATTTCAGCCTCACCCGTTTTATTTCCTTTTTGACTGCAGCGGGCGACAAGCCAAGGGAACACTAAAGACAGAAGACCAAGATGAGTATCAAGAAAACTATGTTCTCCCCACCAACTTTGCCGCTAACTGAGCAAATCATTTAAACATTCTAAACATGTATGGATGTTCATCTATTAGGTCCATGGAACACAGGTTGGAACAATTCTGTTTTATACATATGTTAGGATTACTGGTCTTAATTACCCGTTGAGGTAATCAGGTAAGTTCAGATGTTGAGTTAAAGAGCTAACAGGTTGTTATCACAGAGCTTCTCAGGGCCTTTAATATATTGACATATATTATGATCCCTCAAGATTAGGAACACAGGAAGCAGAGCTCTTCTAATTTCTTTAACCAAGGAACTTTTTAGTAGCTCCTAAAACATTCCTCCGTGGACCATCAGTTTAGGAACTACCAGAAATGCTCTCCAAGACCATTTAATATGTTAACCTTATCTGGCCATGACACCATCATGCAAGGGACAATTCTGATGCTCTTGAAAAGAAAAGCAAAACAAAGAGCTTTTAAATTATTACACTCACTTAAAACTTAATTGTAAGAAGACAGCTGAGAAAAATTAGGTTTGAGTAGACATTTCGCCAAAGAAGATCTATAAATAACTACAAGATTATGAAAAGGTGCTCAATATCAATAGTCATTAGGAAAATGAAAATTAAAACCCCAATAAGATACCACTACATCACCATTAAAATAGCTATAGTCGAAAAAACTAACAATACCAAGTGTTGGCAAATATACGAAGAAACTCAAATATTCAGGTTGCTGGTGTGAATGTAAAATTATACGGCAGTTTTAGAAAACAGATGGGTTCTCAAAAAGTGAGATGTACACTTATCATATACCCAGCAATTCCACTATCATGTATCTACTTAAGAAAAATAAAAACATTTATTGCAATAAAAATTTTTACTCTATTTTTTTATAGTAGCTTTATTTACAATAGGTAGCTAAAACCTAAAAGCAACCCAGATACCCGTCAACTAGTAAATTTTAAAAATGTGATTTACTCATATGGTAAAAAGGAACAAATTATTGATACATGTAACAACATGGATAACCCTGAAAACATCATACCAAGTGAAAGAAACTAAACGTAAAATACTGCATGTAGTAAGATTTTATTCATATGAAATTTCTAGAAAAGCAAAATTACTGAGACAGAAAGCAGATAAGTGACTATTTAGAGATGGAGGTAGAAATGGGAATCAACTGTAAATGGGAATGAGTGAGGACTCTTTATGGGGTGATAGAAATACTCTACAACTGTATTGCGGTGACAGATGCACACTGTATAAACTAAAAATCATTGAACTGTATACTTACAATGTGTGGTTTCATGGAGTGTAAATTATACTTCAAAAAAGCTATCAAAGAAAATAACAGCTCATGTGAGGATTAAATCATGTATGATGAAGGACGTTAGTGAAGGACTCATATATTATTCTTGAATTAGATCATTCTTCCTGTAGACCTGATTGCATACACACATCTTGGTGTGGTTTATTTAATTAAAAAAAGTTTTATCAGTGCTGGTGACACCAGGACAGATATGCTATTCAATGACAAATATGCAAAATAAAGTCACTTATAAATAAACAACAAAATATTTATATCTATTTATTGTATATATTGTTATAAATATAACAAAATATCTCTCTATGTATCCTTGTATGTATGTGTATATGTATGTACATATACATACACCTATATACAAATTATGTGTGTTTACGTATTATCCTTCCCTCTAGATAAAGCTAGGGCAAGCCACCAAAGATTCACAACTCAGTCTTACAGAAATCTGATTTGTTGCATTCATAATTTTAGCCAGAGATCTTCTCTGAGGAAGTAACATTTCTGCTGAGATCGAAATGATAAGAAGGAGCCAGCTATACAAAAATCAGGGTCATTTGGAAGATAGCCAGTGGGAAAGAAAGCTGACTTCCCTGAGACTTCCATGTTGTGTGAAGCCCAAGCCACGTGGAGAGGTCACGTAAGGAGAGAGTGGCATCAGAGTGAAGAAGCCATCTTGGAAGTAGACCCTACAACTCCTGCCGCCCCAGCTGATGCCAGGTGGGGCAGAGACAAGTAGCTGAGTGAGTCTTCCGTGAATTCTTGCCCCACAAAATTGTGAGCAAAATAAACGGTTGTTCAAAGCCACTAAGTGTCAGGGGTAGTTTATTACACAAGAATTGAGAATAGAGAAGAAGAACTTTAAAGTAATAATTAAAAATTAAGGATTTGAAAATACACAAAAGGACTTCTAGCATTAGACCGTCTTAAGAAAAAAGTTGTAGATATGGTTTCAGAAAATGCAATGAAGGTCCTTTCGGGGAAATAGAAACAAAGAAAGCAGAATCCTATTTGAAGTCTCACTTTTTTCATTAGCTGCAGAGTAATGAAAAACAGCCACCCTGAATATCCAGTTTCCCCCAATACTTTAATTCTTTTCTTAGGCTGGAAGTTTTAACAATTCATCCCTTACTACATGTCGAAAAAAATCCATAATGATTTTTCAAACATTTTTATTTCTGGGCAGCAGATTTTGAAGGTGAAGCTTTAATCACATGCTAGTCTTATAATCACCGCTGGTTTTCAACTAAAGTATTACAAATTGGGCTTTAGTTCAATTTAAATTGCATGGGCCAAATCTTACCCTTGGTTATTATGGGCCACTCCCATTGAAATCATTAGTAGTCGTACATGTGTAGCTGAGGAGATATTTTGGCCACATGTGCTTTTGTCTCCATGTGTCGGGGAAAACATTTTGTGCTCTTTGGAATAAGTTATCTTTCACTGTACTGCGTTCATGTCAACATGATGAAAAGAAAATGTAAATGCAAGGACAAGCAGCATTTCCTTCCATAGCTCTTAATGTGCTGATGGTTCCTGGCCACACAAAAGCCTTAAGCAGTCGCTGTTCTTATCAGTAACCGTGAGAAGGGTCCTGTCCGCCTTCCTCTCCCTGCCCACTCCTGGAAGACTGTTTCATTTACAGTGATTGGAGGGGAAATGCCTTGATGTAAGGTCGTGGTTCCAATTCTTCTGTACACCACAATCTTACTCGGCAAGGTGTTTGCTTTTGACCAAACAAATGTCCAATGCACACACAGTCCACACTACTGGCCAGAGAACTTTTTTCACAGAAAGTCCTGGGGAGGACTTTCTCATTCAACAGTAAACAAACATTTTTTGAGCATCTAGAACTGTGATTCTCAATTTTCAGCGTGCTTCAGAATCATCCATAGGGCTGGTTAAAAAACAGAGTACTGGGGACCCCACCCCCAGAATTTAAGATTCAGTAGGTCTGGGATGGGGACCTGAGAATTTGAGTATCTATGTCTCCAGATAATGGATAATGCTGCTGCTTCAGGGACCATGCTCTGAGAGCCACTGTTCTAGAATTCAGGTAACACTGTAGACATAGTATCAAATAAGACATAATCATGAATGTACAAATCTTAGACTCTAGTAATGAAGATGAAAAGGAAAATCAATAATTGCAGTGAAGTCTGATGAGTGTTATTACAGAAGAAAATATAGGCTTCCTAGTGACACGTGAGCTGATTTAGGTTAAGAAGGAGAGAACAACATATACTATTTAGTAATACAAAAAAACAGTTGTAGTGAACATTGGCTGTTTTTTTGTCTGCCAATATTCCTTTTTTCTTCTGGTGTCAAAAGAACTGTTTTCCATTTGGAAACTGACTCCTGTTGGCTTACTGTAGCCATGTCAGCATCTATTGTCAATCACATGCCCCACTTCTATGCTACTGGGGGCCATGGGACTGAACCTGGCCAATCAGAGCCCTTTTCCTGGGATTGACAGTGACACCGAGAGAGAGTCTCTCTCCTTCCGAGTCCCCAGCCTGAGCTCTTGTGGACCATTCTCACCACCACATGGACAGAGGCCGAGAATACAGCCATGGATGATCATATTTTTGCAAAAATGTCTCCCATCCCATATTCTCTTCTTTGACACACATCTATCTATAAGGCAATAGACTCCATATTCCCTCCCCTTGAATCTGAGACATGGCAGAAGTGACACTGTTTCTTCTGAGACTAGGACATAAAAATCAAACCAGATTTACCTGGTTCTCTTGGGATGCTTGCTCGTGGACCAGCCACCATGTTGTGAGGAAGCCCAAGGAGCCACAGGAAGAGGACACATGTCAGTTCTAGCTGAAGTCTCAGCCAACCACTAGCATCAATTATCATTCATGTGAATGAATGAGCCTGCAGATGATTCTGGTCCCCAGTCACAACCCAGATTCTTTCCTGTTGTGTCTCTAGATGTTATATAGCAGAGAAAAGCCAACCCTGCTGTGCCCTTTCTGATTCCTGACCCACGGAGTATCATGCACATAGTGGAAAGTTTAGGGTGGTTTGTTTTGTGGCAAAAGTAACTGGAATGGAAGCCAACCCAGAAGTAAACAACTGAGAGATGGGGGAGAAAGAGGGAGAATAACTTCATTTCAACTTCAATTTTGCTTGAATCCATAGCTTAAACCTTGCCTGAAGTAGACTCCAGTTACATGAACCAATAAATTCTTATTTTTGCATAACTTATTCAGAGTTTGGGTTTCTATCAATTCCAACCTAAACAATTTGAATATAATAACTTTTAAATATCACACAGCCAAAGAAACTAAAGAAAAGAAGAGAAGAGGGATAAAATATTGAGGTAACTTGGTACATGATGCCTCTTAGGATGCTATCAAAGATACCGTAAATGTGACTGAAAATCTCTGAGTAGAAAATTATGAAGACAGGAGGAAAATAAATAGTAGAAGCACGAAAAAGTTAGGTATAGGTGAACATCTAAATCAGGCACATTGTGAGCCCAGAACCTATGCTGACATGGCTGGCTTCTCATTCCAGGTGCACCGCAAATGGCTGAGTCACGTTACATGTACCTCACTCACACTACTGAATAAGCAATGACAGGGTGCTGCTGAGAAAGAGCTACAAAAATCTAAGAAAGAAAGTATGTGAAGAAAAAAAAGGAATCGGGTAAGGAAATCATTAAGTGAATGGATAATAAAGCAGGATTTTGACAAATTTTAGACCATTCTACAACTTTTGAAGAGTAATTACTTTCTGTGTAGCAATCTTTCCCACTTTATTTTTCTTTTTCCAGAGGCTCTCTGAGCCTTTCCTCCTCCCCCCGCCCAATTTTTTTCTATTTGAGTATGATTATTTATTCTCAACCATATCAATTATGAAAAATAGACCCAAACCAAAAAAAAAGGAAAAGATTATTAATATCTTTGATATTTCTGGGTATTATTGCATCATTCTTCTACAGGTACATCAAGAAATAGGCAAGGAAATTGTTTTTAAAGTTTACAAATGAAGATAGAAGACTTACAATGAGTCTTTTCCATATAATATGGGAAACGCAAAGCTAAATTTCTCTTCTTCAATGTACTGCATTAATTATTGTGATTAGTCAAAGAAAAATGCTCTGTTACACAGTAAATCAGGCTTTTTCTATTACCCCGCAAGTATGTGGTAATGGAAAAAAAGACAACTAGGAGCCATGGTACCTCCACTCAAGAATAGGTATATTGTTTTGGACGAATCATTTAACTTCTGAGGCAAAATGTCTTTATCTGAAAAAATGATGAAGATCTCACCCGTATGGATGCTATCAGTCTCAAAACAAGAATGTGAAGATTCTTTCAACCCTTTATCTTACACACTGTGAAGGGTTATTCAAGTGTAAGTTATACAAGGTAAGTCAAACATGTTTAAATGAGATGGCTTTAACATTTCCCATGTCTACATAACTGCTAACCTTGTAAGGTATATGTTACATAGGTTCCCATATCTAAAAGTCACCTTTAACATAAATCCTAAAATAAGCACCTGAAAGCATTGCTTCATAATTCCAGACAGCGTGATAAACACCTGGCCCAGACTTGAAGACTTCATTAGGTTTTAAAAGTTGAGAAATGGAGAACTGGATGGAAAGTTATTACATGCTAAAAGAATCCACCAATTAGGTTATATAACCTACTCTTATCTACTAACTACAGATTTGATGGGAAATCTCTTTATGGCTAAATGCACATATTTAATACAAATGGTTTGATGTAACAGTTAGTCAGAGTTAACTAATTGGGCAAGCACGATTATTATGGAGCTTTCTCCTAAAACATATTTGCCTTCGTTAATACAAGAACAGTCTAAGCACAAGCCCAAGGACTGGTGGCCTAGCAGATGGCTGTACATGAAGAACAGGAATTGAACTAGGAACACTGTCTGCTTTCCCTTCTTTGAAACTCACAACCAAGAAGTGGTAAAATGTTCCCAGACATGACAAGACATGCCTTCTCATAATATTGATGACACATCTTATTGACTCCATAGGTGGCACAGGAGTCTATGACTACTCTATTGTAGTACTTTCTTCCTCTGGAGCCAGCCAAAGGGCAGGGCTGTATGTTAGGGGAAAAATCTAGGGACAAAGGTCAAAACGACTGTTTCCTTCAATAGAGAAATTTTTTAATTCATCAAATATCTGCCTTAACTCTCTACTTATCTTTCTCGATATACCCACAAGACAAAGTATCATGATTCAGGCAACCAGGTTATTTCATAGCATTATAGGTAGCTTCAATATATCTTCCAATATTGGAGGGCCGAATTGTGCCTCCAAATATTCATACGTCCTAACACCCAGAACCTCAGAATGTGACTGCATTCGGAAATGAGGTCTTTAAAGAGGTAATGAAGATAAATGTGGTCATTAGGGTGCATCCTAATCCAATGTGACTGATGCCTTTATAAGGAGAGGAGATCAGGACACAAACACGCATGGAGGAAAGACCATGTGAAGACACGGTGAGAGGACAAGGAGAGAGGCCTCGGAAGAAACAACCCCACCAACACCTTGATCTTAGATGTCTAGCCTCCGCAGCTGTGAGAAAATGAATATCTTTCTTTAAGTCCCTGAGTCTGTAGTATTTTGTTATGGCAGTCCCAGCAAACTAATACACTATCCATTGGCTTTTAGCCAAAACAATGATCTAATAGTTCAGTCGTTTTATACATTTCTAGAGATAGAAATCCTGCATTATTCTACGTTAAATATCTTTAAAGACTGGTCCATTTCTGTGCTCACATTGGTGTTTTTTGTAGTCACCAAGTTAATTTGATCAAGGTAGGAAACAAGTTACGCTCTTCTAACCACATCCTACTCCTCTGCCATTTTTTTCCCTTGTTTCCAGCCTGGAAAGTATAACCCCATGTGGTTTTCAAACAATGAAACTTCGTGTTTCCCCCTTCCAATTACGTTCCCATGAAGACTCAAGTAAAATCAAATAAATTCTAAGTCCATATCCATTAAACACTCTCTAACTGAAAGGAACTCTAAGAAGTTCAATGTCATCTCTTAGTTTGGCTTTTCAACCTAACACCTATGAGCTAACATTTAGAGTCGACACGGAACATAAAAATCTGTCTTCTTCGAGACACTCACGTCGCTTCCACTCCGATCTTCATCTTTTCGTTCCCTTCACTCCACGGTCAAAGAGCTGAGAAAAATGCTCTCCTTCCATTCCCTCCAGAGGAGAGAAATTAATTTTCTCGTTATGTAAATAGACACAGTTTTATGGCTTTCTGCCTTCTGAGTCACAGATTAGAAAACAGACTAAGAATGTTATAAACAGTTATGATGAGAGCTGTTGTTTAGATGTTTAGGAAGTGGCATTTAATTTTGTCATTCATCTACCTCAAGCAGGGAAAATCAGAAATTATATTTGTAATAATATGATAGTTACCTCAGCAGAGTTTATTAGAATGTCATTCAACAAATTTTGCGCAGTAATTGCAATTAAATTACCTCCAATTGCGATCAAGGGCAAGTAACATTTTCTCAGATTTCAGCTTCCTGATTGCAGGTGTCTTCGTCTCTTGACTATTCCATGCATTTTAAAGATGAATTAGATTAAACTATCAGTTACAGCTCTAAGTTTATCTTTCCTTGTTGAATTAAAGTCAAGAACATATTTTTGTACCCTAATATGAGGCTTTTTGTTTTCCTGCTTACTTTATAGGATGTGGTGTTCGTTATTCACATATTGTATTTTAAATGCTTTGTTCAGCCTTTCACATGTTACAAAGGAAAAGAGAAGCCTATAATCCATTAAGGAATCCACTTCTAAAACACAACCACCATGGCATCAAAGAAATGTGCTCCATTTGTTTGGATAAGTTCTAACTACAATGCAGTGATCTTTTCTGACAAGAAATCGGAAAACTTTGACAGTTATAAACATTGATAGCTATTAAACAAAAGCAGACAGTGAGAGGTCTATGGTGTACTAAGTGAGTAATTTCCTCTCTGTGTGTTTTTGTTTATTACTGGCCATGGAATAAATGATTCAATCCTTCTCCAAATTGTTACGGAGTCGATATGCACTTATTCCCAGAAAGATGAATCTGTACCTTGTTTAGCTCTAGGTATAATGTATCTGTTGAGAATTAAAAATGTGTTGGCACTCTTTGAGAAGAAACAAAGGAAGAGTGTTTACTATGACTTTTGGCCTCATATTTCCTTTTGCCAATTGCCAACTGGGTCATTCTTTCACGGCCTCGCCTGACTAGGGTTGAAAGCTTCATATAAATTTCTAATTCCCTTCTCTAAGTTAACAGCTCTTACTCTTCCATTCCTTCCAGCATTTTTCCTTAATGTGCATCAATCAAGGCTCTTCTTGTCACTGGCCGCTTTCTGGTGAAAGCTATTGCCATCTGGCCCCACTTCAACTTGTAAAGCGTGGTTTAAAAGTCCATAAAATACTGAAACCTTCAGAAAAAAAGAGAGAGATTCATGTTAGAGTTTTTACTACTGTCTTGCACAGCAGCTGCCACAGTTGAGGAAATTTATGACTCCAGTAGCTTCTACTGTGTTGAAAGGAATCCATAAATGAGACTTAACTTTACATGATGCCAGACACTAGCATTCATCAAAATTGTGATAGTCCGTTATCGACATAGCAAGTATATCAGCAAAATTATATACAAGTTAAAAATAAGCCATTATCTGTATGACCTTGGGTAAACCATTTTTCTTCCATAAACCTCCATTTCTTGATCTCTCTAAAGTTTATTTCCAGCATAGAATGCTAAGGGTCTATGACCTACAGAGGAATTTTCAATTTCTATATATAAACAACAATGTTGGTATTTGAATTCTGGAATCTATCTTCTCTTTACTTGGTAGGAAGGAGGTGCAAGTAGATCTGATCAAAATTAGTCACCGCCTGGGAACAAAGAAACAACCAGATGTGTAACAGGGTCTGCCCCGCCAGCGTTCTTAAACTGAGACTTTATAACCAAAGGCACCCCTTAGAATGGCTTAATGCACATACCATATGCATAAGCGTATAACCAAAATTTACCAAGCATTCAAATTAAGCATATACAACTCATTACAAATCTCTTATACAACCATATCTACAAACAAACAATGCATATGTGAGTTTCATTTAGATTACCCAGACTTCCCCCAACTCAGAATTAGAAACAGAGTTGATATAGGTCTTTGTTCATCTCTCTGCTGTGCTCACAGGCATCATCTAGCTCAGCTGAATGTCCGGATTAGTCACTGAGCACTTCTTCCTGTTTAAGACACAACCAAAATGTTTCTTCCAACAGACCAGTTAACAAATATATGAGTTAAAAAAAAAGAAAAAGAAAAACCACAACCAGCTATAAAGTGGACCTGACCTGTCATTCATAAAAATATTAGTCATGGAAGATATGCACGACAGTTATAGCTGGAAAATTCAAGTCATTCTCATAGATCCAAATTACAAGTAATTTAGAATAGCTTAAACTAACGCTATGCATTTTGCAACACCCTTTCTAGGGTCTAGCTTTCCTTTCTACGCTTTCTATGTTCCTCAGCTCTCAGCCACAGTGGGAAAGGCTACGGCCATACCTCGAAGATTACATAGGCTCAGTTCCAGACCACCACAATTAAGCGAGTATCTCAGTAAAAGCGAATTATAATCTTATTGTTGATGGAGGATCTTGCCTTCAACTTGTGAAATATGCAACATGTGTGACACACAATAAAGCAAAGCACAGTGAAAAGAGGCACTGCTTTGGTGGGAAGAGCTATCTCGAAAGATAATCCCCCCACCCCAAGAAATAAATTCTCCATCACTAGCACTTCTTGGTAACAGTTCCTTCTAATGCGTTTTTTAAAGCCTAAATATTGAGAATGTCATGAATGTTACCAGTGCCTTACCAATATCTGGCACAGCCCACCCTAGTAGTTGCCTGCAGCTTTGCAGACACTTCCTGAAGATGCTGACAATTGTTTACCTCAAGAACCTGCATCCTTCTGTCAAAGACCTTAATAATCTGACCAAAAGAGAGCACAGGGCAGGCTGCGATGTCAGGAGTTAACATCTAGTTCAGTACAAACCTCAAACCATAAGGAACTGTGAGTACATGAATACTCTAACCTTTATATCTCATTATGGGATAATTCTGGGATGTTTCCTCCACAGTCTCTCAGAGGGTCCCCCTAGAGATTTCATCTGTTTCCCACTGAAGTAGCACTGATAATTAACAGATAGTCAACGGACTCTTTTTATCTTTTCCTCTCTTCCCTGTCTCACTTCTCAACTCTCTCTCTCTCTCTGTGCTTCCTGAATCACCTAATCTTTCTCTAAGACCTGCAATGATGTTTCTGAAGATAAGTAAAGAGCAAAGATAAAACTCTAGTTGGTTACGGAATTATCAGAATTCAAGCCAGGAGAAGGAAGGACAGCTGCTGAGTTAGGACAGGTGAAACTGGCCACTGGCAATATATCTTCAGGCATGAAGCTGATCGAAAACAGAGCACCAATAAGCAAAAGAGATGGACCTTCCTACCACTTCATCAGGTGATCAAAGATCAAGACTGAGGGACTTGAAGTGACTGCAGGAAAAGGTCGGCCAACCAAAATTGAAAAGGCCAGTTCTGAGAAGATGAACTGGGCAGGAAAAGTCCAGAGCCAGGAGCTAATTTAGGCAGATAAATTAGATAAGCTTGAAATCTACATGTTATAAACTAATGGCACTTCTAGGGAATTACAGTAGAGTCTTAGCTAGAAGTGGGGTCATAAAACTGTATTTTTCCCAAAAAGTCGAGTTGCATCAGGGAAACTGGGTGTCTGATTCTACTTTGTCAATGAGACGAAATCAAGCATCATGAGCATCTCTCGACCTAACAGGACATGATGACTTCTAGATTGAATGAGTAGATCTAGAATCTAGGTCTTTTGATTTCCTGAGTAGAGCATGTTGTTAACTTATCAGTAAACATCTGAGTTCTTTAAAATGAAAACACACATACAGACACACACACATTTGTCAAATCTTAGGTACCTAGGCACATACCTGATGATTAAACAAAACAAAATAACAAGAAACAAGACCACTAGTGTCCATTTTCAAACCTTCTCACTCACATAAAAAAATCTAGCTTGCACTGCTAAAAGACTACTCTTATGTTTCTGTTATTGTTGAGTTTCAAAGATAATAAAATAAAGATCCTAATTCCACAAGGGTGGAATCAACACATCAACTCAGCCGATTACATCATGGGTTTATTTTGTCTTCCCAAGGCTTGCATTCTTTCTGTTGAGTTTGATGTGCCAGGTCCCAAAATTGGGAATTGCATCAAGAAAATACTTTTTAAATAAAGTAAGTATTGTTGGTTTCAAGTATGATTGTCTCAAATATAAACAACTACACAAATTTGAAACATGTTGGATGGAATGGCAGAAGGAAAACAGAGGAAGAAGTAAAGTAAAAATAGAAGCCATACACATAAGAACATAGTGTATGAAGCAGAGGAATAATTCTGAAATTATATGAAGCCAGTGAATAAGATATCATTTGGAACACAGCATTGTGCAATTCTAGTAAATGTAACAGGCAATCAAAATGTTTCAGGGGGGCTGAAATGTTTGAAACATGAGGACAAGTGTTGGCCCATTGAATACCTTAGAGAAAAGAAAACTATGGGAAAATTTTTTCCAAGGATATATGCATGAGCCAAATTCTTCACTCACATACTTGTACATGGGACCTAATTCTGCATTTGGATATTTGTGGCAACTCTGCATTCTGCAAACTTAGTGCTTGTGTGAAACAGGAGTTAAGCATATGGCAAACTTCAGCTTGCATGGCAATGTAGCTTCTGTTAGCACTAAACTGCTCGTTAGTATGCAATGGAACTTTTTAAAAGGAAAACAACATTAACGACTTTAAGCCATTTGTAAGCCATTTTAAAAGTTGGAATTCAAAATAAGATTGAATGACATAAAGCAAATATGGGCATAATCCACCACCCGCATCCATCAAGTCTCCCTCCCAGAGCCCATGATGCAGCCAGCCCAGCTTAATCTAAGAAAGTATAAACCCAATTTAGCACACCATGCTATGTTTCTGAGAGGCACACCAGAGCCATATGGGGAGACCTAACCACTCACAACTTTATGTCATTGGCGTCTTCCAGGTGCAGAAAGAGATGCTGCCTGGGTGGGTGGTGCTCTGACTCCCAGCGCCTCCTTGCACCTCCCTGGGAATTAGACGCCCAACCATTAGAGAAACGGTTCAGTCTAACACTGCAATTCCCGTTTTCTTCTTCGTGTTCACCCAGCCACCATCTTCAAACGACAGAACGGAGAAGCGAGCTCTCCTTTTAAAATCCAAAAGGCTTTGCAAACAAAGCAAATCACTTCTGTGAACAGAATGGCAGCCGTCACTGTGTTTTCAATATTACAACTTCTTAAATGGGTGGATGTGGTTTTTCAAGCTACTGCACACCCATGGTCTCCTTTTTCTTCTTGATATGTTTGGTGTACTTGGCATTAACCTATCAAAACACACGTATGTGCTTATGGGAGTTCCTTGGATCGTCAAAGTCTGTTCTTTCTTGGCAAAAATTTGATTTGACAACTACAGAGTATGTAGCAAGTGCTGAGCGGAAAAACTTAGAAGGGGAGAGCAATTAGCTTTATAGCTCAAGTTCATTTGGGGTGGTATGGAACATAATAATAAAAGACAAGATGTTGAGAGAGGGAGAGGGAAAAGAAGAGAGAGAGGGAGAGGAAGGGAGAGAGAGAGGTAGGTATATTAGACTTGAAAACTAAAGAAACAACTGGAATATATTAAGGATACAGGTCTTCGCCTGTCTTCTTTTTTCTGTTAACGACAACTAAAAAATAACAGGGCAGAACACTATGCCATTCAACAGCAACATGCCCCACACAGTGCGTACCATGGGAATTACTTAGTTTCGCTGGACCACTGTCTGACTACAAATGGACAGAGTGTGAAATCAGAACAGAAGTTTAGGTCAAGGTGCTTGCTGAAGAGCATACAATTGTCCATTGGAGAACAATAAAACAAAACGCCCTTAACTTCAGAAGCTGAAGAAGGCAAAGCATATACATTAAGAATATGGTCAACAGAGGTAGGTATATTAGACTTTTCCCTCCGTAGCCAGAGGGAAAAAATTACCGAAGAAGTACTAAGCTGCTACACAAGCCACAGAAAAGCTAGATTATTTACTCAAGAGAAGGCGCTCGAGAGGGTCCGCAGAGAAGGCAGTGGGAACAAAGAAACTCAGTCACTGAACATGCCAAGGGAAATAAGTGGTAGCAACAACATTTTAAAACCCTAATTTATGGGGAAAAGAAAAAAAGGATCCGTCTCAGCCAAGAAAAATAATAGCTCTGCATATCTTCAGCTATTGGATTTTTACATTCCTAAATACATGTCTGTGGTCCATGATTCCCAAGTCCTTTTGTGAGCATGGAAACTGACCTCTCGACACATCTCACTGAGCCACTTTCCTCCTACCAAAATGTGGACGAGGTATTCATGATCTCGACTCGGCTGGTGTGTTCCACAACATGCCAGAATCACCGTTTACTGTGAGGATCTTACAGCTCTCCATTAGCTCAGGGGGCATTTTCCTTACTGCGAATAGATTCATCCTCCAGATCCATAGAAATGAGAAGGCAGTAAGGGAGGGAGTGAACTGTTTGTCTGTTCTTTCACCTCAATCGTCATAAAGGAAAACCTGGAAATTAGATGAGAACCCCAAAGGGTGTACTTCAACTCTGTCCGAAGAGTTTTATTTCAGTGATTAATAATAAAAAAAGACTCAGCAAATTTGATTCGATGTTAACAGGTATTAATGAGAGGTGGTTTAAACATATATGATTATAAATTATTTCTTCTTTTTTTTCCTAAATACTGAAAAATTTTAAAGAAAAATTTTGTGAAAAATAAAGTCAGATCAATGGGAGCTTGTAAAGTGCAAAGTTTAACAAAGAATGCCTGTGGTCTGTACGAGCAGGAATCACAAATTTAGGAATCACAAATTTTAGGGGAAATGCACAGAATTTCAGAATTGCTTGTTCTATAACACCAGTGAGTTTTGATCCCAGCTATAACTCACCTTCACATGGGAGCAGTTTTTATAAAACACTGCTCCTGTTCAAGCCTCGCTCCGGGCCAAGTAAAAGTGACAATCAATAACTGTACGGCCCAGGCATGTGTATTTTTAAAATGCTTCTCTGATGGTTCAAAAGTGTAGCCAGCGTTGAGAACTCATATATCTTGGTACAACTCATATTTACGTATTCTCCTCTGCTAACCGGGATGAAATCGGAAAGAATGTGACAGCAGAAAGAGCTCTAGATTGTATACCAGGAGATTAGGGTTCTAGACCCAATTTTATTACAAGCTGAGTAGTCTTAAACAATTCATTTAATCTCTTTCAAATCTACTTCCCTTTTCTGGAACATGAAAGTACTGGACTAGGTAAATACAGAGGTCTGTTCCTTGTTTCAAATCTCTGTTAATTAAATATAAAAACAATTCCTCACTGATGTATTAATGGGAAATGTCTTCTGCAACAGTGTTTTTAATGAATTAATGGAGTACACACCCATTACAGCCAATTTGTGTTTGGCTTGCTTAATTTATCAAAGACTCGCAAATGTGGCTGATTCTGGAGAGTCTTTTTAAACCACTGTTGGAAGAGGAGACCATCGTGTCATGATCATAAATCAGTGGAATGCCTCAGCCATGAATAAAAGTCCTTAACTACGCTTGGCGGGACTGCTCGCCTTCTGCTAAGCATGGATGGATCTGGAGCATTCAAATCACAACAGCAAAGAGATACCAATATTTATGTATCACGTATTTAAATTTTAATGTTATCTAATGAGTTTTAGTAGTATGAGTGGGTAGGTGCGTTTGTTGTAGGTGGTAGTCAGAACACATTTAAACTTTTTATATTAGTTCTTATGGGAATAAGTCCAATTGTATGTCTACTTACTATAAACTATATTTTCCTGGAACGTAAACATGAAGTATAACAGGCCCCCCTTCACCCTGAATAATGGTTCTGTCCCCCTTTTCGCCCCTGTCTCTGAGCAAGCCATCCTTCCTCTAGAGAATACTAAAAATTTATTCAAGTTTAGATAGTGAGTGTCTTTGTTGACCTCTCTTTGGTAGGGGTTGAGCATGTTAACCTTTAAGCTCAAGTTCTTTCTCCCCAGAACAGAGGACTTCTCTCTTGGCAAAGAGGGGACGCATCCCTTCCTTACTGAATTTAATCAGCATTCCCAAAAGAGATGTGTGTTTTCATCAAGTGCCTCCAAGGTGGTTTATCTCTAGAATTTTATCAGATGAAAATAAAATAAAATTGGCATTGGTTAGAGAAGTCTGTGGATACTTTGTTTTAGAAAAACATGAAACACAAAATAAAATCAAACTGTATTTAAACCCAGTTTTTAAATTCCCTAATCCTAAAAATGTCCTAGCATTCCACACAATCTAGAAGATATAAAAAAATAATTAAGACATCTATAGGAATGTGTATATGTATAGGTAGGTAGGTAGGAGGATAGAGATTAGATACATAGGACAAAAAAAAAAGATAAACGGAAAAAAAAATAAGACTTGCCATCATGTACTTAGGGCTTTAACAAATCAATGAAAAAGAACAAACACCAAACAGAAAGTTAGCAAATACTATAAATGGGTAGTTCACAAAAAATGAAATACAAATAGTTAATAAATATATGAAAAGATGCTTAATTTTACATGTAATTAAACATATGCAAATGAAAACAATGGGATTATTTTATCAATTATAAAATGATTTTTTTAATGATTAAAGCTTTTGTTAAAACCTGATATGTCTGATGGCTTTCTCATTGATTGTTGGTAAACATAAAATAGCACGACATTTTTAGAGGACAGTTTGGCCATATCTATCGAAATTTTAACTATACATGCATTTGACCCAACAAATCCAATAGGGATAGCCTCCTTAGTAAATGGATGTATGTACAATAAAAAACTAGAAACAATATTAATTCTCACTAAGAAATTATGATGCCTTCTTACAGAATACTGAGCAGCTGTTAAGAGAGAATGAATTAGTCTATAGCCATGCCACCCTGAACATGCTTGATCGCTTCTGATCTCGGAAGCTAAGCAAGGTCAGGCCTGGTTAGTACTTGGATGGGAGACCGCCTAGGAAGACCAGGTGCTGTAGACGTTAAAAAAAAAAAGAGAGAGAGAGAGAGAATGAATTAGATTTCATATGTTATTTTAGAAGACTCTTAAGATTAAGGCACAAGAGGTATATATGCTAGAATTTCATTTGTGTAAACAAAGAACAAGTATAGAAATAAATCTCAGTGTGTGCATAGATACAGTTGTATATGTTCACTTGCATTTGCATAAAACTTTTTTTAGAAAGACAAGCAAGAAACAGTTGAGGGATTACGGGGTTCTTTCCACTTAAGCCACTGTGTTTTCTTTTTTCATTTTACTTTATGTGGTTGCTATATTCATTTTCTTGAGCAAGTAGGTTTATATTGTCTTACATCATTATTTTCAGCCCTAGACATTAACTTCCCATTCAGTGGTGTGGGAAAATTATAACTGTTGTTATATGCATTTTAATTCATGCCCTGCCAAAACACTAATAGATAAAGAATTCTCTGAACTGGAATGGTGATGACTGAATCGAATCGTTTTAAGAAGATTATTTTCCAAATTGTTTACAGAGAAACATTCCTAAAAGGACTGAGGACTTAGCACAGCATTAATTTCACTGCGCAAGTCTATTTTGGGTGCACCTTGTCAACAGATCCCAGTGGCTAGTTTATTTCAAATGCACAGTTAGCATACTTCGCATACTAGGAAATGATGCCAAGAGAAATCATCACCATGTCCACGGCCTCAATTCTTGGTCTACAGGAGGAGAAGTCAAATTAGAATGCAAATATATCAAGGTGGGGTTGAACACATGATTCTAGAAGTCTAGAGTCCTGGCTTTAGCCTCAGCCTTGCTTTTACCTGGCGACCACTGTGCCTTACTCAGGAAGTTGTTTATGAGGATTGAATGAAGAAGTGAATGACACAACCACGGGAATGAAATGCTGTAAAAATTCTGAAGTGATACAAAAAATAAGGTCTTCTGATATATTTATGTGAAAGAAAAGCTTCCTAATTACAACCGCCCTTACTCTGCTCCCAGTTCCTACTCAGTATGACCAACTTCTGCTCCATCATCTGTTCACGAAACGAGAAGAAACCACTATGTTTTCTCAGCAAGGGCCAGGACCAGACAGCAGCTACATCACACCACATCAAGCATCCAAATGAAAATGGTAAATTCTACTCGCTTTGAATTCAAAATATTCAATAATTTGAACATACAAAACAGGCAGTAAGTATGAATTTGTTTCATTCTGGTGTAAGACGTAGCACACTTTTCATGGTCTGTGGGAGACTGAAGACCCCATCAACTACATCCATCTCTCTGGGTCGGTTTAGCTGCAGTGACATTTTGGGGGCTTCCAAGGCTAAAGCACTTGGAATTCTGTCCCTCAGCTTTCATAAGGCTTTATCGAAGGTGCAGCTCCTTCCCAGAGCACTGTATGAGAGCGGGACTCAGGTGACTAGCTTTAGCGAACGCGTCAACCCTCCCTTGGCCCTTCCATCCTTCCCTCTCCTTTGAACAATCCAAATACAAATCTCCATTCTCTCTTGGGGCAAAAAAATTCCTTCCATCTGACAAAGTCATGTCTAACTTCTGGACTCAGAAAAAGGAGGAAATAACCTCTCTGGTTAAAAACAAACCAATAGCAAAAAACAAGAGTTGTTCATTTTCTATCAGAAAATCCTTCCGCATGTACATGGTTTTGCTCATTACATCACAGCTCAGCTTATCCTCTCCAGCCAGGTAGGAGTGGTGGAGAAGGTGAAGACAGATGCTGATGCTTGTTGAAAAGAATTCAGTCAGGGAAAACAGAATGAACTGAGAGGCAGTTTGTATTTACCCAACTTATTTACTTCAACTCGGGTACCAAACACGGCTTGCGATTGCATCGGGCTTATTATGGTAAGAAAAAAAATAATGCCAGTGAAAGGACATTAACGATGCAACGTCATCAAAAAGCCAGAAGACACGACTTAGAAAACGAACAGAAACCAGGGAAATCTAAAGACTTGGCAACTGGAACAACAAAAAATTCCTTACGGCAATAACTGTCTGGTCTATACAATGTCCCACTGATGTGACAATGACTCCTAAGCTTCATATACCTTTGCATCTCACACTCGGAGCCCAACTTCCCACAGATAGGGACTAATTGGCTAAACCCATTTGTCTTCCTTCGGCTGTAGCGCCACCAAGGAAAGGAAGCAGATCTCTCCCAAGCAAATGAACTTTCAGGGATTCTGCCTAAATGATAAGGAGAGGATCAAAGTAAAAGGGGAGGTTAAATGATGGAGAAAATTCCATCGCTGACACTTAACCAAGTACTGATCTTTAGTAGGACCCTTCTTTTCTCCATCTCAGTTTCATCGTCTGTAAATGAGAGTGTTGGACTCCATCATATTTATGATTCTTTTCAGCCCTTACAGATTCATTCCATCACGTACTGCCCCGCTTCCTCCTCTCACAGTTGGCTGTGCCTCTAAGGGCTAGATTTAGACAGAGCTCACAGACAGGTAGCATTTAACCGGAGGTGAGAACACGACAATGTTGAGCAGGATTAAACTCATCATAAAGAAAAATTGGTCTGACACCCCACTGTCATTTCTCCCTGTTTATCTGTACATTCTCGAGAGCCACCATTTATTTTGTTCAATCAGAAAAGAAAATACCCCAATTTCCCGCTTCCTTTCAAATGGGTTTCTCTGTGCTGATTCTGTTCTAAGGTCCCTTTCAGAACCAAAGTATTTGTTTCTCTGGACCAAAGTAATCATCCTGAACTTTTCAACAAATCCTCCACTTCATGGCCTTATGCACTTGAATCACCCATCTAACCAAATCTAGAAAACTCATAATTTAGTTATTAAACTACAATTTAATTATTGCCAGTTGTCCATGCATTTCCTCCTATAAAGTGTTAAACTGATTTTTTAAAATCCGTTGTTTCACTTATTTTAGGCTTTTCTTATTTTAGGCTTCTCAAGCATGACTTTATTTATTTTTTTAATTCTGAATAAAAATTGCTTTACCACCACCACGAATAAAATTAACTAATTTTAATTGTTCACTCTTTTAGCAAAGATTTTAGATAATTCTCTGTGATCATTTTCTGGGCCGCCCTCTCCAACTCCCCTATCATTTCCATTCAGAAAACAGGATGATCGCTCTGTAATAATTTGCTTCTCTCTCTCAGATCTTTACATGGCTCTCCAGGCATTCTCCAGTGTGTTATGCACATACTATTTTTGTTAAGTCCCACATTCTTCTTTTTTTCAGAAGGGCTGCGGTTCTTTGAGCTTTAATTATGGTGTCTTAAAAGATTCTTCAGCTGCTTTCATGCTCGTGAATTTTATACTTCCTCTTATTGCACCTTATTCACTAGATTTCTTAATTCCCCAAAATTTACTTTCTTGAAATCGGATACCTTTGTATAGCTGCATTGTTCAAACCTACGTCTTATTTTTCTCAATGTGAGTCATCTGTGGACATGGAAACCCTTTCCCCTGCCTGTCTGCTATCTTCAAATAAGGATTTTTTTTTAGTTCTCCTTCTACCCTACTGCAAAAAGCTATATGTGTATATGTTATTATTTCTTTCCAGCAATTTAGACTCCCTGAAGTTAATCGAAATACTGACATATCACTAAATGAAAATTTTTTATTTATAATCAAAATGCTATAATAATTCTCAGCCTTCAGTTTATCCCTCAGTGAACACCTTTTTGGAAGGATCAGGCCAGAATTATCTAACAGTGCCAAACTTTGTTTTCAATGCTCAGCGATTAACTTCTTAATGAGATGCATCTAGTCTAGAAAGAAAGATTGCCTATGATCCCAATGTCTGAATCAATGGAAAAGAATTACAAAGAAAAGTTAGGGTGCCAGACAAGGTGGGAATATGCACATTCAATGTACAAGCATCTACCTTTTTAAAAGCAAGTCACAGATATAGAACCTGGAAGAATGGAGGTTTAAACCACTTCCTGAAACTTAGTTCTTAGAATTCTTTTGGCTCAAATTGTAGGGTTATTATCATAAAAGTCGTCATGTATTACAACCCTGTACCAACTTCAAAGCGAAATATCAACAAAGACGATCACTTTTAGACATAAGAAAGAATATCTTCATGGAGGCATGGCAAATAACATATGAATTCTGGCTGATTTGAGTAGAAAGAGAACTAGTAATTGAGGGAAAGTTTTCAACCAAAAGGATTTGAGTCCATTTGATTAAAAGTATTTTTTAGAGTCTCACAGAAGCATCCCTGAATATTAGAGTTTCTGAGGTTTATGTATCACTAGTCATTTTCCAATTAACTGTACATCCTAATACCCTGATCCTAGTTCAATGGCTTCAGTGACTGATAATTTTGCTTCTTTTCAAAACAGATATTTAAAGCTGAAGCCTTAGGACTGTGATTACTATCATTTTGAGGGTTCGGGTTTGCAATCCTGATTCTTCAGAAGCTGTTTATTTCTCCCGGGTCATCATTTTGGCATTAGGTAGCTTCCCCCAGGTAAACTTGAGTGCAAATCTGTAGATCTACTACTAGCTGGGCTTTTCACAAAAACCGATGATCCAATGCCATAACAGCTCAGTTCATTTCCCTCTTTAAAGAAAGTTATAGCACACATGAGAAATAATTATTAACTACTATATTTGCATCCATATGTTTAAAATGTTATATACACAATTTAGCAACAAATATGAAAAAAACTACAAAAAAAATACAATAGGGATGAATCTTATTAAATAATGTCGAATCAGATAAACATGGAATGAGGAATAGTCTATTTAAAAGGAAGTGAGGACATATGCATTACAAAAGGATTATCACATATAAAAGAAGAAAAGGAGAAAAATTTTTCCAAATTAAAGGACACCAGAGACATGACAACTAAGTACAACAACCGATCTGAGGCTGAGTTCTATATTAGAGGGAAATTTTCACTAAAAGGGGAAAAATACTGTAAACGATTTTAAGGTCAACTAATAAAATTGGATTCTGCACAATACACTGTATTGTATCAATGTAAATTTATAAAGTTGATCACCGTATTGTGGTTATATAAGAGAATATCTTTATTCTTAGGAAAAACACACACTAAAGTATTTATGGATAATGTGCCATGATGCATATTATTAACTCTCAGTGGTTCAGAAAAATTATGTATATGTGGGGAGAGAGAACACACAAAAATAGAAAAATAAGTGAGAAAAAATGTTAACAATAGGTAAATCTGTATAAAAGGCATATGGATGTTCTGTTGTACTATTTTATTTTTGTAATTTTTAAAGATTTTAAATTATTTCATTCCAAATTCAAAAAAAATTTAATGATATACATTTGATCAAAACGAGCAAGGTTGAACAGAATACATTCTGTGCTGTTCCATTTGTACAAAGTTCGTAAGCAGGAAAAATTAAACTATGTTGTTTAAGCATGCATAATTCAATAGTAAAACTATAAAGGAAAGCAAGGAAATGAATGCTATGACAGGTATGTAGGTAGCATAATCCCATAATAGGATATGATAATAGGATAGTGGTTGCCGATAGCAGGGAGGGAGATTATTTAGAGAAGGGACCTGCTGGGGGCTTTGGAGGGCTAGCAACATTCTAATTGCATCTTAGGTGAAAATTGCATGAATATCGCTTTATGATTATTAGGCAGAATATTTACATTTTATGAGCTTCTCTGCCATGTTCTTTTTTTAATAAGGGAAAGACTAAGGGAGAGAGGAACATCAAGTGAGAGAGGAGAAAGAGGAGAGAGAGGCAGGGAGGAAAGATACCAAGGTATAATTTATTACCTCCCTTTATACTCTTTTTGATGAATGATTTGGTCTACTCCAGTCATCCTTGTCAAGACTAAGAAGAAAATGGCCCCGAATCTTATTTTAGAGCAGAAGCCCACTGCTGCTTCCAGGTCTCTGACTTCATACAAGCCAGAGCTTTAGAGCTGTCATATATCAGGTATCACTAGATGTGGTCCAGTGAAGGACACAGATAGGTCATTGCCAGGAGAAAGATCTGTAAGGTCCAGCTGCACACTTGGAGAACATCCAGAGCAACAGGTAGACATTGATATGAAAAAGATAAGACAAGAAACCAACAATAACCAAAGTCAGTGCTCTTACATCTTAATTCTTTAGATCTTTTCCTGTGACATAGGACTTGGCATGCACGTGTTGGAGTGTTTTATGTCTGCATGATGCTGGGAACCCATCCACAAGGCTGTGTAGTCACCTCCTGGCCTCAGCTTCACTCGGGTCTCCCACATCCTCAAGCTCCAAGCTTGCGATATTCATCAGTAAGTAGAGTGGGCAGGTGTCTTTCCTGCCTCTGCTTCACACATGGTTCCTCCCCGGCCCCTTGCCTGACCATTGCATTTCCTTCAGGTCTCAGATGAAAGTTCACTTCTTGGAAAAGCCTATTCTAACTCCCCAATCTAAATCAAGTCTTCTCGTAATACTCTCCCATGCCATTCCAACCTTTTCCTTCATAGCATTTATCATAGATTATAATTACATACTTATTTGTGGAACTATTTATTTTCCCACCAGTCTGGAGTTCCTGAGAGCAGTATAATACCTATTTGATAACTGTTGTTTGCCCAGTTCCTAGCACAGCGTCTGGAACATAGCACTCATATATCATTGCTGGCTCCTGAGAGAATGAAGGAAGGAAGGACAGATGTATCAACCAGCCTCTCTAAAATTTTTATTATCTCTCTCCCACAAGTAGCAACTTGACCGAATAATTTGTTAAATAATATCATTACGAATACTTCAGTAATAGTGGATTTTCATAGTGGATTTTTAATAACATTGGTAGATTCAAAGGAGATCATGTTCGTGAAATCATTTTATCATCAATTATTCTTTTCTGCTAGTTCGAAGTTCCAATATAGGAGACAGGCTCATTTTTCTTTTTCTTGCCGATGCCCACCACAGATCCAAACACATATTGGGTGCACAATGAAACTTTGTCGAATGAATGAAAACTAGTTTCTTAAAGTGATTACACTTTTTAAAGAATATGTTAATACTTATGTGAACAAAAAAGAAGTTATATAGAGAAAGTGAGGCAGGAAAAATATCTAAACAAAACATAGCTAGCTAATTGTTTTCCCTCAAGAATCACAAAAGAACACATTATCTCTGGCTCTTAAATACCATTATTAGAGGAAATAGCAAGAACAGTAAGATAACTGGCCTTAGAGTCAGAAGACCTGGGTTTGACTGATGACTAGGTTCATTTTCACCTAGCCTTCCAAGCCTTGACTTTCTCACTATAAATTGAAGCCATTGGAGTTGACTTTTTGGGTCCATCGTTTAGCTGTTGGAAAGTGTTGTGAGCTCAATACCTTATTTAAAGGTTTTGAAATATGAGATTAAAATATCCTAACCAAGGATTGGCTTTCTTTAAAAAAGATTAAAGGTAAATGTCATTTCTTAGATGTTTTAGATGGGAAATCTACCATTATCTACAGAAAGTTTATACTTGCTCTTCAATACAATAGAAGAATCCTACAGAAAGAGCTCTCAATATTTTGCAGATTTGTTTACATAGGACTTGCCACTGGGGAAACCTGATACAGTATGGTGAACTTATAATTCAGGCATCAGTCCTGTCACATTGACATACACAACATAAAGGGTCTCAACTATACGACAACATATAGAAGAAACTGGACTGTTTCTGAAAACTGCTGTCTGACGAGCTCTGCTTAGAGAAATAACTAAACTAACGGGTTCAAAAAAATCGAGTGAGGTCTTATATCTTAATTTGTGCAAATGCGTACGGAAACCATGAAATTAATCCATTCTGCATCAGATGGTGCTCAAATCTTAAGTAATATGTGACTGATATTTCTTTAAATTTTACAAACATAACAACAGTTAGATGACAGTGTTTTGTTTACTGACTAGTTTTAGAAATATTTCTTGCCTTAGGTTTAAAGTAATAATTATAGACTTTTCTTAAGATACAATCTTCCCTACAAGGAAGGGTGACATATTTGTTGTGGTCCTAAAAAGGCCCCCATGTGCAGTCAAGCCCCAAAACAGTGCTGGTTAACAGAAAGTTAGTTAATATGACGTTCCATTTTTATTAGGGTGCTGTCCTCAGTTTCCTCAAGCACACTGATTAAGGGCCCTAGAAACCAACACAGTTGACACTGGAATGGTCTTCTTGGGCACCACTTAATAAAATCTTAGCAAGCAGTTTAGAGAAACATCCCATTAAGATTTTTTGTCTTATACTTGTGTATTTTTAATCTGGCACTCTCTGAGGAGGGTGCTAAAAATCCTTTAGCCAAGAAGATGTCATTCGGAATTCAAAATAAGAAAATTTTTTTCAAAATAATGTGTCTACAATTGTTTATCTGTCCTAGTGTGTAGCTCCTTGATCAGCGCTGGTTCACGAATTTGATTTTAAACCTATTTTTTTTAGAAGTGAAAGATTGATTGTCTGATTCCAATCATTTGAGATGTTAGTAAGATTTAATGTGAAAGATCAAAAATATGGATTACATAGATTACACTTGAATAAAAAGTCTTTCCCCAAAACACTTCTTAAAACAGTAGCCCTTAGTTAAAGGACAGCTAGGGATTTCAAAAATTCACATGCACTGTAGGTCAACCATGTTGACTTAAGTATACGATCTCTATGTAGTGATTGTCTCCATCTATCATATGACCAGCAATCTTGCCTCCCAACTCCAATGCTTCAAAGGGGGCACAGTCCTTTAAAGAAGCAGTACGCCTAATGGCATTGAGCTTGGCCCCCTGGATGGCAGTTCCAGTTCCACACCTGACATTCTGCGTTACCACGGGAGCTTGCTTCATCTCGAAACGTCTCGGTTTTCCAGTGGAGAAAGTGACTATGATAATAACCACTTTATTCTCTCAGGGACACAGTAAAGACAGTTTTAAACTCGCAGAGAGAACTTATACCAATCGAGGCATCTTTTGATTTCAGTCATATCTTTTCTAAAAATATAAATACATAGTTTATTTATTGGCTAATAATAATAGCTTAATGATAGTATCAAGCCTCTAATATGTCAAGCAATCAATGAGGTACTTTTACAGGCATTATCTATTTAATCCTCACAATACTTTACATATGAGGAATCTGAGATTCAAAGATATCAAGTGACTTTCCCAAGACCACACAACTAATCATGGTGTAAACTGAATTTAAACCCAGGTCTGTCTATAGTACCCAAATGATAGTTATTTACACTATATTGGAATTATTAAGTTTCTAATAAAATTATAATTTACAAAGAACATCCATAAAATTACTGAGTTATCTATCATATTTAACTACACAGAATTAGTGATCAAAAATAATAAAGTCACCAGTATATTTGGCATATGTTGTTAAGTTCATATAGTCAGTATTTATAAAGTACCTCAAAAAAAGCTGATTAAACTTATCAAATAAGTGAATTCAGTCAGGCAAATTAGACATTTCCATTAAGAAAGTCAGATTCTTTATGCTTTTTATTTTTAATTTTGCAAATCAAAACCACGACTAGTTGAATTTTTAATTTCCCTGTGAGTTACACGCACGTGTATAAGACACAATTAGGAGTCAGATCTTCATATTCGCAAAAGTAGTAATGTAATAGGGTGGCATGGGGAAGGGAGAGATGTGAAGACTATTTTTAGCATTACAAGGAGTCTAACAGATATCAGCTATGCCTCCCAAATAAAGCAGAATAAGCTAACTAAATAATCACATTCCTAAGCTTTCAACCAGAATTACTTCATCTCAATGCAATAATACTGATGAGCTCGTCCTGATCAGGAAGACTGACTGACAGTTGCATGTGTGTGTGGTTAATAAAAAAAAAGTTTCAAAAAATAAAATGATTACTTAATGTCATAAATGAGCCAGGATATTTGTGCTTATTGCAGTATTGTAGTTACACAAAAGGCGGGGAGAAGAAACCAGATGCTCAACAATAAAGGAGTCACTAAATAAATTATGCTTATTCACGCAATAATGGAGTACGATGAAACTATTAAAAGGGCAGGCATCACTTCAAAGATAAAATAAACAGGTCACAGAACATGTATTACACGGATACTGTCCACCTTGTGCTCTCACCTTGGTTACAAAAATGGGAATGGAGATATGTAAGTATGTCGATAGAGATATGCATGCTCTCTAGGTAACTTCTAAGTACATTAATAGAAAAGGAAATGGAGAGAATTTATCCGAACTGGTAAGAGTAGTTACTGCCAGGAAGGGGAAAAGGATAGAGACAGATAAATATGGTCTTTCACTGCCTACTCTAAAATTTATATGGTTTGACAATGAGCATCAATTGTGTTGTAATCTTTTAACTACTTAATAAATGTGAGGGGGGTTTTTTTGGTTCTTTTTTTTTTTTTTTTTTGCAAAACTGTTCAAACATGGATTCCATATAGAAATAAAAAGAAAAAGGGGTCCAGGGTGGTAAAAACTGGGTGATCAGCCAGCACAGACGTCTCCTTCCAATCATATATACAACAAACACATCCACTCTACCTGGGACTGATGGGCTCTTGGAAGGATTTATGAAGAAAGTCCTGTTTCTCATCGCCAGAAATCTGTGTCACGGGATGACTCTTCTCTGAAACTTTGAAGATGCTGCAAGCTGATAGCTAAGCAGTGTAAACAACTTGGAGGACCAGCGTGAAGACGCTCCAAAGATACTGGCACCTTCTTGAGGCTTGGACATAGTTCTGCTTCTAATTGGACACGGGTGTGCCTGCAAGGGACAAGTCTGCCGTGTAAGTCTGCCGTGAGGAGCTGAACCACCAACGCCATTCCCGCTGAGGAAAACGTGGCCCCGGGCCTGCTCCATCAGCTGTGACACCGGGTGGCTTGCTGTGTGCCCAGCTCCACTCCCTGGCACAGCAGTTCAGCCCATATAATGTGTGACTTGGTGTGTGCCAGGAATACTTGTAAAACTCTCCTGGATGCTGACAATCTCCCTCTAACAGATAAGACACGGTGTAGAAACGCGCTTCTTAGGATGGTCCGGTGTTACCATGTCAGAGTAAGTCCAAAGTCAGTCTCCATCGCATGCTCCCCACTGGGAGAGAAGACGGGGCGCTTAGCGGAGCCTCTTTTCTCCTCCGTTTCAATTCAGTCCAAGGTTTTCCTTCCAAGTTTCTTGGTTTTCGTTGGAATGGGCCAACCGTCCGCGCATTTTTGTGCTCCCCGGGGCTAGGCTTTGCCAGGAACTGTCCATGTTAAGGTATTCGTTTGGAGGCGCAGACGCCATCAAATGAAGGGCACAGCGGAAGGGAAAGGACGTCCGAGCAAGGAGGAATGAAGTACCCCCAGGAGAACTTGCCGCACGATTTCTTGACCGTTTTTTGCTAAGCTCCGCCCCTCTCTGCTGTGGTGAGATCCCCACGGGATAAGGTATGCGGGGCCCCTCCTCCCACTCGTGCCGAAGCTGGGATAGTGGGACGGGAGGAGATGGGTGTTACGGGGAGCAGGTGTGCGCGGCAATTAACGCAGCCAGACCAGCCGAATCAGCACCAGCGGGTGGGCGAGAGCGAAAAGAGGCACAGGCGCGTGGGGGCTCTTCCCAGTGGAAAGGAAGACAACCAAGAAATAAATGCTGTAAGAAAAAAATAGCAAAGGGGCCGAACATCTTAATAGGCATAAACAAAAAGGTGTACCAGGTCCTCATTCGTTCTGTTAGCGGTGCCTGTTCGGATACAGTGAAAGCGCTCCTTTTCAAAGCTTTGAACAAAAAAGAAGGCACACCCTAAGCAGCCTTTGCTTCTTCTTTTGAAAGTACTGAATGGAGATCATAAACAACAGGTGGTCCACTGAGAGCTGGTGGTTTGGCGGGCGGTGGACAGAGATGGATGGAGCCCACAACTGATGCCAGGTTCCAAGAAAATGTCCGTCGGTGGTGGCGCTCTTCTCAGCCCCTGCTACCCCAGGCTCCAGGCTTCAGTCTCAGGTCATCCCTCTGTAGTCTCCAGCGGTATGTTCTCCACTTGACCCTCCCTCCTCATTTCCACTTGTCACCCCCTTGGAGTCTCAGACTTGATCACCCTCCTCACCAAACCCAAAGCCTGCCCCCACCCACACCCTGGGGCCCAGCCCTGCTCACCCAGGTTTTCACTACCCCTTCTCAGCAGATGGCTTTCATCGTACAACTCCAGCTCACAGTGGGACAACCCGCACAAGACGTCAAGTGCCGCTTGGTAAGTGCTTATGATCTTGAGTCTGAAGATGTGGATTTACTTCTGTCACTTAGTTGTTACTGTTCATTACCTGACTCTTGCACTGGAAGGCAAGTTTTATGTCACCAGAGAGCTTGTCTTGGATACCTCCACACCTGTGACGCCTAGAGGTGGGCTTTCCAAAACTCCAACCACAGCCACCCGCAGCTCCATGAAGCACTTGAGTAATGGCTCCTGCAAACCAGATGTGCTCTAATCTTTGAAACAAGATTTCAAAGACTCTTAGAAAGGAAAGAATGAAACATGTTTCGTGAATAATTTCATATTGATAACTTGTTGAAATAATGTTTTCAACATATAAAGTTAAATGAAACATGACTTAAACTAATTTTACTGGTTTCTCTATTTTTTTTTTTTTATGTGGCTACTAGAAAATTTTAAATTACCTATGTGGTTTACATTCTATTTCTATTGAGTACTGTTGGCCTAGACTTTTGCCTGGCACCCTTGTAGGTGGCCAATACTCATTAAATACATACACACACACACAGATGTACGTACAGTGGCTCCTTCAGCCCATCCTTTAAACTTGCTAAGCCTCTTTTTGTTTTTTATTCTTTGACACGACAGTGAAAATATTCTACAGGACTTGTCGTGAAGACTAAATGAGATAGTGCTACCTAAAGTTTAAAATGACATATTATGTGTTGAATGTTTAAAGTATGTTGACTGCTTGAAGAATGAGAAATACAGTGTAATTGAATAACCCCCTATTTATTAAGACAGTCCTAATATCAGAACCTGTAAACATTGAAAACAACTACCATGAAGAAGGATGAGCTCCGTGCTCTGAGACCACAGTCGTTATCAGTCTTACACAGTCAGAAAGCAGACCAGCAGAAAATCAAGGATCGGCCAAAATGATGATGGAAAGTAGATTTCTCTGATAGCTTAGTGAAAACATAGATAACCTAATTCTTTCACATTCTAAATTTCGGCTTGGGTAGAGTGTTTCCTTTTTGGATAATTACCCATTCTGTTTGGTAAAGTACATTTTACATCTCAAGTAGAAAATGGCTTCAAACTGAAAAGTAAGGTAAAACAACAAATGAAAAGAAAAAGGCAAATTAATTCAGGAAGAGACGAATCAACTTAGGAAAATCATAGCCATTTGACCTTGGCATCCCTGGCAGTCTGTCGGTCATAACTATATTTTCAACGCTCACAAATAAAATCGAAATACACAACTTAAAGGGAAAAGCAGAACCAAAATATCCCAGATTTTCTTCTTTATCATAGAACAGGTGATTCAAATATAACTGCGTAAGAAAGATAAAAAATTGACCTAATTTGCTACCCAGTGAATATTATATAAAGTTAAGGGAAAGGTGAATATTGATCTAATTTCATGCTCCCAATTTAATCAAATGAAACCCATTCTTAAGCATTGACATATTCAGCTTCTTTAAAGGTGCCTTTGAATAGGAAGTCTGGATTCTATTGTAGACATAGAGGTCTTTGTTCTTTTTTCTCTCTTGGTTACTACATGTCTGTAATATACTAACGCAGTGGTTCTCCGCAGAGAGGAGGGAGGGATAATTTTGCTCCCCAGGGGACATCTGGCAATGTCTGGGAATATTTTTGGTTGTCACATATAGGGAGGGTATTACTGGCACCTAGTGGGTATAGGCCAGGAATGCTGCTAAGCAACATTTGACAATGCACTGGACAGCCCCCAATAACAAAGAATTATTTGGCCTCAAAGGTCAATTGGTTGCACTGTTGAGAAATCCCATACTGAAAGAACAGGTGCCTATAAGATGTTTCAGGAATTTTTTTTAAGCGCCTTTCCTGCACATAACAGATCAAATGAAGTTGGGCACATCCTTGATGGCCTCAGGCAAGCACCAATGCATGATTAGAAGGCTAAGGAAACGGTGAATAAGTTATCTTGTTAGAACTCATTATAGAAAAACTTAGGGGTAAACCATTAGTCTAGAAGAATTGATCAAGGAAAGGAGCAATGCAGACAAAATGCTTAATGTAACTGAGGCAAAGTTTATAAGGATGAAAGAGTTTCCTGGACTCACTTTATTCAATATTAACTCACTGAGTCTTTGGGATCCAACGGGGCTGTAGTACTGATGTTGGAGGTTATAAAAGTAAAAAAATCCCATCGTTACCGTCAGCGAATTTGCCATAGACTGAAGTTAAGATAGCCTTTCAAGAAATATCTCTGTAATTGAAGAAAATCTGGGAGGCATTGCAGCATAGAAACTGGCTTTAGAATCATCAAAGGACAAATCAGGATTTAAATCAAAATATGCCCTAATGAGAGGCTCCTAATCCCTCCGATTTCTCATCTATAGAATGGGGATAATAACACCCACTCGGTGGGGCAGTTTGAGGATTATGTGTGGTTATGGATGTAAACTGCCTGGCATGATGTCTCAGCCTTGGTCATTACTCATCACACGCCAGTGCCTCGCTTCTTAACTCCCCAATCCGCGTTTTCATCTCAGCTATACCTGAGTAATCATGGTTAGCTGAGATGAAAGGGAAGCCTTCTTCAGGTGTTATGAAAATGTTGGCCTTTTTGGAGAAAAAGCTAATTGAAAACAAGCAGAAACTCTTAACCCTCCCCCCAAAAAAAGCAGAAACAAGCAGAAACTCTTAACCCTCCCCTCCCCCCAAAAAAAGATTATAAAAGAAAAAAATAGTAGAGGAATCTGGAAATCTGATGATAACGATACTGATGATAACTCTTAGAAGACTTAGAAGTCTGTTAAGGATGGAACATTCCCGGTTGAAAGAAACACTCTTCAAGAACACAGAACAATTTATGTTATTTCAATAAAATAAGCCATGACCTGGACTTTGAGGAAGTACCTGGTACCTAGAGTTAAGTAGAAACTGGGAACCAGTTGCAGATGTTCTCAGACCAAAATTTATTTGGAAAGATCTTTTAGGATCTATATGACAGCTCCTGGATGTTCAAGGGGTTTGAATCATAGACTTAGTTAAAAACTAGTAAAAAAAATACGTATTTTTCTATATTGGACACATTTTAAAATTTTCTGCAGAAATCCTTGGCTCCTTTGTTGCTGTCATCAACAACAGATTTCTGTGGTTCCCAGTATTTACAAGTATTTTAATATCTATATTTTAATTTTTTATTTGTCACCAACCCTATAAATAAGACATTAATGTTAATTAATAGTCCCATTTTGTTGGTGAGTATATGGAGACTGTGAGTTTAAGTATTTGGGGAGGCTTTACCACAAAGTGGTAGAAAAATCGGCTCTAGCACCCTGACTCTCTCTTCCGCCTTCTATTCATAGAATAACTCTTTCATGATACACGCATAATTCAATTTAACGATATTTTGAGCATCCGGTCAGCAAAGATAAGTAATTCACGGTCTGCTTCAAAGATCTGCGATCTGGTATATACATAATTATAATGTGGGGGTGACATGAAGACATAAGAAAAGTGCAAGAAATATGCTCTGAATTGAAAGAAGGGAGAGATCGTATCAGGTAGATGGCAAAGACAGGTGGTAGCCTTCCCATATGGGCACTGATGCAGGAGTGGATTTCTACAGAATAAGATGCAGAGGAAGGGGACAGGAGAGGAAGAGAACAGTGTACCTGAATTATTTTCAGAGATCAGAGAAGGAAAATTTGGCTGGAGCATATGGTACCACATACCTAGAAGAAGTGAGAGGTAAACTTGGAAAGTTAGGTTGATACCATATCATAGAAGCAATTGAACATCTAAATGAGGAGTTTATATTTAATGGCGCAAACACTATGGAAACTTCATAAAGTGGTGAGATCAGTTTGAATTTCTACAACACATTTAGCAGTCCTGCCTCTGTAACCTGGTCAGCCAGGTGAGCTCTAAATTCTTAAAGAAGAAAAACGGTCTCGTAATCATCTTTAAGTTTCAGCGGCAAGATTCCTCTGTAAATCACACAGTAAGCACTCTGTAACAGTTTTCAGAATAAAGAGGTAAATATGAGTGAATGAATTAATGAATCAATAAGCTAAGGAGGTGACAATGGAAAGAAAGGGCATAAATATAGGAAATAACGTAGAAGGAAACCAACAGTATTTTATCTGGATCGACTCGATAAGAAGCAGTGGAGAGGGAAGAGCAGCAGTGATCTGGAGGCTTTGTTTCCGGGGAGAACTGTGGGCGTCAAAAACAGGAAGTTAGGACAGAGATTAGTTAAGGTAGGAGATGATGAAAGTAGATAAAATATCGACAGGGTGTTCCATAAGGTCATTGAGAAGCCCCAGCTGCATTTCCACATTTTAGAGAAAATGGAATCTGGATCAAGTGCTTAGGCAGAAACGCTGAAGGGCATCCCGTACATTCTCTCGGTGAAGGAAAAATGTGGTTATCTAAAAACCATACTTTGATAAAAGTGGAGGTTTTAAAGATCATGGTAATTAATTACATGTGACATTAATGGAACCTTGAGAAGAATCCGAGATATCAGATTACTGACTCAGGAAATCTGTATAATTCATCTTTGTACAATCCCAATACTTGAAGAGTTCAGAGATGAGCAGAAGCAACTACAAGACAAATAGCATCGCTTAAAAGAAGCATAATCACATGGCCGTGAGCACAGCATCACAAACATATTTGAGATATTTTCCATGCTTGAATGAATGAGTGAATGAATTAGTATATGAATAAGTGAATAAATATTGGCTCTGAAAAGAACTGTTTTCTGTTTTGTGCATCTGAGTTTGATATGTTTCATGCCAACCATAGTTCTTAAAAACATTTCTAGACATTTGAAATGGATATATGAGAAGTGTTGATTCATTTCCGAGTATTTTGAGGCATTCACTTTACTATGACAGACCTGGGCAGCCTTCGCCTCCTGTCAAGGAATCGGGTAACAGGTAAGGCTGGCAAAGACAGATTAAAGGAATGGGTGGGTCATTTCTTACACAAGATTGCAGCACACAGAACAAATAAGTTCCACAACCATTACACACACACACACGCACACTAAGGCCACATGATTCAAGCCCAAGATTGCTATGTAGAAAGCAGAGCCAAAGGCCGAAGCCAACACAAGAAGCCACAGCAGCCCTCATTAAGGAGTGGCAAAGCAGTTGTAAAGAGCAAGCCTGAAGAAATTCCCAAGATGCTGAAGGGGCACCCATCACAGTTGCTAATGGGGTTCCCAACCATCTGGGTGGTTCCAACAGGTACATTCAAATGTGCTAAGAGAGAACAAACAGAATTATCCTGATACAGAGTAAACATTAGTAGAAAAAAATTCTTAAAGGCACATGTATAAAGTTTCTGTCTTTGAAAAATACCACCTGCAACTTTACACAAAAATTTGTTTCTTTAATTTGTTTTCTTTCATATAAACATGGACTTAGAGACTTTTTTAACTTTAGAAATTATAAAACATCCAAATATGCTATGATAACGATCTATTCATTTAAGAAGTTTCCAGTAACATTTCTGGTATGGTGAGAATTTTCATTTCTTTGAATGAGTACAAATAAATGGTACTTTTGTAATTAAAGATTCCAAATAACAGAAATAATTGGTTGATTTCACATATCGTAGGTATTATTAGTATCTCAACATAATTTTTCTTTTATACCATTAGACGTGTAGTTTCTCTGGCATTCTTGCCTGATGAATACTCTTACTATGGCTGAAAGGGTGGCACTCCAACTACCCACCAAAACACCCACAACAAACTAAGGAAGGGGTGTGTGTGTGTGTGTGTGTGTGTGTTGTTCAATGGTAAATAGTGTTTTTACATTAAAAGGAATCTGTAGTTTATTATCTGACTTTATGAAAACAGGTATTACAAAAGCATAGAGACAAAGGGAGAGGAAATGGAAAGATAAATTATATAGGCATATAAAGAAAATGAGGATTGGGGATAACCAAAGTACTTAAAAGTAGTCTGAAAATCTCAGAATTGGTTACTTGGGGCCACTGTTAGGGACTTTGGCCTTGAGATGATCAAGGTCTATTATTGAAATGTCCATCCTGACAATAACATTTGGAGCAAATGTTACCACAACCAATGTGAAGGGGACGATCAAATTATTTGGTCAAATTGAAATTTCATTACATCAGAATGTCTAGAAGTCAGTGGTTTCTAATATGGAAACAAGGCAAGTCATCAAATTCCCCTGAGGTTTCTGTTATTCTTTTGTAATTGTAGAGGGGAAGGCACACTGATCTCTAGGATCCTGTCCGTGGTTCTGCAGCGCTGCCCCATATCATCCATGGTGGAAAATGTGTGTCCTGCTCCTGAACGTTGTCTGATCTAAAGAAAGGCCCTTTGTTCCATGAAAGAGGCTGCTCATCTTCACCATTTTCTTTCTTAACACTTAGAACTTTCATGAAAGATCTAATCAAGAAGACACCAGATGTCACAGCATCCTAATTGCTGTAGATAATCACCAAGAGCTTAAAGGCGTTGTACGTTTATGTGAAACATTTGCTGGGGGCCAGGTTCCCAGGCAAGAACATGGAAACAGCTGTTTCACTGAGTTTATGATTAAGGGGATATGCAATTTCCAAATCAGATGAATTAACTTTTAAAATAAAAATTGTCTTTCTGTAGTTACACAAAGCAAATGCTTAGTTTTAATCAAACCAAATGCTAGAGACAGAAAGACTTCACTCAAATTTATTAAAGTGTTTGTGTGTGTGTGTGTGTGTGTGTGTGTGTGTGTGAGTTTACCCTGTGTAAGGTATACTGAGAGAGAGAGAGGGTGGGGCGGGGGGGAGGAGAGAGAGAAAGGAGAGACAGGCAAAGTAGAAAAGTCCAAAGCTCAATTGTCATTTTTAATATTTTCTTTTTGTATCTGGTTTTAAGCAATTTGATTATGATGCATTTTGATGTAATTTTCATTATGTGTCTTGTGCTTGGGATTTACTAATCTTTTCGTATGTGTGAAGTTATAGTTTTCATCAAATTCGGAGAGTTTCCAACCATTCAAATACATTTTCTGCCCTCTCTCATCCCATGTTCTCTCCTACAGGCCCTACAATCGCATGTATGCTTATCCATTTGACATTTTCCCACAGCTCACTGATGTTCTGTCCTTTCTTTTTTCTCTTTGTGTCATTTTGAATTGTTTCTATTTCTGTCTTCAAATTCATCCATCTTTTCTTCTGCACTGTTCAATCTAGGATTCCTCTCTTCCAGTGTACTCTTCATTTCAGACAGTATAATTTTCATCTCTAGAAGATTGGCTTGAATCATTTGTATATCTTCCCGGTCTCCACTTAACATGTTCAGTCTTTTTTCTAGCTTCTTGACTATATGAATACAGTAATAATAACTACTTTAATGTCCGTGTCTTCTAATTCTATCATCTGTGTCATTTCTGGGTCAGTTTTGATTGATTTTTCTCATTATTAGTAGTATTTGCCTGCCCCTTTGGATGTCTGGTAATTTTTTATTGCATACCAGACATTTAAACTTCGCCTTGTTGAGTGCTTGTTATTTTTATATTCCTATAAATATTCCTAAACTTTATTCTATGCCACATTTAAATCACTCAGAATAGTCTGAGCTGTTCCGAACTTAATTAGTCAGAGCCAGAGCGGTGTTCAATCTAGTTTTATTTTCCCTGATACTGAGGAAAGTCCATTACTTGTACCTCTGATACCTTTTGAATTATGAGTTTTTTCACTCTGGCCATTGGAAATAAACATCACTCCTGGCCCTGTGTGACCTTCGGGCACCATCCTCTCGCGTGGTTCTTTCCCAGCCTCGAGGAGTGTCCTCACACAGATAAATATCTAGGGGAGAGGAGACTTCCCAGAGATCTCTGGCACTCTCTCTCTTCACAGCTCTCCTGTCTGGTGCTCTGTCCTGCCACTCCAGCTGTCTTGCCTTCCCCCAGACATTCTCCTCAACTCGGAGAGACCGTGCGCATCGTCCTGTGTTCCACTTAGTGTACTGAAATCTGGAAACTTCCTACAGGAAATAAACGGGGGCAATTCTGAGTTCACCTCACTGTTTCCTATCTATTGGGAATTGCTGAGCTTGATTGCCCAACATCTAATATCTTGAATATTGTCATTTTGGTGTTGTTTTTTTCATTGTTTCAGGTGGGAGGAGACATCTAATTCGTATCCCTCCATCTTGATTGGAGGTGGAAGTCCCCAAATCAAATAATTACTAAATGACTTAAATATTTATAAAGCAACAACTATCAAGGCATGATGCAGAATTTTGGAGGTGATATCCATGAGAGGGAAAAAAAAGAGAGAAATACAAATAAAGTGTACCAAAAAACTTAAATCTTCAAAAAATTTCTTTGTCAACAATTGACAAATCTTTGTGGTTTAAAAAACTTAAAAGTACATCATTCTTCAAATCTTGTAAAAGATTTGCTTAAGTTCACAATAATCTGAAATTCAGAGCCTTGGAGTTTAGCCAAAGAAATCACGTTAACAGAAATGTGACCTTCTAATCGTGGGAAGAATGCTACACTTACGAGTGCCTTCATGAAGAGACACCATCAGGCCTGGTGCAGTGCCTAACAGACACATGATAAATGCTTGTGCAGTAATAATGATGACTGCAGGAAAATATAGAGAATGGTCAACACAAGAACGTAAAATAGTTTATATAATTACGAGACAGTGTCAAATTAGTAGATACAAAAAAATATATTGATCGTGCAAAAAATATATATGTAGAGAGCTAGGCTCAGTTGTTAGCTTTGAAAATGAAGAGCTGAATGATTTTGTTTTTCATAAGACGTCATAATATCGTCGTAATATATTACCTCTAATTTTAAATAAATATTGAAGAGTGGTCTTTTGATAAATGGCTTTCACATACATTATCTTCTTAAGGCCCTAAAAACTTGGCATAATTTTCCACCACCATTTTGCAAATGAAATAAATGAGGCTTGCAAGGCAAATGACTGGTCCGAGATCATCTACAGTAAGGAACTGGTGGTTCACGTTATAGTCACTGTAACACAATCCTACATCTTTCCTGATTTTATAATAATGTAGTATGCGAAGGGTAATAAAGCAGACACTATTGATTATCTCCGAACATCCATTTCTCCACATTGTCCTTGTTAATAGAACCTGAATTTTGCTCAGGAACCAGGTGGCCATCTCCTAGAAAGGACTGAGAACGGACCTCCCCAGCCCCAGGAGGTAATCCCTGATTAATTCAAGCCAGTCATAGCAATCCCATGCCCCTTTCAAAACTGGTTTATGAAATGGGCACGCAATGCACATTGACCAATGCCATACGAGAGGAGACCTGCTTTGGGGCTCATTATGTGAGCATGTGATGTTTGAAGCTGCTCGGACATCTTGACAAGCCTGAGGATAAAAGCAAAGTGATGAGGAAGGCGTCATATCCACCTCCATTTTGTAGATGGGAAAACTGAGGCTTCAAAGGTTAAATGACATGTCCACGGTCATATACAGTAAAGAATTGGTGGAGAAAGCAGAAAGACGAAAAACACCTGGATCTCTGATGACATGGTTGAATCCTATAAGTGAAACTTTAAAATTCCCTACTTCCACACCTCTTATTATACAGGGTAACAAATTCCTCCATTGTCTGAGCTTTTTGACTTGGATCTTTCTGTTACCTGCAGCTGAAAACATTCTTACTAATATACTAAGTACTGAACTGGTCTTTTTTTGCATTATCTTATTTAATTTTCATTAGAAATTCAATAAGACAGATAGTACTATTGCCAGTTTTCAGAAGAGGACTTAAAGCTTAAAAAGCATTTCATAACTCATACCAATTCGTGGAGTTAAAACTAGGACTCAAGTCTATTATGCCTGACTCCAGACATGTCTCATGATAAACTCTGCAATAGAATCTTTTTTCAAAAGATGATGGCTCAGTCACATGAGATCATTAAAAGTTATTTTGTTGCCATCATTTTAGTTGTGGCTACAGTGAGAATCAATGTCTTTTTCTCTTTTCTCCAGCCCTCAGACAGAGCCCCTGAGGGCAAAATTGTTATGTCCTGGTACTCTGCAAATCATAAAGAAATCCTAAAAGTGAAGGGAAGACAAATATTCCTCATTTTGAGAAAGTACTTCCTAACAGTAAGATGATTACCAGAGAAATGAATTAACTGTCTTAGGAGGTAGTCAGTCCCTGGTCACAGAGGCTTTAAGTTAGATGTTGGGTGGCCATATAGTGAAGATGTGGCATTAATCTGCCAGGTAGCTGGGCAAAATAATCTATTCTTAATCTACAAGGATAAGGTGTCATGAAACTCACAACTTTTCTATGGCATAACTTATCTGTGCTCATTGTATTCATCATCTTTCCCTTTTACTTCTTTATTTCTCAAAAGAGTGAAAGGATCAATGAGATAAAAACCTAAATAACTTCTAACTTCTCCAGGAAAAGATTTTTAAAAGATGCACTATGGATATTGATAGTTTATAGCCTGTCATTTCTTTCAGTCTGCAAGTACTGTTTCTGCTCTGTGCATATCTCTTTGCCAGGCATTTTCTAATATAAAAATATTTGTTCCCTTAGAGACTGCAACTACCTTGCCGAAATATATGCACATGAAGTTAAGCAATAATACAAATCAAGGGGTGCTATTTGACAGAATATAATCATATACAAAATAGGGGAAAACTTTAGTGGGTCTGGGTCTTTAAAAGAAGAGATGTCCTTCTTCTTGCACTTTTAAAGAAATAAGCTCAAGGCAAAGATATAAACCATTTGCCAGTTGTTGGAGGGATTATTTTTTTTTTTTTTTGGCTTTTTACATCCTTAAATACCCATGTGATAAACACTACACACTTACTAAAATGAGCAAAATGGAGGCTAAGTCTTGACCAAAGTAAAGCCTGTGAAACAACAGATTTGTGGCCATGGCCTTCCTTCCATGTTAAATTTAGAGCAGGGCTTCCTAAACAGGTCCACAGATCCTGAAAGTGTTCTTCAGCTGATCTCAGAGATGTCTGTGAAGCTGAATAAAAAGAAATCATATCTTCAGATTCACTAACCTCTAACTAAAATCTAGCATTTCCCTCAACAAACTACAGTATTACTAGCAGTTTCTATGACACTGCCACCAAAAAAAAAAAAAATCACAGATATTTTCATATATTATAACTCTGCAGATATCTCAATGTATCATTTATGCTCATACCTGCTTCAAAACGATAGTCGATATCAAGCGTCTTGATATTCAATGCATTAATAAAGACATAAGTATTACTAGGTCACAATTTTGGTGCTTTTTAAATATTCCGATCAATACTTTATTTCAGTATAATCGGTTTTCTTTGCAATCCTGTGTATTTTGTTTTACGACATTTAGAAACAATATTCTGAGACAGGGTCCATTTACCTGATTGCCAAAGGGTCCATGGCAGAAAAACACTTAAGAGCTCCTGCTTCAGGTATCTTCACCTTCTTCTTGAATTTTAATAACTATTTAGCTATTGACTCAGCAGATATTCATCAATGCTCTGTGTTTCTCTGGTTTGTCCCACATTTCAGTTTTCATTGTTTTAAAGGTTAGATTTATAAAAAGACATCGTTAGTGTTAAAAAGAACAGAATTTAAATTACTTTAATTTTTTATATTTGTCTCTCACATATACCTTGGGCATTTTTATTCCTACTCAGTAATTTAAAGGAAACTGGTCCCAAGTTCCTCTCTACAGCAGGAGCAGAGTGTCCAGATAGGATGTATGAACTCATCAAATTTTGGATCTGGAACGTATTTTATGGGTTTCAGGGGTTTCTACCCTGGAAATGAGCTTCTTCCTGCCATAGCAGAGGTATAATCTCCTTTTTTCTTTTTTACCTTAAACTCTCTGAACACAATTTAACCTCAATGAACTCAGTTCTTTAAGATCAGATGCTTGCTCTTTGAAGGGTCTATATTTCTTCTATATACAAAGCAATTTAATTCATATTACATAAAAACATTTTAAAACATATACATTAAAACTTTTTTTTGTCAAGGCACACAAATTTGTATTATTTCCTTAAACTATGTTTGCTCTGAAATTAAATATGAGATGCATTTATTTCAAAGAAATGAACATCAAAAAAAATAAGTTTTGACCATTTAAACTCAGAGGACCAATTTATGTTGTTCCACTCACGATGGTACTTATTATTGTGATAAAGATCAATAAAAAGTAAACATAACATAGAATATTACAAAAAGATGGCTACTATGCTGCTTTATTATACGTGAATTTGGTAAAAGAATTTTAGGATGACACACTCAGAAAGGATTTCGTATGTGTGGCGTGTTTTAAATTTATGAATTTCTTAAAATTCTCCCATTACAAACAGCCTCTGGGCATAAGTACACAATGAAGAAAGAAAAACAAGAAATTGGCCATGAGCAGCAGCCCCATAGGAAGTCATGGTCCAACCATGACATTTTAGGCCAGAACCTTGGTCTACAGGCTGCTAATTCCCATGGAATTCCAAATAAAGAATTTAACCATTTCTATGAATTTTGCTTTGCTTTTCTAGCCATCTGAAAACACGTTTTTTTAAGGAATAGGGAAATGGGGGTTCCCCAACAAAACTCCTCTCTATCTCGTTTCGTTTTTCATGTGATAAGTCACACGAAGCTTAACATAGAGAAACAGTTAAAATAAATGAGAATGGTTTCAGCCTCTGGCAATTTTCACAGAAGACATGTTCTTGAAACAGTTGCTCCAATGAAACTCATTTCCATCACTCACACGTTTCATTACCTATAATTAGGTAACTTTATCTTTTTCCCAAAGAATAATACTTGGCCTCGACTTACATGTGTTTTGATTCTATGTACCTTCACAATAGATCTAGTATGAAAATTAGAGACAAGTCACATGACCCAAGTTTTTCAGGATACATTGATGAGACCCATCTGGTATCTCCTTCATGTTTGTAAACACACATACGCAATAAAAACACACAGCAAAATAGGGTTATGGAAGATTGTGACATCAATATGCTACTGACACACAGCAATAATGGAAGATACCGATGAGCGAAGCATCAGGGTTGCAGTAATTCCTGCACACTTAATTATATGGAATGTGGCTGCGGTTATGACCATGGCATGCTCCAAGGGTGAGTAATTTCCACTACGACATTCTTAAGCTTATAGATGATCTCACATTCTGAGGAGGTGGGGAAGGGTAGAGAAAAGACATAAGGAGGTATTTTATATTGAGGAAAACTGGACTGAATGGTACACTTTTGAGAGAGAAAAAGACAAATCCTTTCCATGAGACTCTTGTAGCACTAAAAATGATCCTATTAATTAAAGCTCACGCTCAGAAGCTGAAAAATTCTTTACCATAGGATTTGGAATATCCAACTAAGTGTGTTCTGATATAGAGAACTCCGGATAAAATCCTACAAAATGTCTTCTAAAAACTATCATCCAGGTTTGTGATCCCTTCGTCCAGGTCTGTGGCGTCACCATTTGATTTACATGTTAAATTAAGGATGAATTTAGTTTTCCCACAAGATGACAATACTTAGTGTATAAACAAGACTGATTTTATTTCCTAAGAAAATTAATTTATTTGTTTTCAAGGTTATATAAAATTTCAAGTGATAATATCTGGTCAAATAGAACCTAGGTAACCTGTGTAAGATGTGGTATATGCATCTTGGCCCAAATGCAGAAACAATCCGAAAGGACATTTTGAAACAATGAATCCAAGAAGACTTATACTGTTAGAAAAACGCAATAAAAAAAAATGTCTTGCTATATTATCCTTCCCCCAAACTTTTAAGTAAACTTGTAAGTCAGTCGTAAACACACTAAAAGCACAAGCTCTGGAAATAGGTAAATCAGAATTAAACTCCCAGAACTACAACTTCATCTCAGTATGACTTTGAGCAAGTTACCTAATTTTCCAAGCTTCATTTTTGCTGTAAATGGAACTAGTCATACCTATCTCATGCGGCAGTGTGAAAATTAAATAAGCAAATGTCTATGAAGTACTTAGCAAAACGCCTAGCACTCAGTTGCACATAGCACTCAGCAAAGGATACCTGTAATTATAATATAAATCATCTTCCTACTATTTGACTCAAGGCAGCTTACAAATATACATGAAATACCTGATGAAAGAAATACGCAAATAAATCAGTGCAAAGGAAAAACAAGACAATACTATGAGGCCAGGAAAGAGGTAAGTACATGAAATGGATGTTGCTTATTCTTTCATTCATTCAATCAGCAAATACTTACCGAATGCCTACTGTGCTCTCATCTCTGTGCTGTGGGACAGTGCAATGAACGAGCCACATGATCTTACATTCGTAGAACATGCGGTCCTGTACATTTGGGAAAGATGAGGGGTATATACACTACCATCAGTATCAAGGCTTTCACAGTCATCTCTACATTTTCGATATGTTATCTTCAAATCATAGATCTGTCGATATAAATTTGTAGGCTGAATTTTCCTACTTGAGTAATTTATAATAACCTGCAACATTGTAAGAGATGTATAATGCAGTGCCTCTTCTGCAAGTGTGATTAGGATGGAAACGTGCACATGTGCATGTGCAAGCACAGATGCATACATGCACAAACACACACACACACACACACACACACACACACACACACACACACACAGCTTATTGAACTAAGTATAGAGTACTCTGTACTATGTATCTCAACATACACCCAGCCCTAGGGATGGATCTAGAGGGTCAGGATTGGACATTGTGCATCCTTCTGTCCTGCATCTGTGAGCACCTCCCCAGTTATCCTTATGGCTGTCATCTCTGAAGACTGATAGAACACATCCAGGGGATGCTCAAAGTGACTACTGGCATGGAAGAAGACCATTTCAGACATTCTACTTATATTTCATAGTAGTAAAAAAGATAAATTACTCTTTCTTAATATTTAATGTATAGGTTGGCGCTAGTGCCCTCGCTCAGCCTGCATTCCAGGTGTTCCTTGATACCTGGGGTTACCTAAGGAAGGAGCAGAAGCTTCCTAACACGGTGGGGCTTAACAGTGTCGCTGGCTCTTCTGCATTCACGTAAAGCATACTGGAAAATTCTGCAGTTTGTTTGTCAGACTAAACCGTTTTAGGAGTGATATCATCTGATTTCAACTGAATCAAGTAATGAAATAGACCAGTGAATTAAGGAGTCTGCCAAAGAATCCATTCACTGAAGATAATACAAACGATGAAGTACAAATGAACAATTTTATAAAAAGGGCAGAGCTGAGACTTCTCCAGGCCCCAGTACAAGTTCTTGGGAGTCACGTCGGTAAAGACTAATTGCAACCTAATTAATCTGACAAAAAGAGGACCAGCAAAATTAGACATTATCAAAACCCTTCGAAGTCTGAGTTTTTGCCCACTCTACCAAACAAAGACCTCGCTTCAGTGTGTATGATGTGGCCTGAGATGACATTTAAGGATGGGTTTCAGTCACCATGATGAGCAAAGCATTTCAAACCTCAGCATCAAGAACATGAAATCCAAACTGTGATTTTTTTTTCCAGCAATTTTTAAAGTCATGTAATAGTCGGGGCTGTACAAATTTCTCTGAAACTTACTGGAAAATGTTTTGAAGTCACTTTTGAGGTTTCTTGCATAATAATGAAAGACAAAAAAACGTTTGTCTGGAACAAACAAACAATTCTGGGCTAAGGTTACAGAGATATTATCGCACTTGAAACTCATACCCTACTCTGCTCGGAGCAGAGTTCCTCAAGAGACCATTGGCGGTCTTACTTTTCCAAAAACTAGCACTTTTCTATAAGAATGTTCATCATGCTTTGTCATGAGATGGAATAATCGTGAAAAACTTGGGTAACGCAGAGGTTCCCTGGTTATCCCTTAATAAAGTAACTTTGAAAGTTTCCCAACTTCGAAAAGAGTTACGTATTTTTCTTTAACTACAGAACAAGTGTTAAAACTTTGCCAACATTTTCTGTGATGACTCATAGTTTTCAGGTGTGTGCTACTTAGCAGATCTATTATCATCCACGTCTATAGCTCCATCTATCCACATATTTAAATGTTATCTATCCCTTCAAAATAAAGGTGATAGTTTAATAAAAACGAAAATGATATTGCTTTTAGAGAATAAAGCTATGAATTTCAAGCATTTGAACACAGAAGTTTAGAAACATTTTCACTGTTACATGACTCGTGGTAGGAAAAAATGTATGTCACTATAAAAATTTAGAACTGTGCACTCAAACCTGAAACAGAACTTTCTAAACTGTTTCAAATTTTTTCAAATAATGAATTTTAGAGATTTTTAAATTGGTGAAAAATATAAAAGTTCAGCATATTCTGATTAATTTGAAAAGTAAAAAAACTAACTGACATCAGAGAATATGGAAATTTACCAGCTAAATTTCAATTAAAATGTTACATTATTGATGAATAGATTTTAAAAGTGAGTATCAAAATTTAGAAAGCTCATCCATGAATGTATATCTTTCATCTGTATCTATGCATCTCTGAAAAGTACTTTTTCAACTATGAAATGTTATAACCAAGGATCAAAATAAATTGAACTTTGAGACACATCTTCAAATAACTGCTTCATAATATATTTTACACATATTTTCAAAATAATAGGACATGGTTGACTGCTCTTATTAAAATATAATTAGTAATAATAGAGTTATATTTATTAATAGTCTAGTGAGAGCAAAAGCTTATATACAATAATGAATAAAATAAGGTTCTAATATTTATAAAATATTGTTTGTTTCTTCTTAAGAGCATCCTAAAATGTTTGGCTTCCATTCTTATATGTGTTTTACAATGTACAAAATACGTGTATATAAAAAATTAGACCAGTATGCAATTTATAAATAAATAAATGTTAGGGCTGGGTGTTTATGCATGTACTACTAGGTGTTTCGAGTAAAAAAATTAAATAAAATAAAGGTGGATAACTCTGCTCCAGATGATTAAAATAATGGTTGAACTACTCGTCTCTGGGTCACCAAAGTACTTGTTAAAAATGAAAATTCACCCCAGAACTACTGATTCCGAATCTCTGGAGGTGCAGCCCAGGGTTTTGCAATTTTAAAAAGCTCTTCAGGTGATTCGTATGCATGCTTCATTTTGCAAACCAGGGCCTCTAGTCAAGAAAATCATGTCTGACTCTGAGCCATCATATACACTCTCTGTTCCCAGGGACCATAGGTTGAGTATAAAGGATCCATCCCCTTAATTGACAATAATAAGTCCAATAGCCCATTCGCAGACTTACTAAGAATAATTGTGGGAGAAAGTAGCAGCTATATGACCAGGAAGAAAACAAGCAAACAACAACAACAAAAAACACAATATACATTCTTGCCTATAAGAGGAAAGAATTGTGTTTACTTATTAGGAATTTTTAAAAACTTTTTTAGGACTTTTCATCCCTCAAGTTCATGGTAATTTATGGATCTTAACTTCTTTAACCATACAAATCCCTAGGGGACAGCCAGGATGCCAGACTATGAAATTCTGAATAGAAAATGAAAAACCTAAAAGATAATACAGTAATGAAATATACACATTTAAATAAACATTTTAAAAAAAGAAATACTAGTTTATCTCCAAGTAAAATTACATGGAGGGGAGTGTCTTTTATATCAAAATTTCTGAAAACCTGTAAATATCTGTCCCCTTCCCCGCTTTACAAATAAGTGAGACTTTGCCTCAGTAATTCAGAATCAAGCATAGCAATTCCAGCACTTCCTGAAGCCCTCCCTGGCCTTATAACCACAAAGTCATATGCTTGTTTGGGATCTTACCTTACAATCTGAAGAAACATCTCAGCTTTCCTCGTCAAGTGAAACCTCTCTGCATTTTCTTAGTCCTGTTCTGTGTCATCTGCCTGTCAAGAAAACGGTTGCTCGTTTGATTGTTAATCGCCCTTGTTTTTTATTATAGAACGCATTCAAATTCTGTTAAGTAACATGTTCTTCTTTGTAATTAGATATAGTAGTTCAAACATCTTTCAATTTCACCGTGCCGTTTTCCTTTAATCAGCACATCAAGCTTTATGACGATGGAACCATATCTGTACTTTTACCACAGCAGCACCGCTCAAGGAAAATTATGCTATGAATACGTTTTGTAATTGGAATAAAATTCAAAGGTAGGAGCGCTTTTACTTCACAGACCTGAAATGAAAGTTAATGTGGAAACTTCAGTTATTTGTATCACTAAGGGTCAAAGATTTTCTATGGGCCTTAAGACATCTATAAGCTGTAGTTACCTAGTGATCGTGCACGAAGCGCCTGTCACAGGATCAGTTAGGGTCCTCAGAACCTTTTCTGTAAGGCAGATGGGCAGGCTAGGAACTCAGGCAGGATTTCTATGTTGCCGTTTTGAGGTCGAATCGCTTCTTCAGGGAATTTCAGTCTTTGCTCTTATGGCCTTCAACAGATTGGAAGATGCCCACCCATGTTATCAGGGGTGACCTTCCTTACTTAGAATCAGCTGATTGTAGATGTTAACCACATCTAGAAAACACCTTCACACCAGCATCCCAATTAATGTTTGATTAAATCACAGTACTATCACCTAGCCAAGCTGACCCAGAAAACTAAGCATCACGGAAGACAAGAACATTTTAAACACTTTCTCTCACTAAATTCCCTTGCAAGGAAGTTTATTAGCTCCGTTTTACAGATAAGGAAGTTGAGGACCAGAGAGGTGTGATTTCCCCAAAAGCAATGAGGAAATACGCAGGTCAACCCAGCCTCCCGATCAAGCTCATGATCCACACAGCACACCCATTCCGTGTGGCTCCCTCTCCTCTGTTGATTGAGAAACAGTGTAGAAATGGGGCTGTGTCACCTCTGCTTCCTGTGTCTGTCAGCTGGTGAATGAGGCCCATTGCCCTCCTTTATCTCGGAACCAACTCATTCACGAATGAGGGATCAACCCCAGTGACAAACCAAAAACTGGGAACCATTGGGTATGGGCAGCAATGGAAAGAGGTTCTAGAGTCAGACTTCTGAAGTCCAAACCCCAGCTTTGCCATTTGCCACCCGTGAGATCTTGGGCAAGTGAGGTAAGTTTTCTAAACATAATGTTAAGGACCCGGGAGCTGGAACACAGACTGCCTGGGCTTGAATCCCAGCTCTGCCTCTTACCAGCTGAGCAGCTCCAGACAGCTCCCTACCTCTTCATGCCCCCGTTTTCACGTCTGTAAGATAAGGACGGTCGTACCAACTGCATTAAGGTCGGGGTTAAATGAGACAATTCATGTAAAGCACTTAGTGCTGAGTCTTGCGCATATCATTAGCTATTACTGTAAATTATACTTCCCATCTGTAAGTGAGGATAAAAATAGGACATGATAAGATTATTGTGGGAACTAAATACAATGATGCACGAGAAGTGCTTAGCCACTCATAGTTCACTGGTAGGTATCCAGCAAATGTTAGCTGTCCATCTGGCCACTCAGATGCAAGTTCCTAAGAATGGGAACTGTCACCCCTTCTCACCACTGTATCCCCACCCCCTGACGTGTAGTAGGCAATTTAAAACTTTGAGAAATACATTTAATATTATCTATAACCAAGGGCCATGGCTACTAGAATGGCATCCTGGGGACTGACCACTCATTGGAAAAGAAGGGAGCTAGAATCTATCGCTATGAGCATACACAGAGAAAACCATACTTCTTAAATTAAAAAAAAAAAAAATTGTTGCGATGAACTACTACTTTTGCTTTATACATCCACATTCTAAAACATATATTTCTGTAGTTTTGTTATGCCTTCTCAAGCAGCAAAAATAAACCCAGACACAGTACCCAGACAGTGGTGCTTAGTACATTATGGGTTGTCTCAGCATATGGCTCATGGGCCAAAGCCAGCTTACCATGCTGTATAGGGCCCACCAGCTAAGAATGGCTTTTACAGATTTACAATTGATTGATGGTTGACAATAACTCTGAATTCAAATTAAATGAAACATTATCCCCCCCAAAAAAAAAAATTTTCTCCTTAGTAGATCTGCATTAAAAAAATTGTGCACAAATATTAGTTTTTATTATATTTTTAATCTTGGAAATAAAAGTTTGTAGGAAATGTTTTCATTTTATATAAGTACATACCTAATATCTCCAATTTTGCCTCTTTGTCTGCAAAATTTAAAATGTTTACTCTCTGGATCTTTAAAGAAAAAAGTTTGCCACTTCCTGTCTTAGAGCATCTAACTTGTGACTTTCCTTCCCAACATGCTGACTGTGAACTACATGCTCGTCGCTGTTGAGCACATTTGCTTTGAGAAGAATGTACTGGTGTCTCAGAGCACTTCTTAAACCACAGGAGAAAACAAGTTCTATGCCTTGGCAGTTTTAAACTGAGAAGAGTTGGCCTACCCAATTCCAGTCCCACACACTTAGACATAAAATATATTTATAAAGCCATGTGATCCGAGACATTGTGTAGTGTTTTCTGGTCGTGGGAAACTGGGTCATCTTCTTGCCTAAATGGACCCATTCTTTGAGAAGAGGTTACCTCATATCACATGATTAAAAGTTAACTTCTAGGTTCTGGTAACTAACTACGGTATAATTTATTTCACTTATTTGTTTAAAATGTCACCTTTTTCCAAGAACCCTTAAAAATGTACATTCTACCTCAGTTTCATGCTAGATTAAGACATTTTTGGCTGTTGACATTTCTTAAACAATGACAGCTTATCATTTCAAAGAGTAAAAGTATTAAACTAGCTTCAAACTAGCGTCAAAACATTAAAAGTTTATTAAACATGAGCTGATTCTCCATTAGGAGAACACAGCTCTTTCTCAATAGTCAGAAAGTTAAAACTCTGGAGCCCTAAAGCCTGAAGGGAAAAGAAATTACAGAGACAATGCCCTTTATGGAGATTCAAACAAGGGTCTCTCTGGAAATTCAAAACTCAGGACCTGCATCACATGGCAAAAAAAAAATCACCACCTAAATGAGCTAGAAATTTTCAGCAGTCTTCAGTAAATGGATGTATATATACACACATACATATACTCAGGCCATAGGCTGAGAGAATCCATAACACACTATGCATCATTCTCTGGGTGCTGTGTCTGGGTTTATTTCTGCTGCTTGAGAAGGCATAACAAAACTTTATACATATATACATACACACACACACACACACACACACACACACACACACACATATATGTATATATATGACACATCCATTAACAAAGTATCCTAAAACATGTCAGAATACGAGAGAAACAGGAATGTAGGAAGAGAATATCGGCACTGGGTGGACCTTGCTTGTGTTTTGTCTCAATAAAGCTGGTAGGAAAATGAGGTTAGAGGCCCATTGTGACACCTCATGCTGTCAGATCTGCAGATAATCAGGGGACATCACAAATACTGCTCTCTCAAAATAGAAACTCTTCACTTATAGAAGGCAGAGGTTGTGACCTCCTAGATTTGGTCTCGTTCTGTATTATCCATTTCTAAAATTACCATCGCTTCTGCCTGCAGGGTCCACACAGGGAAAGGAAACAAAGAGGTTTTGACAATTCTTAAAAAGTAAAAAATGGGAGAAGCAATACTTTGGCCTGTTTTTTTGTTTTTTGTTTTTTTTTCTTTTCACCCATTTGGAGGGTAGGGAACATGAGATTCCATACATGGCAAGTTACAGGTAATTTATTAATATATTCAAGTACTAAAACAGTTTCAGAGGGCTTAAGATGTCGCAAGCATCTATACAATGTCCCTTTAAAAAGGCAAATATTTATAATTTCGCACCACAAAAATTGTAAATATACATTTGAACTAAACAATGCAAACTGTCGGAAGATCTTCCATGGTGCTTTTCATTGACCTGAAGTTCTCATTAAAAGGGTCCATATAACTCCATCACTTCTATAACAAGCTTTACTACAGAAAGAAGAAAATCAAAGAGAAACCACAGAACCACAAATCTTAAAGATGAAATTGACCTTGAGACATTAATTACTCCATCACTCAGCTGCTCCTGCTGCCTCCACATTTATCCCACACCACAGCCCGACCAATATCTTTCATTTTAAGCCTCGAAACACAAGATACCACAAATTTCGAAAACAAGCCTTTGCCTATTAGAGAAGATTTGACTTACAAGTGACTTATGCATATAAATGGCCACTTCCTGCTCTTTTTGCATCCACACTCACAGACACCAGGTCTGTACTTTCTTAAGGAACCCCTCAACCTTCCTCAGAAGACCCCCACCCCAGTCATACATGTATCACTTCTCATAACAGCATCTTCCTAGTAGAAATCACAAAATAGGAGACTCTATTCAGACTAGCCAAACCTCTGCTTCACGCCATCTTCAAACCTATACCTGACACCTGCCTATACCCCAAACTTGTTTAAATAAACCAAAAGTGAAGTGGGGGGGAAGCACCAAAATTAAAAATCGTGTATTTGTAAGCGTACAAGTACACGAATGCATGATAGATACACATCGTAAGCATACATATGTACATAAATGCAGAGGTATGCCTATACCTGCATCTGTGTTATATGCACGTGGAATTTATAGATACAGATAAGCCTACGCCTAGGGAAGGAACACACTTGACACATACAGCCAGATTGGGAATGTGCCCCCCTCCCCACCCAGACCTCCCATACTCAACTGATGCTCCCAGCCCCCAGTCTGATGAGGGCTAATAGTTCTAGCCAAGAGCTATTCCTGGCTAGAGGAGATGTATTGCCATGTCATTAGAGCTTTGCACAAAAGGGTTGCCCCCCTTCCTCAAGGTGGGACAACCTGTGGTGTCATTCATGCTCCGGAGATTCGTGTAGGATCAGATTGAGTCTGGGCGTCAGCTAAAGTCGCATTTTGCCCAGCGTCCGCCTCCCTCCGCCACTCACACTTCCTCTCAGCGTTCGCCTGAGCGCGCTGCCTCTATGAATTGGTTGCTCAAGAATCTCTGTCTCAGGATCTCAGAGTCTAAGGGAACCCAGTCCGAGCCAGGAAGCAACAGAGAGGACAACTAAATGCAAAATCGGGAAAAACGCTATGAGTTCCTACGAACAAAGTCATCTGTTCCATTAGGAGTTTGTTAAAGAACATTTCATCTGGAGAGGAAGCACACACAGGAAGGTGTTCCTGCCGTTGTTCTCAGGTGGGAATTAGATCTAGGAAAAAATTATAGAGGAAACACAGCTGGGGGGAGGGGTGGCGTCTACACTGTGCATTTGTTTATGTTCTTCTTGTATTTGTGTTTGATTTTAAAGCTTAAAAGTGAAGAAGAAAATCCTAGGATAGAAATATAATTAGTCTCACTAAGACAACTGTTCTTGCTGAAGTTTGGGAATTTTTTTTTTTTTTTTCCTGCAATGATAATGATTTAATAAATTTGTTGAGAATGTTTCCCTTAAATTAGTACTTGGCTATTTATTCATAACTTCCTATCTCAATTTTATCCATCTAATATGTTTCTTTTTCTCCTAAATGAGTTCATTACGCCTGAAAAATGAATATTTAAATTATGATATGCCAAAGATCCAACCCAGTATAGCTTATTGCACTAAAAGAATGAATAACAATTTCATGATCTAAAATGATGTTTCTCATTAATATGGATGATTTCACATCTTGATTATGCATGGCTCGAGTTCACACTAAGATTAAACAAAACTGAATTTCATGAACAGAACTGATCCAGAGGAATGATGGAGCAGAACTATGCCTGATAATTCTAGCCTGTGCCCAATCTGTACAGTTGTACCAGCAGCTGTGGGTCCAAGATACTTTATTTCTCCCCTGGACCACTCCGATAGCTTCCTAATTGATCTCCCTGACTTCACTCTTGCCGCCCTAGAATCTATTCTTCATGCAACAGCCAGAACGATCTTTTAAAAACAAACATCAAAACCCTCCAGTGCTTTCCCTTTATGCTTAGAATAAAATCTAATGATCTTTCTGTGACCAACTTTGCATGATCTGGAACTTTCTAACTCCCCCAGACTCATGTCCCCCATTTTCTCCTCCTCATCCCTCCTGAGGTGAATTTATCCTCCCACGTGCCAAGTTCTTCCTTGCGCATTGCCTTCGCACTTTCTGATCCCTCTGCTTAGAACCTTCTTGATCCAGATCATCACATTACTAATTCATTTTTATCATTCAAGCCTGCTCAAATGCCACCCGCTCAGACACACAGGGCCTAACCCCCTACCTAAAATAGTGCCCCCAACTCTAACCTCTTTTACCCTGCTTTATTTTAATTCTTACCATTACGATTTGACCTGGCAATTATTTATTGTCTGTCTCCTCCACTAGGATGTAATCTCCATGGAAATAAGGACTTTCATTTTCACATCTCTATATCCCTGGTTCTAGAGTTGTGTCTGTCACATAGTAGACACTCAATTAATGAATTTATAGCACAGTGGCAAAAGTTAGCCACAACGCGATAATTGTGATGCTTTCATAGACAGTGGACGCCATCCTTATTTATTAATAATGTTTCCAATACAACATTTGTTAATATTGATGATGTTGTTGTCATTCTTATAACCTTTCAAGAGTGTCGCTGAAAACTGTGATATCAAAACAAACATCAAGGGTTTCTAAATTGGCCTATAATATCAAAGAAGTCATGGACAAAAAGAGTTACACAGTCGGATATGTTGTAAATAAATACACGTCATATATACTGTGCCTTTGCCTTAATCAGTATTGAAAGTAAACATTTTTCTTTTTACATTCATGGGAATAACATGTGGAAATAAATGACCATTAATGGTCACCAATGAAAATCAGGAAAATACTAGTGTTATAAGATTTATGAATGTTTTCAAGTCATGGAAAAGAAAAATGTCAGCTTTCAACTCCTAGCTTTCCAGTAAAAGGATATAAAACAGCACTGTAATTATGTTCTGCAGATGTTGTACTAATAATTTTCCCATTGCATACAAACTCAATCGGGTTGTGAAGCAAGGAGGGAATTGATATACTTCTATAGTCAATGGTATTAGCTCATAAGGCAAGGTGATCCCACATATACTCCCAGAGTTAATTTCCAATGAAAGTAAAAGTCCATGGCTTTTCGAGCCAGATAATATCATAAGTGACAAATTCCTTGGAACTATTCACAAATCTTGATTCGAATGGTTTTTTCTTCTTTTTCTGTCCATAATTTAAAAGAACTCAATCCAAAAAAAATTTCATGACTCATGCTTCATGATAAATGAGTGGCATGTGAATACCAACTTATAAAGGGAGAGAAAGTCATTATAAGCTATGTTGCTTCTTGAAAGTTCTTTTATAAATAAATCAATGTGTTTAGGAAGTTGGTCCTTTTTTCTTTTGCTTCAGTCATTGTCGGAGCTTAGGCAATCGTTTTGGCTTATCGAGCTGGAATGAGCCGAATAAGTTGTCTACGACCCCATGAGATAGGAGCCCCTACAAGTATTTAGCACAGTATCCTTGTTTCAGTGTTCAAAGAATACATTCATCTTCAAAGTAATACTTCTCCACCATGGATGGCCACATTCTTTTTTCAGTACTTACTCTCATTGAACTCTCGGTAAAGATCTTTCTTTGAAATGGCTTCTTGGAGCCACTATAACCCCAAAAGACAGTTAGTGCCAGGAAAGAGCAAAACAACATGACAAAAAAAAAAAGGAAAAAATAGTCATTGTCATATGGTTTGGATTTTGGACTTTTTTCTCTTCTGTAGCATTTTTTACTTTGCTTTCCAGTTTTCTTTCCAGTAGTTGAAAAATGCTGAGATTCGAGAATCCAGTTCTCCTGATTCATACTGCAGCCTTGCCCAAGAATGAAAAAGCGGGGACTTCAACTTCAGATCAAGCTCCTATCCCGTTCGGTTCCTTCTTTATTTCCTTCTCTGTAAGGCAGCTGCTTCCCTGCTCGCTGAATTCTAGCTACTTGATTGCAGATGATTTGCCCTAAAATTCTAAGTATCCTGAGAAGAAAACACATTTCTAAAACTGAAATGCAAATGCACTTGCAGAGTGCATACAAATGTAAACGTTTATTGCAACTTTAATTAAAAGGAGTTTTAATCTTGGGGTGACATGCAAGCTTGACTTCCCATTCTTTTCCCGGGAAAAATAAATTGAAGTTGAAAAGGACACGTCGATTTTGTATATATTATTTTCAGATAATAATCTGAATCGTACCTCTCATTTCATTTATCTGCCCCTGAAAAAAAAAGAGATAGAAAAAGCTACAATCTCAAATTTTCGGAATAGATTCCAAGTTTAATATTTTCATTTCAGTTCCCAAACAAAACCATGTTCTGAATTTACTCCCGCCATAAATGAAATGTTTTCATAAGTGTCTCAGAAATTGTGAACTTTCCTGGGCAAGTCGACCACGTGGGGAAATTTCAGATGTCCTTTCGGTGTAGTTTGTCCTAGATCAGAGCCCCTTGCTTCATGTTAGTGACCCAGGCTTCTGTGGACTCTAACTTCCTATTGTGTTTTACCAGCACAGTCATCTAAAATAAACTGTTGTTTTACAAAGTAGTGAAATCCTATCTGAGCTACAAACATGCTCAAACACACACAAACCTTCCATCTCTGGACAAACGACAATCCCAGCTGTTTCTGCCTGGGATCTGAGTTCTCACGCCCCCTTTGAAGTGGGGAGCACCTCTGCCGACCTGCATTTTGCAAACTTTGCGCTGTTTCTCTAAGCCTGACCCCTGAACTGATTGTCTGATGACTAATTCACATGCTAAGCTCACCGTATATCAGTATCACTGGCTTGCCTGCGTTTGTCATTAAGGGTTTGTAGTAAAAAGAAAGATGAAAGAGAAAGGTGTAATATTAGAACAGCAGCCAAACATCTCATGTGCGTGTTTTGAAAATGTGACTTATAAGAGAAATAGGCAACTCATTTTAAATAAGCCTTTCAAGTTATATAGATGGACTATATGTTTTTATTTTTAACTTTCCTAACTTGCATTCCTTTTGTTCCAAACTTTTGACTACTGTTAAAAGCGCACCTTATGCACGAACAATGTCACTGGCATGTGAGTTTCAAAATTGCATAAGAAAATAAAACTTAATTCTTCAACAGTGCCTGCGAGAGAGAGTTACCTGTCTTTCTGTCACCATGGTATTCACCGAAGCAGTCCAACAGAAATGAAAGAAAAAGGGGTCTGTATGGATGCTTCTAATTGAAAAAGCTAAGTGGATTGCTAAATCAATTACCAATTTTGAGTTGTTAAGATAAACTTTGGTCTTACACATTTACACAGAAGATGAAAAATCTAATTTTTTAAAAACTTTCATAAGGAATAATTTCATTAAGCATTATGTTGTCCACAAGGTCTACGTTCTGTTAATACAATGGAAGACAGTCTGTTGGGACTTCTTGGCAAACACTGCAACAGAATTCTTTAAAGAACTAGCGAGGCCTCTAAATGTGGATAATGGCTCTTTGAACAGACTCTAAAGACCCATTTCCATAGACTGGACCAAGTCTTTTAAAGAAATACATGACGAGAAGTCAAATAAAGGGGTGGGGCAAGACGAGAAGATTAAAAAGGGAGTAAAAGATTAAAAGAGGGAAAGAATATAAGAAAAATTCAAAAGGGGAAAAAAAAGATCAAAAAGAGGATTAACCATGTTACTTGTTGTTTTTCAGAAATTAAAAAAGTATGGAGGATAAGGAATTTGTTTCCTTTTAGCCCAAGAAAAATGCCAATTATGGTAGCTAAACTGCCCGGATCACATATCACCATGCTTTGGAAATGTGAGAAATGGATGGGAAATATAAACACGGAGCAATAGCTTACAGTTATGTTATGAATTAAGCCAGAAAAATATCAAGATTTAGTCACTGGATAAGCTGCCAAGGTTAATTTTCCCTGATGAACTTGAGCAAGATCAGAATAGAAGCGATAGCACTGTAGTTGCATGTTCTGTGCAACACCCCCACTGCTTTCTAGAATCAAATGCTTCATTTTCTCATGGAAAAAAAAAAACCTCAGGCTAAGAGAATGCAGTCAACAATAATGAAGTCAAGAAATCCCCCTTCATTGCTCGGGTTTTATTTGATCAGCGCCCTAGGTTCTGAGTTGAGGTCTCTGATACAGTAAAATCAGGTAGCCAACACAGTCATGGGGAGTCATTTAATAACGGTCTTTGTATATTGTGACCTTTTGGCTTTTTTATTATATCATTTTGATATTGGGAACTAATCATTTAAATTCACTTTAAAATATAGAAACTGTTTCGGGTGATATATATTTAATAAAATCTTAAAAAGGAATAGGTACTTTATTACTGAATACGTGTATGTGTGTCAAACCATTTAGATTACTTTATTCCTGGTAAATTTATAGCAATTTTTAAATTTTTTTTCTGGTTTACATATCTCCTATGGATTTGGCTTTTTGTGGTTGTTGTTGTGGCGGTTGCTATTACTCCAGCTAATCTAAAACTACAGATATTTAGGTTTTTTTTTTAACTATAGGTCTCTTTAACTGCTAATTATTAATTGCTTGAAAAACAATAAAATCAAATAACTGAGAAGCTCTAAACGCAAAGCAGAAAAACAGTAAATCATGAAAGAGAAGATAGAATGAAAGGTAAAAATTAAAAGTTGTTTTATTACACTATTGCCAAATGAAGTCTAATAAAAATAAAGATTTAAATGCCAAAGTATGTGGTAAAAATTGTTTATGGCACTTCGTTACTCTGAAGATACATTCGATACATTCTTTCTCAAACACTCATACGTAGAGAGAGATATATCAGCAAGGAAATTTAATGGAACTTTGAAGAGTATTTATCAACCTCCTATTTTCCCCTCCTCTTTTATAAACTGTGTAAAAATTTTCCTAAATCCCATGTGTTTTTAGTGTTTAGTAAAATTCCTCATTAAGGCAGGTAGCACAGAATATAACCCGGAAAAGCGCATGAATTTTATATTAATTTTTGCCAGCGATCAAAAGGAGCGGACTGACGATTCTGAGGCAGGTCACTAGAAACAATTTAGGTCAGAAGCCACTGTAGCTTCTTTACCTCCTGCTGTCAGCATCTTGTGTGCACTTTGGTGGGATGGCAGGGGTGGGAGCCATGCCGAACCTAAGGCAAGAAGGATGATGAGTTACTGGAGCCAGAGGAAATTGGACTGAAAATAGAACTGCTTACTACAACAATCCTACTTCTGGAAATCCATCCTGTGGACATAAAAATGCCAACATGGAAGGATTCGCGCGTGCGCGCGCGCGCACACACACACACACACACACACACACACACAGAGAGTTTACCGCAGTACATTTACTAGCAGAAAAAAAAAATCTGAATATCCGTCCATCCAACAGGAAGTGGTGTAATGTATTATAACAGATACACCCTCTGTAGTATTACGTAGTAGGATGTCCACTATACAAACTGTTTCATCAACAACAACTAGGATGTCCACTATACAAACTGTTTCATCAACAACAACTAGGATGTCCACTATACAAACTGTTTCATCAACAACAACAACAGCAAAAAGCACAGAATAATGTGCTAAAAACAAAATGAAACCAAAAACAACTTCACATATGCAAACATAGGTTGTATGTGAACATAAAGAAAAAGCTAAAGGCTATCGTTACTATTGGGAGACTATGTGCAGATGCATACTTTTTATTTATATGCCTGTCTCTGATTTGGTTATAAGAAATATAAGATCAATTTTATATATATATAAAATCAATTATATATGCTGTACATTAGATATATATAGAGAGAGAGAGTCTAAAAGGGGTTATAGGAGAAAAATATATGTTTTTCCCCTATTCATTTTTAATGTTTTTTTTGTTCTAGAATCTAACTTTTTAAACCTTTAAGCCTCTGAAGATGACAAGGAATGGTGAGAGGGTCTCCAAGTACGTAAAGGAAACCGAAGCCGCAGAATAACTGGAGGGTGAGTTTTTAGGAAGAATAGACCCCAGGTGTGAGGGCTCTTGGGTAGCGGGTCCTTGACGTGTTAGCTGTGGCAAGGAGACCAGTGTGGTTAGGGCCGAGCAAGCAGGAGGATTAGAACAAAAGAAGTTGTGAAGGGCCCTCAGGGCCCAGATTATAAAAAGAGGGTTTTCAAAAACTTACTATAAAAGTAAGAAAAACACTTTTGCAGAAACCAATACATGCCTACCTGCATGTAGACACACTCAAACCACACACACACACGCACACACGCATCACAAACCACAATTTGAAAAACACTAATTGAATTTTTATTCTATGTGTGAGAAAAAGTCATTGGAAGCAGAGGCGTTCCGAGATTCAGCCTGCTGTGTGGGAAACAGATGGTGGGGGTGCAGCAGGAGTGGGAGCAGAGATCCCGCCTGGGGAGTATCGAGGTGCTGGTCTAGGCGAGAGAGTGATGGCTAACCTAGGATGCTACCAGTAGGAGTAATAATAGATTGGATTTAGAATATATTTTTAATGCCAAGCTACTAGAAAATCCTGATCATTTGGATGTGCCGCATGAGAGAAACAGAAGAGTTAAAAATGACTCCCAATTTTGAGACATGATCAACTGGGTTAGTGGTGATACTATTTACCTGGTTGAGGAGCGATATGGTAGAATCAGAACGTGACAGCGGGAATAAAGAGTTCTTAGGATTTGTTAAGTTTGAATTGCCTTTTAGACATCCATTTGGAAAAGTCGAGTGGCCCCTTATGAAGTTAGAATGGCTTTGTAACTTGCTTTGGCTAACAAAATATGAGAGGTGAAGTGTGTCATTCTGGTGGAGACATAAATTTTGGTGACATTACTGTGTAGAAGGCTAGCTAGCACAGTGCAAAACACAGAAAAAACTTTGAGGGCCTGACTTTTCCAGCTATGGATTGTGGCCATGAAATTAAAGTAAGGGTCATGACCAGAATTTTTTAATTAAATTAAATTAAATTAAATTAATAGGATAGAATAAGGTAAGATAAGATAAAAGATAGAACCAAATAGAATATGATAGGCTAGAATAGAATAGAATAGAATAGAATAGAATAGAATAGAGCAGAACAGAACAGAACAGAACAGAACAGAACAGAACAGAACAGGATGGGAGGACACCACATGTACACATAGCTCAGCTGTGCGCACGCGTGCACGTGCCTGTGTGTGTGCGTTCGCGTGTGCGAAAAAAAAAAAAAAAAAATGCAGGCCATTATAATGAGAGAAGATGCCATGAATGCATGTACTGTCAAATAGTATTGATCTTTTGCTAACCTACCTTTCATTTACCTTTGCAGTAGGCAATGGTTTTCCATAACAGGATAGTTAATGTCGTTCATATTTTTAGTTAGGACATTGGAAGGGAAAGAAAGTTGATGGAGAAAATCCCCAGGTCACAATCTATTTCTACACCTGCCCTCACTGACCTTTGCAGCCTTGTTCTCTTTCTTTATATCAGCTTATCACTCATCATGGTATATAACATTAGTAGGACTGCAGGGCCCAGTTATGAACACTCCCTCCAGGGTTATTTTTGCATGTGCTCAAGGACCTCGATGATGGTGTCATTTTATGCACTTGTATCCAAGCCTCTACTCATACATGAGAATAGGGGGGGAAAAAATGAAAGAATCTTCATGCTATCTACATATTTGAGTGCTTACTGTTACCTACAATAATAATAAGATTCAATAAGAAAAAGCCCTTAAATTCAAGCTTGATAACTTGAAACACTCACCCAACAAGTATTTATTAAACGGCCATTTGGAAAATGACCTTGTTTACTTCTTATGAAAACCCTGTGAGGGATGAGTTAATATCTCTATTTCATAGCTAAGAAAGCCAAGACTCATGAGGTTTAATGAGCTGCCTATTCAGCTAATCAGTGGGATTTCAGATTGCAAAGCGGATCTTTCTGAAGCCAAGCCACGCTGGGTCTTGCTACATCATATCAAGCAGCTTCATCTCAGAGTGCCGTTGTATCCTTGTCAAAAGAAGAGATTGGAAGCAGCTTATTTCTCAGCCAAAAAGAGAGTGGTTAAGTGAATTATATTATATTCGACAATGATCACTAATGCAGGAGAACTACATGATATATACAGAAAGGTTTCCACAGATATTATGTAGAAATAAAACAATCCAATAACCAAGAAAAAGAAGACAAAATAGTGTTTATTGAATATTCTCATGTGAATGTCAAATAAAAGATATATACATATATCCATATGCCTGCCACATATGTCTACATATTTTGAGCAGAATATACCAGAGCCTGTTGATAGTGGCTGTCCCTATTGAGAAGGACTGGGAGTCTAGGGTAAGAGATTAAATTACTTTTCATTGTTTGTCAAGTATTCTATTAAACCATCATGAGTTCTAGAGTTAGAATAATTCCAGATCTCTTCCTTGGCACACAGTGGGAACATATGTCCCCCATCCTTTTTGAGATTAGGTGGTCTGGCTTGCTTTGGTCAACAAAATGTGAGCAGATATAAAATGTGTCATGTCTGACCAGAAGTCTTAAGAGCCAATGCCCCACTCACCCTTCTATCCCAGCCACACTGGAAGCATGTGCAGAAATGAAACCTCCATCAGCCAGAGACCCTGAGTGACTATGTTGAGCAGAGCTCTCCTGCCAACCCACACTGCACATGTAAAGAGAACAAGAAATAAACCTTCATTATCTTAAGCCACTAAGAGTTGAGGCTGTTTGTTACAGCAGCATCACCCAGCCTATCCTGGCTGATACGTCACAGAAAAGAAATGACGAATAGAACTTAGCAATTACATTGAAACTTTTCAGTGTTTTTTAAATGTTAAAGAAAAAACTGTGTTTTAAAATAACAAATTAGTTCACTCATTAATTAAGCAAATATTTATTGAAGAACAAATACATTCCAGGCAATGATAGGCAGGAGAGAAGTTCCATTAAATAAGACAGAGAAGATCCCCATGCTCACAATTAATTAACACAAACAAATAAATGAGCAAGAAGAGATTAGATAATAATGTGAGCTCTGAAGAAAATAAAGCCACACGACGTCATAAGAGGGACCGGGTGACAAGTTCAGGAAGACCTCTGAGAAGAAATCAGATGATTGCGATTCCAATGACAGTTATAATGCCACAAATAAGTTTCTTTAAACTTCTCCATAGTCTCCAAATATTTCATTTTACAGCAAAAATCACACCATAAAATAAATACATAACAGTGGATAAAGTGGTGGAGGTAATAGAGTCCTCAGTTAGAAAACCCAGGAGGTCCAGCTTTCACCCAGAAAGTGAGGGACCATATTCAGTTACACCTGCAGATGGAACCGATAGAGCCCTAAGTGGATACAGAAGCAAGCATTGGCACCTCTCTAAGTGGAGGAGGCCGCCAACTGAAAATGGATCCCATAAAACATCCATCGAGATAGCAATAAAAGGGGTGAAATGTGTACACACGTAAAAGCAATTCAAAACATAGTTGCCTAATTATATAAAGATATCAAGACCAGCGCTGAAAGGGGATGAAAACCTGGTCATGCAGAATCTCTGCTCTGATGGAACCCAACTCCGGGGGCTGGTAACATGGCCACAAGGCCAAATGCCACCAATTACAAAAACATTAAAGAGTTCATCAAGCCTGCGAAGCGTTTCCAAAGAGAGGAGGATCTGAAAGAAAGAAGTTGCAGTTCCGCTTTTATCAGCATTCCACTTTCATATTTTTGTATCGAGCTAACTTGATTCAATCATTCTGCAAAGGTCAAGTGGGACGTGTCTTTCCTGAACTATTTTCATATTTCATAACACAGACTGAGTGACTGGATAATATCCACTGGATTTCCAAGGACTGGAAGCCATTTACGCCCAAGTGCTGATTTCCTGTGGTGTGATATTAGTCACTTAGACAAGGGGGTTTTATAGAATGCTGTGTGTGTGCGTGGGAACTTGGCCAATTCTTTTTTTGATGACTGAAAAATCGTCCAGCTACCAGCTGTCAGAACACATAGTTTAACTGCTTATCATCAGAAAAAGCAACGAGTTCCAATTCATCTCTACAGCCATAGGGCATGATACCCACGGGTTGCCATAATCGACACTTTTTTTAATGAAATAAATGATCCGAATTGTATAAAACCCATTTAGCTGAGGTCCCCAAATATCATTCCACCAGTGCCACCACACACTGTTAGGCATCAGTCTCTCATTCAGATAGTCCTCCGTACAGAAACGCAGCACTGGAAGTTGGAGACCACTGTCTCCGACTGACCTTTGCTGTCCTTCCTTTGCGTCTTAGAAACGTGCCTGTTTTCATAACAAAAGGTGCAGTGGTAAATAAGCCATCAGTAAAGATTCTCTGGGGCAGAAGTCAGCTTCTCATTTTTCTGTTTGTAACTTCGGTCCCTTGATTTTTCGGAACTATTAGTAGTAAGAGTCATTGCAAAACTGCACACATATACGGCAAAGAAAAAGAAAAAGAAACTGTGAATACATTTCTCGATATATTACATTCATTCACATGAAAGATCTATTTTGTGACTTCTCCAGTCATGATCATTAAAAATAATCCCTCCATGTATGTCAACTATAATTAAAAATAAACTTTAAAAATTAATTTCTCCATAATTTTAGTAACTTGGGTAGGTTAACGTGCAAGTTTAAAATCCTGGGAACACATTTTATAATCTGCATATAATGATTAAATAATAATATTAATAGCTAACTTTTACTGATTGCTCACCATTGGCCAGGCATATTGCAAGATAACATTTAACCTTCGATAGAGTCCACTAAAGAAATTATCACCATTTTTCTTTCTTTATCGAATTTGAAATTGGTTTAGAAAAATTAGAAACTGATCCAAAATCACACTGCTAGTCAATAGTTTTAAATTGCTGATCCAGAATTTAAAACCTAAGTCTGCGGTCCCCCAAGACGATAGCATTAGGATACACAGCCTTCCGAATACTATTTTCGGAATGATATGTCATTTTTAAGGACTTAGAAGGTGCAAAGGAGAGGGAGGAGGGTTGTCTCAGAGGAATGTCCCCATTCTTTGGAATCCTCTCAAGCCCAGCAGCTTGGGGCTCTTTTCCAGCTTATCTGTGGCGTCTCTGGGCAGAGTTGAAGGCACCTCTCCTTTTCCGTCTCGATTACCGGCCCAAGCACCGAAAAGCAGCTCTCCCACGAGGATCTTCCCAGCAATCTATGTTAGGTTGTGTTTCTCCCTGCTTAAGACCCTAGTCTAGCAACCGCACACGTACATACAGACCCTTACGATGCCCCCGCCCAGGCCTCTCCAATGGCGTTTCCTCCATTCGCTCCTAGCTGGCGGGGCTGCAAATTCCCCCATTAAAAGTCGGTTCTGTCTCCAACCCGCTCAGTCCACACGCCTGAGCCGCCGAGCACCAATGAGGAAAAACGCTCCATCCTGGCCCGGGGCGCCCAGGACACTCCACTTCTGCTCCGTGTCCTCCAGCACCGCCCTCGCTGCTCCCCTGTGGCCGTTTCAAATGCCCGCCCCGCCCCTGCTGCTCTCAGCTGCAGAGAAAGCGGGCAGCGCGGTGGACTCCCCACAACTGTGCGGCCTCTCTTCCACCTGCGGACGTGTCTGTGTTCTTCCCTACGTCCCTTATTTAAGGAGAAAAATATGTTTTAAAAATATGCTTTTGGTCCTGGATGGAGCCAGTCTCTGTAAAGGCGCACCGCAGTTTGCTCATTCCCTTCCTGCTCGCAAAGCGCCTGTTTGCTTCCATCCTCGTCTTCGTTTCTTCCTCATCTTCAGCATCTCTCTTCTCGTTTCCCGGGGCTGCCATTACGACGTGCCACAAAATGGATGGCTTATCACAGAACTTTGTCTTACAACTTTGGAGGCTGGAAGTCCAAAATCAAGGGGTGAGCAGGATTGTTTCCTCTTGGGAGGGCCGAGGCGCTGAGACAGACTCTGTCCCAGGCCTTCTCCTGGCGTTGGGTCGTTGGGTGGTTGCTGGCAATCCTTGGCGGTCCTTGACTCGTCATCACGTGTGTCTGCCTGTCTCCTCTTTTCATAAGGACACCAGCCATGATGGATTAAGGGCCTACCCTGCTCCAATATGACCTCATCTTAACTTGCATCTTAGTTCCCCATCTGCGAAGACCCTATTTCCGAATAAGCTCATGTTCACAGGTACCAGGAATGAGGCCTTGAACATATCTTTTTGGGGAACACAATTCAACCCACGACAGTCTCCCATATGATCAGCCTATTCTTCTCGGCCCATGAACCTAGTGAAATCTCTCCCATATTACTAAAACAGATAATGCCTTGTTTCTTCACCCCTCTGTGACATCCACACAGATACCTCCAGCCAGATATCACTTCCTAACTTCAGAGTTACGTATCAGCGCCTGTTGGACAGTCCCCCTTGGGTGTTCCAGAAACAGTTCACCGTGTCAAGCAGGTTGACAATGATTAAATTAAATTCGCACACACAAGAATGAATGAGTCACTGTCTTTATCTTCCAGAAATTGAAACTATGGAGAAGATAGACAAGTTTTAAACAGTTATGAATCTGTTTATATGGGCAAGTCTGGTGTTCCAGATCTCCTGATATAACTATAAAAGAACATTCTCACTTTCTTTTTTATACCCAGCTTCTTAGAGTGCATCCCCCACACCGCTTAACCCCAAGAAGTCCAAGCTTCAAGCAGATTCCTCTCATCCAAACAGGTCTGGGGATTCTTGGGAAACGACTTCATCTTACATAAGCCTCACATTGCCATCCCAGTTGGTGATCTGACTTTGGATGGCCTCTGTACATGATACCTCTTTTCCTCCCCACTCAGCCTTCCTCAAACTGCGTTTGACGGTGTTCCGCCACCTCTCCCCAACTTGTGCATGAACCCTTCCCTTCATTCCTTAGGATGAAAGCTAAGGCCTGAATTTTCTAAAGGGTTGAGAATAACAGAAAGAGATTGCAAAACGGAAAACGCAAACCTCAGCACAATCTTTGGGCCCTGTCAGATCCCTCTCCCCCTGCCGCCCCCCTGGTCTCTCTAGGCTAGGGGACTGGTACAGACGCACACGCGTGGCTCCTGTGCCTGCTGGATGCTGACCCGCTGGGTTCCGCCAGTGGGAGCCCCAGCAGGAGTTGGGAGAAGGGAGCAAAGTCAGGCCAGGATGGTTTTCCCTTGCCTCCCTCCCCTTGCGGTTGCCTCTCCATGTCTGTGTCCCTTCATCAGAAGCCACCCTCAGAGCCAACTGCTCTCTCTTGCCAGGTTCCCGTAAGCTCTCTCACCTCACTCCACAGCAGCTCTACAACTCTCCTGGGATTTCTGCACAGTCCCTTGTCATTTCCC
>NW_006431920.1:7761245-7765925 GCF_000325575.1 Pteropus alecto | reverse complement strand
TGTAAATAGTCTCTTTATTAAAAATCCTTCTCTAAATTTCCAAATTCAAGTGTAGTATCTGCTTCCTGTTGACCTTGACCGATTTAACTCTTGATTGCCTGAGAGTACAGCAGCCCGGACCCTAATGTTCCCACCTGCCACTGGGCTTCTGGGAACAATTTCCTTCTCTTGATCAGGCCTCTATTCTTCCGAGCCCAGAAAGAAGAAATTGGTCTCCTCTACGTTAATATAATATGCAAACATAAAACTCCATCTACAAAGAAAGCCTTTGACGTCCTTCTGCAAAGCTACCTAATTCCTCATCTGTAAGTACAGCTATATGATCTTTACTATCTATCCCAGAATATTTGTTGTCTCTTTACATGACCAAAAGACCCACTCGAGTGTGTTTGGGAAGGAGGAAAGATACAATTTGTCTCTCAAAAGAATTTAAACTTGAAGCCTAAAAAAAGAAAAAGGAAAAAGGCAGTTTTTCCCATTTTTGCCCATCAAAGCTGAGCAAAGAGCTCTTGCAGCCAACCCTCAGAAAAGCACCCAATTATGCACATTTGGATACTTAATAAGAATAGTTCATCCCAGTCAGCTTGTAACAAAGGGCATTGCAGCTTCCAGACCTCCAACGAGGAGTTCTCCACCGACAAAAATGCAGCTGGGCCACTAAGAGCTGGCACCGTGCCCTGCCAAGCTTTTGGGGGGATACCTTAGAAAGATGATAATCATGGCGGATATATGTTCCTTCTCCCATAAGTTTCTTATTGGGCCCCTGAGGGCGAAAGTCTCTCAATCCATTTTTAAGGAAGAGGGAATTGTCCCAGTTTGCCTAATCTCAGATCTTCTGAACCCTATAAATGGAGTTCCCTGGAAGGCTCTGGCTGAGGACCTGCCTTACTGGAGGACTGGGGAACCCCAGCCCCTGTCTGACCTCCCTGGCTGCTGGCACCCCCAGAGCTGGTATTATATAGAAATGGAGCTGACATGCCCTTTGCCACTGCATTTGCCTAGTAACTTTCTATCTATCCCTAGAGATTCAGTTCCAGGGTCACTTTTTCTGAGAAGTGTTCCGATGCAGGGTGGAGTCATAGCCTCTCTCCTTGGCTTCCCATACTAACTTTTCCTTACATGTTACTTGGTGTTCCCACCCTTTGTTTATTGATCCAGCTCATTGAGAGCTGCGGTCTTTTGACAGCACAGACTGCCTGATTCACATTGTAAACCCACCACCCAGCATGGAGCTTGGTAAGTATCAAGCAAATTAATTACTCAGGAAATAATAATAATAATAATTTTAAAACACTGCCTATCGCCCTCACATGAAAAATAGTGAAAAGAGCTGGCATTTGTGGAGATTATTTTCAAGTCTCCAGAGCTCTATAAATGCTCGGCTTCGTGGGGTGGGAGGCGAAACAGATGAGCAGGGTCAAAGGGCAGTGATGTTTTCAACTCCATGATTAAAACTCTCCTGAATGCCACGGGATTGCAAGAGCCCGGGGAACAAGATGCCAATGTGCCCCTTGAGGAAAAGCCCCAGCACTACTGATTCCCGTGTGGAGGGGCTTCGTAGACCTACAGCTGGGGGCATGATGGGCTCGTAGCGCGATGCCAACCAAACCATACTTTTCCACTCACGCTCACACAGAACCACCGCCCCTCTCCACATCAGTCCCTCCGGGTCAAGAGCTGGTGGTGAGGTTTGGGGCAAGGTAAGTCTAAAGTGTCTCCACATTCCAAGGTGGCTTCCTCCTCTCACCTCTGCCGTGGTGAGTGACCCTAGCCACTGCTTCCGTCAGTTTTCCGGTCAAGTGTAGCCAAAGACTCCTCCCTGAGTGCTTGCTTCCTCATCCCTCTCTGCATCCATCTCTACGGATTCTAAGTCCGGTGATCTGGGTGGACCCAGATTTAGTGTTTGGTTTTCGTTTTCTAACTCCTCTGATTACTAAATAGCCTGGGCTGAGAACCGGTGCTCTACGCAATCAACCAAGGGGCTATTTCTCTTTTCTGTTCGAATCCCCCCAGTGCTAAATCCCAAAAATCATGATTTCATGCCATCTGTATCAGTCTGAAACACCAGAAATATGGCTTTCAAGTGACCTGTTAGGCCCCTGCCTCCTACTCCTTCCCTAAGGCTTTCTACCAATCCAATCTCAAGGCCATCAGCCAAATGGCTGGTCCCCTGTACCCCAAGTATTATCACAATTATCACCCTTGTTCACCCCCATTCACACATCCTTGAGGTTGAGCTCCTTCTTCAGAAGATCATGTGGGACAGAGAGTATAATAGAGTCACTCTTCATTCATTTCTTTATTCTTTCATTCAAAAGGCAGATATTGAGTACCTATTATGAGTCAGACATGGCAATAGGCACCTAGGTTACAATGATCAACAATATTGAAGAGTAAATCTATTTAAAAAGAAAAGAAAAGAAAAGAAAAAGAAAAAAAGAAAGAACTAGGTTACATCCCTGGCATTTGGCAAGAAGCCAGAGCCTACTCTGTTTCTTCCTTCTCTCTCATACCTCATCTAACACTAACTCCAGATCTGTGAGTGCTCGTCTAGGGCTAAGGCTGGCCCTGCAGATCTCTTTGTGTAAATAGTGTTCTTGTCACTTGCTCTGCCCCTCAGTGTTGGACACCAGCTCTCCTTATCCATAACTGATTAAACCTCAAAAATCATTTACTCAGAACGGTAAGGCTCAAGTCTTTGGCCCCAAAATAAATGTCCTTCATACAGGGATCTTGATTCTGCTTCCATCGGTTCCATGTGGTAGTGATTATGTAGTTTGAGGAGTGATTCTTCCATGGCATGTCCACACAAAGTGCATTGATTGATCCATCCCCTCCCACATTTAGGACTCTTTCGAAACTCACAGCCACGAGTGAGTGACCTTGTCCATTATAATGATTCCGTATGCCAACGCTAACAAAGATCCCTTCCAACATAGGATGTTCCCCAAATATCCATGTGTATGTAAAAATACATTTCCAAAAGGGCTAATTAAAACCCTAAGACAATATGTTTGTTTCCATCACAGATGTGAAATATTCCTAGGAAAAATTGCTGCCAAGGAAGGAGTCCGCAGCTGACATTAATACATCTATTATTTAATAATTTTCAGTTTTGGTTTTCAGTTTTTACTTTTAACTTGACAAATTAAATTGTATAACTCTAGAGACAAAGGGGAACCCTGCCGTACACAATCAAGTCGAAGCCCAGTTAAATGCCGAGCACTCGAAGTCCTTAGGGCTGCCTGTCCCAGGGGATGAAAGGAAGGACCCTGACTGGGGTTAGGACTGAGGAAGTCAGGTCTCCATTCCCTTGGAGATGGATTTGATACAAAAACAAAAAAAAAAAAAAATCAGGACATAATGAGCTACAGAGACTTTCAATATGAGCAGAGCAACAGATCTCAGAGACACGCAGAAAAAAAAAAATCGGGACATAATGAGCTACAGAGACTTTCAATATGAGAGCAACAGATCTCAGAGACACGCGGAAATAAGAGAGGAGCATAAAGAAGCATATGAGAGAGAGAGATGAGCCACACGTGGCAAGTTCTGAGATCAGACGAGAAGGGAAAGCGATATGTAGATCAGTTTCCGTCGTGTAATCCCACACCCTGCTAGCGTTTCTCTTGTGTAATGGGAGTGAATGATTTTTTTCAATAGCTATTTTCAACTTGACTTTGGCATGAGGAAAGGTTGGCATAACGAAGTGAGTATTGCGAGCAGCATTTGGAAAGGTAAAATATAGGTTCTGCCACCAGGCCGAGCAGAAGGCAAAGTCTGTTCGGCTGTGCCCAGCTAGGTATGACCCTGGCCAAACTAATGAACAACTGTAGACCTCAGCCCACTCATCCGTAAATTGGGGCCCAAAATGCCTACTTCCCAGGGTTTTATGAGGATTAAACATAACAAACCTAAGTGTTAGTAAGGTTTACCTTCCTTTCCTGTTATTATAATATTTTTGTCAAAACAAGGACAACATATTTGACCGAAAGGACAACTGTGTGACCTATAAAGACCTAAAACATACAAAGAATTTGGAAAAATGTACCTCATGCACTTCAAGTCCTTGGGGTTTTTAAAGGTGACCTCACATGCTTTAGATCAGCGCTAACCAATAGAGCTTTCTGCAATGATGAGAATATTCTATATCTGTACTGCCCAATAAGGTAGTTTTGGGCTACCTATGGCTATTGCACACTTAGGACGTGGCCAGTGTAAGTGAGGAATTGACTTTTTAATTGTATTTACTTTGACTCACTTCAAATCTAAATAGCCATACATGGCTAGTTGCTACCGAATTGAACGGCGCTCCTTGAGATCTTTCTGACTACAAGGTTCTCCCACACTAGTCTGGACTCGGGGAAGCGGAAGAGTGTGAGTTTAAGCAGATAGGCCTGGACTTAAATCCCTGTTCTGCCACTGAGTGATCTCACAAAAGCTCCTTGTGCCTCAGTTTCCTCATCTGCAAAAAAGGAATGTTGATGACCTCACCTGCTTCATATAAGATGTTGGGAGGAATAAATAAGTTAATACAAGTAAGAACCTCAAAGGGTATTATAATATTTTACCTGATAAAAACAGTCCTCATGCTCAACCATAACTATGTATCTACTCCTCTGCCTTACTCACTAGGGTATAAGCACAGCTATAACACCAATGCCAAGCACATTTAGATTC
>NW_006431920.1:7706622-7761210 GCF_000325575.1 Pteropus alecto | reverse complement strand
AGAGGAGAGGAAGAGGGAGAGAAGGAAAGAAGGAGGGAGGGAGAATAAATAAAATAGGCAGTAATGTTTTTTATGACGAGTGAAAAAAGCTTCCAAAACAAAATAAAATACGAGAGCATTTGATAAAAACTTCAGTAGAAATAGCCATTGGGGATGAAGACGAAGTTAGATACTCTGAAGGAAAACATACTCCTGGGCGAAGGAATGTAATAGCTCTGAGACAACCAAGGAGACATGGATTTGGACTTGAGGGTTTGGACTAGATTCCACACCTATGAAAAGACACACTTCAACCCTTAAAAATGCATTCATCCAAGCTTCTTCAAGAGAATACAACTGTGAGTTGCATAATTTTATTTGTCCACGTAATAGTCCAGCCTAAATGCCACCATTAGAAGTAAAGCAGACGTTTTGTTGGTTCCCCATTTCCAAGTTTTTATTCAACTACATTCACCAGTTCCCCCCAAAAAGCAGTGTCGGGCGAGTTTTCATAACCGTTTATTCATTATAAATAGTAAATATTTACTGCACTTTTTACATGAAAGACATTTTTACAACACATTGTTGTTGGTTGAGGCTGCATCACAAAGGTAGAGCTTCTCTCCATCCATCACCCTCTAAGACCAATGTATGAACTAAACTCGGGACTATGTCTAGTCTCACTAACCCACTAGATTGTAGTTCTTGACTCTAAAAGGAATGTATTTGTGCCTACCTGGTTCAAGGCTCCGAGAATAGGAAGAAATAAATAACACTGCCTTCCACCTTCTCGTTCCTCGTAACATCTCAAAACATGAATTTATTGACATTCTAAAATGTCACCACACAGACGTATGTAAACCTCAGTTCCTATAATCTTTTAATGTCGGGTATCATTGTATGATTTAAGAGTACATGAGAGCCACGTGGACATTTCTGTTCTTGCCCTGCCTTTCAGAGAAAAGAGAAGAATGTAAACGTAGTCGTCTTAAAAAGCATTATTCTCGAACGTGGTCTCTGATCCAAAGGAGCGAGCCAGGTGTTGGGTGTCCAGCAAATGGCAAACATCACTGCATTCTACCACAACAAATCATGGGCTGCGAAAATAAAGCACCTGCAAAAATATAGTTCTGATTCTGTCTATATGGCCCCGGCCATTGCCGAAGCCTCCGTGAGGTACACAGTATTGCACACTGATAAGCAGCTGTGGGAATGCACGTCATATCTTCACCCCACAAGCCCCCGTCCCCCACCCAGGTTGGCTTCCAAGTGAAAATGAATTGGGAAAACATCACACACCTCTCCCACACCGGGAAAGAAAACAAGCTTTTCTTCCTGTTATCCCGTATGCTGCTAGCATGATGTGTCCTTCCCGGACGTTGATTAACAACTGAATTACAAATGAAGATAAGATAACAAATAATTGATTTGGGAGGTCCTTTACATCTAGTCTAACTTCCTAAAAACGGTGGCACTTATTTTTATATGAATTTCCAGTGTGTAAAAGTGAAGGATTCCTCCATGCCTGCTTCATTAAGTGAGCAGTTGTAAAGTCGTCAGCATTGGACATCGATCGTGTTAAACTTCAGAGAATTCTGTGACGCTATTTTAGAACATTCTGCTTGCCCAAACCAGTCCAGATAAATCTCACATACACACACACGCACACACGCACACACACATGCTCTCTCTCATACACACACACACGCACACACACGCACACACACATAAATGGAATGTTTTAGCTCCTTGATCATCAGCACAAAAAAGAGTTGGGATATTTGATACGTAGCCATGTAAAATCATTGCCTTAAAATGTTGCATTTGTCTTTTATTGTTCCAGGTCTTCTTTTTCTCCACTGCTTTTGTCCGACATGTTCAAAAGAATTTGAAAGCAACTACTGGAGAAAAATCAATCATTCTTCTTTGTTTCCTGTCAAGACTGCCCCCTCAAAAGGGTGATTTTTTTTTTTTTTTCTGAGAAGATTCTTCATGTCTCGGCTGTGGAGACCGGAAACGGGACCAGTTTTAGCTCCAAGTGGACAGTCCACTTACGCGATATCTGGTTTGAGATAATGAAAGGCACCTGTAAGGAAACACACGTGACTTTTTAGGTCATGCTGGGACAATTCACAGCAAGGGGCAAAATCAGCTACAGGCTGACAGTGTCATATTTAATACCATGGTATCAAAGGATCGAGGCTAATATTTTTATTCCTGAGACAAGTTTGACACAACTCTGTGTCCTTGGGATTATACTCCATAAGATCCTTGAGCTGACCTCATTAAGAACATGTGTTTCCAATGCCAGGGGTTATTTCATTTGGGCCAACCCTTGCGTTTTACCTAGTGGCAATCAGGTTTCACATCTCGGCAATTAATAACCGCAAGATGTTGTTGACATCGGTTAAGAAAATAATTATACGAGCGAGGCCTTGCGGGAACCATCAGCCGACTTTGCCACAAAACCAAGAGTAGATGTGAGGCTGAGTCATACCATTGCCTCACCTTTCTGAAAGAAGAGGTAACGTTTTCCACCCTGCCAGGAATAATCACCCCCCAGAAAGTCCAAGGCTTACTTTGTCCATACTGCCCATATTGGTAGCCTGTGACGGGGTCCATACTGTAGCCCGTGGTGCTGTAGGTGGGTGGACAATAGGACTGAGATGTCGGCAGACTGTCCAAGCTCTTCATATGGTCTAGTCTCTGACTGCAGCTGGCCGACACCGTGGTGGTAGGTTCCAGGCCCCCAGTGAGGGGGGAAAGAGCGTAATCGGTCTGGGGCTGATGGGGAACCCCTCCGTGGTTGGTCAGGAGTCCCATTACCTGAAATAAACAGGCAGATTGGGAAGAAGTGAGAATGCGGGGAGGGCCAGGTCAGAGCCTATAGCTGACAGAACAACTCGAAAAGTCCCATTTTTATTTCTTTGGAAATCTGTTAAAGAGCTGTTCAGAAGATGGTGACCTCCACTCAAAGTGGCAGAGATATTACATCACGCCCAATGATAACATCTGACTGCAGTTTCAGAAAAAAAGAAAGGAGAGGGAAATAGGGGAGGAAGGGAAAGAAAAGAAAGAAAGGGAGAAGGAAGAGAGATTATATCATGCCCCTAGTGATAAAATAGAGTTTCAGAGAAGGGGAAAGGAAGGAGAGACACAGGGACAGAGGGATGGCGCTAGGGAGAAATTACATCTGTTCACATAGAAGAATATCTCCTCAGATATTACATCCGGAAGTTTCACATGCGATTTTAAACAGGCATTCGCATATTATTTTTAAAAAGTTAAGTGAATCCGAATCCAATTCTTGTTGTGAATTCTAAGATCTATGTCTTTTTCTCACAGTGTGCCCTCTCAGGAAGGTCCCGCTCCCTTTCGTGGGCATCCTTCGGTAATCAGAAATAATTGCTCCCACCCTGATGCTTCCTCGTACGTCACTCACCCCTCCTAACACGTAATCATTACCTCATTTACCTACATTGAATTGTGAGAGCTTTGAGGTGAGTAACCTACTCAGCTTTATCCACCCAGCACAGAACAGAGTGAATGAATAAATGGAACTGAATGAATGAATGAATGAATGAGTGAATAAAGGGTAAATGTTGCTCCAAGTAACTGTTTCCATCACCTATTTTTTCATTTCTTCTGTAAACTAACATTTCTTATAAAGAAGCGTTAAATGGAAAGAAAAACCTGAAATGCAAATATGTTATAAAACGTCCATTCGGTTTTGTAAATAACCCTCAAGAGCAAGAGAACTTAAAACAAAACTGTGACAACAGAACAACTTTCAGATTAGCACGGTGACAGGTTTCACAAACTCAAGCTCGCTGACCCTTACAACACCTTGTGACAGAAGTAAGTGGATAATTAATGTCGCAGCTGGGAACCTGCCACACGAGAGAGGAAGTGATTTCTCTCGGCTTCATACAATTCAGTGGCAGAGCTCAAACAGTGATTGTGCAAACTGACTGCCGGGTGAAGAACCTCACTTGCTTACAAAATATCACCTGCTTACAAAGAATGGAAATACGGGGGGCCCACGATTGCACAATATTGCCGTAATAGTCTGGTTGTGCTTTAGGGCATCCGAAGCATATGGATATTAGCGTGGATATCGAATAAGAGCACAGGAGCCCAATGCCTGAGTCCAGGCCTTGAGCTGGCTTCCGAGGAAATTCAGGCCACAGAAGCCTGGATCTGCGGGTTCCAGCAGGGCTGAAAAGGGAGAGGAGTCTTACATCCCAGAAAGCGTCCTAAATTAGATTCCAAAAACAATGAGGCCACAACCCCTTTGGGGAAAGGTCTGCATAATCCTCATAGCTAAACAAAATCTTCTTGAAATACAGCTTTAAAGGGATCCATCTCCTATTAGCCCCTGGGGCGGGGGTTGGGGGGGAGGGAGAGAGAAGGAGAGGGATAGGGAGAGTGAAAGAGAGAGACAAAGAGACAGAGAGAGAGACAGACAGACAGACAGACAGACAGACAGAATCTGTTCACCGCCTTCCATGGGTTATCTTTTCTTTCTCCATTTTAACAACCCACCGATTTCTGTCACCTTTCCCGAGGCCCTGTTCTGCATGTCCTTCTCTCCCTTTCACTGGAGCGCCGGTGTGTGATCCCCCGGGGAGGCCGGCGGGTGTGGGGAAAGCTGCATGGTAATTGAACTACATGGTGAACTATCTTCTTAAAAATTTCTAAAAATGACTTACATTCTTAAAAAAAAATCATCATATGTGACAGCGCGTTGTTTTGTTTTATTAGAGACTTGGGGAAAATGAAAATCACAAGGTAAAGTGAGAATCGATAGGACTCACAGCGCCAGGAGGACGGACGTCTGTAGACCCTGGGGTTCTCTTACCGCCCCACCCAACGCTGTTTATAGCAAGTTAATGACTTCGTCCTTTCTCTTTAAAAAGTCGAACATAACCTAGAATGCCTTTAAGGTATTTCCTGAACATTCTTCCAACTACATGTTGGTTTTTTTTCTTTTTTGTCTTTCTTTGAGGTTAGAGAGAAGATTTTACAGTGGACACTTGGAAAATTCATAAACTTCCACTGATACATTAATTTATTAAATATATTATTTCAAGACAAAATTACTTACATCTATTAGAAGAAAAGAGTCTTTAAAAGAGGTTATTCAATGCTAAATACACTCTTTTTTAATCAGGGGTCCTTTTTTGTGTACTGGTCTAATGGACAAGAATGGATAGGGAAAATAAAAATATAAAAAATGTAACTTTTTAATGACACAGGGTACAAATATTTTACTGTAAATAAGCTGTGCCAAGTAAAAAAAAAAACACACTCAGAAAAAGCAATTTTGTAACTGTATCAATTCAGAGAATAAAATTATCCAGTGATACTAGATAAAAAGAAAATATGTTTTAAATTAACAGCGTTCTTCATGAAGATTCTTGAAACTCAGTTAATGGTATGTTCCTTTAAGAGAGAAATAGAAAACTCTATATATAGTTATAATTGGAGAGTAAGAGCAGAATTTTATTCAAAGCATGCACACTCTCCCATGAGCTATATATATATTTTTGTGATAAACTTTTTTTAATCCTCTACCATACATTTCTTGTTTGCATAACTTTGAAGGCAGCAATAACTTTCCATGGGGGGGATAAAAAAGCCATGAAGATCCTAAAAGAGAAGAAATGAGTCCTTCTCATAAGCAAAATTCAGCTCATCATGTTCGTGGAACAACTTTTTGCAATTGCCGAATTAGAAAAAACAGTAGGTCAGGATTTAAATATAAGACCTTGAAATATATCTCTTGGAGGATGGAGAAGCTATCTGCCAGGGCCCTATTCTAGGGCAAAGAAAGATAGTTCCTCAAAGACTCCAGAGCACAGTGTCCTTAAGACATCTGGGAGCATGATACACTTGGGAGGGATGGCTGCTGGGTGACTGGAATAGAAGGGTACTTGTTGGGTCTTTCTGTCAGTCTTGCCACTGTCATACACAGGAAGCTAGTGACAGCTCCTGCGTTAGCAGTTGCTCTTAGCTCAGCAGCCCAATACTCGCAGTGGCAAATGTGAAGCATGAAGAAGGCCAGAGACCAATTAGCTTTGGTCCCTTTCACTTGCCTGACAGAATCCAAAATACAGACATTCTCCCACAAATTCTTATTTCCGTTGTGATTGTCGCATATTGTAATTGGGATTTGTTTCTCAAGAATTGTGTAAGGATGGGGAAAGAGGCACTAATACTTGCCTACATTTGGTCTGAAAATGACATGAATAAAAAATTATAACTAACGCAATTTATCTCGAAATTTTGCACTGAGAAGACTTGAGAAATATACATCTTTTTAATAACTTCTAATTTAAAAATTAAAAATGAAATCTTTCTTGGAACAAAATAGTGAATACATAAATACAAAATACATTTCCCCTAACATAATTTTGAACCTCAAATCTCCATGGAAGGTTCCTATTACACTTCTATATACATTTCTTTAAAAGCTATTTTGTATTTCATATGGTCCAAGGGACACTATGGAAATTTCCTTTTGCTGCACAAAGAAGTTGGTAAACAAACTTCTTGGAACGCCCCCAATATGGTTATAGAATGTCTTCTAGTCAGATTTTCTCTTTAAGAATACTGTCAGGATTTCTTTTATACATGATTTTCCTACAACAATTTGCAATTCAAAGCGTAAAATAAAATCTTCACTTGTTGCAAAGTGTGTGTGCGTGTGTGTGTGTGTGTGTGTGCGTGTGTGTGTGTTTCCCCCCTCAAAAACCATTAGTAAGCTATTTCTACTGCCGGGCGGACATTTTTCCCTGATATACATATTTTTTAATTTGTGGTGGCGGGAAGCACGGTTGCCTGGCTTTCACAATTTCAAAAAAAAAGAAAGAAAGAAACTCATGCTACTCAGTTCTATCTACTGACCATTGACCACATTCTTATCAAATGCCAGATAAATCCAGGAGGTGGGAGGACTAGGAAATGAACTATCCTTTAATAAATATCTCTGTTTAATAAATATCTCTGGGGAAGGGACATGGGAAAAACCTTAGTTTTTACTTTTAGTTGAGTACAACTCTTAGGTGAGGCATCTGAAAAAAATCTATTAACTATATTTCTAAATAGTACCTCGAAAAACATTTCCCAGATGCCGTCTCTTAATCAATTTATGCATAAACTTTAAAAACAAATTCAAAGCCTCAATATCATGAGTTGACACTTCTTCGGCCAGTTCCTCAGCCATTATTAGAGACATTTTCTGAAGATCTCTTTAAACTCATTCTCGAATTTCAGAATTCCAAATAGGTTGTTTATATCTTGATTGGAAGATTATATGGTTCAGGAATAACTAACTCTTTACAATTGCTTTGTGCCATATTTCTCTTGAATTAATTTTCCTATTGTAAGATTTAATATAAAAGATAAAAACAATGGGCCAAATTAAGATTTACATTTAAACAGTGTGTCTGGAAAATATTTGTCTTGGCCTAGGCATTACGGTTTTGTCTTCCATTGAAAGTGCTCGGGGCTTATCAGAAATTTAAAATGATTTAGCAAATTATGGTGTCCATCTAGACACTTCTTTTTTTGTTAGTAGAAATCCTGGTTCTTGTCTTTTTTTGTTCTCAAGTAACCAAATGTTCTTCTGATTTAACATTAAAAACACACATTGTTACTTTTTAGAAAACCATTGTGATTTACAGCTTTGTATGATATAAAGGTTTTTTTTTTAACCTTCCACTCTTCCCTCCAAGTCTACTGACTACATATATTTTTTTAAATTTGGATATAACTTATTTCGAGCCAAAAGTAAATAAATAAATAATCAAACATTTACCTGAATGATTTTTACAGATACAGGTGCTACTGGAGTCATCTAGGAGTTAAATCTCAGTGACTGTAGCTTTGAGACTAAAAAGCCTACATTTGAACAGCAGAGAATTTCCAGAACATGTTGTCTTCGGATTCAAATGCCTTAGGAATTACCCTGCAGTTGATTAGCATCTAAATAATTAGATTTTTTGGCCCTGTCTGTTTGAAAGCTCAAAGAGAGAAATTGCCTGAAGGCAGAAGTTTCTCTTAAGGTAAGGATGGTGACCTTCTCACCCAGACCGAGAGTTACGGGAAGGGCACGGCCAGGGAAGGGCACGGCCAGGGAAGGGCACGGCCAACCTTTACCTAACCAGATAGAAAACCAGTGCGTTGGAAATGTCCGGCCAAATACATCCTTATTTTTTATTTTAATCCTTAGCTTACATTTTACAAGTAGCTATGTTTAATGTATGTTGAAAGAGTATGAGTGCCAGACATATGTTACATATATTTACAAATTTTATTGGTGAAGAGAGTGGTAAGGACTGGCCCTGTTAAACTCTAAGTAACACATGCTTTAATATCCAGTCCTGTGGCCAATCACAGAATTGCCTTTATTTTATCGGTTCTTTAGAATACCTGTTTCTCAACAGAGCTTAGCTGTTGATAGCAATATTCTTTAGGGACTGATGACTAAAATATAAACCTAGGCAAAAAATTAGTATAGAAATGGCTCACAAGATTCATATATATGATTATTATATGTTATGTATACTATAGATGTATATACTATATAGTATATATACGCATACATACATACATATGTATAGTTTACTTGTAGCTAATGATGAACAATCATATTATATCCATCTATTATCAGTAAAATAAAGCCCAGTAAGAAGAAGCTTATTCCACCTAAATGAAAAAGTATACCAGTTAATGCATTTGGTATTTGACTATGTTAGACCCACCATGGGCCATAATAAAATTCTCATGTGTTTTAATTCATTTACGCATGCCTGCTTTTAATATGCTATGTGACCATGTCTACAATTAATATGATTTATGAGAGAAGAACATGTGCAATATTGGGGGGTATAGCATACATATTTTTTTCTTCTATGAATGAAAAATATAACAAAACAGCTCAAGGCAAATTGTTGGCCGTTAGCGTATTAAGATGGCCTGACAGCGCCCTGAGTAAACTTGGAGGAGTTAATGATATCCTCTTATCTGACCCTGACACATTTGCAGCATGTAATTTACAGAAGCTCTGTCCAGGGAATCTTGACAAATGCTCCTGAGGATGTCGGGGCAATGCTCCATTCTAATGTAAAACACATGTGGGTCAAGATGTCCTCATTCATCACTCAACACAGAGGGTCTCAAACTCTTTCTGGGAGGAATGACATTACCTGCTGTTAACTCTTCTCGGCTCAGGAAATTTCTCACAACCACAGTAGCCCTCTGAAGGGTAAGCGCTCAAACCTATCATCGTTTCAAAAACCTGTCTGAAAACATGACTGTGAAAAATCAAACATATATCTTGGTTTAATTTCATGACTAGTTCAGGACACGTTTACTAAACATTAATTGACCCTTTAGGACCTAAGATTCCAAATATAGAAAGGGAAAAGCTCTGGGCTTAGGCATCTTGCATGAGATGACATGTAAAATTTTATCTCTAATTGCTAAAAACTAAACCTTCATTCAAGGAAACGCAGGGCTGGTTGAGCCTCATAACCATTCATAAATGCAAACCTTGCTGAGCCTTTAAGCTGCCTAGCTCTGTCTGAGATTCAACAAAAAACTTAAAATAAGGTAGTTCTAATTTTTGAGGAATCTCTAAACTGTTTTCCATAGTGGAATCTAAAGAACAAAACAAACAAACAAACAAACCAACAGAAACATACTCATAGATACAGAGAACAAACTGATGGTTACCAGATGGGAGGGGGGTTAGGGAGGTTAGGTGAAAAAAAGGGAAGAGATTAAGAAGTACAAATTGGTAGTTAAGAAACAGTCTTGGGGATGTAAAGCACAGCACGGGGAATATAATCAATAATATTGTAATAACTATGTATGCTGCCAGGTGGGTACTAGACTAATTGAGGGGACCACTTCATACATAAAACTATATAAGTGTCTAACTACTATGCTATATATCTTAAACTAATAGAAAATAATATTGAATGTCAACCATAACTGAAAATTTTAATTAAAATGGAAGAAAAAGCACTTATATAATAAACTAGAAGAAGGGACTCGACTCTGCCCCTCCTAAACAGAGAGATATTAGGCTCCACCATATTCTTATTCCACTAAAATTTCCCTAAAATGAAGGGCAGACATTCCAGCACACTAAGGGAGGGAAACAGTTGCCCAGCTCGACAAGGAAATATCTCCTTTCTTCTAGACTATGTATGAAGGAGGCACATATGTCTGTGGCTGCCCAAAGTCAATGTCATAACACTCCATCTGCTAAATGCCTGACGCTAATAGAAGAGAGGCTTCCCTTCCCTTCTCTCCACATGAAGGAGGGTATGTCCTTAGGATGGAGAAAAGAGCCAGCTGAACAGACCAAGTGATACTGATGTAAAGAGCAGATGTCAAGAATGAATATATCCTTTAGGGAATGTTTTCTGGCCATTTCCATGAGCTTTGTGGTGAGGCAGAATAAGCATTCATTTAAAATACCTGGAAACCTGTAGCAACTCAACAGATATGGGACAACATCCGAGCATATAGTCTTCCAAGAACCAGAAGCTATGATGCCACAAAGCCAAGAGCCCACCTACCTTCATTTCCTCCCTTACCCAATTCCAGGGGCACTGGACTATAAAGATGTGTTGCTTTTCCACTTAAAAGTATACTTGTGTCCTTAATCATAAATTGGGCAGTAGCTTATGCCTCCCATTGCACAGGCAACTTTATGTTGGCTGCCAACATACAGGGAAGCCACTTACATAGGTCTTTGGTCTACAGAAATTAAATCCTACAGATATCGACAAAAGAGAGTCTTTGTCACTTAGTGATTAAAAGAACCCTCCCCAATCAGTTAACTCAGAATTACTTAGATGGCCCCTTACTTTCTAAAATATTTCTATTCCTGTTGTTTTAGCTTCCTTTATCTTTCGCTGGTGAGAGAGAAGCACAGATTCATCAGATTCTCCTGCCTCTGAGGTAAGTGCTTCCAATTTATCTGATATCTAGTATCATAGAAGCTGGAATGTATATTTTTCAAAATGCATTCATGTAATATCGTATTTCAATAAATCAAAACAAGAATAAGAAGAGAAAAACAATAAGACAATCCTTTGTTCTCCCCACACTTAGCCCCATGGAATGAAGGATCGTTGGTTCTCGTGTTTGTTGTAGTAGATTCTCATGCTATTATGATCAAATTGTACATTGTATTACTGGGGACTATCATATCTCAGGCACATTACAACTACTGCATTCTGAATAATATCAATAACAGTCCTTAGTTCTTTAAAATGTCTAAGTGGAATGTCTGAAAATACTCAGTCCACAAAAAAACTGCCTTTCTTTCAAGATTACTCAGTTTCCACATTTGCTTTCTTTGTCAGGGACAAACAAAAGTAATATTTTTTTGTCAGCATCTCGCATGATATCTCTAAGTAAATAAAAATAAAAGTCCTGTTGCAATAGTATTATTACTTTGTCAAAAAGATTTAAATTTCTTAAGTACTGTGTTTCGCAACATAACTCCATGGGACGATTCTTTTTTATTACCTTCCGAATTTAACAAGGAGGTAAAACAGAAGCTGAGCTAGTTCAAGCCAATTGTCAGAAGACACATAGCTAGTGAAGGGCTGACAAGTACGGAATCTAATGCCTTTGACCTTGGGGCTCCTTCTTTAGATGGATGAGTTACACCCACAAAGCAATCAATTCACTGAACAGGAATTCTCTTGCCTTCTTTTACTCCATCTGCCTTAACTAAACATTATTAAGCATATATAATTGCTTCGTCCTTAAAATTACTCTCTTTCCTGCCAAGTTGTTATACTGAGGGCTGAGAATGTGTTGAGGCAGAAGATGACATCAGATGTTAAATAGAAAGAACCACTCGCTTTAAAAAAAAAAAAAATCAAGGGAACTATTTTTAGAAATGGACAAATCATGAGTGGAGTCCCCACTGAATATTCTTTCATTCAGCACTTCCTAAGAAATGTTCTTCAAAATTTGGAAGTTTGATACTCAACAAAAGGGCTCCACAGTTAAATTAGAAAATACTGAGTTATAGTTGAGAACCATACGATTTCACTCATATGTGAGATATAAAACTGAAAGCAACAGACAAATAAGACACAGACTACAGTTTAGTGGTTGCCAGAGGGAAGGAGGGGAGCGGGGAAGTTAGATAATGGTAACGGGGGTCAAATATACGGTGACAGAAGGAAATGTAACTTTGGGTAGTGAACACAATGCAATATACATAGGATGTACTGTTGAATTGTACACTTGAAACTTACATAATTTTATTAACCAGTGTCATCTCAATAAATTTAATTTTAAAAAAACACTGAGTTATAAAACATGTTTTCATACTGCAAGCCTTGTCAGAGCTTTCAGCAGGCTAACGTGTACTGAGACTGAAAGACGAAGGGGTATAATCTGTAATATTTATCAAATTGTTGATTCAGAATTTTTTCCCCCAAACCACTGTACCAAGGAGCCCACTTTAGGGAACAAGCCTTTATTATGAGGCACTGTTTGGTTTCTGGGTGTTCAAAACTGATTATGACCTAGCACCATTCCTCTAGAAGCCGAGAGTCAAAAGGGTAAATAGATATACTATAATATAACACAGTGTGGTATGTGTTTTAACAAGGTAGAAATACAAAAATGTGACATTGACAAAGGCTAAAACAAGAAATTCTGCCTGAAAGAGTCATGAAAGGGTTGACATTGATCTAGAAATTTTCCCATGGGTCATAAACAGTTTTTTAATCTCAGAACAGATGCAATAGTTTATTCAATTTTTAATGTAAGCCGCATGAAATGAGACATCAGCATTTTATGAGAAGAAAAAGTAATGATTGCTTTGAATCCCTGTCTCCTTCATGACTTCAGCACTGAGGACTAGCTGTGCCATCATCTTACCGTGAAGAAATAGTCCCTTCAAGGTGGAAATCCTACCCTGTGATTCTTCAGAGTACATCATCAAAAAATCTCCCAGTTTGCCATCTTTCCCATTGATCAGCAAGGACAACACAATCACTGATCTCCGAGATTCTAGTTTACCGAACTCTAGCAAAATGTCAAGAGTAATTTTTAAATATTATACTGTACATTGAAAAATATACACCTCTGATGAAACCCAGACTGTTTTGCAGAGACAGATTCTTTAGGGGAAAAAAAATAGTATACAACTAATGACTGAATCCAGTCTTCTGTGTCTGCAGTACAAAGCACACATTCAGCCTCTAATTGAATAAATATGCAAGTATTCAGATTTCTGTAGATATTGCCATTTTGCAAATGCAGTAATAAATTAAAAGCTTTACATTGCATTCCAATCACATATAAAGGGTTGATTCAGACCACTGGCCTCACATTAGAATCCAGCACAGCTTTACTAACTACAAAGAAAAACTTTTATTCTAGTAGCTTAATTATAGACCAAGCAATCACACTCCATTTTTTTTTCTCTCCACAATGGCTAAAAGAATTCAAATGGGCCTAAAAACGATAGGGTTGTTGCATTTGATTTGTTCAAGGTACAGGAGAAAATAACTGATGGAGTTTCTATTTAAATCAATTCAGTAGAAACCAACAAAATTTAATTCTGCAGGAAAGGTTTTCTTGTGGCTCCTTTCAGTGACATGATGTAAGATCCAATCACTGACGGCTGCCCCCTCCCTTTCTTTAGAAAGGAGATTTGGGCCAAGTGGTTGTTTCTCTCAGTTCTCCAAATCCATAACTAACTCTAGGGACTGTGGCTAGAGCTGACATAAACCAGGGCTCCCCTCATTCTTTAAGGGGAGCGACCACAGCCTTCGGAGAAAAACCAATGGCACCAAGTCAATTACAGTCAGCATCGATTCAACAAATGGATTAGCAGCGATGTTTTCACCACAGACAGAACATCTCAAAAGCCTACTATGGAAGAATGGAAACATGCAAATGGCCAGTGGCTATTCTGGGATAGCTGAAATGGGCTCATTTATGATCATAAACATCCTTGAGCCTTCAGAAACATGTGAGGCTTCGGCAGCCCTGGTTTTGAGCTCATGAACTGCTTCAGAAATGAAACAGAAAGAGACACGAGCTTTGGAGAGGCAACCACTTTTGCACAGAATGCCTCTCTGTCTAAGCTTTGTTTGACACCCCACCAATCTCTTTAATCAAAATCACTTCTGCAGAAGAATTTCTGGAAAGTATAAAGGGAAGGAAGTGGTTCTATGGGGAAATGGGTTGGTGGCAGGCCACCTGCTTGTCTGGTTTTGAACGATGATAAAAGTAGGCTGAGGGCACAGGATCTGCAACTTGTGTGTGAAATGGACAAAACAACTGGTCTGGCATCAAGTAGCTTCTGGATGCATGCCCAAAAATGTTCAGAAGAGCAGCTCTCTGAAACAGGAGCTGGCCTTGCCACCAGAGAAAATTGTATTGCTTTTACATATATCGAGAGTACAAGAGAAGGTCAAGGAATGACCATGCCACAGTGAAAAAGATTGTCTCCTGATATGAAACGGAAAAGTACCCATCACAACCATCTGAATAACTATATCCCAACCACATAACAAGCTGAGCATGGTACGTATACCTCCCATGGACAAAGAGCCATCGTCTTGCCTGGCAGCTAAGGAATTTGAGATAATTGTGAACACTGTGGTCCAAAAAATGACAAGCTAAATCAAAAGCAGCCTTGAGTTCTGTGTACACATATTAACACTTAAATGCTCCTCCTTAATAAGTTTTAGGATTAACAAATGTTTGTCAAAAGAAACTGTGCTGAGCAATTGAAATCAAATTTGAAATGGAACCACAACAGTCTAATACATATATGCATGAAATGGAGAAGCTGCCTAATAAGCGTAGCTGACACCAAATATGCAATTTACATACATTACACACTAATAATCTCAATTTTAATATTATTCTTTAAAAGCAACTGGAGGGTGGTTGAGTTAAAGGTTTTCTTTTGTGAAATGTGATTAAGAACAAAAGTTGATCTTGGCGTCTTCCGCCATTAACCACAATCTCGTTAATATAAAGATCTATCTGCTTTCTTGAGTTTTGTTTCTGAGACCATGTCTCATCCCCACAAAGCTGTGATGATTCAACCAGACTTAACAGATGAATGGCCGATAAACCTGATGAGATCTGCAGACCTACTCTTTGTTCCTGAGTTGCTGAGTGGTGAGCAAACATCCAAGCATTTTCAAGCCTGGTACACAAATCTTTATGAGATTTTTTTTTTCTTTCCTCAGTAGATTATCCATGAAATAGGACAGGTGTACTGGTTATTCAATTACATCTTACCCAAGACCTGGACAAACTTTGAAATGAGGCCTCTGAGCATAGCTCTTACCATGGGGATTTATTAATAACAGTTAAACATTCTCTAAAACAAAACTTTTTTTTTGTAATTTAAGCCTATTTTCTTATTTTGTCATTCGTTTCACTCGTAAACCAGAAATGAAAATCTGCCCATCTGCTCTAAACATAAAATGTGTTCATAATAATCCAGATTTATACCAAATGTATTTTTAAGTATTGCTGAATTGAGAGTACTCGAAATTTATGGCCTCTGAGGTTGCAAAGAGGACTTCCTCTTTTTAAGGAGGGAAATGCTTAAAATGAATGTAAGAAAGGCTCAGAAAGCTTCTTGGATATCAAATGGCTCCGTAGGAAAAAAAAAAAATGTCAATGATATAAGAGTAAATGAATCAAAACCATATGGATCAAATTTTCCCTAAAATACACAGTTTGAAAAATTAAGGAGGAAAAGTGCTCGGCAAAATGTGTTTTAGGTTTTACCAAACCCAAAACATTTGAAGAATCATTTGCAATAGTTGATGAACCCTAAATGCAGCCAAGTTGGCCCATTTTTATATAACACATAACAAATAAAAAAAAGCTTCCTAGAAATCATGTAACCCACTGATACTGTATTTCACTCAAAAAAATCATTAGAAGCTATCACCAAAAACTGTAGACTTCGTAGAAATAGGATGGGGACAGGGTGTGACATGATAAGATTGTTGATTTAATTGGCTTTGTTTTGGGGGGTTGGCTCTGTGTGTTTGGGGGCATCGCGAGAGACTAGTGTTTCTTGGAAAGAAAGTTAATTAGAAGAACATGTTAATTAGTCTCATGTCTGGAGCATATGGTGGTATTTCCTTGGCACGCCATATTCCAAGTCAACATTCTTTTTTCTCTCCTACGTATGCAGGAAGGGGCTGATAACATACCATCTGGGTTTGAAGGGGAAATACATGGCCTCTATTTCCCTGTGTTCTTTCTGTGTTGTCCCACACCAAGAGGACACAACCTTTCAAAAGAAAGCTGCTACTACAAGTGAAAGCCCTCTCTAGAGTGAGTTGAATGGTTTTCTTTCTCAGAGGGTGTTTTGTCATTCATTATATAAGCCTTGTCTCCTGAAAGGGTTATGTAGTTCAAACAGAATATAATTCAGAGACGGAAGAAAATTTTGAGGTCATTAGCCTACACCCCTCTCTCACCCATCACTGAGAATCTCGCCTCAAGTCCCCAGACAGATCCAGTCTTTGAGGAGATGGGAAGCCAAATACTCCAATTTTGAAGACTTTCAATCATGCCTGCAGGAAAATCAGGCTTCCTATTAGTGCCAGAGCTCGTGAAAAACTTTCTAGGACATTGTGCTTCTTCACCAAGTGAAATGTGTAATTTCTGTTTATAGAGGAATTGGTAACAACTGGCAGAGAGATAGATTTGTCTCTTAACTCTGCTGGTAAATCACCCGGTCATTTAGATGATTATGTTGCATTGGCCTCAGTTTTCCATAAGTAAAATGGGAACATTGCCCAGATATAGTTACTGATTCCCTCAAAAAAAAGATAAACTTGCCAAAAATTAGGTAGTGCACAGACCCTTTCAGCAGCTTGAGGAAAGATATGGCCAAATTTTCTACAATTTTTTGAATCTCAGTGCTCTGAGATTCATAAGTGCTATTCCAATCCAAGCAGCTGGACAGGTATGAGCTTCCTGAGTCACTGCTTCACGTCCTTCCCTCATGAAGTTGAGACCTTCCCTGAGAGAAAGACTGAGGACAACTAACAAACGCCATTTGCCTAATGGCTTCGATTCCAAACTTTAAAAAATCTTTGCTTGAAGGAGCAAATATGTTAGAAACCCACCCCCAAAAAAAAGCAACAGAAGTCCACACACAGAGAGAAACAATATATCTGTCATAGTGTCTATGAGTTCTTTGACAAGAAGCTAGAAAGCCCATTGAACAATAGTTCATACACATTCTAACACATGATTTTCAAGTGTGCATGGCAAACAACACATCAATTTCAATGACACTAGGAAAAAAGTCAAATAAGATGCGCAAATATTTTTAACGTGTCAGATAAACCTCCACTGAAGAGATCTACAATGAATTGATCATAACGACTCAAAAACTTTAGCTCCAGTTCAATTTAAATTAATAGGTGGGGAAAGGCCTATGATGAAATGTAAAAACAGAGAAAAGGCAAGATGCAAAGTTACAGGCACTACTATATTTTTTGAAAAGATATAAAAGAAGACCAGAAAGGCAATATGCAAAAATATTAACAGCAGTTGCCCAGGGTAATTTTTTTCTACTCTAAAGACACTCTAAAAAATATATTTCCATTTTCTACAATAAGCATACAGATTATTACTAGAAGTTGTTAGAAGATTAATAGAAAAAACCATGTAAAGCAAAAAAATAGGTAAAGAGAGTATTAGCAAAAAAAAGAAAGTATAAATTAACCTGAATCCAAAGGTTTAGAAAACTAGTTTCTACTAAATGATTTTAAAATATGACTAAAGTCCCTGCCTCTGTTTTTCATGAAATCTGTTTCCTCTTCACCCAAGTATGAATGGACTAGATCGAGTGAGATCTAGACCAGGAGCCAAGAAGTCTAGGTTCTAGCCCCAGCCCACTCACTGTTGGCCCCATGGCCTTCAGCAGGCCACCAGCTATCTGAGCCTCAGTAGATTTGTCTGCCTTTTAGATGTCCAGACAGAGGCAGAAAAAGCAGGAGGATAGGAGGAAAAGAGAAGGAGAATGGTAATCGAATGGTTAGTTTCATCTTAATATTGTATGGTCCGATATATTAATAAGCACTTCTACATAATAAGCAATGATTTGAAAGGGTCACCACCCTCTCTTTACTCTCTGCTTTAGTCAACAGGTTAAACAGGTGGGTAGATGTGGGCTCTTTTCTTCAAATTTTCTTTGTAATACTTTTAATAAAGCCAGGTAACCAAAAGTAGGGTAGCCCCTCCCCCCTTGCTTAGAGTGACTCCCGAGAAGTGCTAAATCCCAAAAGCTACAGAAATGTGAATTCTAATTCCTAATTCTCCTACTCCGTTGTTTTGCAAAGATGGTTGACAAGATACGGATTCACTCACTGCCTTTCATTCTTCAACTTTGCCCGAGGAAATGAGGGGCTCGCTCCATATTATTTGTCTCTTGCCTAACTCATTGGGGAACGCTTCAAGAATGAAGACAACAGAGATTCCTACTGCTGGTTTGAGGCAGAAATGTATGGAAGAAATGCAAACTATCCTAGATATTTGCAATGTTTTAAGTAAGGAATTAACATAATATCTAAGAGCATAATAAAGAAATACAAGAAACGTTGCAAGTTGCCTACGAAATTTTACATTGTTTAATATTGGAATAATTCCCTCTCTACCATCAACTCTAGAATCATAGCCAAGCTTCCTGAAACTCAATAATTAACTGTTTCAAGATCAAATGCTAATAATTCCATTGACATAACGCTTATATAATACAGTAAAATATACTCATTATAACATGCAAGGTGATACACTTATAATACAAAAAACTAGCAGCTTCACTTATAGAATACAGATCCGTGTTGTTATATTTATTATGACTGAACACTATGAAATGCTGAGGGAGTCTCGAGTCTCACCTTCAGGAACTGGTTAGGGTTGAAGTTTACTTTTATTAAAACTCTCAACCAAATCATGTTCCTAAAAAGCTTTTCTATGGCCCAAAACCACTTATTTTAAAAACTGCAGAGATAACTACTTCTGACGTTACTTCTAAGCTGTGGAAGACGCTGATAATGCTATAAATCTGGGCATTTCAAAGATGTATCTTTTAATATAAGTCCATGATTTTCATGCAAAATCACATTCATAAATGCCAGCATTTAGAAATTAAATGCATTCAAGTCCTGTAGGAAGCACGTTCATTGTTTTCATGTTGTTATTTTCGGCTGAGGTTTAAAGCCATCTCTTATTTTTTTTATCCCAGGATGTGCTACAGGAATCTATGCAACTTAATTACATTTACTGTTACCGAAAAAAAAAAAAAGGATTTATGAACTTTTGCCTTTAGGCAGAAATGTTTATTTCATTGCCTTTACTATTCATTCTTTTCAACTCCAACAGCTTTGAACTTTTCAGCTGCTCAGAGTTATCACTGTGGTGCAGAGCCCGGGAACTCCACTCCCAAGACTCAAACCACAAGTTGAAGAAAACGAAGAAGGCAAAGATATATGAGTCGTTATTTTGGCCACCCTTTGTGCCATTAAAATCTCATTTTCTGCCTATTAGAATGCCCTCTTGGTGCTTAGGCAGCGGTGATAGTCAGTGATTAGTGTGTAATTGACTATAATTGTCTTTTCACTTTTCATTTGTGTCATTCTGAGCTTCTCTCTGTTTTTCTAACCACCAAGAGGAAAAAGGGGGTTAAGAAAAGATAAAGCTGTTAAAACTCTCACTCTCAGCCCTGAAGAGATTCTCGATTGCAATTATAGATTGCAACCCCTTTGTGACATTTCTCCAAATTTAGCGGGCTGCTGTCCTCGCCACCTGGGCCAAGAGCTCCCTAATAAAATCAAGCGATCTGTATTTAAACAACTGCTAATAATGTCAATCTCAGACAGATGCCACATGTAGGAAATCTAACCAACCCTCTGACACGCAATTATCAAGGCAATTTATTAATATGATCTCTCAAGAAAAGCTCATAGTCCAATGCAAATTAGAAAAACAATTACAACATTCAAATACCTCTATAGTCCCAAAGAGCAGTAATTCTCCTAATCCATGCATTTATGACTCATTTACACCAGAGCACTGTAGTCATCAGCTGGGTCTCTCTCCACACAACTTGTTTGCTTCCTCTCGGATTGTTTTATAAAAGCTGATGTTTTCTTATTAGCTGCTTTTGCTCACAACCCTATCGGCTGACCGAATACCATGTTTTTAAAAAACGAGCGTGAGCTTCTAATCCAAAGGCCAGAACTAGGAGTGGAGATGGCAAATGCCTCGACGACTAATTATAAACATAAAATTTCTGTGATTACACTGAAACTGACTTGAATTTTAAGTCTAAGCCACAACTTTTGATACAGCCTGTAGGAAGGTTGGAGAGAAAGGAAACCAGGAAAGTGAAATCATGTGGCTTATATAAAGAATACATTATGGTTTAAATTTGGCAATTCATTATACGACCGCCTCAGGGAATTGACTATTTGGTTCTGGTACACAGCAAATCGTCTGTCTGGAAACACGGGACTGACCTGAGGTGAAAGGCCATTGCCAATGGCGGGGTTCATGGGGTTGGAGGGCCCGGACGGAGGCACAAAGCTGTCTGTATAGCTGGAAAATCCATGCCTGGTGCTGGGGAGACAGTAGGCAGAGCTGCTGTCTGGGTTTGAAGGAATTGTGCTTTGGTGTACAGTGCTCGGAGGAAGCGGCTGAGGTCTGTGGACGGTGCTGCTGGGATCTGACACGGCTACAATGAAGAAAATGGTTAGCCATAAAGTTCCTTTGTAGGCCAGCAGAGAAAGTTCAGTGCCAAAGTTCATGGTCACCAAGCCATCGGTAGTATCTATTGGTCAGCCCAAATGTTAACATCCAACTGTGTTTCTTAACGTGCACGTATAGAACCAGTCACAACCAATATAGCCACTTGTCTGCACATATGTGCAAGTACATAACTTATTTATATACTTTCATGGCACACTCGCCCAGACTAGGAATTCAGAGATCACATTAACGATGCTAACAAACCTATTCTGGTAGTGGCTGTTAGTAATCAACATGAGAATTAACCAATGTAAGAGCTTGCAAGTCTCAAATTTCTTTAGCAAATATACTTTCGCATCACTTAAGTATTGGTGCAATCGTATAGTTCGAATGCTTGAAATGCTATCTTTCATAATCCAAAATGATTTTATCTGATCGGTTCTCTCATTCACCTCTATGTGCTAACAAATTCTGATTTTATCAAATCTTCCCCCGCCTCCCCCGCCCCACCCCATAACCACCACAGTCAGTAACCATCATAGAATTTCAGTCAATGGCAGACTGGAGAACAAACGTAGAGGTAAAATTTTAACAAAAAAGAAGCACATCGCATATTTATTTAGAAAGGTTATTTTGTTCTATTGTTTTGTTTTGTTTTAAAATACCGAAATAGTGTTATATTACAATGCAGTTTATCTAGAGAGATTCAAGTGTGTCCCAGAACAAACTATGTTTCTGAAATGTGACTGGGACATTCAGGACAACCTGATGGAATGTAACTAACACAGAAACAGCAACAACGTCAGCATGGCATGAAATTAGCAGCAGGAAAAGCGGTGGGGAGTTATATTTTAACCCTTGGCTCCCCCCCTCCATACCTTGGGGAATAGCCGTGGGCTGGTAAGAGGTCTCCGACAGCTGGTATGTTGGCAGGGTCGGCATGGCAGTGGGAGGGAAGCCCCCCGGAATGAGATGGTTGAAAGCCATCAGTTGATTGGCCCCAGCTTGCTTCCTCCATCTTGCACGGCGGTTGCTAAACCAGACCTATGGATTTAATTTAAAATTTGAGGATTTCACTGATGAAATAATAGTACATTCTTAATGAATTTTTCATGCTAAAACAGATTAAAGGTCCCTTACTGACAGGGCAAATAGAAGCAAGAGCTCTCTACCCTCTGTGTTGTATTGTCAGCAGAGAAGGGAGAGTTAAATGTCAGGGGTCACAGAGGGGCTTCGAAGGCCTTCATGGTCCTGCAGAGCCGCCACTAACCCAGGGATGGCCATGGGCAGGGATGGCTGAGCAGGGGTGGGAAGAACAAGGAACTCCCCACTATCACCATCAACGTCCCCCCCACCTTCATGTATTCTAGGGAAGATCCATGAGCCTCTGACTCCCACGGGACATATGACTTAATCTGGCCTTGCCTATTACAGTAACCCTTGTATTTCATATTCTTATCAGTCTGTCTCTGTATTTCTGTGATCATTATGGCCATAGCTCCTGCACGGTCATTTAAATTGACCGGGAAGATAAATGGATCCCTTTTACCATCCCTTTCAAAGTGTGAGACATTGTACTGATATTAGTGGAAATAAATGCAAAGAGGTATTTCAAGAAATGAAAGCATTTTCTGTAAGGAGATCCCTTGAGTAATTCATTTATTATTTCTTTCAACAACAGCTTTAAGCACCTGCAACACTCTATGCCAGGCACGATGTTAAACAGGTACATTCAGAAAAACTTGATGTAATATAATAAAATGCCTTCAAGGAACTTAATGCCCAAGTATTTCGTGCGAGTGGCTAGAGAGAAATGGCAATAATGAGAGCAAGAAATGTAACCAAACATCTAAAACATTGAAAAATTACAGTATAAGGTGTTTAACAGGCCCCATGATCTTGCCCAACTCTTATATCTGCAGAGTTTAAGTGTAGAACTTAGAATAAGGTAAAGTCCCTGCACTTGAGTAACTTACAACCTTGTCCTCATAGAATTCACAAAGTCTTCAAAGAAATCAAAATAATTGCTCACTAACGTAGAAGCTCATGTTTAGAAATGCAGAGAATCAGGAAAAGTTTAGAGTGGAGACAGAGTTGCACCTCATTTTAAAGCTTATTTCCTCACAGAACAAAATTAACAATTATCGAACTTTTTTGTAATTTTTTAAGTTGTGAAATTTAAAAAAAAAAATGGAAAGTGAAATTTCTCCCTCCTGGAGCAAGAAAACCCAATTAAACAAATATTCTGCCAAGGTATCTGCTTAAACTTTTACTATTCGCCCAAGTATTTGTCTGAAAAAAAGAGTTCAGTCTTCTCTAGGCAGGTTGCAAGGTACTGGTAAGGAAAGCTGTGTGCACATCCTCAAAATAATAACATTTAATATTCCTTAAGTTTCCAACAGGAAAAGAAAGTAAATCAATATTTTCCCATGTTGATACATAATTGAATTAGAGTTTTACTTAACTTAATAAATTGCCACCTGAGATAATAGAACCACGAACAGCACTCAATTTGAGGTCTGCATCAATTGTTTTCTCGCTGCAATTCTAAGCATCTGTTCCAGTGATTCCCAGAGGCATCAGGGAAAGAAAACTTTTCAGAGGACTGCTTGGAACGAGCTATGTTAGCCCAAGGAGGCCGAGGGCCAGACATGAGAGCCGTATTCATGCCTGAGTGTACTGTACTATCCCACACACTGTGGGCATATTTTACATTATAAAACTTTCAGATTAACGAGGCCACCCGGCTCAGGTGAAGTGGTCCCCCACACCTGTCTAGACCAACCTATGTGCAGTGCATCTCCAGCTTGACGTTCTAGACTGGGAGAAGAGTGGAATTTCCAAAAGTTCCAATGTGACTTCACTCATTCAGGTATACTGTTTTCAATTGTACCTGGTGAGACCTTTGATGAAAGAACTCAGAAGTTTGCACTTCCGTCATTACCAGAGTACGCTGCCAGCCTCCCTATGCCAACTTCCTTCTGTAACCTTTAGATAAGGAGACCAAGTTTGACTTATCCTGTAGGTGGCTATTCCTGATCGCGACATCAATTCCAACCTACTTTTAATTCGAGTTCATTCTAACTCTTCCCTAACCCAATTTTTTAATCAAAAATGTCTTTCCTCAAATAATAAATTAGAAGTAACATTGTAATTTTCTACAAATACCTTCAAATGATCAAATCCAAAAGACCAGGGGGTTAAGATTTCCAGGGATTTGTTTATATGTTTCCAAAATAATACAAAAAAAAATATCGGAGACATTGAGTAAACCTACCAGGTTTAATACAATACAATAAAAGATGGAGAGAAATAGTTGGGAAGCAAATCTTTACTAAAAAAATGAACCTTTAAAGGGGGGTTTCAAGAGTTTGTCAAAGGAAGGAAGTTAAACGTTTAAAATTCCTAAAGAACCAGGGCCTGCCTGTCTCTGGCCATTTAACCAAAATGTTTATCAACTTGCCATTGCGAACTTGCATTTCCTAGAACCAGTTGAATCTGCCAGAAGAAACATTAAAGGAAAAATATATTGAAGTTGCAAATTAGGAAGTGGTCTTTTCCTTCTTTATACTTTGAAACTCATAAAAGACATTTCTTCTATTTTTTTTTTTTTAATCTTCCCTTGAAATAATCTGCATTTTAAACCCCTGAACTAGTAAACCACGTGTTCCTGGGATAGTTTTCAACCCTTTTCTAACTGAAAGACATTCACCTGAAATTTTTACTTTATTCGATGAACTGCAGCCTGGTTTGTTCCCATCTGCCCCCTGAATCTCTCTACTTGTATGTCTCTCTACAGAGTTCTTCCACAAAGCTATATTCGTGCCTTTTGTAAATAATCTTTAGGCCTATTTCTGGAGTAATACAATGTCCAACGATTTTTTGAAGCAAAATTTAAATTGACTGATAGATCCCCATAACATCATAGAATCACAAAAGAAGAATAAGGTTTTAATAAATTTTTCTCTTCATGTACAAAATAAGTAACCAGCTTGTTCAGACTCTCAAGAATATAAGATGGGGAAAACAGGACTTTAAAAGATGCAGTCATTCGTTTTATTCTCATAGGTATAACACAAACCAGGCAAAGGTTGAATCACAGCTCTCCCCGTCCCTTACGAGCTCTATGACCTCGAATCATTTGCTTAATCTCTGTGGGACTCTGTTTTCTAATCTGCTGAATGGGAAAAATAAAAAACTATTTCACCAGTATTATGACAATTAAATGATACAGTGCAATCAGAGCCTTTAAAAGAATACCTAAGAGATAATATTAAGTGTTCAATAAATGTTCGCTATTAAGTTAAAATGTCACCTCTGTCTGAGAAATTCAAGAATTAAAGCCTTGCTTTGTTTTCTTAGCTCTATGGCCTACAGCCAAAGCCTTTTGCGCCCATGAGCAAACAGGAAAGTGCCCAAATAACACCTCAAATAATTGAAAGTGAGTTTGGCTTGAAGGGAGACATAGGTCAAATTTGCTTCCAAGTTTCATGGATTAGCACTAATTGAGCCATGGTGTAAACTTAATTTTGTCTGTCTATAAGTTACCGGTTCACATTTCGGGTGTGGTCCTCGAAGGCAATCTAACCTACATTATTCCAGATAGGTTATTTGAAATGCAGTCCAAAAAAATAGGGAAAAAATGTAGTACTTAATCCTTAAAAATTGAATTCATAACAAGATTATAAATGCCTGATTAAACACTAGATTTGGTGCTAAGGCTACAATGCCAAATACAGTACTTTCCAAGGAGGTGATTTCAGGACAAGCTGCTGGTTCCCCGGACCTTCTCATTCATTCCGCCCTCTCTCTTTTCAGATCACACAGTCCCAGCCCTGCTGTCACTGCAGCCACTTGTAGCACACAAGTTGGGGAGAGGGTAAGCCTGGTTGATGAGGAGAGACGCCATCCTCCCAGCGGTGTCAGAGGGCCACGGGCACACACGTAAGCATACCCACCTGCATCTCTGCACCTTCCGAGAGTAAGGTCCTGCAGCGAATTGCAGAATGACCATCTTTCTGCTTCGCTATGGAATTCAGGGTCAACTATTCCATACCTACCTTAGCTTCTGAATTATGTGTATCTGTTAGATGGCTTTAAATCACCATCGGGTTTCCCAGAGGATCCCAAATTACTGAGGCTAGCACGGTCCTGAGATCATGCATCCTAGTAGTTTTTAACTGGGGGACAGGACAAGGGGAGGTGGTATTTGAGAATATGATAAGAGCCAGAGGCCTTCTCAGAAAATGTCATGTGTACACACACACACACGCACGCAAAGGCACAAGATTCATGTACAAATCTCAAGTCTCCTGAAGTCGTGCATGATTGTCCACAGACCCAGACTAAGATCATCTTATCTAACCTACCCAAATTTCAAAACTGAAAAAAAAAAAAAGCCCTCAGGCTCATCAGGATTACAACAATTACAGCAGAATTAAGTGACTTGCTCAACAAAATGCTTTGGGCAAGCTGAGACGCAACCCACATCTTCTGACTCCTAATTAAATGCTATTTCTATAAGCATCTTCCTTCCCTGGGTCCCATTATCTTGCTGATAAAAGAGAATGATACTTGGAGTTCTCTGATGAAATATTTACCAAAACTTTTGCACATCATAAATATTTGCAAGTCATCTTCCACACAAAACTGTAATGCTTGCTATTATTTGCAAAATAAAAGCTACCAAGGAAGTAAATTAGGCAAATTATTAGTCTCTGGTGTACAACAATTCTTAGACTATGTATTCAGATTTGGTTATGATAAACACAACGTAGCTACTGTCCAAACAAATTTTTTATGAAATATTGACAAAGGCCTAAGGTATTATAGTTTTAGTCTCATCTCTCTCCAGAAGAGCTTGGAGATATCTTTCCTCAGGGGGGAAAAAAAATGGAATAGAATGTGTTTGGGTTTTTTGTTTTTTGTTTTTTGCTTTTTTGATTTGGTGTTTGGTTTTCCCAGGAGCCCCAAATTAAACTAACTCGTACTTTCTGGCTATCACTCAAACTGAGTTGACTTTGCTACTGCTTTCCCAGATCCTTCTAAAAACCAAAGGATTTTGTTCTGGCATTTTAATCAGTGATTAACTACTCCCTTCTTTTTCCTGCTGGGTTCAGTAAAAGATCCATATGCTGGGTGTTGTAGGGAATTTGTTAGGCTGTAGATCATAGCAGTGGTGCAGGACATGATGTGTCTCAAGGGAACTAATGAAGCCATTAAGGAATGTAAAGAGTCACCGGGTTAAAGCCACATTAGGACAGCTGTTAGGTTAATGAGGGGCCTGCTTGGAGAGGAGGTCGCTGTATAGAAAAATATGAACCACTCTTTATTGGTCTGATCCCATGTCCTCCGGAAGTTAATGGGCCATTCTTATTCTCCTTTGACAGTCATTGAGCCAGAGCGCATGCTAGGCACCGCACAAGCTGCACGGGCTCGGAATTCGTTCTGTCCCCATCTTCATCTTTGGCAAAGGCAAGAATGAGACACAGCAACACTGAACACTCTTTTCAGTTTTCGATCACTCTCTTTGTTTAATTTATTTAAAATCAATGTTCATATTTTGACTCTGAGTTCCAGAGCTGATATCCAACCTGGCTTAACGACAGACCCTGAATGTGGGCTTGGCCAGCCATGGAGTACAGGGACCAAATCCTGGAATACAGTGGGCACTCATTAAAGATTTGCTGAAAGAATGGAGAAGTAAATGAACTTCACTTCACATTTAAACCAGGTAATCATAGAACTACAATAAAGACAAAAGAGATTTGATATGTATGCTAATTGTAACTTTGTTATATAGAATATTATAATATATATACTATACATTATGTAATAATGTGTATAATATATGTATATATATTATATATATTATAATGTGTATATATATTATAATGTGTATAATATATATATATATTATACATATATTATACATGATTGTGCTTAGAGGTGGTCATTTCTGGGAGGGAACTCTGTACTACAGTGTAACAGGAAGAGGGATCAAATAGTACCCACAGTAAACATCTACACTACAAACCTCAGTGATTCTGTGACTTTCCCTTCACTCAGCCTTCCACCCACCTCCAGCTTACACAATCAGCTGCCTACGTTCCACCTCTGAACATCTTTCACCACCCTCTTTACTCTTCCATTCCCACTGCCACTGACCTATTTCATGCCCACAGCTCTCCTGCCTATCACATCAAGTGTGAGCGTCCGCACCTGAGACCCGAGCCTTCCACAGGATGGCCTCAGCCTTGCTTCGCAACCTTATTCCTTCTGCCTCCCACCGCTCCCTACCCTCCAACCAAACTGAACTATTCACTGTTATCTTGACATGAGTGAAAATGAAAGGTCATCTGGTATGTAACTGAGGTTCTTCCAACTCTCTGTGCTTTTGCTCATATTATTCCCCCTTATTAATATACTCTCCCCACCTGCCCTGTCCAATGAATATCTATTTAGCCTCAAAAGTCCATCTTAAATCTGCCTTCTTCGTGAGCCTCTCTTGTTTACTCCAACAAGACCTCATCCTTTCCTCTTCCCCACATGTACTCGCTTAGTCTCTTTCTCATGGAACTTATCACTTCTGCTTTGTTTTTAAATTATTTGTATGTTTACTTTATTACCCCTATCAGATTGTAGCTCCTTGAGAGACTTGTGCTAATTCATCTCCGCGTTCCTTGATTTTCCTAGCACTGCGATGATCATATGCAAAGTCAATTTGAAAAAGACAACTCCTCTGATGAGGCTCTGCAGCCTGTAAGAGGTTATTTCTGAAAATTATATAATTGGAGAGGTAATTAGCTACATATGAAAAAGTGTCGAGAACCTATCAACTGACCAGTTCACTGCTGAGTCCCCACCTTCATTTTGACTATGAAAGTCGAGTATCTTGGAATAACACAACATTTCCAGGTAAAATAACATGACTTCTGGGGCAGTAAGGAGTTCCAGGATACCCTAAGACATTTGTAATCTTTCAAACAATGTAGCACTGTGATGATCATATGGAAAGTCAATTTGAAAAAGACAACTCCTCTGATGAGGCTCTGCAGCCTGGAAGAGGTTATTTCTGAAAATTATATAATTGGAGAGGTAATTAGCTACATATGAAAAAGTGTCGAGAACCTATCAACTGACCAGTTCACTGCTGAGTCCCCACCTTCATTTTGACTATGAAAGTCGAGTATCTTGGAATAACACAACATTTCCAGGTAAAATAACATGTTATTTTGTATAGGGGACTTGAGCATCCTCAAATTTTGGTATCCTTGGAGGGGGCGGGGCCTGGAACCAATCCCCCATGGATACCTAGAGCTAAGTTTTTCTGGAGTCAAGATTTATGTGTGAATATTAGACTGTGCAGGGGTCACAGTCTAATATGTTAGACTCCTTACTCTGGGGCAGTAAGGAGATCCAGGATACACTAAGACATTTGTAATCTTTCAAACAATGCTTTACTACCTTGAGGAGGACAGTCATTATTTATGATGAAAACATTATTCTTTCACTCAATAGAAAGATATTATACCAAAATGGCCTTTTCCAGAGGGTTCACAGTGCCATTGACTCCTAAACAACACAAGTTTGAACCGTGTGGGTCCACTTACACGCAGATGTTTTTCAGTAAATATCTATCGCGTTTTCAGCCTGTAGTTGGGAGCCTGCAGATGCGAAGGGTCAACTGTATGCATTGATCTATACCATTTTGTATAGGGGACTTGAGCATCCTCAAATTTTGGTATCCTTGGAGGGGGCGGGGCCTGGAACCAATCCCCCATGGATACCTAGAGCTAAGTTTTTCTGGAGTCAAGATTTATGTATGAATATTAGACTGTGCAGGGGTCAAAACTACTAACCCTCACATTGTTCAATTGTCATCTGTACTTCAAAGAGTTCAAAAGGTATTTCAAACTGTTTTTAGAACAATAGTTATTTGAAAGGCTCCTAGACAATAAAATTCTTAAAGGAAGGGATTTTACCTTATTCACATTTCATAATTGAAAGGCCATAGAGAGGAAGTGTATGGAATCCAATTACCTCTCTAATTTATGAACGATTTAACTTTAGGTAGTTATTTAAATAGTCTGAAAAATAAATTGGTGGTAGTAATTAATGCCTACCTATGGTTTTAATGACAAGTAAATGGGCTAATTCATGTAAAGCACTTGGAACAATGCCTGGCACAGAGGAACCACTCAAGATTGGCTTGCTATCATCTGTGTTTCACCTCAATGTCCATATAGTGGCTGTTACATCATTAGGATTCTTGAAATGATGAGTGAATAACATGAATTAACAGACTTCTCTGTGTTTTATCTGATATAATCATATTCTCCTAGTAATAATAACCAAATTCTAAAATAAGAATGCACATTTTCATAAATACAAAAAGAACTGAGAATACAAAAAAAGCAAATTCCATAGATCACGGTTTAGTATTGACACTTATCAAATACTTGTATCAAATGCCAAACATAGCCATCATGTCAACAAATTTAACTGGACTTCCCAACCTATTAAGAAAAAAAAGAAACTTCTGACTGGTTAGCAAGTAAAATACTGCTGTATACAATAGACATCCCAAAAATGAAAGAGATGGATTGGGAGGAGGTCGAACCAGGCAAATGAAAATAAAAAGAAAACAGAGGTCATGATATTATCATGAAAGGCGAAATAGGAAAAAGGCATTAGAGACAAAGGAAGGAACTTTATAATACTAGAGACTACAATGCACAAAGAAGTGCCATGCCTAATATACCTATTTTCTTGGTTCAGCATATACTGTAAACGAGAAGACCCTTTCGGTTTTCCTTCCGGGTTGAAAGGAAGCAGGGCGTGGGGGCGCGGAGGGCAGTACCTGTACTCGGGCCTCCGTGAGCTTCGCCCTCTGTGCCAGCTCCTCCCTGGTGTAGATATCCGGGTAGTGGGTTCTCTCGAAAGCGCGTTCCAGCTCTTCAAGCTGTTCTGCTGTGAACGTGGTTCGGCTCCTGCGCTGTTTCCTCTTCAGGGGCAAATCCGGTTCAGAGTCAATGTCAGAGCCTTCGTCCGACTGGGGTGCCGAGGCTAAGGGCACAGGAGGAAACAGTGACAAACTGTGAATCAAAAACAAGTGTGACCAAGCCACAAGGATTCGGACAGAGTCTAGTTTGAATCACTGGTGCATCCCAATGACTTCTATGGACACCAAGCCCCGCCTCACGGTCTTATATCATTAAACGGTGTTTAATCTCTTCCCCTACCCTATCTCCAGCCCTCCAGACAGAAGTAATCACTCTCTGCATCTGTCATTCCAGGCCCATGATGAGCTCCTAGAAAACAGGGACAGGTCTTATTCCAATTTTAGGACCTTCATCCTTAGCATTTAATGGGTAATTCAATTTATGTTTAATGAATGAAACACACTTAATTTGGTTCTTGATAAACTTTCACCAACTTTTACCCAAGGAAATCTGTTAACGAAAGTGGCTTTTAAATAAATATTTCAAAATGCACTTAGATCTAAAAAGGTAATAATAGTAAACTATTGCAGATTTCTATAAATTTATAGACTCTACTGCTCCTATGGAAAAAAAAATCATGTTTAAATCTAGTATCTCAGAGTTTGGATACTGTAAGTGCAAATCTCAAGAAGAGACTCAGGAAGAAGCACGCATAGTCTAATAAATTGCCCCCAAACTGAATTTCAGAGTCTGGGGTTCTGCTGAACGGGTGGGCAGCTTCCCAGGACTGCCGCCTCATTTGAGGAATACAGCACAAAACGAAAATAAATGCGGGACCCCGTGTTCGAAAACTTCGAAATGGCAATAAGAGAGCATAAATCCAAGCACAGGGCCCTTCTGAGTGTGGGGCTGGAGGCAACAGCACAGCTCGGTCCCTAGAGCCAGACCCACTGTGGCCCCCTCCCCACCAGAGCATGAATTTGCCTGTATTGATAAGCACTAGGGAAGGGGACCTACTAAATCTGTGTGTAGGTACCTAGGAAAGGAGGAGGAGCTGGGAAGCTGGAGAGAAATTCACAGAATCCAATATGGTGTCTGTGCGCTGTGGCCGTGATAGAGCCTCTGTTGTCCTATAGAGGGTTCTGCAGTTTGAGGGTGCACCAGACACAGGGCTCTGGGCAGCACAGCAGCCCTCTCCCAAAAGTCCTGGACGTTGGGGCAGGGGCAGAGGGCTGTCAGGAGGTCATCAGGCTGCAGATTCTAAGCAGCACAGCACAGGAACCCGAGCAGCCTCGCTCTTGAGAGCACGTCCAAATGTGATCGGAAAACTCCCCCAAGTAGCTGGGGGACCCTCTGGGGAAGGGGCTGAAGTGTGCGCTCAGCAAGTGAGGAAGGAAAGCCAGAAAACTGTGGGTTATTAATGTCTACGTGAAGGTTATCATTTGTCCCCTCAGACCGGTGGGTCCTGGGAAATACAGGTGGCGCTAGAGGCAACGTGAAAACGCAGTATCTCCTATGCTACTAATTCTCTTGCCTCTTCCGCTCAAACTTAACTCTGCCTTACAGAAATTTAAACTTTCGTTCTACTTCAGCAGAAATGATAAGCTGCCCCAAAGGGTGCACATCCAAAATAACCCATAAACACAATGTTCAGTTTTCTAACATTTTAATACTTTACATGTTATTCATATGCAAACACTTGAAATCAAGAGACGAAATATATGACAAATTTTAAAAAAACAAATACTTGTGCATAAAAGCAAAAGGGAACTATGATATACAAGGCATCTACTGAATGTTAGCCATTATGCTTGGTTTCTCAACTATGTTATCTAATTTAATATAAAATAGTCTAATTTGATGTAAATTAATGGTTGTAGAACATTTCAGGATTAACTTTTAGGATATTTTCATATTAACTTAAAGAAAATAGACTTTCTTGAAGTAGAGGAATATCTTAAAAGAGTCTTAACATGATAAGAAATGTGTCATGCATTGTGTTATAAATTTCAAAACCTACCTATAACTCTCACGTGTACATGTGTGTGATAAATGCGAGCCAAATTAAAAGAGCAATAGTTTGTTCCTAACTGGACAGCAGCATTTGTCAAACTTTTGAAGCATGACAATCACCTGAAAAGCTTGTTAAAACACGGATTGCTGTTCCCTTTCCCAATGTCTGAACCGTAAGTCTGGGGTGTGCTCTGAGAATTTGCATTTCTAACATGTTCCCAGGTGATTAATGAAGATTTTACTGATCCCAGAAATATTTTGAGAACCGCCGTTACAGAATATTCCAATTTAACTATTCTGTTCCCACTCAGAATTCCCAAGTACAGAAAATATTTCCTGCCACAATTTATTAAAAAAATAATAATCGCTTCCCCACACATTTTAAATTAAAAATGATATGTGCCCCAAGGAACAAACTATTTATTTCCCTAAGAGGACAATACATTTCCATATAATGTTTTCCTCCCATGCTTCTGGTCTCTGTTGCCCTGGCTTTTCTTTCTAATGTGAAGTTAGGTGAAAAACTCAACAGCGTTAAGGACTAACCAAAAACTTCCTCTGCCTGTGAGAAACTTAAATCATTGCTTGCACTTTCTCTTACTGTGATCCCATTAGGATAATAGTATGTGGAAATTTTCATGATTCCTTTGGGAATCTCCGGGGTTATTAAGTCCTTCCAAGTAAATATGATGTGCCATGCACTGTCAGGTCAATTAATCAAAATCATCTCTGGTTCCTGAAGAAAAAGGGTTGCTTAGATTTACAAGTACCAGCGAGAGCTAATTCTGAGGGTCAAGACCACTGTGTTTCTCTCTAACAATCAGCATCTCCCAGAATATAAACTCTGTGAGCTCAAGGCTTGTTCCCTTCCTTGTTCACTGCTGGAAGCCTCAGAACATAGTAGGTGCTCAATAAATGCATGTTAAATAAATGAAAGTGCCAGGTAAAACTTAAGTTTTGAACTGACACTGATCGTTCTGCCACTATTTTATATTCTTAAATGGAAATTCTGCTCTCAGGAGTCTCCCATCTATTTTAATGAACTTTGGAGGTGGGGGGCGGGGCGGGGAGAGGGTCTGTGAATCCTCTAAAATTATTTGGAATTTCTTGCAAGTATAACTGCATTTTTCTGGGAAATAATTATCAAATTTTTTCCAAGAAGATTGTGATTGGGGTGGGGTGGGGGGGGAGACAAAGTACTACCAAAAACTGGTGATTAAAGACTGATCATTTTTGGCAATATGAAGCCACAATCTTGCAAGTTAATTCTAACTTTTTCCCATCTGCAAACCTCAAAAGGATGTGGGCTTTAAAATATGTTAAGTCAGCAACCCAAGATTAATCTACCGGCTAAGGAATACTAGCTATTTCTAAAGATGGAAATACTATTTCTTAAATCACTCAATAGGAATAAAATTCATTATTTACACAGGACATGATTGACAATGCCCTGAATCTGAATCATTCAGTTTTTACCAAAAACAAATCTAAAACTTAAATCCCATTGTAATAGCACAAAGGGAATCATTTTGTCGAAGTTCACCTGTTTTACATATTCAGTGTTACTCAAAATACTAGAACGAATTAGATAATAGACACAAAGTATTTATTCTTAGTAAATAGTACACCAACGTAAAAACAACGTTTTTTTAGACAGCTCGACAAAAGGAAATTATATATTTTTCTGTACAGAATATCTAATGCTATGACTTGGAAACTGCAAGCAGCGTTAGCAAGACAGTTATCTAAATGAGCAGTAAATTGCCAGGATAAAGCAACTAAATTAAATATAATCTCCTCAGCAGTATAATCTCTTTGGACTACTTCTACTGCCCAGCCTTAATATTAAGGGGAAATTTTCAATTACATTTAAGTTGCTCAGTCATATTCTACACATGCCTTCACAAAATTTGCTTTATTATTCATTAATAGAGATATTAATCCAATTTCAAATTCCAGAATTACCCTCATAAGAAATTCATAATACATGCTCTTGTAAGTTGACATTTTATTGCTTTAAATTGTATTACAATTCTCACATTTTATCCCAATCCATATTCTTATCAGACTTTGAAAGTTTTGACTTAATTACCGAAACCTCTTCACAATCTATTCTCTGACTTATACGTTAGTTTAACTCAATGTTGCCAATGAACCTGGAGCAGACCTTACCACGAGGATGAGAATTTCTCTACCTTCCCCAGGTAACTGCACGAAAACTCTGTGAAGTAAATATTTACCTCATTCTACAGAAAAGAAACTGAGACTCAGAAAAATTGTTCAGGTCACACAGTTAGGGAAGCTAGGGTTTGATCCTGGTCTATGGGACTTCAAAGAACAAACTTTCTTTCTCTCTTCCAGCCTGGTGTGTCCTAAATAGGTGTTGATTTCCTTAATCTCTCATACACACGCACACACACACACACACACACACACACAATCCTTTTGAAGAGGAATACCAGAAACAACACAAAATGGGAATACCAATGTATATTGCCACCCTTGATCTCATTTGTCCCAAATTTTCAAAAACTTTCTAGACTAAAATGAAATTTACAAAAATACGACAGTTCAATCAGTATTATATACCAAATTGAACAATTTTTCTAATTCAATTCAATGAACATGTATTGAACTCTATAAATTCAAGGTATAATTATTAAGCAACAATAAAGCACTAAGCAGATTCCATTTGCCAAGATAGCGAATGGATTTAAGAAGTTAAAATAGTCTGACCATTAGCAAGTATAAGAATCATCACAGACCCTTGGCCCTAAAATCCAAAGTCAATCTAGAACATATTATTATTCACAAACAGTTGACCTGATCACTCATTTTATATCTTTATTAAAGTCTTCTATTTTGAGTATTAAAGACATTTTAGTGAAAAGATATCAAGAGCTGTAAAGAACCTCAAATTCTTCTTAAAATTAATACAATTTATTTTTACAGCAGTTTTAAATTTAAAATATTGAGCAGAAAATTGAGTTTGAATCTACCTCCTCTCTTCTTCCTTCACCCATTCTTTCCCTTATTATCAACATCTTGCATTAGCGTGGTACTTTTATTACCCTTGATAAACCGATATTTATGCATTATTATTAATTCAAGTCCTTAGTTTACATTAGAATTCCCTCTTTTTATTTGGACAGTTTTATGGGTTTTAATTAATTTATAATGACATATACCCACCATTACTGTATCATACAAAGCAGTCAATATTTATTTAGGGTATTTACATTCATATTTCAAGTTATTTTTAAATAAGAGTGCAGGAATAAATCACTTGAAATCTGTTGATTATTCACAAGTTATTCAACAGAAACCCACAGGAAATATTACATCTCACCATGTGCCTGAGTGTTTCTACTCTGCTTTATAAGCAAATTCATTTCTTCTTTTTCTATCTTGTGCTAATTTTCAGCCTTGGGAACTGCAGCTTTAGCTATCCCAATGACTTCACATTAACTTCCAAGAATAACCTTGAAAAAATGAACACTGTCAGTGAAAAAGAAAGGTGGTGGGGGATCAGGCATAGGCAACAATCATACCCCCACAGGATTACAAATTCTTCCTTCGGAAACAAATCAAACTGGGAGGAGAAGGCAGAAGTATCACCACCAGTGGACCAACCATGAAGTCTAATTAAAGAAGGAATTACAGAATTAGACAGTATGTCTTTGTCCGTTAACCCCTTCTGACCTCTCCTGTAGCCTCAGGAAATATTTCATCCTAGCGAACGCCATTATACACGAGATTTTACCTCAATTGTATAGGGATTTAGTCACGTGGAATTCTATAATTATTGATTTCCAGACGAATATAATTCAGAGATAGGAGACAGGCAAAAAATGGAGAAACAAAATAATTCACAAGCATGAATTTGGCACACTGACTTTCTTCTCAGCAAGACCTTTCATTTGAATAATTAAAGAATCAAAACATGACAACCATTTAAACTCTGTGGTTGCCCCAGATATAATACAAAGCGTTTTACAGACGGGAGAGGAGGTGGGGGATCTCTCTCCGCGGGTATTGAGGCTGAACTTCCTTAGTTGCTGGTCATTTACTCTAAGATGGCCTCGGACCAAATCAAATGGTCTTTCGGTCTACACTAATCTTTCCAAGCTAGCCTTGTCAGCGTTTGTACTCAAAGCTGGATTTCGATGATTTAAAATAAATAAATAATAAAAGATAAAAATAAAAGTCCATGAGGTCATCTCATCCTGCGTCTCAGTTCAAAGGTACTTCATAGGTATATTCCATAAGGTCTCTAACAGGTCACCTCAAAGTTTGATGCACCTACGAGGCTAATTGCAGAATGTCTCCTGTGTTTGTGAGTTTCACCGTTCAACATGAAGGGGACAATGGGACAACTAACCGTTCTCTGATCTGAAGTAGCCCTTTTACACTGAGAGAGATGTGAATGACCTCTCTCGTGTTTACTCGGGTGAAAGCCAGGAGGAGTGAAGCAAGACTGATATTCCCTCACAGACCCGGAGTAAATGACAAATGACATTTTCCCTTTGTGATCTTTGGGATTTTTGTTGACTTATTTGGAGGCTTTTGTTGGATCCCGAGAAATGGCCTGTGGCTGAGGCCTATTCTACCAATTTCCACGCTCCATCTGTGGAATCCATCAACGGGGCATTTACCCTCATTCAGAGCTCTGACACCTGCCTGGCAGGCAGCAGCAGACACAAAGAAAGCCGGAGTGGATGAGAAAAGGGAGGGTGGTTTTTTTTTTTTTTTTTTCCTGGGTTGGGGGAGGTTGAAATGGATGCACAGTAGGGGTTAATCCAATCCGGTTGAGAGACTTCAGCACCTGGAAGCTTCTCTTCCACGTTAGTTCACAAGCTAAGAAGTAACTGGAGACATTGTTTTGTTTGTTTGTTTGTTTCTGTTTTAATATTATATATATATATGTTAAGGACAGAAAAGAGATACACTGTGGAAAAGCGGGGGAAAGACAAGATTTACAACAAAATCCTAAGGTAGCTCTAAACAATGTATGCAACACAACAATCTATCAAGTACTGAATTGAACAACCCAGAATTCCTAACCCAGAACTAGGATTTGAGTAATTTTTGTTTTCTTAGTTGATAAACTGGGAAAGATGGTTTATTTATAACGAAGCAGTGGTCTTTTGCGGGACAGAGGGTCTTGTTCTGCTTATATTGTCTCTACACCTTCTCAAGCAAAGGTGAAAGTTCAAGAATCTTTTGCAAAATAAAAAAAAGAAAAGAAAAAGAAAGTTAGGACAATGCATGACAAGGATATTCTGGGCTTTCTCTCCGCACAGAAAGGTGCTTTAAAGAACATCCAATCTAATGAAGACCCGCCAGCCATTTACCTACTCTGTCCCTGCCCAGCGGTCCCCATTTGGGGGCTGGAGAAGCGAAAGGCTCTTCTCCTCCCCCCTGACCCAAGTCCTTCCCTCGGAAGCCGCCTTCTCACAGCACGGGGTCATTAGAAGGAAAATAAGCTCCTGCCAGGTTGGTGCTAATCAAAATAGCACAAATAAACCCTGACACTCAACAACTCCCCGAGTGCCTGCGCCCTGGGAGGAGAGTACAGATTGGGTATGGATATGGCCGGCCGCGGGGCCAGTCCGGGGAGGCCCGCCCCCTCGCCCAGGACTTATTTTTAAATGAACCACTTGGAACATTGGTGTTTATTTAAGATAAGGGCTGACTGGCAGAACACTCCGAGCTGCCCGCGAGGCGCTGTGTTGTGCGACCCCCAAAGACCCCTGTAGCCTAAGGTTCCAGGAACTGAACCTCAACTGCGAGCTGGATTTCTACCTGCCTTACGGTGAGAGACCTTTCTGTGGATGGAGTTCTCTTCCAACGGCCGCTACCCCACTGTCGGTCACTTAAAAGCCCTCCTTTGTAACAACGAAGCGAGGAGTGGGGCGAGGTGAAGCTTATTTCTCTTCATTCATGGCAGCCCTGCTAGTGACCATGTCTAGTAGCTGTATTCGCTGGCACGTTAAAGTAAAAACAGGCTTGTGTCCTTTCCCGTCCCCTGACACAAGCGACATCTTGCTGAAGGGAGCCACAGAATCCCACCCCAACGATGTTTCAGCATCACCTCCCAAAGCTTGAAAGGCGAAGGAGGAACGTTAGCTACCGGCTTAGGAGCCCTGACACCCACCAACTCAAATTACCCCAGCGGCAGCTTCGGCCCTTTATTTTGAGACTTACGTGTGAAACAAGAATTCCTTCCACAACTCGAATCTCTCCCGGCAAGTAAGCTTCCTTCCCCCACCCCTGCAAATCATTTCTATGTGCGAATTTTTTTAAACGGCTTTTTTAAACTCCATGGTAACCGCCACCAGAGCATCGCAGAGAGAAAAAGAGACGAAAGCCCCAAGAAAATGTGTTGCTATTCAATTAGGAAAACTGATTAGTTAACTAATTAATCAGCTAACAGCTTTCTAAGAATAGTCTCCCATGATAAGAACTTTCCCCCCTCAAGAGCTTAAAAGTCAGTCATAATTACAATTAAGAGGCAGAGTGTCCATGTCGCTAAAAGAAGTAAGCTAGGCTCTATTTACTGGGATTGGATTGCACGGGGCAAAAAGGAAGGTAATTTGCACACTGAAGGGAACAGGAAAACAGTAGTTCTCGTGAAAGGAAAAGGGCCAAGTGACTTTTATTTACAATTACCAAGAGAGAGGCTATTATTGACCATATGTGCCACAATTGCCCCTCTTATCACGGGCTGGCCATCATGTCCTTTGGGAGCTGTTAATGAACTGGGTAATTGAGCTGCTGACATGTGTTACCAAAACAAAACAATAGGAAGAAGAGACAAATGAACATTTTATTTGCCAATCAGAGTAGGTTCGGCTTTTCACAGAGCTGCAGCTAAGTAACTGACTGAATACATAAAACAGTGCATTGAAAGCAAGCAGATGCAGACACAATAATAGTTAACTGACAGCTTATGGCCCATCTGTGCTTAACATTTTGTTAAAGAAATTACTTGACTTGCTAAAGAGACAAATCATACAGCTGCCCCAAGTGCTGCATTATAAGGGATAAATCATTAGCTAAACTGTTTCATTCTTAAAATGACAATGCTTATTAACAGTTATGTTGGGACATTTTGTCGGCACAGCTTGACACAGTTATTACTTACTAAAAATGGGACAACTCATAGATATTCAGTGGAATTGAGTTAGGGGAAAAAATCAAAACTGCAAACAATTTGAAAGAACAATAGGCATTTTTAATCTCTCACAATTAAATATGAATTTCTAAGATGTTATGAATGAAAAAAGCCTAAGAAACAGAACAGAAAACCATGTTCTATGTAACAATTATGTACCTTTCTTCTATTTATACTATATTTATTCAGAACTGTAGGCTATTAGGAATGCTCTCATTCTGGGCTAAATACCGATAATTTTCTCAGGGCTATCAGTATGAGGACAAAAAAAAATAAGTAGTTTAAGAAATAATTGTGCCTGACCACTTCACTTTTTCAAATATACTCACCTTCCTCTTTTGGAAAAATACTTCTTTAATAGGGAAATTTTATCACAAAAGGCTTGCTTTATGAGGAGATTTAGCTTATGTTTTTGTTACTGCATCTGAATTAAAACCATATTTTCTGGTGCAACTGTGGTTCATCCACTGCCATGTATTACAACTTATCTCTGAAAAAATTCCTATGTAAACTGGCTAACCAGAGGCAGAACATGGATCTCTCAAAGCCCTTCTTGTGATGGTTCCTTCAACATTCTGGGCAAACTTAATAACAGTAACAGCGATGTAAGAAAAGCTGCTGTCACTGATTCGCTGGCAGCTTACCGTAGCCAGCCCCCACTTCCTGCTTCCTTTAAGTATATTTCCTTTCATCTTGACCAAAACCCTGTTTGGAGGGGTGCTGTCATCCCCATCTTAAAGATGAGGAAAAATGATTTCTGAAGAGTAATCTAACACACCTGATCCAGAAGAACGCAGAGAGGCCACCCAAATATAAGATCATATAGGTCAAATACAAAATCATATTGACATCGTCATTTAAGGCGTAAGATTGATGTGGGTTGGAAGAAAGACCGTGGCCAAGATTGTCACATTCTTTTCTTCCTGGTCTACAGTGCCAGGACTCAGATGTCACAGTCAACCCTATAAATCAGTTGTAAAAAACATGACCATAAAAGGTGAGTGACACTTTCTGTGGTGGTTGGTGTTTGTGAAAATTGTGTTACGTACAGTTACTAAGAAAGAATTCTGGCTATGAAACCTAAATCTTAGCTATATTTACAGAGCTTTCAATAAGACACTATTAGACTCGCAACACAATCGACCAAGACAAAGAACCTTCAACTTTATTTTCCACTATGGAATATTTTTGCTATAACGTGCATCGGTCATTTTAAAGCCAACAAATAAACCAAGGCTCACTATATAAAAAAGGTAACAAGTTACGCAGAGACCCTTTCAGGGGATAGAAAACAAAAGAATGCTTTTGCCACCCTTATTAAAACTAGACTACCCCCAAACACACAAAACCTAAACAGCTTCATCCACAACTACACTTTGCCAGGACTAGCGTGACAAGAGAATGTTCAAAAAATAGAAGAAAGGCAGATTTAAGAAAAAAGTTAGATACTACACTTTTTGTGCCAAAAACTACATAAGGAGGTAAGAAGATAAATGACGAAGAGACCTGAACTACTAGAGTAAAGCATTTACAAAATGGCAGGTCATCGGAAGAAACCCTAGTCCAATCCATTGTACAGCTGAAATGGGGAGAGAACAAGTGGAGTTGCCCCAAATCACTCATTTTCAACAAACATGTTTTGGATACCTAAGATGTGGCTGATACCATCCTCAGTGCCAAGACGCAAATATGAAGAATAATATACGGAGCTTAACCCTGGAAAGTAAATCTCAAATCACCTAACTCCTACTCTAGTGCTCTTTCCACAGAAGCAAAGGAAAGTGTTGGTATATATACAAGATAATCCAGCCGTGCCCTGAAGCAACAGAAAGATTAAATAGCCTCTCGAGGCTAAAAAACCAAGATACATTATTTACTAAATAAGACAGCCATAGATTCCCTGAGCCTGTGATCTTTAATATAGAGATCCAATTAATACATAACTGCTTTAACTGACACCTCCCATATGGCATTTCAAGATTGTTCTTTGCTTTTCATTTTCAATTGGGTTCCATAAGGAAGTAAAGGGGCAGCACGAGAAGCTTGTTTTGAAAATCCCAATCTTAACGGGGTCAATTACTGCTTGTTGGAAGATAGGAAGAGGTAATCATACTGAGCATAAATGAAAGAGGAAACTCTTTTCCTGGAGGCAACAGAGAAGGCTGAGCTTAATTCTCACTGCCAAAGGAATGAGCAACATCGAGGTCATCATGTGAAATCATTCATGGGATACCTACTGTGCTAGTACTTCGCTAGATGCTGGGGGGAAAAGAATAATAAAGAAGAGACTGTGATTTCTCCCCTTTGACCTGCAAAGGTATGAGTCTCAGGTCCAGAGGTTGGCTTTAGATTGGTGTCATATCCCATCAGAGGGCCCCAGGGGGGAACTGGCAAACCAGCAGAGATGACTGAGTGGATGATATCAATGACTTTTCACCATCCTTAGATAGAGCTGCTCTCTGAGATTGTGTTTTCTTCTCTTTGTGCCTAATAGTCGCCATTGAACCCATGATTGGTAATACAAGAAGTTTGGGCAAAAAGAGCTGTACATCATGGTGGGAAGACCTCCAGTGATGGAGACAGGCCAGTTTACTCCAAATACCCACTTGGTCACTTCCTCTCCCATTTGGGGCAAGATACCTAACCCTATGAACCAGTGTTTTCACTAGCAAAATCTTCATTAAAACATCTCTTCAGAAGCTGGTTTTAAGGAAAGAAGATAGACTGTAAAGCACAGAACAGTTCCTAACCCACGATGTATCCTCAGCATCCTTTCCCCTTCGTGTTATCCAACCCCACCAGGCATAAAGGAATAGCATGAAAAAAATGTTCGCTCTATCCTATGACTGAGAGAGAAAAATGACTCTTCAGAAACTTCGAAGATGTTTGTAGACATTCTCGAATTTGTGAAATAAGAGCATTGTCCAATCTCCCATCTGCTTCCTTTTCTGAAGGTTCTGCCCATAATCAGCCAGTATATATGTATACACTTAAAAAGGGATATTCATATCTAATTCCCTTAAAAATCCAAAATGTAGGCCAAAGTCCACTATTCCTCTTGGCCCCAGACACGTGCCTGTGCCTTGGGATCACTGATTAAGGTAGCATTGAAAATAAATAAATTCTGTGCTCCCAAATACCTCACAGCCTAAACGAGAAGGCTGAGCTTAACAAAATCGGGCAACGAGCCTAAAAGAAATTAAGTGTACTTGGCCTCTTCCTCATGCCAACATTCACTTCGGTTTCCGTGAGGAAGAACTTTGAATATGTTTGCTTGGAGGCAAATTCTTATCTTCTTTGATGCCTACTGATATGTATCTAGGCAAAATGAAATATAGTTTTGAGCAATTCACTATTAGATCACTTTGTTTGGTGCCAATGTGAATATGTCAGGCATCCAACACAAGAAAAAAAGTATCAAGAATTTCTTCAGTAGCAGGTTTCGACATGAATTACTGGACAACTGCCTTGCCTCTGCACATTGCCTTTTCAGGAACAATCTGGCAGAACTGGAGGGAAATGAATAAGGAAGTCCTAGGTAGGAAAGAGTAAGGGAGAGGGGGAGAGAAAAGAACGGAAGAAAAGAGTGTCAACTTTCCTTCCTAGCAAAGAAGTTATAACACAATAATACCATAAGTGATTTCAGAGTCAGTGGGTTGACCCCAGGGCACTCCTCTCTCCCAAAGACTCTGGTAACAAGTCTTTCAGAGTTAGGAAAGTCTGTTCAGAGGAACTAGAGTGGGAGGTAAGGGTCTAAAAACATGTCCAGATGCTTAGCAGATCTGAATAAATTAAAGACCCTCCTGCATGCAATCAGAAGATAGTCCTATTCCTCCTCCCACTCACGCCAGCCATTAATTTTAATAAAAAATCACCCCGTCAATAGGTCACCACAAGTGCCAACATTTAAAGACTATGTTGCCAATTCATCTCAAACTCAAGCCCTCCTTTTCACCACCCAGTCGTAAATTCAATCCTGAGGAGAGTTTCTTGAACAAAATATATTTCTTATTTTTGTGTGTGTTTTTGCTTTTCTGTGGTACAAGTACATAACATTATAAAATAAAATTGGGGCAGTGTCTAAAAACAAGAAACAATGATAGTCCTGGAATCCAAAACAGTTACTATTGATTTTAAATTAGAATTAAATTATATAAATGGAAGGGTAGATGGATGGATAGATCAATTGATTGAGTACTAGATAGATCAAGAGATCTAGATCTATTAGATAGATCTAGGTAGATCCTTTACTGTGTTTCTTTCCATTCTTTTGTTCTGGTATACTATTAAAAATATGTTTTTTAAAACTCTTAATTAGCTACTCATTAAAAAAGTAAACACAACTCTTTTCTCCAGCAAGTATCCAAATGAATTTATGTGTGTTGTTTTAGTAGTAACGACAAATTGTTTGGTTGCTAGTACTGTTCACATGTGAAAAGTTAACTTGAGTTCTGAAATTGTGTAGCATTACTCCTTCTGATTCGCTAACATACACCTGTAGATACATTTATTTGAATGTGCAAATTTAAGCATTTGCCCATCTCTAAATATGAGGACTGACATAAATGACATATATTCTCATTGCAGTCACGTGACGCAGGTATGATTTATTCAAACAAGCACTGAAGTCATTCTCATATGTCTTTCTCCCACTCTCACAATAAATAAGCCACAGTTTTAAGGAAGCTTGTCAAAGGCCTGAGGCATCACAGGTGCTTGTCTTACTGATCGTTCCCCCCAAATCTTCATCCCCATGTCCAACCAGGCTGCACCTAAGTAAGAGGGGGACTATAAGGTGCTTTCCTCTTCCTGATGGAAGAAGCCGGAGCGGGAGAACTGTGTGAATGTCTGAGCATCAGACTATGGGTAGGGAGAGAGCTAGAGAAGGAAACCTCAAGAAGACAATGTCCCAAGTAACTAACAATGCAAACTTCAAGGGAAACAAATTAGGAATATATCGCTGTGTAAAATCTTTTTTCCATTACTTGTTAGCAATATTCCTGCTTTGTATTAAATGTGTTACTTAGCATAGAATTTTAAAAGTTGGAAATCACTTTCAATATAATAATAATAATAATAATAATAATAAAAACAACTGAGTTTCAAGTGGATGACACGTTACCTCTATCATCACCTGGCTTGTTAGTGACAGAGTTAAATCCCAAACTTAGATCTTAAAATTCTAAATTCCGGTTCTTTCCTCTTTATCACACTATCAATTCATTTGAATTTTGAATTTTCTGGGGATCTGTGGGTGAACTGACTTCTATTTTTCAATAGGCTATGGCAGCTAGAGTCCTCCTCCCACCACAGACCCACTGAATCCAAACATTAATGAAATGAGATGAAACAATTTGGACTCAAGATTGGGCCCAGAGGAAAAAAAATAAATATTTAGCATCACAACCATTCTACATACATCTGACTATTATAATATGCTGTTTTTGTTTCCGATTTTTAAAATTCTTTCCCTCATTATATCTCTGTGACTTAGAAATTATTATCCTTGTTTTTAAAATGAAGTTGACACTCAGAGTATTTAAAAGGATTTGTCCATAGTCTCAGCAAGCCAATTAGGTGTTAAAGTTTAGTAGGTAATCATCGGTCTTCACTCTAAAAATAAATTTTAAAAAATGATATTTTCTAAATCATCTGTTTCTTAATATAACGCACAAACTTCACTAAAGTGGCATGTATGTTTCAAATACTGATCGCTAATTACCAATATTTATAAGAAATAATAATTAATGTATTCCTGACGAAATCAGCTTTAAAATGTGCAAAACAATTCATGAGAAGTTGAACACATACACAAAAACCTGCTAAGAGTATGTCGTGTGGAATTTTAAGTTTTCACTGGACTATTACAAATCTACTTCCCAGAATCCCATGTGCTTGCCAAAATGGACAAAGCACTGGTTGTGTCTCCACTTTGGCAGCCTGACTCACTGTCTGCCCTGCCTCGCATGCCCATCTTTACACACCATCTCACCTAGGCCTCGGAACTCAGTTCTACAAAACCATCCCGAACCCCTCAGTCATAAACACTCCTTCTCTCTCTACACTGTAAGAACACTTCGTACTTTTCATACATGCAACACTCTTCCCTTCTTCATTAAACTACTGACTAAACTTTCAGTCAACTCTTTTGCAACCACATATATTTCTCTGATTGACCGTTCCCTTGAATTTGTATAAATGTGATTGTGTGTTCCAGCGGTACTTTTTCATTTAAAGGGTCAAACAGTCAGAGGTCAGCAAAGCCACTAGTAAGTTCATACAGACAAATCTAACAAATGCAAACACTGCCTTACTAAGAGCAGGCTTGGAGGGGACTTGGTTCTTTGCTTGCCAGTTGAGTAGTTTTACAAGAAAAAAATTAGAGGCCATTTCTAAGAGAAATGACTTTGTGTGTCAAAGTTCAATGGGTATTTTGACTCTCATGATGTTGAAGGATTCACAAAAGAAGAGAAATTGACTGATGGTGTCATGGCTTTATCACAAAATAAGGAAAGAATAAGTGAGAGGAGCATGCAGACCGTTCTACCTCAATTTTTCATAGGATTCCAGTTCATTTTGGAAGCCTCCAAAGGCAATAGTCAAAGAGACCCCTTCTTGGCTTTGACAGTTACCAGTGAGAGAAAAGATATGAAAGTGTTTAGTAAACTGTAATATTCACGTAACATACATGTTTTTATCATCATCATCACCACCATATTGTCATTATTATAGTAGACAATGTAACACCAATTAAACAAACCTTACTGGCCGAAATCAAATTAGAGGCATTATATTAAGCCTTTCACTTCCTACAGAAAAAAATATGAGTGTAGGAGATTCTTCTCTGATCAACTAAAAAGACTCGTCCCTCTTTTTCTGAAATTTCTTGATTTTCTTTGAATACTGTTAGATACCAACAGTATCATTCCTCTCTCAGCCTCCCACCCCTTCCCCTGAGAAAAACCTTTCCTTTTCATGATTTCTTCTGCAGTCTGAGGCCTTAGGGAAGATTTACTCTCAACTTCCAGAATCCTACACATCTATCAACAAAGATGTTTTTCTTCTCCCCTTCCAAAAAGGTCTGAGTAAGTTCCAGCCTAAAAATACAGAGCTAAAAGCAAATCATCATGTTTCGTGGGGCCTGAAGTTTTATAGTTTGGGGGAGGGAGTTCTCTAAAAAAAGAACACAAAACTAGCTTACTTTTGCATATTTTAAAAATCACGTGACCATATGACACACTGTCGGGGCCCTTTGTAGAGACCTAGGAGTCTTTACCAGTGAGAGCTCTGAAGTTAGCTTCATTGCGTATCCGCTTCTGCTCGATAACCTCTGATAAATCAGCGTCCCTAAGTGCAATGCACAAGAAAAAGATACTCTCTTTCTACCTTCACCCTTCCTGTTAATAAACACAATTAAACATCCCCAAACAGCAACAATGAGAGCTCATTCTACCTGGCTCCCAAAGAGCAGAGACAGACAAATCAACCAATATTCATAATTATAGCCTATCTAGACTTTTTCATGGGGGTGTGGAGTTTCTTCCCTAATTCCACTGAAATCAGCCCTCAGAGATAGGTGATTCCTCAGCCTGGGAGTAAATCTCATCCTGTAAACTGTAATAATGGAGACATAGAAGTCATGGATAGTTCAGAGAACCTCATGATAAATACGGAAAACCATTTTGTTTTGTTTTCTAGCCCTCATGAAATATCTTAGGAACCTGGGACGTATCCTAGATAGGGATCTCATGAGTATCGTGACATCCTCATGAAATCAGTACCATGAGTGTGGTTCTTCCACGTGCATATTCCCTAAGTTCATTATGCCTCAGAAGGATCGCAATTGAAACCACTTCTGAAATTTTATTTTAAGTATTATTTTTTCTGCAATGATTAAGCTGCCTAAACTGTATGGCTCTCAGGCTCCCCATCTGTAAAGGAGTAATATTACTTTTCTAATAATGGAAATAGTTTCAGTACTGAGAAGTACCTCACAAAAAGCTTGGGTACTTTTATGAGAATTCGCAAACAACCTTGAGTCAATTCAACATTTCAGGCAGCGTGTGAAATCTTTTTTGTATCTAAAAGATAACACCACTAGCACCCTCCTAAACTTGAAAAAAAAAATCAGAGTAATTATCACAAACACCACTAAAAGTTCATGCATGTGAATTAACTTTGTAACATCTTGCATAGAAAAAAAATATTTACACCACAGAAACTTGGGAAAAAAAAATGTTATAAAAGGGGAAACTGGCACCAGACTTAGGTCAGATATAATATTACTAGAAATCGAAGTAGAAGAAACAGGACAATAACAAAGTTACAAGAAAAAATAATGAGTTTGCTTAAATCGTTCTGCTATGTCAGACGCAAGGGCACTAGAGTCTCACTTACCAGAATAATTCCTTCCACGTCTTCTTCACTCGCACCAGAACATATGGCTTTATTCTCATCAGAGATTTCTTAAATTCTGATATAGGACTTCACAGAGTTTTACCCCAAATGACTCGTTTGGGACTACACTTCTTTACATTTCTTCACATTTTTAAATAGAACAAGCACGAATTTTCACTTATCTCAGCAGTTCTAACATATCATTTAAGAAAGACTGAACACGAAATTTTTGAGCTGACTTGGCCAACATGCCACAAAATTGAAAATGCACATTAGCACTTAAAGAACCACTTATCCCATCGCTTTGTCTTCTAGAAGTGTTCCACTTTGTGTGTATAGCTGACCTCGGCTAAATGAGGAAAACCGTCAACAGCCCGCCCCATATTTTGCTGCATAACCAGAAGTTACCAACAGAACTCTAATAATAGGATCACCATGAACATAGATGTGGTGCTCGGAGATAAAATAATATTTCCAAATTGAAGGTATGCGAGTCTCTAACAGAGTCAGCCAAACATGACCCACTCGCATGTCCTGTAATCCAAGAATGGTTTCTACATTTTGAAATGGTTGAGGAAAATCAAAAGAAAAATAACATCAACACATGAAAAGTAAATGAAATCTTAGCGTCTGTAAATAAAGTTTATTGGAACCTAGTCACGCCCCTTCATTTACGTATTTTTCATGGCTACACTCTACAAAGGCAAGCTGAGTGCTTGTGACAAAGACCGATGGTCCACAACACCAAAAATTTTTACTACATAGCACCTTACGGAAAAAAAAAAAAGAATTTTTCCTTGTTTATACAATAACCAACATTTTATGGTACTTACTATCCACCAGGTCAAGCATCTTTCTCTGCTTTCATTCATTTAATCTTCAGACTAACACTATTATTATCCCCCACTTTACAGATGAAAACACTGAGGCACAGGAGTTGCACAGCTAGTAGAGAGAGGAGGTGGATTTGGAATGATATCTTTCTCATGTAGATGTCTATGAATTCTGTGCCAAACTTCATCCTCACATTTCCTGTCACCACCAAAGCCCATCATCGCTACTATCATCCAAGGGCAGGCAAAACATAGAGCCCAAACTCGCATTTTCCCACAGCGTGACCCAAGTCCCAAGGCCTCTGCAGTGTGGTTGGAAGAAGGCCTTGCCCTACCTCCTACTGTTGTCACCACCCCCATGTCCAGGCAGGCACGAAGCCAGAGTCATGGGGGCTTTCTCCCATGTCTCTGTGATGTTACTCAACTTTACAGAGCAGGTGCCCAATGTAGTTAACGGATCCATTACACCCAAGTACCAAGCTACGGCTTAGTTTGCAAGGAAACAGAGGACCAGGAAAATTAATTAGACAACAGTTTTCCAAGTGGTCTGAAGCCCTGCTGCTAACGGTACTTTAGATTAATGTTGACCTTGCTTTGACTTCAGACTCTTGGATTGCCTCGGATCTCCATTGTGAATTCAGCGACCCCTGACATGAAACCACTGGCTATACCCTCAGAAATGCTGGAACAACAGTTTTTACTTAAATCCCCAATCATATGCCCTGATGCCCCCCGTACTTTTTAATCTAAATGGCCACCACCAGGACAGCAAATTTACCTCTTTGGTACACAAGGAAGCTAGAGGCAGGACAAAGGAAAGAACGGTATTTCATTTGAAGGATTCTATCCTCTACCCAGACGGTCAGTTGGGCAAGCTGCCTAAACTGTATGCCTCTCAGGCTCCCCATCTGTAAAGGAGTAATAACAATCCATGGATCACTGTGAGGAACAAATTTGCAGGAGTATGAACGCACTTTGGAAAATGTAGAGTAGAGATGTAAAATGAAAGTAAATTATAGCATCGAAGTATAAAATACATATCCTGGTTTGACATTAGTATGATAACTTTCTCAAATGCTAAAGACATCTTGGAGCATGATTCAAGATCTAAAACTTCATGCTAAGCAAGACCCTGTCTATTTGAATAAATCCTAGATGATACACCACCAAAAACAGCAATAAAATAAGTTGTTAAAGATTTTACCAGAGTCCAGATAATAAGACATAATCTATACCAGACATCCATTTAGTTATGTTTTCTTTCCCAGTAGAGGGGAAGAAGAGTTCAAAGTTTTTAATAACCTCATTACAAAGCTTTTCTCTAATTACACATTCATTTATTCACCACATGTTTATTTAGTGCCCATTCTATGTCCAGTTCTGTGAAAAGCTTGTGTAAAAAGTATGTGTAAAAAAGGTGAACAGAACAGTCTAGCAAATAACAAATTAAAAAAAAAAAAAGTCTGACATCCAATCTCCAGGAAATGTCAATTGCAAATGTTTATTTATTATTATTTTTTAATGGAAAGTTTTACTTAAAGTTTTTAATCAGATATGTGAGATGGTGAACCAGATAATAGTTGGACTTCTAATCCCATTTTCTGTCCAATGGATATGTCATTTGCCGGGGGAATAGCTGACACTGTCTCTTTTTTTCACTTTCTATTTAGTTGGTTTAGTTTTACTGAAATATGCTTGCCTGTTCTGACATCCTTCCTCCTGCAATAAGTATTATCCAATGCTTCAGACATATAAGATTATCCTGAAGTTCTGAAACTCAGGGTTTCTTACATGTCCAGAAAGACCCTAATCTGGGTTTCCCGGTCTCTGAGTATTATTTTATCACACAGGCATCTCTGAAACCATCTCCGCATCTACCCCTAAAAAGATGTCTCCATCAATGCCATGATCACTTAGGATGCAAGAGAGTTTTGCAGCTGGCTGAGATCACTCGAAGATGTCTTAGAGATCTTATTTTCATATTATTGTCAGATCATTCTGTAGTGTATGTCAAACATCTTAACTAATATCAGCATGCCTTTATTGTAGACTCTCACATACTTAAGGTTTACTATTAAACTTTCTCGTCACAACTCAGTCAGCTGGGCAAGTTGCCACATTAATAGAAATAGAGATTTTATTTTGCTCAATCGCCAGACTCCTTTATAGATTTCACTGGAGAAAGAGGGAACGTATAGTCTTCAAAAACATGAGTTATGGGATCTGAATTTAATACTGAGACCAAGCGAGGTAGTCCCATTCTAGAGGTATGTGGTAGAAAATGTCTGCCCTCCTCACCCCCCACCCTGCTAAATATGGTCAAGGTGTCAAGGGGATGGAAGAGGGGTATCAGGACTTCTTAGCCGAAGAGTCCTTATTAGGTGATAAATTCTTAGCCAAGGGGATGGAAGAGGGGTATCAGGACTTCTTAGCTGAAGAGTCCTTATTAGGTGATAAATTCTTAGCATTAGTGTTACAGGGGATATCACCTATCAGCAACGCATCATGATTACCTGAGGTGTTTGTTTAAGATATTTCTAAGCTCCACCCCAGATCTGCAAAATCAAAATCCCTTGACGGTGGTCCCAGAAACCTTTTTTTTTTTAAACAAAGGAACCCAGAAATTGTAATAGTACTAACACTTACCTAGCATTTACCGTGTCAGTCAATGTTCTAAGCATTTTACATGTGTGACTCTTAAGTGCTGTGAAGTTGGTGAACCACTGGGCTATATTTTGAAGTAATAAGCACATGGAGTTCAATCCTGGAGCTGTCATATTTCTAGCAACATGGCCACCATCTATAGATTATTTAACCTCTCCAACCCCAGAGAACTCCTGTGTAAAACAGAGACGATAATTCCTGCTCTGCATGGTATTTGTGATGATGGAATTTCTGGGACACATAAAGTACCAAATAGATGCACATTAGAACTCTCCCACAAGTGACAAAGTGCATGCTGTCTTACAGCGGACATCAAGAGCGTTTAAGGAAACGTCCACACCTGAATATGCCTGGTGATATTCCTTACTCACAGGCGTGAGAACCTACCTTGAGAATGAGCAATCAAGTCCCTATGGCTTATACTAGACCCTATCCTTGGAAACCTCGGAGCCCAGGGACTTTTCTTCCTTCTGGGGTTGGGGGTATGCCAGAATCAATCACATTCCAACGGAGCAAACTGGGGCAGGCACATCTTCTTAAGCATTTTCCTTTTCGGAGTTTCCATGAAGAACTTTGCTCACAGAAAACCATTCTTCCCTCTGACCAGCCCCAAGGACTGTGCTCACCATCGCCTGGAAGATTCCTTGATCCCAGCCGGACCTCTTCACATCCTGCTAATGCCACCCCTCCCTCTCAGAGCCTCCTGCGGGCCTTTCTTGATCCCTGGGGCTCGCTCTGAGGCAGGCACTTCCTGATCTCTCCCTCTGCCTCTCCACTCCCACTGAGACAATCCCCCAGGCACAAAGACCCCCTAACCTCCTCCAGGCCCTCAGCCTGAGAGAGCTGGAAACTCCTCTTTGATTTCTCTGCTGCAAGGAATTTACTTTCTTGACTAGTAGCCTGGAAGTCTCATTTTCTCATTAATACAAAGGTAAATAACGGTGACATTTAAACTAATAATCTTTTAAATTTCCTTTTCCTAACAATCAGAAAGCCATTACAGAGACAGTATTTTTAATGCCATGCTTCATCTGTGCAACTTGTTTTAGGGAGAGTAACCTGACTCCATCTCAGAAACCCGCTGGTGAATTTGACAAACTGGCTCTCATTCTGAAATATTACACTGTCCCCAACTGACTCCTCTGAAGGCACAGATGCAGCCACCCGACACTAAACTTTGGCTCAACCTGCATCACTGAAGTAGACCCTGGAGTTGTGAGATAGTTTTGTTTAATTAGGCAAATGGGAGATAGTACATATAACTAACGATAGTTATAATGCGCTGTGTAACATGCTGGTAAAATTTTGAAAATATTCACAGTGTGGGCACACACACAGGCAACCTGTGCCACAGGGGTGTGTGTGTGTGTGTGTGTGTGTGTAAAAACTACTCAAGTGGGGGAGACTCCCACATAGATATGCATTTTAAACTGTCTGTCTGCACCTCACTTAGTTGTCTCCAGGTGACTTCTCTTAACAGGACGTGATAAATATTTGTTGAATAAATGGTTCAGCTTTCTTAGGCCTTCAGAGTGTATCTAATGTTTCACACTCTTTGCCCAACTATTAAAGTTTTCACAGCATAGTAATTCAAGATGCATTTTATTTTCCTTTGCTTTTAACTCATGCAAACAAAATTAATATGTTTAATAATACACTTTTATGTTTAGTAATTACACTTTCGAGGTTTTAATAATACACTTTGGGGTTTAAAGCAGTATTACTATACTAGAACAGTTTGTTTTTTGTTTTTGGGTTTTTTTTTGCCTCCATGGTTATCAGAAAAATTAAAACCTTCATAGCTTATGAACTTTTAAAAATGATTATTCGAGGTTTTATCACACTAATTATGGAGACTTTTGTTCTCAATGATTTCCACTAAGAAACTTCCTACTTTCCAGACATTGCGTCCAAAACATCCTTTATTCGTGTAGAAAAAGTAATCAAATTAACTACCTATCTTGATTCACCTTTTGAATGCGTGTAATGGTCACTGATTAAAATGTCCTACCGGCATATTATCCTAAAAAAAAACAATGACCAGTGTGAAGACTCCAGGGCCCTTTGCCTCTAAGATCAGAGCTGAGTCTGGGCCTCCTGAGGCTCAGGGCTGGTGGCCCGGCAGGAAACGGGCCCTTTTGTACCCACCCCACCCCCACCCCCAACTCCAGCAGTCAGTCGCCCAGGACCTCCGCTGATCCAGTGAGTCCCGAGTCCCGAGTCCCCGTCCTGCTCAGGCGGGTGACAGAAGGAGCTTTGTAACAGGCTGGATGGCAAACCCTTCTGGGGAAAAGAGAAGAAAAAAGAATGGCTTCAAGGAAGAGGAATATTGGAGACACCCTTCCGTCCTCAAACCGACTTGATTTTCTGGAGTGCTCTCAAGCACATTTATATTTGACTTTAAATCAAATTAGGACTAATTTATATCACACCATCCAATTTCTGTTGGAGGGAACTGTACTGGTAGAAAAGAACAGTATATTTGTCTGCCCCTTATATAACTTTTGAAGAGGTGTTCATGTATCTACGCTTGATTAGTTCATCTGCAAAGAAGGAACAGTATTTGCCTCATAACATTGCTGTTTGAGGATTAAATTATATAACGTATATATATATTTATATATATATAACATATGTGAAGCTTTACTATTATTATTTCTGCATATTAATTATGATAACATGTTCCTGAATCTATTATTAAATAATATTTAACAAACCTAATAAGACAATTTTTTAACAAAATGAATATCTTGCCTCAAATTTATTTAAATACAAAGCTTATATT
>NW_006431920.1:7703737-7706580 GCF_000325575.1 Pteropus alecto | reverse complement strand
TTGACCTAAAGATAAACTTTGACCCGTTGTTTGAGAATCACACTTTTTCTGAAGGTGCCTTGTTCCTTTTAGTAAAGACAGCTTGACCCCAGAATCTGGAAACTGACATGGATCAATATACCTCTTTCCTCCCTCCTTGGCTCACTAGCAAGAACCTTTAACCTTTGGACTTGATTCCTAAACTTTGTATATTGTTTGCAATAAGAGAATATTTGGGTCAGATAGAGGATATTTTAATCTGAGTTTTATTGGGTGTTGACTAAAGTGTGGATCTGAAATTCAGTTCTTAAAAAAAGAAGGTTCTCTTACTGGTAATGCTGAATTGTTGTTGCTTTTTTCCTAAGTTTTATTCTCTTGGGTCAAATCTAGGATTGACTACATGGCACCGACTTAAGACATGCTATAAAAATCTCAAACCCTGTGGAACACTGAAGTGAGCCGCTAAACTGGCTTGGAAATGAGAACTGGAATAAAGAAACTTAATCTTGCATATTTGTACCTCTATGGCTTTCTTTAAAAAAAAAAAAAAAACAACTAATCTTAACATTTTAACATCCTAAATTAAATTCATTCTATATTTTATCTCACCTATAGACCTTCCAAGAGTGGTTTGTTGGGAGCAGAGAAGCTTATTCTCACTGCTTCTAAATGAACACACACACATACACTCACACTCACACACAGTTGGAAGCAACCAACACAACTTATCTAACACAACATCACTGCTGAATAAGCTCATTTTCCACTTCCTGATACATTCTGAGATGAAAATTCCTAATTCCTGGAATCATGTTACATTAAAGGCAGGAATCACATTGCTTCTGCCTGTTTTATATCTACATCAAAAGGTAAGACAAAAAGATTGTACAAAGCAAATAAGCACTTTGCAGGCAATACATGATGTATCAAATACAAAGACTAGGCATAGCATTATACCAATCAACATCTATTAAGAACATCAAAATAAAAGGGCTTTATAACTACTAGTTCAAACAGAGAAATTACACTGGGAAATAACATTGACTGTGTTTAGGGAAACTATCATGCAAATGCCCATATCTTTTGAAAAATGTCAAAAGCAGAGCTGGTGCTACAGAATTCAGAATTCACTATGTTTATCTTTTTTAGTTTTAATAAAAAAAATATTGTTAAATATCCAATAACTTTTGCCTCAGAATCAGAATTGAGTACTTTGGCATCATCCTTATCCTTTTCTCACAGATGTATGGTAGGAATTTGTTTTATCTAAAAGCCAAATGTCATTTCAGACTGGTCTCAGGAAAATGAGTCCCCTTCCTGGTTTTGCTGCTTACTGCCAGCTCGGTAGCCTTGGATCAGTCACTTAACTTCTCTGAGCCGTGCTTTCTTCATCTCTCACATGGGAAAAGCAATGGCCTCTGCAGCCCATCACAGCATTGAAGTGGCAAATAAAAGCTACATGTGAAAGAACTATGAAAAAATAAAGTGCTCTAATTATCATTAACAGATTGCAATGATTTCACTAAACTATATTTCTATTTGTATATTTCTATTTCTATTTCAAGAAATCAAATAACTACCTTTCATTTACACATGGCTGTATTTCCACACCATAAGGTCTTCGTTGAGGAACGAGAAAAGTATTTCTGGTAATACAAAATTTAAAAATAATGCTTTCCTTGGAACCATTGGAGAATCATCTAGAGCGGCCAAGACTTTCTATAGATAATTAAAATAAACTCAACTAGCCACAAACATGAGCACCAAATCTTTCAATTCTTTGCAATGCAGTCTCAATGCAAAATTCCTAAAATTACTTAACTGATAAACTTTAACCTTGGATAGTTATCTCAACATACAGTTTTTAAGGAGCGACTGGCAATAAATAGACTTTATTTGACCCAAAGTTTCAAAATTAGGTTGACAAACTAAACTATTCTGGCAGACCTAGAATGCACATATGAGCTGCCAAGACATCCAAAATGGCTGACTTTAACCACCTCCCTGGAAAAAAAAAAACAAGAATTTCACACACAATCTCTGCCAAATTTGAGATTTATTTGTTAAATTTTTTATTATATTTTAAGTTCATTTTCATAATTCTCACATGGACTTTAGAAGTGTTAAATGTAAATTCTATTCTAAGTGTTAGAAAATGGGTAGAAAAAACATGCTAAATACCTGGCATACATTCAGCTTGTATAAAACATTAGAACACGGCATTCAAAGTTCACTGGAACTTTGCAATGAAATTCTAGACTGGGAGGAAAAGACACCAAGAAGATTGTAATATCTTTCTAATTCTCTCCTTCAGAGGCAGAGTGGGGGGTGAATTCCTTCCTTCACCCAAAGCAGAAAAGGAAAGCCAAACTTTCTACTGTCTACTTCTCCTCCTGAGTTATCGATATTCTAGATTTTAATCATAGGCCAGAATATTGGCCTGAAAACCATATAATATTGTACATTTGCAAATGTTTTCGAAAGGACCCAAAGGCTTAAAACTATATAAATTCAATAAAAGCCAAAGGCAGGTTGACTTGCTCTTCATGAACATACACACTAGATGTTTCATGCAAGCCTTCCTTGTTCTCTGAGACTGAATTTGAGCATTGCATGACAAATGCAGAAAGCAGGTCAAACTTGTGTGGTGACTCAACGTTTATCTCTGGTGTTCAACCTCCCTGACTTACAGCCAACCATTTCACCAAAACTGAGCACTTATACAGAGGAAGAACTTGTAATAAAGTGACATCCCTAATATGGTAGATAATTTCATTAATTTGTCACGTAATAAAAATAGATTCATTCTCTCTCTCTCTTTCTCATTTCTGAAACTATTCAAAACCAAAACAAAACACTTTTCA
>NW_006431920.1:7695617-7703698 GCF_000325575.1 Pteropus alecto | reverse complement strand
TACAGACAAGCTAATTCTGAAATGTATGTGGAAAAGCACTAGAATAGCTAAAAACAATTTTGAAAAAGAAGGTTGAAGCAATCACATGACTGAATTTCAATAATTACTACAATACTATAGTGATCGACACATTTGGTACCAGCAAAGTAAAGAGACATAAATCAATAGAACAGAATAGCGTTTAGAAGCAGAAATCACACAAATATGGCCAGTTGATTTTGACAAAGGTGCAAATGCAATTCGATGGAGAAAGGATAAACTTTTCAACAAATGATGTTGGAAAAATTGGACATTCAGTAGCAAAACATAAATCCAATAGCAAAACATAAATCAACCAACGTTGCCCTAAACATAAAACCACATACAAAAATTAACTGAAAATGGATCATAGACCTAAATATAAAATCTGTGTTTTATAGGGGAAAATCTTCATGATCTTCAGGGGTTAGGCAAAAATTTCTTAAACATGATACTCAAAGGCACAACCATAAAATAGAAAATTGACAAATTGGACTTCACCGAAATCGAAATATTTGTTCTGCAAATGACATCGTTAGAAGAATGAAGAGACAAGCTAAAGACTAAGAGAAAATGTTTGCAAACCACGTATCTGCCAGAGGAGTTATACCCAGAACATAAAAAGAGCTCTCAAAATTCAACAGCAAGAAAGCAAAATAATTTTAAAAATGAACAAAAGAATTGAACCTATACTTCACCCAAGAAGATATAGGGATTTAAATAAACACATAAAAAGATGTTCAGCATCATTAGCCATCAGAACAATGTGAATTCAACCATAATCAGCTATCACCACACATCTATTCAGAATAGCTAACATAAAAATACTGATATCAAGGGCTAGCATCCATGCCGAGCAACTGGAACTCTCACGCTTTGCTGGCGAAATGCAGAATGGTACAGCCATTGTGGAAAACACTTTGGCAGTTTCTTATAAAGTTAAATATACACTTAACGCATAACCCATAAATTTCACCCCCAGGCATATTTATTCTAGAGAAATAAAAATTTGTATTTGCACAAAACTTTTACACAAATGTCTGTGCCAGCTTTATTCATAAGGAACAAAAATTGGAAAATAACCTAAATGTTCCTTGCTAGGTAAATGGATAAACAAACTAGTCACATCCATTTGACAGCAATAAAAAGGAATGAAATATTGACATATTCAATGACTTGGATGAATCTCAAAATTAATATACTGAGTGAAAGAAACGACTCTCAAAAAGCTACATACTGCATGATTCGGTTTATATGATAATCTTCAAAAAACAAAAGTGCATTGATGGAGAACAGATCAGTGGCTGCCAGGAACTAGGGGTTGGAGGAGAGTGTGATTTCAAATGGATAGCATGGGGGAGTTTATCTGGGGTGACAGAACTATACTGTATCCTGATTGTGATGATAGTTACATGAATATATACCTGTGATGAAATTCTAAAAAAGAACAAATACATGTACACACATATTCACGGCAGCACTATTCATAATAGCCAAAAGGTAGAAACAGCTCAAATGGCCAACAGTCGATGAATGAACAAACAAATTGCTGTATATGAACATGGTGGAATATTATTCAGCCATAAAAAGGAATGACATACTGATACATGCTACGGCATGAATCGCTAAACATTATGCCAAGTGAAAGCCAGACATATAATTCCACTTATATGAAATAACTAGAACAGTTAAATCATAGAGAGAAAATAAATTGATGGTTACTAAGAGATGGAGAAATAGGGCTGCTCACCTATACAACATTATATGCGAATTATATCTCAGTAAAGCTTGCGGGGTAGGAGGTACGGGTTGTAACCTACCCAGCCTTTGAAAACATGGTTGTATTCTAAGTATATCGCTTGTTCATTTTTAACAAAACAGAAGAGAGACAAACAAGGGGGGCTTATTTTGTCTTTTAAGACTGAGCAATCTTGGTGACAGGACCCCTCGTTGACTTCAGCTGCCTGTCATTTCCTACAAACACTATGTGTTCGACTGCTCCATTCCTTTGCAAGTGCTGTTCCCTCCCCATGTGATGCCTTTCCTCTTTGGTCCTCTTTATGCTGGGCAACTCCCGGTCACCCTCCAACACTCAGCTCTGAGATCTCCTCCTCCAGGAGACATCCCTGACCTGGAGATGGCCAAACGGCCTCCCCTGCATTCCCACAGCACCCTAGACTTTAAAAGCATGTCAACACATTAGAGCCGCACGATGCGCTCAGTGATCATCTTCCCCCCAGGCTGTGGGGGGTAGGGATGGGAGGGTGGAGCATATCTTATTAACCATTATTCTCTCTAGTAACTAACATATAGTAGGCATTCAGTAAGTGCAGTTGGTTTGTGCAGATTATTGTATGTTTCTCATAGTATAGTCTAATTTGGGTTGTGAACAAGTCCTGGTCTCGCCTTACTCTTACGGGTTCTGTTACCCTTGCTTTAAAATAAGTTCCGAACCCCCAGGTTCTATGCTTTCCCAGTTGTTCCAAGTTAACTTCCTGCGGATTCTTAATACTTGGAGTAAAATTTTTTCCTCTAACTCTTTCAGGATACCGGAAGTTAGAACATTTAGCAAGCCAGACTTCAAACAATTCCAGAATAAGATGATGGTTTTGACTTCTCTGGTTCATGCTATACGCCTCAAAATCTGACAGAACAGCTGGAACTCCCAGTTAATGCTGGTGACTGAATCAAACGCTTAACCCATCCATCGGGAAAGTAACCCTCTCTGACTTCACACCAGGACCTGGCTCACCAGTGCCTACGGAGAGTCTCACTCCAAGACTTTAAAAGCAGGGCCAACCCAATAGTGCTGGCAGCAGCCAGTAGCTGACCCCAGTTTTGGCGGCAGGGGTTAGGGGAGGACGCTTCTTTTAAAAAGAAAATAAATTTATAAATACAAAATCCAGGTACAAAGTGAATATTTGTTTAGAACAAGAAAATATCACAGTAACTGCTGCTCCCTTTTTGTATGTGTCTCTTGAGGTGACGCGCTAAGAATGCTGACATAGAAACACATCCTGGTTGAATCCTGGTTTTCTCTCCCCACTCAAACACTCTGCAGCACTCAGCAAACTCCCAGCATGCTCAGGGGTTTCTGCATGGAAGAACCCTGATGTTTAAGCTTTATTGGCTTCCTAGGAAACCCATCTTAGAGCTGCACGCCACAAAAAGATTAACAAGGACAATACCTGATACTTATTGAGAAGCACTTGTGCTCCTGAGTAGTCTCTCATATCATTTTTATCACCATTTTATAAGGCAAATACTATTATTGGTCCCACTTCATAGACCTCCCAGCTGCAGAGGCCCTAGGCAAACTCCCTGAAATCAGGCTTCCTCCTCAATATTCTCTTAATGCCACTTGTCTTCCCGGAAGCCACAAGACAGTTACACAGTGTGACAGTTAAAAGTGCAAGTTCTAGCGTCAGGCAAACCTGGATTCCCAACTGTCCTCTGCCTTTTACGAGCTGTGTTACTCAGCCTCTCTAAACTTTTGCAAAAAAAAAAAAAAAAGTCCTTAGCTGTAAAATAGGAAGTACATTATCATTGTTACTTTGTTGTCATCAGTCTGGCCCTCGCAAGGCTGATTGTCCATCCAAGGATAAAGTCTGATTTGGGGGAACCACTAAAACTACGAGATCTCAAAGATCAGACAGATTCCAGGAATTCTTTATGTACCTCTAGGAAGCAGCCCTAGAGAATGACAGAATTGCGTTTGTTACATTGTAAACCAATGAAAACACATGTCATTGTGCCTGCGTGTAGCAGGAGCTAAGGAACCACAAGTGTAACAACTGTAACTCTGCTCTGTAAGCTAGATTCAGCCATCCCAGTGCAAATTCGCCAAGGTTTAGGCAGAGTAAATGGTATAATTTATCTTGACTTAGAGCCACAGTCTCACCTAGAGATGGCACCTGATTCTCACTGACAGTTCAGAAAAGTGGGCAACATTAAAATGGGAAACAGAAAGCAAATCGGTCTTCCTCTCCGCTGTTCCTCAGACTTCATTCCCTTCTTTGCAATAAAAGCGATGAGTTTGTGTGGGAAAGAAAGGAAGGAAAAAGAGGCTGGAAGGGGAGAGGTGAATGGAAATTTGCAAATCACCCAGGAGAGGGAAGAGCACGATGACAAGCAAAAGCACCCAGTTTTCCCACCTCACGCTGATTTCGATCTGCAAGGTAGAGCAATGTTTTCAGTATTCTAAGATCATGGGCATTTCCTAAGATTTCCAGATACTCTGATTTTTAGACATCCGAAGAAAGAAGAAGAACACCAAAATGAGCTATGTATTTTTAAAACTAAAGTAAAACAATTTTTCAAAATTACTGAGAAAATGTCCTCTTTCTATAAGAGGAAAAGTTTCATAGTTATTACTGGTGAAAATGTCTTAACTTGTTCTATTTCTATTGCCTGTTTCCCCATTTTTTCACAATTATCGTTTAGCTACATTGTTATTATTATTTTGGGTGTTTTGTGGTACTTTTCTCCCAAGACACCTAAGGAAATTTGTAAATTCAGTCGATTCCTATTAGTTAAGCAGCTACTGCTCTGTTGACTGTTTCCTTGGTAGACAAGCCTCTTAACCCCTCCAATAATTTTTCTGTCACAGCATTAAAAAGGACAGGAGAGAAAATGTATGGATTCGCTCTACTCATTAGCTAGTTATCAATATGTTCAAAAATTAACCATAGAATTTGTTTTCCTAGTTTTGTATACAATTCACCCTGGGTGACCCCACAAATCAGGATTTTTACATGAAGAGAAAGTTTTCAGTGTATGGTTGGTGTATTAAAAGGCAGAGCAATTTAGTACTTATTTCAATAATGGACTTTTTACAAAGGCAGAGACTTTTATATTAATAACTGCATTCTGGAACAATGTGTTAAAAAGCTGCATAACAGATCCTTCAGATTTATTACTGTTCCTCCAAGCAAAACCCATTATGCACAAACTGCAACATCAAACAAAAAATCTGTAACAGCCCATGTTGTGAATAATACGAACAGAGTAACCCAGGGCCTCTAAGTGCAGCCACATTCTGTGATTCAGAAACTCGGTGGACCTATCTGCTGACATTTCCACGGGTGCCTGGAGTTTTCCCTTCTTACCTAATGATTCTGGAAATCGTTTTTAAATCTGCTGACACTTTCAAAAGAAGTCCTTGCTTGATGTTGTTGTTGTTTTTTTTTAATAATGATTAATAAAAGTGGAATCCAAAACTATCCGTTCTCAGCACACTAACAGAAAACCATCAGCCTTCAACACCCCCCCCCACCCACACACACACACCCTGTCCTAGACACCTCCCTCTTCTCCCATCTAGGTCTGCAAATCTCAGCGGTGTCAAGGGTGAGGGCTTTCTGGCCACCTCCCCTGCAAGGGTGTGTCAACAGCCAGGCGCTATGGGGACAGCCGAGCAGCTGAGTGGCTAACTTCACTTTCAATCTTCAGAGGGGACTGTTATCCCAATCCTTCATATTACTCAAGCTTTTGCAGGCTAATCCTTTTTTTCCTAGAAAAAGAACTTTCCTAGATGGATAAACATGTTCGTCTTTAAGGGCTGTTAAGAAAAATCATGCGTATTTCAGCCAGCTCCAGATGAAATGAGTTAAGTGATCCTCCAGCATGCTAATGTTTGAAAATGCCATATTTGTGCCATATTTGGCCCTTTTTCTAGAAACTCAACTTCAATGCAACCCCCGGGCCCCCTCAGGCCCCCTCCCACCCCCCTCCTACTCCTTTATGTATATATGTTGCATAATTATGGAGCAGTGAGTATTTATCACCTTTTCTGGGCAGTAAGCAGAAAGAAATACAATACCATTACTTCCAGTTACTGCCTTTCCCAAGATAATTAGGTAACGCAGTGGAGGGAGCCTCGTAGGTCTAATGCTGTTCAAGTTAAGTGATTGACATGGCTCTGTCTGGCTGCTCTATTAACTGTTTCATTTTGTTGCTATTTGCAGTTTGCTTGGCTAATACTCCGAACAAATACAGACTGTTTCTTTAGCCCCTTTTTTCTCTTTGACCTTCTCCTGCCCATTTTCTTTGACTCACTTCAAACTGCCTTGAAAAGGCCTGTTGAATACACACAGTCCATGAGAGGCCCAGGTTCATCCTTACCCTAGCCCTGAATGCCTCACTTCAAAGATGGGCCGCATTCTTTAATTGCCCTTTGAATTAATATCAAAGGGTCACAATGCGAGTGCCAAAAGAGAAAGGGGCTTTAATGAAGCAAAGAGCTGCCATTCATTTGCAGATAAGCACGTTTTTATGCCTGAATGGTCACCATGGCTAAAGGCTTGGGGGGGGCGGGGGGAGGGAGGCTGTCCTGGGAGGACTTTTCCCTAAGTAGTGATTAGTTCAAACAAACAAAAGTAAACAAATAAAAAAAAAAAGTCTACAAACAGCGACAACATAAAAAGGCGAAATTCGTGAGCCTTGCACCCCTCTCCTATAAATGCCCCTAAAAAAAAAAAAAAAAAGCTGCACTTAACTAGCAAAATTCATTCATCGTTTTTGATCCCAGATTTCAACATTGACATTCCAAGGACTGAGTTTAACAACACGCCTGAGATAAAGTATTTGCAGTTTGAAATGTTATGCCATAGGTAACACGGAGGGAAAATACTAGGACTTTAATGCAAGGGGGAAATGTAACATTCACCAAAAAAATGTCTCGGTGCTCAAGACACAATTACTTTTGATATGAACATTTGTGCTTAAGTTATTGATGCTTCACTAATGCAGTACAGAGAATTTAGTTGGAGCCTAGACTAGTAAAACACATCTATCTGTCCATCCCTATAGGACATATTTTCCATTTTTCCCCGAGAAATCACCACTTAGTGGCCACTGTCTTCATCGTCCCCTTGTAATACTGTAGCTGCAATCATAGAATGAATACACCAGTAGCACCAGAGGTCAGCGTAAGGTAAAATGCAGCTCAAATCATAAATGATTACAGAGTGAAACAGTAAGCCATGCTTCCCCTCTTCCTCACCCTGCTTTTTGAGAGGCTGGTGATTAAGGAAGGGTTTCAGTCCCAGCGAATTATCATCTTAGCTAAAGCTCACACAGCATCCTCGGTGCCCAACTACAAAGTGGACGGTTGGCCTCTGGCAGACATAACATTCAGACCATTGCCTGGACCTTTCTTCCGTGGATGCCTTGGTAAACAGAGCTTAGGTTACTCTCGATGATGTCACAGAGAAGATCCTTGTTCAAATGTTCCGGCCTCCAAAAGTGGGTCGTCTGCTCTGAATTCGTGCTCATAAAATTGCCAGTGCGGTTTTAAAAGGAAGAAAGAAAGAGTTCTCCTTTATCTTTGAAGAAATCAAAAGCATGTCCTCTTCACTGGCTGTATTTTCCGTGAGCTTGTCCATCTGGTTCATAGTTGCCAAAACAGAGTGAGAAAAGGGCAGCAAATAAATGTCAGAGAGTCGGCCAGTCTGCATAAATCTCCGACTTTGCCCAGAGAACCCCCTTCCTGGCCCCGCCGGGCCTTCCAATCTGGTGACATGAGCCAATAGGCATCGGAACAATGTGGAACTCAAAAGACTTCTTTTGCCCAAATCCAAACCCTGAAAAGCAGTTTCTCCCATACCTCCCTTACGCTAAATATGCACCACTGTGCTGCTCTGCAATAAAGCAATATTATCCTAGCAACTAGGTCCCAATGTCCTGGATACAGAATTATTTCAGTGTATTTTGGACTGACCACAGGAAGATCCACTTAATTCTTATTAATCTGTACTCTGAGAAAGCATTAAGGCAAATCCACCGACTACCAAATCTTCTTTCAATGAGCACAAAAGCAATGAGCAGATTATAAATAAATAATACTTTCTATTTGTTCAGAACTTTGAATGTGTTCAGAGCCACTAAGACATCTCAACAATGCTTTGAGGGAGGGAGGCAAATATTCTCAACCCCCACTTCAGAGAAATCTGGCTCAAAATGGCTAGTGATTTTCCCTTGAGCACGCAGCTAGTTAGAGAGTGAACTAGGACAAAAAGCAAAGTCTTTTAGCCCCAAAACCTTTCACAAAACCACAGTGATAT
>NW_006431920.1:7665686-7689618 GCF_000325575.1 Pteropus alecto | reverse complement strand
TTTATCTATAGGTCAAATAGTGACTCTTATCAAATAAAAACTTTAATTTGCAATTCAAAGTTCAAAATTGCAACACATTTGATCTGAGTACAGGATAATCGCTAAGAAAAATAGAAACAAAGTCTTTCATATAGTAAACAGTAGTACTTATTATGTGGAAAGTATAAAGGAGTATAGTTCCTCTTCCTGATGTTTTCATTTCATAATGTTCAGCTTCTATTTTAAAGATTAGTAGATATTTTTAGCAATATTTGCTTACATATGTTTCCACAAATCTATTTAAGATAAAGAAAACTGCAACAAAATTTGACCCACACATATCAGATTCATGCAAGTATGAGTATGGATATTTTATATGCTCTGAAATTCCTCAAACAAAAAATGTATTTTCACAATGCGTTTTATATCGTTATCGTTTGGTCTTTGCAATTAAGGATTGCAGAATTTGCATGAATCATTGTCTGTTTCCAGAATATATACCTAAAAGGTTAATACGTAGTAGATGTTGACTTTTAGAAAATTTTCCTCCACAAAAATAAAAGAGTAAAATAGTGAGGGGAAAAAATATTAGACTGTGACATACTGCTTTGAATTGTTTTCAGTGTAACAAAAAAGCATTTCTTACATTCTTTCCAAGTTTCTAAAATCCTTCATAAGGCAGTCCTTGCAAAAAAACAAAAACTTTAGGGTTTGAAATTATCACCTGTTTATTCTTTACAAATTTTCTTACAAATTCTGTTTTAAATTTTAAGAATTTAATTGATTCGAATACTATATATTTTTTTATTTGTAAGTATATTTGCATGTCTTTTAACTCAAAGGCAAAAAAACAAAAAAAATCTTTTGTCCAATTCAGTTTCTGACAACTGCTAGTGAGGAAACTAATTTAAGTTTAAGATACGACAGCAGAATTAGATGAAGTAAAGGCACCATTGTCTGATTCCCTCTCTCCTCAGGCCCAGACAGTTTCCAGCTTTGACCAGCAATCTCCTGTGTTCCTCTCTGGGCACAGGGGAAAATGTCTAGGCACAGATGATTTGAAAGAAAGAATGTTGCAGTCTTGTTTAAGCAGCTCCAACCTAAGGGGAAGTCTCTAAACAATACCCAGCCCCTTCTATGATAGGTGATGCAGGAAAGCATGCATTTCCCAGCCTGGATGGGGAAGGCCAGTGTGCCCACCTGTTCAACGACAGCACAGCAAACTTCTGTTCCCTCCCTCACTGTTCCAGCATCAGAGCATCCTTTCCCCCAGAGACAAGGCTGGTAGGAGTTGCTCACTTTCGAAGAAATCGAAGGGCCAGAGGCCTCTCCATCCTTATTCCCTGGCTGCCTGGCGGTCCCACCATTTCCTTAAAAAGCCACCTGGGGCTCCCAAAGGTCCGCTAAGAGCAAGACGTGGCCACAGCTACCACAGCCTGCCTAAGCTGGGAGGGGCCATAACCTTTACCTTGCCCCTGCTTCTGTTTTTTTCAGAGAAGAGAGAATAAGGTGCAGAGAAGGAAAGCAACCTGGTCACAGTAATAGCTTTAGAGACCTATAAGAAATGTCTAAAAATTGCCTCATGCAACCTTTACAGCTAAGGGAACCAAGGTCCAAAAATATGAATGGCCTTGCCCATATCTGGTTAGTGGATGGACGTATCTCATCTTCTTGTGAGGAGTCGATCCAGAATCCCTCTATGGAGCACCCTGCAAGGACCGAGGCTGCTGTGTGGCCTGAGGGCCACATGGGTAAATTCTCAGGCCCTCTGGGTTGCCAGACCCAGACTTTGGCTCCGTAGTAAACAAGATAAGTCATCAGAAATGAGGGAGCATCCTGGAAACTCTGTAGTCCAAGACAGGTAGAGGGTAACTGGGTATTATTATTACTATCGTTATTATTGTTGCTGTTGCTGTTGTTGTTGTTGTTGTTGTTATTATTTATTATTATGCTCTCATACACAGCTGTGCTAAGCCTATATTCCATGCACAGAGAGCCCATTTCTCCTCACTTCTATCTTTCCCACCCTAAACTGTTGAGGACAAGGGTAGATGCAGGTTTGTGGGACCTGAAGCTTTTATAATTTAGGGAGCCCCTCTTGAGAAATAAATACAAACATATCTCAAGTGTGCAACAGTTGCAAAAACTTAATGGCATGCAGACCTTGTCAGAACCCCTCCCAGAGCCTGGAAGGTGAGGGGCCCTGGAACTGGAGATTCAGCAGGTCTCTGGGAAACCCACTTCTGACAGGCACTCCTCTGTCATCCTCCACTTGAGAGGGCCTGGGGGAGAAGTAGGCTGTTTCTAGATGCATCCACTACCATTACCTAATACTTATAAAACATCGATCGAGTCTAAGTGCCAACTTTGGGGGTTCAGCAAGAATCCATTTAATTGTCCACAGACACAACAGGCTATGTCTGAACCCTATACATTGCAGATGGAATAAATCCCAGCTGTTCCGCTGGGACCTTCATGGCTTATATCCTCCAAAGCAATGTGTTTCTGAGGCTCCCCAGGACTCCAGCCGAAGAGTCTCTGGCCTTCCAGAAGCTCTCCCAGGCAGTGGATGTATTACAGATGCCCCTTGGTCCCTAGTCCTCTTGAGGAGGGCAGCCTTACTTCTTCTGACCTCTGACAACTGTCCAGGTGCCACTAGGAGAGCAAAAACTCAGATCGAGCGTCTGACCCTTGGGGAGGGTGTTAAGCTGTGAGGCAAGATGGCCCCCACGCTGCCCTCACTGTCTACAGCCGTAGGCCAGAACAGACTCTTCGTGTCCTTCTTCTGGCCCTGCTCTTTGCCAGAAAACTCAAAAGACACTAGCCAAGGCCCTTCCTTGGCACCCAGGAAGTGTGGAAAATTCACCTGTGGTAGAGGATGCTTCTGGCCCCACCTGGCCATGCTTCCCTGTGGGCAGCTCAATGGGGTGCCATGCCCAGCAGGCCGCAGCCTCATTGCGGATGAGTCTTGCCCATTCACAGTGAAGACGGGTCCTGCTGGCCTGTGATCCGAGGGGCATCAGAAACGATCCCTCGGCCCCACCGGAAACCTTTCCCGCATGGATACTGGAAGGCTCCCATTAGGGATTCGTTCTCCCAGGCTAAGCTGTCAGCTCCCAGGGTCCATTGCAGGGTGTGAACACCCCTAAGAGGGGCACCCGGTTGAGTCTCGATGCGAGCGAGGTGGAGCTTGGCGGAAGTATGTGTCCTACGTGTGTGTGGAGCTGGGCTGCGCAGAGAGGGAAAGCCAGATGGAGGTGGGACAGGGAAGGATAAGGGACAACATCTGAGACCGGACACCCTCTTTCTACTAAGGTCGGCCCGCAGAGGCCTTTGTGAAAAAAGAGTAAGGGGAAACATTTTCAGAGTGTTTGGGGGAGGGAGATTTCCTAACATGCCTATAAAAAGCCCCAACTTGTTCTGGTAACATCATTTCCTATAAACTACAGTATGAGTGACAGTTCTATTTTTCTTAAAGTTTTTTCCGAAAGGATTTTCCAAGTACCAGAAATTTAACTGTGAAAGATACTCAGTGTCTTTTCTAACAAATTTAATTTGGGTTTTTCATTTAAAAAAAATAATAATAAAAAGGATTCATTTCAGGGTAAAATCGTTAGTTTAAACTAGTAACATTAAATTACAGTAATTCAATAAAATGACGAGAGTTAGCCAGCAAAGATTCAGACCAAATTCGGTTCTCTATGTATTTGTAATAAGGAAATTGTTCCTCTTCTTATCTGCCCAAGGTCCCCTTTAGGAATAAAAGCCTATGCAGTGGTTTAGTTTCGATTTGCCTACAAAGGACAGACAGCATGACGCAAGAGTGTGCCTGCCCTGTAATGAGTACCTGCTTTGACCAGCAGAAGAGCCATACATCCCCACACTGTACTGGCCACTTATTGAGCCTCTGATGAAAACAAGATGAGATGGCCTTTCTAGCTCCTAAGTGGCTTTATGCTTACAGACGCCCTAAGAACACCAGCTTATGCTTTCCACTGGCAAGAAGAAGGCAGAGAGAAGCAAAGGTCCTCAGAAAAGCCCAGAGAAAAGCCCAGAAGCTAAATCCAACACAGGCCAGGCCTTGAGAGTCCACATGGACTTTCACCTGCAGCAGATCCCCTCTACAAGGGGACCCACTAATACCCCAGCATCACCCCAGCCCCTGTGCTCTTACGCGTGGCTCTGCAGTTTCCGACCTGACGCTAAGTCCCCACGCCTCCACTTGCCTTCTTCTTTCAGACAAAAATTCAGCAAGTATTCAGAGTTTGGCAAGGCCAGTGACCACAAGCAGACGTTGGCTTCCAGTAAGAAACTATAGAAGTTGCCTTTCTACTGCCCTCTGATAAATGTGCATTGTGTGCACACAAGCCCCGGATGTGCCTTGTCTGCATAAAAGCCAAACAAATCTACCACCTGGAAAGTTTGCACACTGGATGGCTTCCCACATCATGTTCTGCTCTGGCAAATTCCTGGTCCGCCGGAGGCACTGTGAGGAGACCCCATTTTTTTGCTCGGCTTCTTGAAGTGACTCCCGGCTCTCTCTAGAATGGTCTGAGAGGACGTTAGACGCTCCAAATTCTTCCAAAATATAACCAGCAATTCCAGACTCTAAGATTCCATTCACATGGGAATAATGAAATGGAAAGTTGAAGCATTTCCCCCAAATGAACTCACGGGTCCTTTTTTATTGGAAAACATCACAAATCTACAAATCAGAAGAGGAGGGGCAGCTGTCCCGCTGAAACGCCTACTCACTGACACAGAGCCAGTCCCCTGGAGAACACCTCTGCCTGCTACCTGTGTGGATGACGACGATGTGACGACAAATCTAAAGTCTGGTCGTTCTGCTGGTGTGTACCTGAAAACTTCTTATTTTCTAAGGTCTAAATTTCTGTTGAGAACATCACAGCCACCTGACAAACAAATCCATTTTTTTTTTCCTCATTAAGATGAACTCTCCCTTCACCCTCCTTCCTACGAGCGGAGCTGTGTACTTCCGCAGGTAGTAATCACATGTCACAAATTATGGGCCTGATTCAATCCAAATTATGCATAAAGCTTGGGGGAGGGGAATGGGGGGGGGCAGGAAAGAGCTGCTTTTAATTCCTCTCAGCTCTTTGCAGATGCCCTTAAACGCCAGGCCTGTTTACATCCCCGAAGCGAATCCCTTAGATTTTCAAAAAAGAAGAAACAGAAAGAGAACCCAGAGCAAGCGCAGACTAAAGTCAGCGAGCTGCCTTCCATGGAAGCAAGGGCAGACTAAAGTTCTAGCATTAGAACTCTCTTTTTGCCTCCCACCCAGCAGAACTGTGTTATACGCTCTGGGGCTGGTGGCCAGAACAGTCAAGAAAGACTTGTTTTTGTTTTTCTGTTATTTTTTTTTTTTAAACCGAATCAAGATTTTGATTTTCAAAAATAAAACCGCAGCCCCTAACTCGTTCTCCTGTTTCTGAAAGGCCCGTTCCTAAGAAGGCATGACTTGAAACATTTACTTTCGAATTATTTATGGGTGTTCGCATCTCTCCAGTTTTCTCAAGACGGTTTGGAGGGGGTTGTTTTGCTCTTTGGTTGGAGCACAGTTCTTTCTGGCTTGTTTCACGGCCTCAGACTTCTAGCTTAGTAAGCCAGGTACTCAGCAGCATCGAAAACTGAATTCCCGAGCATCGGATTTAAGAAAAAAAAAAATAAGCTGAAATGATGGGAGGAAGGCCAGGTATGTGCAAAAATATAAAACATCTTTTGTGCACAGAAGGGAATGGATACAGACCCCATAAAAGTTTGTAACATTCAAAATCGGTCTTTACCCAACTCATGAAACCCCTAGACCATCAGACCAGCACTTTTTGAAAATTAGAAATACAAGACCATGCTTTAGTATTCATAATCTACCCTCTCGCTTGTCATAAAACTATCTATAATTTTTCCAGCACAGAAAGAATAATAAGGAGGAATGCTTAACATAAATATATAATTTTTGATGAGGTGTGAAGTGAACAGTAGACAAGGAAAAAAAGAATAAAAAGTGAAATAAATAAGTCAAAAAAAAATCTCTTTGGATTTAGAGAATGTTCCATTGGAAGAAATAACTGAATATTAAAGAAATTTCCAGAGCGTAGTCACTGTTAGCAGAAATTTCAAAACCTACACTTCCTACATACCTACAGTGACAGAGAAAAGTGTCTCTTTTTTCCTGAGCATGTGGCCACAGGCAAACACACTTCCTCCCCATGGTCGCTAAGCATTCCCCCACCATTTGCTCTCCACACAGAACCCAAATTCCACCAGAGCTATCGAAATTACAAATGTCATTCCCTTTGTCCCTACCACGGCGGAATTATTTCACAAATAAACTCAACATGTGTGCCAAATGGTGCTGTTAGACTGGAAACAACAGAGGTTAAGTCAATCGTCGTTTGCCAGGATGATGGAATACTATACAGCTCTACACAGAGGCTGAGGAGACCGTGAGACCTGGGTGCAGAGTAATTTCTGAGATGTATTCTAGAGATATCCTAAAGTAGAATTTAAAAAGCAAGGCGCAAAATAGTTTCCACGGGAGGCTACCCTCTGTGCAAAAGGGGAAGAGATGATATTTTTTAAAGAGAGAGAGAGAGATGTAATTTCTTGCTCATGGATGCAATTGCTTGTTTATGCACAGACACTCTAAAAATAGCCAAGATACCGAGGGACACAAGTGGGAAGAAAACTTGTCACTGTACATCTTCTTATAGCTTGTGAATTATGTACAAAGTGAATGTTTGACCCAGTCCAAAAGAAATCTGATGATTTAAAACAAAATCCGACAAAGCATATGTTTCACTGGAGTGTTCCAATCCACGAGAGTGGAATCCTCAGAATAGAGAAGAATGCCTCCCTTTTGAGGCTGAGAGTTGGCCCCCATAATCCAGGAGCCCCCTTGCATCTAAAAGCCTTCAGGGGGCCAGCTCAGTCCAGAAGGAAGGCCCCATGGCTCACCAACGAATTTTTATCAGTTCACTGGGGGCCGGCTGGCCAAGGAGCCCCGGCTGCCTGCTGCGACGCCTAAGCCACAACAGCTGCATAAACTGGCTGTGCCCCAGCCTGACCTATTTCGGAGACAGGTCAGACCAGTGCATGTGGGCATAAGAAAACAACCTTCTTCTCTCCAGCGCACTGGCGGCCGCACTGGCAAGCCGCTCCAGCAGGAGGAACAGGGCAGCAGCCCCCCCAAAGCCTTACAAGCCAGACTGCCCTCTTTCACCCCCACGTCGTACCCCAATAACACAGAAATCCCAAGCTTCTGGCACTGGATAGAGGAAAATCAAATAGAAAGGCCACTGAACTGTGTCCTCCAGCTTAACAAACTGGAAAGTTTCCTTACCGTTTCTGAACTCAAATTTTAAAGGAGAGGGATTAAGAAGAATCATGCACAAAGAAAGAATGCACGCAGTCTCATGCGTGGACCTATGAGGACATATTAGAACAATGAAGTAGGCTGAAGAAGAGACGTAATGAGAAATTATCCCCCCAAATGCCACACAACGAAGGACTGTGATAGGATTTCAGGAGCGAGAATGGATACGTGAGACCTACTTTCAAAAAGCAACTTGTTTGTCAAGCTCTAATTTAGCATAAAGAACTTGTGCGACAAAAAAAAAGAAGAAAAGAAACAAAGAAAAGTTGGATTTGAAGGCATTTTAAAAAGCCAAGTTAATCTAAGGGAGAAAAGTAATCTTTATAAAACTAGGAGAAAAAGTAATTAAGAAATATCTTTTGACAACTCAGTGAATGGTTTTAGAATTTTATTATTTTTCATATATATTAGATCAATAAAATCCATTACATTCAATAGTTGCTTATAAACTCAATTTTTTTGATTTAGTAAAAGTAGACTCTCTGTGTGTATATGTGTGCGTGTGTGTGTGTGTGTGTTTGTGTGCGTGTGTTAGTCTTCATTGTTGCTCCTAAGCCCTGAATTAAGCTTTTATCTGCCCTTGGGCAGAGCCCATCTGCCAGTAGACTGGTCACTTTCTGCATATTCAGAGGTTATTTTTCCCCAAGATTTTGAATTTTCCTGTGATAGATGTAATTTACACATAACTTGCATCTTCTCATTTTATTCTCATGTCACTCTGGGAAGTTGGTATGATATGCCCCATCTTATAGATGTTGAAACTGAAGTTCAAGGGGTCACACCTGAAATGCGCTTGGTCTCCATTTTAGAGCAAAATTAATGATTCAAGAACAGGCCACTTTTACCTTGGGCACTGAGCTCTTAAAAGGCAAACAAAAACATGGACAAAGATTTTGGGGTGTGCCTAAGTCAGAGAAGACAAGGAATACTCAATTGATTTAGTGAACCTCAATCAGGAAACTGGCCAAGTGGGGATTCAGAAAGAAGAAACCTGTTGCTTTTCTTTTAATAAAATGAATTAGACCAATTAATTTTCTTTAGTTCAGGTTAAGCTCAACCATGGTAATTGAGACACACACACACACACACACACACACGCAAAGAATCATGTACCTTTGACAAGGAATACTCAATTGATTTAGTGAACCTCAATCAGGAAACTGGCCAAGTGGGGATTCAGAAAGAAGAAACCTGTTGCTTTTCTTTTAATAAAATGAATTAGACCAATTAATTTTCTTTAGTTCAGGTTAAGCTCAACCATGGTAATTGAGACACACACACACACACACACACACACACAAAGAATCATGTACCTTTGGCCAAGATTTGTTTCATCATGATAATATATTTGAATATTGGGAAAATTTTAAACTATATGTTTGAAGGCAGATTCTATGAGTCCTTAATTATTCAAGAACAAAATGTTTTTAAAAAGATACATCTTATAAAAGAAACAAGGAAAATGTTAATACCCCCATACAATGCCCACGTGCCTGTTGACTAAGTTATGCCTTGCACTGGGGTTTGCCAAAAAAAATAATGAGATAAGAGGTCTATGGTGGCTGTGCCTTTGACATATCTGTTTACCTGGAAAAATCACAAGCCTACAAATGTAGGCTTTCTGTTAAAATGCAAATTCGTATGTGGCCATATAGGCATTTGTTCGGAAAGTATGCAAAAACTAAATCAATTCCATGTTGCAATATAAATTGCATAGTAATTAACTTTCCTTTCTTAACTGGCTTACCCTAACTTTCTTATTGTTTCCATCTAATGACGAGAGGCCAAGTACATTTATTTCTGCAGTTGTTTCCAGAAACATGCCTACCATCCAATTACAAAAATTTTGAAAGTTTACATTTAAGCCTCCATATAACTAAACTATTTGAGGTCTCAACATGACCCTGGAAAATTTTTAAGTGCTGAAAATCAGTATCATTTCCTCTCCCTTAATCCCATATTAGTCAGCCAAGAAGAGTCTCCCATCCTTGTCACAAAGCATTTTGATCAGCTATTTCAAAATGGAATCCACTGGAATTAGATCTGGGATGAGTGGGAAATTGGCTCCTTGGAACTGAGAGCTGATATTAAGATACTATTATAGATGCAGTAAATCTGGCCGAATAAAAATACATTAAGAGTCAAGAAAACACTGAATGGGTTTAAGGAGACAAATATACAGCTAGTGTGTAATTGCCCGTTATGAGTTCCAATTCTCTGTGTTGGGAAAGATTCATTTCCCAATCACTACACTAAGAAAGATATAAAAATTCAGATTGCTTTGACTGAGTGGTTTCACTCCAAAGAGAAGAGACTTTTCGTTGCCATTGTTTATTTAAAATCCTGCAACAAAAAAATTAAATGCCACAAACTTTGCCATATGCAATGTGCAAAGTAAAAACTCTTTCTCGAGAACTTCCATTCTAGGAGAAGCATGATCTATTCAATTTCCAAATTTTATACTATTGCCCTTTATTAAAATACAATTTCTTTCTTTAAAGAGAAGTGGCCTCTTCCATAGCAGAAATTATCTGTTAGTCTTGTCTTAGTTTTTATCAGGAAAGAGGGAAAACAGACATTGAAGATGAGAATTCATAAAACTTATTATTCCTTAAGTGTCTTGAACAAATGCTTCTCATGGTTTCTATATCTCCCGTTGACAATGGTGAAGTTTCTAGCTCATCTCTCTTGAATAGTCGTTTTATAATGTTAATGAGCATTTTGAAAACTGAGCACGTTCCAATTACAAACTGGAAATCATATATTTTCTGTTCATTTGGGAGCATAATCCTAACCTAGATAATATGATGAGAAGCTTTCTTCCAGGAAAGAGGTCCTGATTCCAGCAAAAGCTCAGTGCTCTTAGAGCTCAGTGTTTGGCCCAACACTGAAAGGTGCAGCCGAAAGCTGAGCTGTGCCACTGTCTACCAGAGACTGGCATGAATGGGGCAAAAAAACTCTGTCCCAACAGAGTAGAATATGGTCCTCTGTCCCCACTTTGGGGTGCAGCTTCCGAAACAATGTGACTTCTAAAATTCCCTTTCGCTTTCTCTGATCACAGTTCTCCAGCTAAAGGAAGCCAGTTCCTTCTTTAACAATGATATCAAAGTTGTATTTATCTTTTTCCGTCTTTATTGACAATATACAAATTAACACAAGCCAGTTCTTGAGTCAGTAATTCTGCCTTGGTACTGAAATCAGGCCCAACGTGCAGCTCAATGCTGCAGTCCCCCTGGCAGTATATGCACACACAGTGTGACACCCAAGGGAGAAAAGTTACTTTAACTTTTAACCATGAAATATACATGGACATGTGAATATGCAACAATGAACGACCTAACGCTGCATCTGGACCCAGGGTAAGGTAACTATAACAGATCTAAGCTGACTCATACTTTCAGCTTAATATATTTCAGACGATTGTTCTACACTGTGATGATTCAGACTATATCAAAGAACCTCTGAGCATAGGTAGATTATTAATTGGGAGATAATAATAAAAAATATCTGCTAATGATTCTGACTGTGTGTCAAGATTTGTCTCATTAAAGAGTGAACAAAAAAAACCTGGAAATTAAAATAAAATGAAAATAAAGCCTTAGGAATAATTATTTAGCGCTGACATGAGCACAATCAGAGAAAAGGGTTCGGGAAATCCCGCACACAGGCAGATCCACGATGCACAGTTGAATATCCAAAGCTTGAATCTGGCATAAATTTCACAACCTCACTTAGAGTGACTCACTGGAATTGCAAATTAAGCACAGAGATGCTATTTCTAAAAAAAAAAAAAAAATCCCTTGCAAGAATTGTAGCTCTCATAATAATAAAAATCTATTCAAATGCATTGAATTCTTAAACTAAAGGGGGAAAAGTCTACTAGTTCATCTAAAAATCAACGGCAAAACAGGTCATTGAATTATTTGGGGATATACTTTCCCTAGCATTCAACGGCAGTACTGAGTATGAGTGGGGAGGGAGGCTGTGCCTTTACCTCAAATTCTGATGACTCTAGAAGGTGTAATCCATGGGACTAATAAATCTTTATTTTGTGCAACTGGGTATAGTTTACTACCATCATAATTCATAGGGACCACCTTATAAATAAACTCTAATGATGCGCAAACTATACACACAAACACATATCTACTCCTTCATTCTAAGGAGTTAAAAAATATACATGAGACTCATCTAACCATCTATAAACACAAAAATTATGGAAACACATGTAGAGAAAAGCAGTTGATTCAACTCCTAGTTTCTTGTGTATTTAATTATTCCCTACCTAATTTTACATAAAAATCTGACATCTTTATTTTACATCGTTCCAGCTTGGAAAACAACTTCAGTGAAACTTCCATATTCAGAAATTTAGTGACAGGCAGATACTGGCTTCCATGTCTCCTTCCACCTCTCCAAGAATTTATATGATGATAGATTCACCATCTTGGCCTAAGTTCTAAACAAGAAATCACTTAAGGATAATTAAAAACACCCCATGCATTTCTTCTCTACAAACCCACAACATGTAACTGGTTTCGGTTCCTATTTTTTAAAGAGAATTTGGTCAATCCTTCTTAGAGGTTTCGTAGGAAAAGGAGGATTTTCTAAGACAGATAAGTTTCAATGATCCTGCTTTGATCTCAGTGGTTAAGAACTTCTCACAAAGGAAGATGGCCACCGAGGGGCCGCGATCCTGGCCTTTCAATGTGTAACAATGGTATCAGCAAACAGCTACTTAATCAATATTTGGCCAGAGCTGCTGAAAACTTCCTTTTCAGATTTTAATTCCTAGTTGTAAAACAACCCCAGAGCAGCCAGAGAGATAAGGCATTAAACTGACTACTTAATTGCCTTTTAGTGTCTTGTTAGTTCTATATCTACGTTCTTAATGGTTCTTTAATCTTTATTTACCCTCATAAATAAGTTACCTGCGGTAGAACCCCACAGAACAGAACCTTCTCCGCTCCAGCCCTGCACAAACTCTCTTACATCTTTTGTAGGTTTGTCGCTGTAGTGGCGTTTTTTAAAAATTTTCACTGGCTATTAACTTACGCACAACTTAAACATTTAACCTCACTGTGAGGAAGGATTCTGTTTTTGTTTTTGTCCTCAAAATATATGTGTTCGAAGACGTTGACACTGGATTCGGTGGCAACGCTCCTATCCACCGATTTCCACATATCGCACCCTCCGGAACCGAGGCGCACTTGCTGGTTCCGCCTCACCGCCCGCGTGGGATTTATTGCGCAGCCCTGGGGACTCTTAAATGACCCTTCAGTAATCATTACGCACTTGAAGCCCCTTCGCCCCCGTTCCGGTGCTATCAACAATCAAATCAAGCCCCCAAATAAACATACGATTTCAAGCATTAATTAGAAAATCTGCATGCTTTCGATAAGGCTAGAGAGTAAACATACAGCAGTCAACCCAACAGAACAAACGCGCGAAAAAGAAAAACCGACATCCGAACTCTGGCGCTTCCTTTTCCCTCGTTCCAACAGGAAAATCGCTACCTCTACGTTCTTGAAAAGAACGCAGCGTGGAGTTCTAATTTAAGTCACGTTCTGATATTTCTGATACATTTTTTTAATGTATCGTTGAGTGTTGCAAGGACTCGGGAAAATATGAAATTGACTCGAAAGAATTATACGACACGGGTCGAATTCGTGATTCTGACAAATAGACTTGGAGAGTGGGCTGTCCACTTTAATCAAGGTCCCGATGCCACAATCCTCAGATCTTATACCCCATGATTTTCATCTGTGGGAGAGTTCGTTCCCCACCCCCTTGCCTCCCGCCAAAATGTCCTTGCCTGCTGACTCGGGGGGAAGAAACGGCCTTCCGGCCCCCGGATTTCAGTGGCGCTCCCGTTAATGATAAAGTGCACTTTTCATAATTCCACTGGAAATGAAATACTTCAAGGACCTTTAAAGCTCTTCTGCGTTTTTAATTGCTTTATCTATGCCCCGCTAGAAAGCTGACGTCGTCCTCATTAATTTTCAGAAAAGCTCACGAGTTTACAAACAGAACGGGGACTCGAGCAAAACTTTTCTCACTTTGACTTTCTCAAATCAAAAAACCAACAGTGTTGTTCGTAAACGTCAAAAAGGAAGGGGGGGATATCAAAGGAGTATAAGCGCCAACCGACTTATGCTTGGGGTCTCTTAGCTCAACCTTTGAAACTGTTGGAAACCTCCCACGCTCACTGGTGATTTCAGAAGCGGGAAAAGTCCTGCGGACGGGTCTCTCCAGCCCCAATCAAAACATCGATTTGGCGATCTGGCCTCTCTCCCCCTGCACCCTCGAGCCGCCACTTCAAAGTTGCTGCAACAAGTCAGTAATTGTAACGTTGCATCTAAATATTTAAGCGAGAGTCTTGCTGTCGCGTGTCCATTTACAGTCCTCATCTGTCCTCTGATTCCATTACAGCACAAAGCAAAAATGTTTCCCAAAACGCACAAACAGGAAAAGCGTCACCCTGCTGGAGGAGGAGGAGGAAGAGGGAGGAGGAGGAGGAGGAGGAGATGAAGGAGCAGTTTCTATTGATTAGTCACTGCTTTTGTGTTAAGGGCTTTCTTTAAAATAAGAAAAAAAATGGGGGGAGGTTGCAGAAATTTCACTAATGTGAGCCTCAGGCAAGGGAGGAAAAAAAAAAAAAGAGGAGGGGGGCGGGCTGTGTCTAGATGAAAGTGAGTAGGACATAAAGGAGGCGATTGAGTCGGCTGCAGCCCGGCGAGCTAAGCTGCGAGCCGGCCGAAGCGCAGGGGAGGGGGTGGCTCAGCGCTTTGGCGCAGCGCGCAGGAGTGGGGGCCGCCCCATTGTGGCGGCGCCCGCGGGCCCGCTCTCCGCCGCGCTGGGGGAGGAACAGAGGGGCCCATTGAGTGGCCACAGCGCGGGCCGTGCCCACAGTCCCCGATGCCGCAAACTGGGGCTTGGCTTCTCGGCTGCGCCTGCTCGGATCTCGGTGCCGGCCGGGGGCTGGGCGGTTGGGGGGCGGGGGATGGGTGTTCTCTGGTCGCCCAACCTTCTCCATCCAACCGCAAAGAAGTTGCGAGGATGGACCCCGCAGGGGCTCGTGGGCCTGAGCGCCCCGGGTCCGCACGCAGCGTTGCTCTTGGTTCGGACGAGGGACAGGGGAAAGTTGATAAAGTAAAGCGGGGCGTGTAGGAGAAAGCGAAGCCCCTGGAGAGAAGAACGAGGGTGCTTCTGGCCTCTCCTCTGTGTCCTAGTGTCTGACAAGCAGAAAGATGTGCCCTGGAAAGCCGGTCTCAGCAACGCCCGCCAGGCCCCCAAGAAAGAGAGAGCGCGCCCCCTGGTCGGGGTATCCGATGCCCCTCCTTGGCCAGGGCGCTCAAAGCCCTTTATCAACGTTCGTTCTATTTTACAAGCGGGGTGACCTGTGACTTTTGACGTCCAGACGACAGAGGGGATTTTTCGAGGTTTCTAAACTTCTCTTCGAACTACATACAGTTCGTTCTCCTGTCTCTGGGCCCCTCTCGCCCTCCAGGGCTCATCTGGAAATGGAGCTAGAGGCACTGGAGAGACGGACGCTGCATCATCCTTGACAACCCTAAATTAAATTAGGCTTCAGCCTCGGAGGTGTGTATGTTTTCCACTGCACAGCTCCCGCTGGGGAGAAAACTCTGATTTTAAAAATGGTAGCGATTGCCCTTGAATGGCGGCCGTTCCAGCGAGCCGGCCCAAAAGACCAGGAGCACTTTGTAGGTGAAATGGCCACTTTTTCCACGCTGCAGAGTCCATAAAACTTCCTGGCGCAGCAGCTATTGGGGCTCATTGAATAATTCATCCCTCATTGCAAGCCCATAATGTCTATTCGCCGCCCTTTGTGGAGCTGTTTTCTCTTCTTTTCTCCTTGAATTATAAAAAGGTTGCCTTCCTTTGTTCACATCAAGCTGCTGCTAGCCGGAGCTTTGTCTAGGCCCAGCTAAAGTGTGAGTTTCAATGGACTCTCCAGGCTTTGTCTCCCAAGTTCATCTCCAAGTGTAGATTGTGTAGAGAAGGCCTTCTTTGTAAAAGCTGGAAAAGTTGTACAAATGTTTGACCAGCTCATTTGAGGCGTTTTGTCTCCTGGGCCTTGGTTGCCTGTGCTGCGAGGAAGCCTCGCCGATCTACCGCGCCGGCGCCTCCGGCAACACGCAGCAAAGCCGAGCCACCCCCGACCCTGTCCTGGCCTCTCTGAGGCCAGGGGCTCCGGTCCCCAGGCCTCGCTGCCCACAGGGGCCTGCTGGGTTTGGGGTTGGCTCGTTTCTCACCTTCTTCCCTCCTCCAACACCTCTATGCCGTATTTAGGCCTGGAATAAAAGTCGGGGTGTCTTCTCAGGGCCTAGGGCAGGACTGCACGCCCCCCCAAAACAGGAGGGGCTTAATCGAAACCATGTGAGACCCATGCTTTAAAGGGAGGCAAGCAAAGTGCCATGATATTTTTTTGGGGGGGGGGGTGTTCTCGATTCCCTGTGTGTGCCAGAGCATTGAGGCTTCTGTTTCTCCCAAAATCAACTATTTGAATTTGTAACATCTAAATCTAAGTGTTCCCTTCGCGATTGTGGACAGATTTTTCATTGGTTTGGAAAGCTGCTGTTCCGGTAAGCCAGCAGTCGGTCCAGCAGTCTGGCAATGAAGGTCCAAGAAGGGACCAGTTTCGCAGCCACAGTCCTATGGGGACGCCACCGGGCCGAGGGCCCTGGCCCAGCTGTGCTCAGTGTGTGGCCATTCTGAGCCCACCTGAAGAGCAGCTCAGAATTCAAGTCAGGCCAGCGAAATCCAGGCCGAAGACAAGGGAGCGCCAGGCATGGGGGGTGGGGGCACCCCGGTGACTCGGGGCCCTTTTCGCATTTGAAGTGAGGTACAACCACCCCCAAGGCCAAAACCCTCGGCTCCCCTGCTGCAACTCGATGGAGTTGACTTTCCTTTGGGGGCGATGCCTTTACAACCCGAAGATGACCTGCAGCCTGTAAAAGGAAAGCAGGCTGCCCTTACGAGAGATTTTCTCTTGATGCTGACAGGTCAGAGCCAACAGGAGAGCAGGCGTCCGCACACCTGGGCAGAGAGGGTGCCAGCACTGCGAGCCCAAGACCCAAGTCCCCTCAGTTTGTAACCCAGAGCTTATGCTGATTATATTTCCCAGACATAACAAATCAAACTCCATCGCATTTGAAAACCAATTTAAAACAAAGAAAAAAACAGCCAACTTACACACACATTTATAAGGCAGCTGATGTGATACAACTTAGGGGGCCCACTGCTTTTAAAAGTTTTGAGTCTCTCCCTCCATCCATATCTCTCTCTCTCTCTCTCTCTCTCTCTCTCTCCCCCTTTCCTCCTTCCCTCCATGCCCTCCTCTAAGTGGAAAACTCTTTGGAGATCCCGGCCTTTCTTGAGGGCGCAAAAGTTCCTTCAACCTCTAGAGGTTCACGGACTGTCCCCAACCCCCCAATCGCTCCAAGACGCCCAGTCCCGTATGTCTGAGGGCTAGAGCGGCCCTGCGCCCAAAGTGCAATTCTTAGTTCTAGATTCCTGGGACGGGGGTGGGGACTCGAGGTGGTGCGAAGAAAGATTATAGAGAAAGTAACCAGAACGCGTGTTTGTTTTCACTGCAAGTGCGTGCTGGTCCCTCACGCGGAGGCCCTCACCCGGGTGCAGCGGGTACGAGCGAGGAGGACCTTGACACGAGCCGGGACTTGGCCGCCCTCGCGTGTCCGGCGTCAGGGCGCAGCTGTCGGCGCCGGCTGGGGCCCCGAGCGCGCCGCCTCTTACCTCGCTCGCTCAGGATGCCGTCGATGCTGTGCTTCGCCTTCTTTTCGCTCTCCTCTGCCTCCTTCCTCTCCAGGTCCACCTCCTCCTCTTCGCCTTTCCCGAATTTACTCCTCAGGATGCGGCTGATGGAACTCACTGGAGGCGGGTGGAGGGAGAGAGCGCAGACGACTGAGACTTGCAGTTCTGGGCTGGAGGGAGCCCCCACCCCCACCAGCCTGTCCCCAAAAGTGGCTGCCCGGCCCAGCCTGCTTGTGCCTCCTCCTGCTTCCTGGGGCCTCCTCGTCCTTCTACCGCCCCCTCGGCCTCTCATTCAAATCCCCCACCCCATAATCAACATCTAGGAATGGGGAGACGAAAGCCTGGGAAGCTCACACCTCGAAGTTAGGGCCGGAAACTGCCGTGTCTGTCGTCTCTCCCGGAAGCGTTTCCCTTCTAGACTCTATAGACGAGGCTCTACCTCTCCCACCCCAGAGACTTCTCCGACGAACCCTCCTGCACCCCTCCCCCTCCCCACATACACACACCTGAAGACATTAGGCCCCACGGTTCGCGTTTAGGGAGGAAAAAACCACAGCACGCCCGTCCCCTGCAATTCAACTTTTTGTTTGTTTGTTTGTTTTTTGAAGCTATAAAGGATTTAAATTTCGACTGCAGAATCGTTTCCTACTGTAAAAATCAAAAAGAAAATGCATTCTCTCCCATTTATTTTTTCCAGATTCCAGTGTGGTAAACAAATCCATGCTCTGAAATATCTCGTTCTCGCAGGGGAGAAAAGGGAGTTTCCTTTTTTAATTAAAAACAAACTCTCCCCGCGCGCCCTCGCGCTCGCCCCTCTTTCTCCCTCCGCCTCCCTCCGGCTGGCGCGGGCGCGGGATGGTCCCTGGGACCCTCCGGAACACTGAGGGCGGATCACGAAGCCTCCCCACCCTTTTGCACACGGCAAAGCCTGGGCAGGCGCGGCCCCATCTCCCTTCGGTTGGGGTTACCAAAACATTTGTTTCTCTTTAAAAGGGAACATCAATATTAATAAACGCTTGGCCTCCGCCTCGCGTTTCCTGCCCTGCTTCCTCGACAGAAATTCTTTTTGGGAAGACCTCCACGGCGGTCTCAACCCCAAGACAAGCAGCTCCCATCGTAAAGCACCAAGAACGCCTGGTTCGAGAATATCTCAGAGCCCGGGGGTGGGGGGAGGGCGCCTTCCGAGGGCCCAGATCAATCACGGGGGCGACTGTGGCTCGGCGACACGCCCGGGTAATAGCGAACGCTGGCCGTGCCTCAGGAAGACGTGAACGGGCCTGGTACCTGAGGGCACTGTGTTTCGATCACAGACCGCGTCCTTGAGTAATTTGTCTCGAATTTCCCAGCTGAACATGCCCGGGTTCTCTCTTTTGTATTCCTCGATTTTCTTCTCCACGTCAGGCGTTGTCACCTGCTTTAAGAGAACAGGCAGGCAGGTGTTGGTACCCGGTCCTCTGAGCCAAATGTGGCAGCTCCACCGACTCCACAGGGCCAGGCCAGATGCTTCTTCCAACAGCCCCTGGGACGGTCCCCCTTGTTAGCAAAAAGACCCGGACTCTCGGAGGCAGTTTGCTTTTCGCTAAGAGCAAACAAGAAATCGTCCCACCCACCCGGAGCAGCCTAGGGATCCTCCTTCTCCAAGATAAGCCTGGACAATCAGGATAATATGGAAGAGCCACAACACTTGCAGGAGGAGAGGTGCACTTTCTGATCCTCGGAAATAAAGAAAAGCAATGCCTTACACAGAATCAACACACACACACACACACACACAAAACGAAACTAAAAAAAAAAGCATGCTTGAAAGGGGAGCAGAAACATCAAGTTAGATCTGCAACTTGTGCCTCTTCAAAGAAGCACAAGATTTTAGCTAGAGCGAAGAACAAAATGAAATGCAAAAGGTGAGGGTCTAAGTTTTTAAAAATTAGTGTGGATTACAAATATAGATAATTTGAGAGACTGTCTCTCTTTTTTTCCACTTAAAAGGGTTTCCAGAGATTCTTAGGTTGCAAGGGCATTGGGGTGGCAAGAGGCAAGCAGGGTGTTTGGAAGGCTTAAGTCTACCAGAACGCTCCTTTTGATTTTGTCCTGTGGCAACTAGAAAATTGTATTGCATTTCCCCCACATCCAGAAGAACAGGCAGATCCTATGTAACCCCCTCTCACTCATCTGTTTTTAAAGGGAACTAAAATAATTCTAGGATAGCACCAAACTGCTTTTTTAAAGTCCAGTCATCAGCTTATTACACAGAAAACAAACCACCCAGCTCCTTGAAGAAAATTTGGATTGGAGGAGACTTGGGACCGGAGTTAAGAGAGAAATCATTTTTTAAAAAAAAATTGCTTCTTAGATTAGTTTTGGAAAGTGTAGTGCAGTAGGTGAGGGAGCTTGGAAGATACTTGGGGAAGAAGCCAGCAACAGGTGGGCACATAGGGCTTACTGTTTGCCTAGTAAGACAGTTTGAAGAGGAATTACAGGATTGGGGCATTTTATAAATGCTCCATCTTCTTTGCAAAAGGGCTAGAGTTTTCCACTAGCATTTATCAAGGAGAGTCCCTCAGGCAGCAACCAAGTTCCACCACACCCACCACACCCCCAGCACACACCTCACCAACGCACGCACCTCTTCCCAGACTTGAAAAATAACTCTTTGGAAAGCCCCGAATGGCAGTCTTTGCCCCCTGCCCCTTCTGCCCTAAACCTGGCGACTGCAGGCCCAGAAGCCACCAGAGCCCTGCGCGCTGGCTCACCTTGGGCTTGCTGCCACCGATGGCACCGGGACGGATGGAGCCTGTCTCCTGGTACCTGCACAAGATCTTCGATACGCAGCCGTGGGACACGCGCAACTGGCGGGAGATGACGCAGGGCCGAATCCCGTGGTGGGCCATCTCCACGATCTTGTGGCGGATGTGGTTGGGTAGCGGCCTGCCGTTGATGAACACACCGCCCAGCTGGTTGACGCGCCCCTGGCCGAGGGGAGTGGACACTGGGAGAAGAAGGTGAAAAGAAAGGCAAAGGGAGTCATTTAGGGGGAATCGAGAGCAGCCCCGCTAAAGATGGGCCCACCTAACTTGGCACTCTTCGGGCCAACGCGCCTGTTACAGCCTCAGCACTAAAACTGCTCGACATCCGGTTCCCAGCCCCAGACCCTTTGTCAATCACATTTGTTCAAATTATTAAGCAATTCAGGGCCACATAATCTCGTGTGAAGGGAACAACCAGGGCAAAATAACTTGCCCCAGAAAAACTGTCTTTCTTTGAGGTCCAAGAGGTGGCATCTCTAGAGAACCAGGGTAACCCTGGGGCTGGCACAAAGTGTATCTTGCTCAAGAAGCAGCCTCCTGGCAGACAGAAGTTCACCAGGACGCTGGCCTTCTGCTCACATCAAACCCTGTCCAATTGGGGCTGCTCCCTTTCTAAGGGACATGGAGGAACTGGCAGTCTTCGGGGTTTCCAGCTAAGAGGACACCAGCCAATGATCAAAGAGGGTCCCAAAATAAGGCCGCAGGTGGCAGCGCATGTCACCTGTTACACCTTGGGACAGAGACGCAGCCGCGTCTGATCGCAGGCCTCCATTCATGCTCTGGGTATTATAATCTATTCTGGACCGAGGGCGAAGGGAAGGGCAGGGGTTTCCCCCCCCCTCCCGCCCCCACATCGGTTTCCCCCCTGGGATGCCCAACTCTCAGACTGTCTAGAAAAGTTTGGGCTCGCAAAACTTCCTGTCTCCGGGATTCCCAGACCCTTAAGGTGACTGAAAGGCAATTTTCCCAAACGGATGAAGAAACCTTCAAGATGCCGTTTAAGATGAATGAAACTGTAAATAATGACACATTAATGCTAAAAATCCCAAGCACGATGTCGCGCGGTGTCCACCACCACAACTTTGCAGGGGCAAGAAAATTCTTCCAGAACTAACAAGAGTTTAGCAAATGTGAGTGCAGCCGGGACAATTTTGATAATGCCTTTGGGTGCACAAAATGCGGGGACGTTGCTCTCTGGTGCTCGGAAGCTGGTTCATTCCTTCCCCACCACGGCTTTTCCAAAACAACAGGAGAAAGTGGACCCGCTCGGAGCAGGCCTGGCCGCCTAGCTCTGCAAGAACTTTGCGGAGAGAACTGTGTTTTCGTTTGCAGAGAGAAAGTCGGGTGCGGATCTCGCCCCGACTGTTTCCTTCTGGGGTGGGGGGTGCCAGGGAATGGGGGTCTCTGGGCGCGCCGCAGGAGCCCACAGAGCGCGCAAGGAGGGCGGAGCAGCCCCGGCGCCGCGGAGGCCCTTACCTTCCAGAGGAAAGCCGCTGCGCGGGTAGTTCTGCCCTGGGCCCGGCCGCATCATCCTAGGCACGGCTCCGGCCAGCGTGGTCATCCTGGTGGCAGCTTCTCTTGGAAATTATATCCAGGTAGAGGCGAGACAGAAAGGCGAGCGCGATGCCGGTGACCCTCGGGAACTCCCCCGAGCGTGGAGACCCCCTCCCTAGAAAAGGCTGGCGAGAGAGGGAAGGCCGAGGGCAGGGGGACTGCTCGCTCCTAGTCCAGGGAGAAGCTCGAGGTGAAGCCGGGAAAGGGGGCAGGCTGGGAGGCCCCTGAGTCCAGGATCTCGAGCCCAGGGCGAAAAAGTTTGGTGGGAGGCTGGGCTAGTGGCACAGAGGCTGGGGGCGCTGGGGAGAAGGATCACAGCGCCGCGACGAGCCGGGGAAGGGGTTGGGGGCGGGAGCGCGGCTGGCCGGAGTTTCCTCTCGTAGTGACACCAAGTGAGGGGATCCGGGCTCGCGAGCATTTATTAGTTCTTTCACCCAAAGCTTGGTCAGGAGCCCTGAGCTGCGATTGGCCGATGGGGAGACCGTCCCGGGTGGCGGAGACACGCGCTGATTGGGCGACAGCGGCCACTTTCTCTTCCCATCGTCGGCGGTGTGGAGGCCTCGGCCGGTCCCAGAGGGACCCGCTCTGTGCCCCTTCCCCGGGAGAGAAGCGTAGACCCGTGGAAACTGGGAGACAGAGAGCCTGAGGGAGCTGACAGCTGCTGACAGCAGAGAGGAGTCCCTGTCTCTGTCACTCTATGTGTGTCTGTCGTTTGCTTTCTATTTTTCTGTCTCTTTGTCTCTGTCTCGCTCAGTGTTATCTCTGTGTCTTTCTCCGACTCTGACTCTATTCCTCTCTGGGTGTCTATGTCTCTCTTTTTCTACCTGCTGGTGCTTTTGCGCTCGCGCTCTCTCTCTCTCTCTCTCTCTCTCTCTCTCATTTTTCTTGGCTTACTGCCACTGGAATGGCTGCAATTTCAATAGGAAAGCATTGGAAGCCCCCAGCATGTCGAGCCTGCCTTCCTCTGGTCATTGCCCCTTGGCCTAGGTTTGTTAAGGGGTCCTCCCTGTGGGGTTCCTCTCAAGAGGAGTCCAGGCTGTGCAGATCAGTTCTTTTGTCTTCAGTCTAAGGGCAGGGGCAGACTGGGGAGGCCCAGGACTCCTAGCTGAAGGCTGGGGAGGGGAGGAGGAAGCAAACCATCTCCTCCTCTAGAATGAAAATACCATCCTGAGAAAGCCCTAGCTCTAAATCTCAATGCATAGATCCCAATGCGATGGCAGAGATGCGTCTATATGTTAAGGTTTTGCCCGGCTGCAGCATTTGTTCTCAGGAATTTATTATGGTATTCAGACTAAACTGCTGGAAAAAAAAAAATAAAAGGAGCAAAGTCTTGGCTAAGAGCTGAAGTGTCCCCAGCAGGATATGACGCCAGGAGTGTTGTAAAGACTGTCTGTCCTTAGTGAAGGTACCATTGTGCATAGCCTTTTATTTATAACTTGGTAAGTGCCAGCGAACTCGCCTCCTTTACACTCCCGAGTGCCAGCCCTGCACTCTGCACTGCGCTTTATTCGCTGGAGTCTATTCAGGGACTGTCACTCTGGGCCTGCGAGGTATTCAGGGCCTTAATCAATCAAAAGGATGAGAATTGGGCAGGTTTTTCCCTTTGAAATAAAGGAAACAATGACTTCTGGGCTTCAAGTTCCCCCTTTCCTTTTACGATTTTTGAATTTTTCCTGCGCTGGAGTTCTCTAGCCCTCCGTCTCCATCTCCCCCTTCCTCCAACTCCTCTGACAGCTTTTACGTGAACTCGGGCTCCCAACCCCCTAATTAAGGCAGACTCAGAAGGCAAGGTGGGGGTGGGGTATAGCTGCTCGACAGTCTGCAAGTTGGCCCTTGTAAAAATCCACTCGTTCCTGGGAAAAGCAGGCAGTTTTTGGCTGGGCCCAAAGTCAAAAACCTTGATTGACCTAGGAGCATCCAAGACAGGTTTCTGGAGACACCCAGAAAATGTCTGGACATCCCCTGGCCCACCCAAGGGGCAGAGAGTGCCCCATGTGCACTCATAGTGCAAAGGAGAGACGCTACTAGAATGCAGCCCTGTTCAACCCGGTTTTATATAAAATAATTCAATTCGTCAAAGGGAAAACGTTCTCATTTCCTTTTTGCACACTTAGGGGCCACTAAAGTCCGTGTCCTTGTTTCCTAAGCCCCTTCTCAGGGATTGTAACTCGGAAGCTGGATTTTCCCCTAAGTTTTCTGTTTCCAAAAGGTTGAGCGGAGCAGACAGAGCACTTTCTAGGGTCAACGGTAATTGTTGGAGGGGGGAGGTGTCAAAAGCGTGTTTCAGGAGGGCAAAGGCAGACTCAATTCGGGGCTGCGAGGAACCTGGGACCGGCGGTGAGCGGTTAAAGAACATCAGGGCTGAGTCTCCCTTGCTTTTGAGCTGAGGCTCATCGCAAAGCCCGCC
>NW_006431920.1:7660478-7665666 GCF_000325575.1 Pteropus alecto | reverse complement strand
TGCTCAGCGTCTCTTCCCCGCAGAGCCCGCAGATCCGTGAAGGGGCGCGCTCGCGGCCGACTCGTTCTCCCGGGTTGCGCGTCCTCGCGGAAGCTGTAGAGCTAGGAGGACCTTTGAATGGAGGTACTGCCAGTGGAAGTAGATCTGAGGTCCCCGCGGGTGCCGGTCCAGTAGGCGCAACCGACCACCATTTGCTATAGAAATGTGCAAATAGAGGCCACGAGGGCGTGTGTGGATTGGGGTGCGCAGCTCCAGGGTCTCCCCTGCCAGGAGCGCTCTCAGGATTACAGTAGCCCTTCTCCACCCGACAGCAGCCAGGGGACCCGGGAGACCCAGAGCGGGGCTGGAAGGGCGCCCTTAGAGTTCCAGCAGCTGGGCCGGTATGGCCGCCGCGCCACTTCCAAAGACCTCGAAAGTCCAAATTCCTTGAGGCTGGTGTCCCCGAGAGGGCCAGGGCATCTTGGCCGGTGGCGCTCACTCTCAGCCAGGCCAGATCAGGCCCAGAGCCAGCCCTGGCACCGCCACGCGCAACAGGTCGAGGGAGGGCGGGTAGTCCCTAGTTTCCCAGACTGGTTTCGAAGAGCCAGGTTCTGTGCTCCTTCCCCATCTCCAGAGCTTGCGTCTCTTCTACATCTTTCCTGAGTCTCCCCGGAAACCAAAGGCACCCCGCCCCCCACTCCCTGGAGCTGGAAAGGAGTCTGGACCCAGGCTCCTTTCCCTGACGGAAGCCTGAGGACCACAGAGTCCCCGAGCCGAATCTGGCCGGCATACAAGCGCCAAGTCTCAAAGGAGTGACCTTGTGGCGGGGCGTCGAGGGCGGCCGCCCTCCCTGCAGTACTGAGCCCAGGTTGGGGAGGCGGCATTTCCCCCTGGCGCACAAATTACCCAGAACGCAGCCCGGAGAGTCTCTACATTTCTGTGAACGAACCCTGCTGTCCACGCGCTATCCGTGCACGTGCAAAATGAAACTGGAGCTTTGAGAACAATAGTAGGATAATTTGATTTCAAAACGGAGGGGATGACTTGCCGCTGCCTCCTCTGCCCCCAGTTTCGGAGGCACTGCAGGTGAAATGGACAGTGGCTGCCTGCGCAAGCCTGGGGGGACCATGCCCCTTTGGCTTGAAGGTTCTCCCTCCCGCCGGTTTGAGTGCCTGGATCTACAGTCCAATCGCGGGGCAGTGGCGTCAGCTTGGGCCGCGTGACACTCTTCAGAGCGCAGCCCCTGTAGTTGTGGGCCCCGGGCACAAGCGTTTCATGGCCCATGGATTTCACGGGCCTCTGAGAGATGACCTCATTTCTAGCCGGACACAGGCCTTAAGAGGTAATTATGATCTATGTAAAATAATATCCCTGACCTGGGGGAGGGGGTGGCATCTGCCACCCAGGCCTTTCTTTTGCCCCATCTGAAAGGTCAGGCTCCGACTGACTGTTGGGGACGCGCCTGGCTGCCTGCTGATCCCGGCATCACTCTCAGGATGCAGTCTGAAGTTTGAGCAAATGCCACGAAACCCTCAGGTCTGCAGAATGGCTTTCCCGCGGGAGGAAATCAAAACGCCAAGTCCCTGACCACGCGCTGCTGCGATGATACTGAATTGGCGAATGCTCGCATTAACCCAGCGGCCCACCGCAGCCCCGGCGTAGTGACCGTCATTAGGCCCCCCGCAGTTATTCATCAAAAGCTTTGGCGCCGCTGTTCTTCCCATTGGAAAATCAGTCGGGATGAGTTAGGATTTAGGAACTGAATGGGAATCTGGGCGCCACACTGAAATGTGGTGTGGGGCCAGCCGCAGGGGTTTTGTCCCTGTGGTGCCCCAGCCGCTGGAGGACTGGGCCGAGAACGCGTGAGCGGGTTCACAATAAAGAACATATGGTTTGTGGGAAGAAAAGAAAGACGAAGGAAAAAGAGGAAAGGGAAAAGAAGGGAGGGGAAAAAAGAGACATGGTAAAGAACATTTGCTGAAAGGCAGGCAGGGAGGGAGAGAATGAATTTCAGGACGACTTGTCGCCTACGTGTATATACGCAACGACAGAAGACAGGATGCCAGAGCCCAATTCCCCAGGGGGAAAATAGGCTCGTAAAAAATTAGAGTAAGTCCTCTCTCATCTTCAAAAAATGTTCTGCCCAACTTGGTCAGACTCCTCCGGCGGATGTGAAGTTCAGAAGAGAAACTCAGTAACTGCTCCGCCGATACATGTCTGCGATGTGAGTGTGCGGGGTGAGTGAGGGGGAATTGAGGGGTCAGGGAGGAGGAAGAGCTGGCCGCTCCCGGGGGTAGCCTGGGCCTTGGAGAAGAGAGGACGTGGGCAGGCCAGGCTGGAGATCAGAGCAGGGGCGGAGCAGAGTTGGGGAGCGGGGATCGAAGGTCTGTTGGATTTCCTTGACGTCTGGAGCAAATAAGAAGGCAAATGACCACTCCAGGAACTTTCTGCGTGGGAGTGTTCGAGGCCGCTGTCTGGACACAAAAGAGTCCCAACGAGGAGTTCGGATCCCGAGGCCCCGGGGGTAGGGGCAAGGGAGGAGAGGCGTGGACAGGGGTGGGGGGAAGCTAACAGGCGTTTTGCTTGGCTCAGGCTGGGTCTCACTCTGACTCCGCGCTCCCGCAGCGCCTGAGCCCGCGCGGGGAGCCGCCACCGCTGCTGGGCCTGAATCCCTTCAACCCCCGCGGGAAATTTCTCTCCGGGGTGGATGTCACATGAAGGGGTGAGGGGCTGGTGACAGAAGGAGCATGGAGAGAAATCTGAGAGAAGAATGTTCAAACCCAGGGTCGCTAGCTGAATCGGGACGCGCGCTCAGCGGAGTCCTTAGAGCCTTAGGCGGCAGAGCTGTGAGTGAGGCCGGGAACCGAGATTCCCAGGTTTTAGAAGCGCACGGCAGCGGGGAGACAGCGCCCAGCGGAGAGACTGCAACAGGTGGGGAGAGGTGGAGGAGGCCGGGTCTGCAAGGGCCAAGCCCGGAGCGAGTGTGGACGCAGCGGGAGGAGCGCGGGGCGGGCGACTGCAGGAGGGTGTTAGGGACAGTGTTGCGTGCACTCAAGCCTCTTGGCCACTCCATCCGGCCAAGTCGACCTCTAGGGCCTCACAGTGCACAGATAAAAGGAGGGGAGGTCTGCCCTCTCCCGACCCCACCACCCTTTCCAAGTGAGGGAGGAATGGAGGGAGGAGGAGAAAAAGAGAAGACGGAAAAAGGCGTCAAGGGGTCCCTTCCAAGATCTCAGACTTTCTCTCCATCTCCCTTATCCCATGGAAAACACCTATTTACCCTTTTAAACAAAATTTCCCTTTCTAGGAATGAACCTTAAACGAGCCTTGGGTTTGGGGGCGAGGACTGGGAAATTAATTTTGATGTAGAAATTTGGAGATGGGGAGGTCTTAAAGGGGAAATTCTGAAAAGATGAAAAGGGACAAGTGCCAACGCCAAAAATAATCAAAAGGAGCTGGCCAGCGAAGTGATGGAGCTGGAGGGAGCATCTGACAGAAGCGCAGACCCTGCGCCAGCCGCCGGCCTTCAGTCCTGTCCCAGAAAGCTGTCCTCCACGGCCCTACACGCAGGTCTCCCCCACCGCCTCGCTTCTTTTCCCTCGGAAAATCGCACTAGAGGCATCCCGGCCCCCGGCCCCCCAAAGCCCAGCCTGGGCCAAGAGTTAAGACTAGTAGCCCCAAGAGGAATGAGCCTCAGAGAACCATTTTTCTATTTTCATTTTCTAAACGAAATCGAATACTATCTGGCTGTAAAAATATATATCACCGGCCCAGAGTCTGAAAGATTAACATTTGGATATGTAGGAAATGTAATCTGCATGGCTAATTGATTCCCAGCGTATCAGTTTAAAGGATAAAGATCGATATCTACATGATGGATATTGTATTAATAGGGGCATAAATAAAGGCCGAAAGTCGTTAGCGAAACCTTTGAAGCCGCTTCCAGGCTCTTGGGCCCTCCACGCGGCCACGGAGCCTCCCCCACCTCCCGCCCCCAGCCCCTGCTGGGTGGGAAGCACATGCTTTCCCCACGGGTGGGGGTGGGGAGGGGAGCCTCCAGCTAAGGCGAGAGTGTTTTACTGCGGCCATGCTCAGGATAGAGGTGGCACTTTTTTCCTGGGCTGCAGCAGGTGGACTGTAAAATGGGAAAGAGGGTGGTATTTTAGCAAAACGCACCACACTGATATTTAAAAACGCAGACTCAGAAGACCCACACGAGGACATACACTGTCAAGCAGGTTCACACACACATTCGCACACAGACACAAAGACATATATAGCCACACATTCGCGCACTCGCCCACAGACACGTTCACCCGCGGGGAGGTAGGCTGCCTGCCCCTCCCCCCAGATCGCCAACGAGACCTGTGGCTCAGCCCAGGAATGGACGATGCGGGCTCCTGGAGCTCCCTTCTGGGTAGGATAAGAGGGCGGGAGGGAGGCCCAGCGGGACGCGTGCGGTGGAGATTGTGGGAGGGGAGCCCTCCAGCTCCCGCAGCGTCCTTTGAGAGGGAGAGGCCTGCCTAGGGCTAGGGTGGTTGCAGAAGGAGATGGTGTATGTGTGTGCGGGGGGAGGGGGTGAGTCTCAAGGAGTAGGCCCTGAAGACAACAAGGAGTGGGAGACAGGATGGGGGACACTTTTATCTGATGCAAGGACTCCTCGGCCTAGGGGTGGCCAATCAGTCCTGGATCCCAGCGGCCGCCTCCACCGCGAAGCCTGCGCCGCCGAGGGAATTTTCCAAATGCGAATAAATCACCCTTCGCGCCTTCCTCTCCATTAATTAAGAGGGACGTTTCAACAAAACGGGCGTGATCTTTATTAATTACGCAGCCCTGAGTGTGCAGTTCAAATCAATCACGCCCGAAGCGAAAGTACGCGGGGCGCCTGACCCTTCCCGGAGCGCGTTTGGGGAGGAGCCGCAAAGCCGGCCTTTCTCCCTGACGTCCACGTTTCTGGGCTCGGGTTAACGTCCCGCCGGGGGAGATGAAGCAGCCGGGAGGCCTTGCCGGAGCCCGGGGCCATCGGCGCGCAGGGTCGACGGTTTGCGGAGCCCACATCGGCCCGGAAATGTCCCCCACTTACGCACCTCCCCCATGTGGGCACTCATCACCCGTATACACCCGGGAACTCAGGCACAGACTCGTACGCACACACTCCGAGGCCCGGTTCCTCTGCCCCGCTCCCTTCCCTCCCCTCGCCTCCCCCGCT
>NW_006431920.1:7660104-7660401 GCF_000325575.1 Pteropus alecto | reverse complement strand
GACAAAAATCGATTCTACGGAGCCCAAATCCCAGCTGAGTGGAGAGCCTGAGGGGATTTAATTTACCCCTGGGGTGAGGTGACAAAGGTGGAGGGGAGGGGTGGCAGCAGAGATCCAGTCCAGTCGCCCCCGAGGACTCCTGGGGGTGGGATGGGGGAGACCTTAGGATTGGATTAGGTGACCAATTCCCCCCGGGCGCCCGAGTGCACTGCGCAGGAGGTGTGCGAGTGGGGGCCGGGGCTCCAGTTCTTGACAGAGAAACACGGACACTAAGCGTCCAGGTCACCTGGGAAAGCT
>NW_006431920.1:7657324-7660047 GCF_000325575.1 Pteropus alecto | reverse complement strand
GAGAGTGCCTGGGGCGGGGTGTCTCGTGCGACCACCCTTCCCAACTTGGTCGGGGTTAGTCTTTTGTCCTGTGTCCCTCTCATGCCCACTGGTCCTACAGCATCCCAACAAGTCCTGTGCTCCGCGCCTTGAACCTGGCCCATCGGGGCTGTGAGTCTTCCAGTCGAGCCCGTTGGGGATTTTGCCAGATTAAAAAAGAAGGGGGAGAGAGGAAGGCGATCCAGGCCCCAGGCGTAGCAGGGCAATGTTTTCTGAGGCCGTAGTGGAAGAGGTGGGAGCCAGCACGCAAGCCGTTCTTTCCTGGGCTCTCGGTGCTGGGACAGCGAGAATCCGACCCTGCGGGACACTACTCTGAGTTGTCTCTCTTGGTTTTGCAGCCCAATTATAAATGCTGTGGCGAGCCTGGCATCGGGTGCCGGCCCCCAGCCGATTCCGCCCTAAAGGACTGCCCTGCCCGCTCTCGCACCCTTTGGCGCCCTTGGCTCGCGGGCCTTTCGGAGCCTCCCTCGGAGGCAGAAAGTCACACCGCGCAATCTTGAGTCTTCTCCTGAGCACCATGCCTGGAGCTGCCAATCCCTGCGACACAGCTCCGGGTACCTGAGGACCTGCTTCGAGCCGCGCTGGCGGAGCCAAGAGGCGCGGGAGGCCGTGGCCAGCTAGCACCACCGTCCTGGCTTCAGCGACGCTAGGACGTCGCTGCTTCCTTCGTGCGCGCGCTGGGCGCACTCCAGTGCCGGACCTTCTCCCATTCAATCACTCATTACCACTTCCAAACTTTCTCATTAAATACTCAGGCTCCTTACTCATTGGTCACCTCCACGGCCTGAGACACCTGCAGACTTGGACCTCAAAGCCTTTCCCTGGGCGCAGTTTTGATTATTTTATTCTACCTTCTCTTCCCCAGAGCCTCTTTTCAGGATATGTGCCATAGGGCCCACCACAGTGCCAGCACACGTGGCCTTTCATTCATTCCACACGTAGCTTCTGCTAAGTGCTGTTCCAAGTGCCGGGAGGACACTCGTGATTGAAACAGACCAAAGTTTTCCTCCTGATGTTCCAGAAAATAACCAAAAAAATGTAAATGCAACCTATCAGGAGATTGGTTGTAGGATGCTGCTCTGCTCTGAAAAAGGCTGGAAATACTTGGAGGGAGGAAAAATAGGGAGCTGGTGGCTATGGAGTGGTGGGGTGGGCTGGGGGCGGCGTGTCTGTTACAGCCAGGGGAGTCTGGGCAGGCTCAGCCTAGCGGCTTTCAGAGGATAAGCCAGGGCAGGAAGGAGCGTTTGGTGAAGGAAAGAGAAGGGTAATGGGGGAGGGGGACATGAGAAAACTGTATCTATTCAACAACACTTCAGTGAGCGACTATTGTGTACCGCACATTCTGTGAAGCCCAGCAAATGTGCGGGTATGCTCTGTCTGGGAAGAAGTGGCTCCTGGGGCTGGACATCCCTTGGACGTTTCCAGCTGTCCTCTTTCTGAAGACACTTCCTTCAGGCTATGGAAGGGGGATCGGGGGACTGAATCTTCCCAGGAACTGGAAGTAGCTTCCTGGAGGTTGTGCCTGTGGGAGTAAGGCAGATGGCAACGTTGGAGGTCCGAGGATTGAGACTTTCCTGTGTCCTCCCTACTCGTGGTTGTGGCTCACAATTCCAGCTCAGGCTTGGGCGCCTTCACACTCACCTGGACCTGTCACTTCAATTTCCCAAAGAGGAACAAATTCCTTCCAGGCAGGGAAAATGCTGGGTGAGCTAGAAGCACCCTGCTCTGTGCTGTGGGGACAGAGGTGCGTGTTTCTCCTGAGTGATTCCCAGCAACTGCCGACACCTCGAGAGGAAGGGGAGAGAAGGACTTTTCCAGAGAAGCCCAAGATCCTAGAGATGCAGTCACCATTCCCCAGCCGGTGGTCTTATGAGATAAATGGAAAAGAAACCAGTGGGGCCATTCAGGAGAGGAGGTCTTCACAAGGCTTCAGAAATTATTACTATTAAGGCTTTGAAAACATCTCTCTCTGAGGAGATTTAAGACCAAGGGACCCAGCAGATGAAGTGAGGGCAACAGGACAGCCCTGCTTTGGGGGCCTGAAAAGAGGCCACAGTTTCCTCAGAACAGTCTGCAGGAATACTGCTTGGCCAAAGGGAACGGTTCTTACTAGTCACAAAAGATACGGATCAAGCAAAAACTTTACAAGACTTTGGAGCTACTTGGCAGAGAAAAAAGAAAAAAAAACCGAAAATGTTGTAGCTGCAGCAGAAGTGAGAAGGCTCGTGTACAAAGGGAATCCCCCTGCCATCTCCAGATCTAAGTTCTCTATCTCGAAGCAGGTCGAGGATGTTAGAAAGCTCGGGCTGCCTCATGACAACAAGGTCACAAGAATCGCCCCTGCGATAGAAAGGAATAATCTCTGGTCCCTCAGAACGAGGTCACACTTCCAAAGGAGGGAGAAGGGCTTGTACTCTACTGCTCTGATTGGTGAGAAAGCCCCAATTTCAGAAGAGCAAACTGTGTGGTTTCACCAAGGGCGGATAGCTCAGGAGGGCAGGAGCCAGCCCCTGGGGCATTCAGGAACAGAGTGGCAGGTCGCCCTGGGAGGAAGAAGTCAAAGAAGCTCTCTGAGATCAAAAAGAAGGAAGTATTGTCATAATGGAAAGTTTTAGAGACAGAAAAGAAAAACTCCTGGAAAAAGAGAGGATTGCTACAAACCTGAAAGAGAGAGAGAGGGAGAG
>NW_006431920.1:7642396-7651664 GCF_000325575.1 Pteropus alecto | reverse complement strand
GAAGAAGAAGAAGAAGAAGAAGAAGAAGAAGAAGAAGAAGGAGGAGGAGGAGGAGGAGGAGGACGGGGGGAGGGGGTATTGGGGGGGGTAGATAGAATAGCCAAATAATAAAGAAACACCATGACTAAGATGTTTCTGATAAAATGAATTCTAATTGGAGTCAATCGAGGTGGGTTCACACTATAAAACAGTAAAGGACTGTTTCTGATTTGAAGGACACATTTGCACTGAGAGAAGTGACCTGAATCTCACTGTTCCAGAGTACATGGGTGTGGAGGAGATACTCGCATATTGGGAGATATAGCAGGATCTCGGGAATTGAAAGGAAGAAAAGAACATCAGGAAGGAAAATACAATAGAATGTGCCAGATATGTCATATACACCCTTGCTTGGTACTGACTTAAGAATATTGCCATTGTAAGGTTTTCAGATTCATTTATATTAAAATAAAGTGAAATAGAGGTGAGGATTTGCAGAAGTGCAGGGTGATAGGAGAAAGTGGGGGTATGAATAAACTCAACACTAGGAACAAACTCTCTTAAAGTACCAGTTATGGAAGTGCCAGGGCAGGGCGATCAGAGAGAGGGAAGCCCCATCCTCTGCCTGCTAACCACAGACTCGGCCATCCCTCCACCACCCCTTCCAGCCTGCCTCCCAGGATCCAGACCACACTTTCCAGGAGACTTCGCTGAGGACAGGTCCAATGTCCTGGGGTTGACAGCAGGAGAATGCTGAAGGCCTGGTGCTTCTTGGGCCAGCTGGTTGGATTCCCCACCTCGAATAGGCTATCTTGGGAGAACTGGGGAAATCCATTATGTAGTGACAAGAGAACTTAATGATACTGGCACATTACCATTATATAATTATATAATACTAATATAATATAATTATTTTAATGTTATTGTACTTCATGGTTACTATAGTACGATATTATATAACTATTACATAATGTGTTATATAATATGATATACTATGTAATATTAATAGTAATTGCATGTATTTATTGATCACTTTGTAGGTGCCGGCATTGTTCTCGGCACTTTACAAAGATTAATTTATTTATTTCTCAGAAATAAATAAGTTAATAAATTTATTTATTAATTTAAATTTATAAATAAATTTATCCTCATAGTAATAGTAACTAGATTATAACTAGATTATATCTAGTTACTATGAAGATAAAGGGACACAGGGAGGTTAATTTTTTATTAAAATTATTGGGGTGATATTGGTTCATAAAATCAAATAGCTTTTACGTGTACAATTCTATAATACGTCATATGTGTATTGCATTGTGTGTTTACCACCCGAAGTCAAATTTCCGTCCATCACCATATATTTGATCTTCTTTACCCCTGTCCACTTCCACTGCCCCCAGGGAGGTTAATTAACTTGCCCTGGTCACCCAGCCAGGGAAGCTGCAGAGCTGGATTTAAACCAGGGACAACGTTATACAGCCCTAGTTTCTCCCATTCTGCTCGGAACCAGAAGGGGTGAGGTCTAGGAGCTGCCTCAATACTTTTCCTTTCATCGTGTGTCTTGTTCTGGTTGTAAACAAATTTCAACAAAAAATTACTTACATGCTTCTGGGATCTTATCTCCATCGAAAAGAGTTTGGAATCTTACTCCGCCTCTGTCCTCTTTGAAAACACATTCAATGATATAATCTCACTCTGTAACCTGCTTATTTTAAACAATCCTTTTTCTTACTCCCAGGGAGAATTTATTAGCCTGTATTTCCATGCCGAGAAGAAACTGAGACAAGTTAGCTCCTGGCATCCGCCTGTAACTTTGGCGGGACACGTGGTAGAAAGTGGATGAATATTCACAGGAAGAATCCAGGGCTTCCCTCCTGTCTTCCTGCGGCCCAGCGCTGTAGCATTTGGAACGTGTTCTGTCGGGGCTTCCTGAGGTCACCTAGGAGCCTAGGGGCGCCTAGCCGGGTGGCGAACCTCCCCCACCTGGACCGCCCTTCGGTGGTGGAAGGTCTGGGATAGGACGCAGGCATGGCCCCTGCAAGGCGACTGCCAGGAACGTACACACGGAAACCTCAAGACTCCTGACGTATTTCCAAGCTGCGGTCCCTTCTTGTCAACGTCGCGCTGCCCCGCCCTCGGACAGCGGCGGGGTCTGTCAGGGCACCCTTTGCATCCTTGAAAGCAGTGGGACAAACAGGCACACGGCGCGGGGGCGGGTTTTCCGCGCCACCCGGGGCTGGCATTAGCGGAGAACCCTGCTGGAGGCGACGGCACGGGAGAAATGCGGGGAGGAAGCAAGGCGGCCCCGCGTCGCGCGCACGCTGCGCCAGCCACCGCACCCTGCATCTGCTCTCTTCTCCACCTAGGTGTTTGGGGGTTTCTCCGCCACTTTTCAGAATAGGTGCAAACGCGTAACTTTGCGGCGGGCACTGGGAGGAGCCTATGGTCATCCAGGGATGGTAACTACACCATCAGATCTTAAATAACACTCCCTTCAGCCTCTGAGAGGGGTGGGGGCGTCACAAAGTCCGGAAAGTTGCGGCCGAAGACCAGGTTCCATATAAACACAAAACAAACACAAACAAGAAACACAAAACAAGCTAAGCAGTGGTGTTGAGTGCCTCTGTTGGCAAGATGCGGTGCCAGCTGTTCATCCCCTACCCCGCGCGCGACAAGTGGTCCTGTGACAACGTCCTTGTCACAATTCTCCCCGGCCTGCGTCTGCCCTTCTGGATCTCATTGTCTGCGACGAGGACAGGATGGGGACCAGCCTGTCACTTTGGCTGGCCTCGGGTAGGGCAGGGCACAGGCAAGCCCCAGGATGCGGAATTCAACCTTGCGGACCCAGGACCAGTCCTCGCGAACCTGTCGCGGTGGCTGCCCCGGGCGGTTTTTACGGAGTGAGCAGGGTTAGCAGCCAACACCCCGCGCGACCCCGCTGTTCCCCGGAGGGTCCTCTGGTTCAGCTTGGAGCCACTGAGGGCGTCCTCCTCCAAACTGAGAAAAATCGAGGTAATTCTGCCCCCTCCACCGAGGCAGGGCATCAGTGCAAATCCATCTACACCTATATCTAGAGCCGGAGTTAATTTGCACACTGAAGGACTAGTAAGAAGGGTCTTTGAAAAGAATTGAATAGCTCTCCTAGTGAATATTCTAAAACACGACTCTCTGCACTGGATTTGCTCTCTCGTCCACACCTGTTGGTAACCAGCAGATTCCACTTCAGCTGTCACTGGCGATGACACCCACAGCTGTCACTAGCTAGGCTTTGTTAATTTAACCTTGAGACTTTCTTATTATACACATAATCCACCTTTAAATCCCCACATTGTCACTGAATTTTGGTGACTCACAGGGACTTGGAAAGCATTTATTTTTTGCCGGCAAGTGGAAGCCCATAGAAAATCCTGTGATGTGACAGGCACAGCCCTCACCTTGCCCAAGTTGGGAAAGATCACAGCTCTCCAAATGGGGATGCAAATATTTACTTAACTTTGTTGGTAATACAAAGTCAAACAGGAGTGTGTGTGTGTGTGTGTGTGTGTGTGTGTGTGTGTGTGTGTGTGTGTGTGAGAGAGAGAGAGAGGACAGAGACAGAGAGATAGGGAGACAGAGACAGAGAGACAGGGAGACAGAGAGACAGAAAGAGAGAGAGACAGAGAGAATGTCAGGGATCAGAACAATGATTAAATCGTTATCGAAATTATGACCACTTCCAAAATTCAAGCATGGGTCCATGATCTCCCAGTATCTAAGAAACCTGGTGGTGTTTAGTTCATTAAAGTGAGATTAGGGAGAGCATTGCATTTTAATAAATACGCTGTGAAATATAATGGCTTTCAAATCTTGCCGCACAGTAGTCACCTAGGGCAGTCTTTTAAAAATACCGATGCTCCTTCCCTCTCTTTTCCCCATCCGCACCCCCAGAGCAATTACAGTATGTCTCTTGGGGGTGGGAGGAGTGCATCCATATATATATTTTTAAAGCTTTTCAGGTGATTCTAACCTTCTGCCAGCCTGGAAAGCTGCGGCTAAGGCTCACATGACGAAATAACTTTGCTATGTCTGAATTTACTATGGATTCTAGGGACAGAACATTGGCCTTACTGGAGTTTGATCCCAAATTTTCTTTCCAAGCAATAACTGTCTCCTTCTCATATGGAGTTAATCCTTCCCCAAAACTACAAGTCAGGTGCAGTTGCTCTCTACCAGTCAAGCTTGACTACAAAATATTTTTAAATGTGCACATGGTAGATTATAAATCATATAAATGTATTATTCCTATAAGATGGAGCATATTCATTGTCATGGCAGTAGGAGATGTCTGAGCTGAAGATTCGTGAAACAGTAGCTGTTGTAATACGTGTTCTGTCCTTGTAAAGATTTGACACTTTCTCTTCTGTTTATTTGGTGATGTGTTTTTGCGCTATTAGGAGCTGAAAGAACATTTTGCATGTCCTCTCCACCCTTCTCCTTCCTCTTTCAGTTATCCCCTACTTCTCCCCCATGGAGACGTGGTATTTCTAAGCCAAAGATAATCAAATTTTACATGCAAAGACCATCTTTTTCTAAAGGAAGGGTGTACATTCTCTCTGAGCTCCTAGGAATATTCTTGGAAATTGCACATTGAACATTCTTATTTCCCCAAATGTATTTTATCATCAGGAATGATTGTCAATTTATCACAGAAACAAACTTGCTTCTCTTGGTGTTATTTTCATTCTGCATAAGAGAACAGAAGCCTCAAGTTTTTGTTAGATAGGAACAATGCTAATGGTATGTATTACAAAGCTTTTTGAACAATCGAAAGAGATCAGGCTAAAGATCAATGAAAACTCTCTCACACTTTCTTCGTTTACAAAACTTCAAACTAAGATCTGGCCGCAGTCATTTCTAACACTCATTTCAGAAACAGCAAATATTAGATATTCTTCAAATTTATAGTCTAACGTATACGATAAAAATACATTTCAAAGGAGGAAATGTAAATTCACACTTAGCAGGTTGCAGTTCATTGACCGTCACATGAATTTAATCATTTGTATTATAGCAGAAATTTAAAATACAAATGTTAGAGAATGGGAAATAAATGATTAAAGAGAATATGAGCTGGATCATAGAGTAACGGGGTATTACTCAGTTATTGAAACTATAAATTTAGCAAGTCTATGAAAGGTAATTTATTGAAAATGGCTAAGGTTTAAAAATTATCAAAACAGGGAGTAACAAGTAATGAGAAATTTAATAGATCTTGTTCTCAAAGTGGGAAATTTCACTGCGACGTAAGCTTGTTCTAACTCTGCAGGTGCTGCTGCCTTTGGAGGAGGTGGGGCAGACATGCTCATAGAGGCAGGAAGCTGAAAGCAGTCGTACCGTGAAATCCCACAACGCAGAAAACGCTGGGAAATGGAGGCCAAATGTCCTTCCGTCTCTCCAGTGGCTCCTGTCACTGAATATAATGTAATAAGAGTTTCATGTTACACCGCTGACTTTTCTTAATACTCAAAGTTTTAAGAAAAAAAAAAAGCTTTTTGGGTATATTTTTTTCACCTTTCACAAATCCTTATGAAGCAGGGAAAAGCAACTGTTTACCTGAGTCACTCAGGGTCCAGGGAGTCACTGAGTGGCCGTGTGGGTGAAAGGGGACAAGTTGCTTAACAGTAAATGCAGAGTCTGCCATTCAGTCAACTCAACAGAATATTCGTGGGCCACTTACTATGTGCTGAGAACTGGAGAAGGCTTTGTGGGTAGAGTAAGTGAGCAGACAAGGTTCTTGTCCTTGTTTTCACATGGTGGTTGCAGGAGATTGAGATAAAGCGTGCAGCAAATAAATAAGACCGCCGCAGACGGTAATGTGTTGAGAATAAAATAAAACTGCAATAAATAGTCATTTTGGGATAGAGTGGTCAGGGCAAACTTCTCTAGGGAGGTAATAGTAGACCCTTGGAGACCTGAATGAAAATAAGGACATAGATCTACATAAGGCTTTAGTTTCCAAAACATTTCACCCATACACTTTTTTGTGTGTGGCAATCCTTACACCAACGCCATAAAGTGAGCAGAACTGATACCTTTTGTTCTTATTTTATAGATGAGGAGCTTGAGGCTCAAACAGGCTAAATGATTTGCCAAGGTCTTTCTCAGTAAGGAGAGAGCCAGCATTCAGACTTAACATCTCCTAGATGCCGTTACTGGTTTTAGACTCCAAACCTACTGTTCTTTCTGGGTGTGGACAGTGTTCACCAAATCATATTGCCTTCAGAGGCCAAGTATTTAATTCATCACCCACAGGATGAGTTGTTTTTTTTTTTTAGACTCTAAAAGTATGATAATAACTCTAACCTGTAGCCCCAGAAGCTAGGCAGAACTTGGGACAGGGGGACCGTGACTTCTTGTGCAGGTCTGGCTTTTTGCAGTGACCCTACTGGTAGTTCACACTCATGAGCTGGAGACGTATCCAGGATTGGAATAACCTCTTCCAAGAAGATGAGACTTTCCATGGGAAGGAGAAAAGCACCGCACTGTCACCAAGAGTCCTCCAGACAACTCACTGATCATTTCAATAATTACTTCCTCAACACCTGCTTTGTCAAAGGTGCTGGTGTGCCTGGACCTTCCACATAATGGACATAGAAATGATTAAATCCCATCCGCAGAATAGGGGGACACCAGAATACCAGGAACACACTAGAAACCAGACAAATGTTTTCCATCCCCCCATCCTGACACTCGATTCCTAAAAAAGGAAGTCAGCAATGAGCAATAAAACGAAGTTAGCAAAGAAAAAACACACCATCTCTCCATGTTTAAGTGCTGGGCTGCAAACTGTATCTGTCTGATTTTAAAGCATTCCAACAAAATTTCTCATTACAAGAAATTTACATGTGCAACCCATGAAAGAAACAAAATATGGCTCATATTGTGACTGAAATGGTTTAAACATGTCTTTCTCATCTGTGAGGAACAATTTAGTTTATATCATTGATGTACCTTCCTCTATGGGACTTAAGTAAACTCTGTAAGAAGCAAGATAGTCCCCAAATAACTTTAGACTTCTGGGTTGTCAATTTAAGGGAATGAAATAACAAACGTGTATGCGCACATGTATACATGATTACATTCACAAAGCCAAGTTCTGTGTGTGTGTGCACACACATATTTACACACATATACATGTATAGGTGCACTCGTGCAACTAAATAATTGTAAATGCAAGCAGAATCTCAGCACTGGAGATAAGCAAAGATTAAAAGATAAAAAATGAATATAGAAGTAACACAAGTTACCTGATAGGAGCTATAAATTAAAACCAATCTCGAATGTGATTCTTAGTGCTAGGAACCTGAAAATACTTTGCAAAAACTGAGAACCAAACATGACAACAGAGTTTAGTGGATGTTATACTAGTGGATAGGTAAGCCGCTCCTCCCTCCAAAATACAACACACCTCACTGAACCTTCAAGAGTCCTGTTAAACCCTAGAAACAATTCCATGAAATGCTCGCCCTAGCAAAGAACATTCCCAGTGAGTTAGTTCTCTCTCAGTCCCATTCAAAATGTGAAATTAGCATTTGGATGTGGATGTGTATTTCAAGAAAAGTACCACACAAGTAAGTTGGAGCAATTTCCCTGTGAAATAAATTTCATGAAAATAGGCTTTTCTAGAAATACTTCCTGTTTTTATTGACAATGCAGACATAAAACACATCAGATTGCAATTCCTAAAGCTCAGTCATACCATATATCAATGACCAATAAATACACTCTATGATAGATACAAATATTCTCCATTCAGGTTCAGTTATTGGAATATTGTCAGGATATCATGCAGACAGCTTGCATAAATACATGAGGAATAACAGCATACCCTCAGGAGCTTCTGTAATATTTCGGCATGAAAACTCCGTCTTATTCCAAATTTCAAAAGATGGAATAAAGAATGTTTTCATATAAAATACATTTGGGAGGTGTTTTTTTTCCTTTAAAAAGGCATAGAATCCACCTGTAACATACATTTGCAATTCATCCTTTTAGTTACGAAATCAGAGAGCTGTGTAGTATTTTTCATCTAATGTGACTGGATATGAACACTTCAGTGATTTCCAATATCAAATAGCTAAATTCAAAATAATATTTTTTTCTGACAAGTGTAATATATATGTGTAATCAAAAGAAGAAAGACTTGTCAGTCTAGTGTTTGGGCACTATTTTCTAGCACGTAATTGGAAGTCATTAATTGTTTTACAGTACAAAATCTTGACTCAATTACCAACACGGCTTTATTTGCTGCTAATCTCGAAATGTATTTGGACTGGAAGTATGGAAGAAATGTTACTGTTTATCAAACATCTTTTTCTGGAAATTTTAATACACAAAATTTCCAGATTTATATATTCTTAAATAAATTATTTTAAAGATGAAATTAAGATAAAAGGCCAAAGGGAAGTCTACAGTTTACATTCTGCGTGAATAGCTTTCAATATCTTCCAGGTGGGGGCAACAGTAAGTCAGTTTTGAGAAGGGAGAACAGGCTGTTGAAGCTCCCCGAGTCCAGTTACAGAGGAGGAAATGACTTCCGGGTAGTAACGCCGTGGATAAAACACGTTTCCAGGCACCCAGTCTGCAGGACTTTGGAGGCTCTGCGGGGCCGAGGGCAGCAACATCCCGCGCCTCGGGCTCTGCGGCACCGCTGGGCTCGGTGGAGACGGCCGGCACAGCAGAGCGCGCACGCGCCGCAAGTCCGTGCGTCCAGCGGCCCCGCTCCCGCCTGCGCCGTGCCCTGGGGAGTGGATACTTTCTCAGCGTCCCAGCTCACTCACTTTCTAGGACCGCCAGAAAGCGGCCTCTTCCGTTTACTTCTCATTCATCCTTCCCCTGGACAATTCCAGTCCATTCGCAACTGCTGCAGACGTGTGTGCGCGCGCGCGCACCTATACCCGTAAACTCTGAAATCACGGCGGCCAGAAAACCAGCGTTCAGGTGGGGCGGCAGGGGTCCCGCTCCCCTTTCCGCCTCTCTTTGCAAATTCTCGGACTCTGGGAGGGACGGCTGAGCACTCTGGCAAGGATGAGGGTGGTTCGTGAAGCGGAGGTTGATCTTGCACAGTCGGGGAGATGGGACTCCCCACTAGCATCCTCGATTTCCTTCTCTTGTCTCAGCGCGTTGGAGGCGGGGCGTGGAAAGCCCGAGAGGCGCAAAACCGAGGCCCCGCAGTGGCGGGGCGACAAGCGGGTCCGCGTCCGGAGGCCGCCGGGAGCGGGCGGAGAAGCTCGAGCGCAGTCGAGCGCAC
>NW_006431920.1:7622866-7641589 GCF_000325575.1 Pteropus alecto | reverse complement strand
AGCTGCAGCTGGCTCAGGCACTCCTGGCAGAAGGTGTGCAGGCACGCCAGCAGCTTGGGCGCGCGCCGGTCTGCGTCGAAGTAGTTGTAGCAGATTTTGCACTCGTAGTCCTCCAGCGGAGGGAGGCCAGGGACGGTCACCGCTGCGCTCCACATTCCCGCGTCCCTGCAGTCCCGGGGTCCTGGAGCAGCGCCCCTGGCTCCTGTCGAGCTCCCGGGGCTGCTGGTTGGGCTCCGCTCGCCGCCCCCGCTGCCGCTGCCACTGTCGGTCGCCGGCGCTGCCATGGCATGATCCGCCCCTCATCGGGGGCAAGGTGAGGCGCCTTCTCCCCCTCCGCCGCCGCGTTGGCTTCCGGCGGGGAGGAGGCCCTTTGGCTTCCCCGCCCGGGCGGCTGTTGCCTGGAGGGGGAGGCACCGGGGCTGAGCCAGGCGGCGGAGCAGCCGCGACCGCCTGCCCCCCACGCCCCCGAGATGCCGGCGTCTCCGGCCCTCCCAGTCCCGGGCGCCTCTTTGCCGTCCCCCTGGGGCCTCTCGAAGCAGCTCTCCCAGGCCGCTTTGGATATCGGTTTTTGTTGGAATTGGGAGTGGAAGGCGGCTGGAGGATGGGGAGGTGCGGAAACGGGATGTGGGGCGCGGCTGCTTGAGGATGTGGCACCCGTGCAGCACCCCCTTCCGTACCCACACACGGGGCGGCGGTGGGAAACCCGGTCCTGCTTTTCCCTTCTCCCGCCCCGCGTCGCCTTCCCCTTTATCCTGGGTATTCCCCGTTTGTCCTCCTGGGTCTGGGGCAGAGTCCCTGGAGAAGCCTGCTCTCCCCCACCAGCCAGAGCTCACCGGTGATGTAATGCGGGACCCGCGCGGGGAGGGGAAGCAGCGGCCTCAGCCGTGGCGGCAGCGGCGGTTCCTGTCCGTGAAAATCTTGATCTCATTTCTCCGTCCAAGGGCAAAAGCCAGTCATCATCACCAAGCCATTTACACTTTCCGCCTTTATTAGCAATGCCCAGGCAGCCTTATTCTCAGGGTGGAAGGAGAGGGGTGGCATTTCCCTTTCACCACTGGGAGGAAATTCGGGAGCCGAACAGTACCTTTTTTCCCCCCAGAAATATTGCTTCTTGAGATTTAAAGAGGCACGAAGACACAGACGTGGCCAGGTCTTGCCGCTGCCCTGACGCTGACCGCAGGCGATGGAGGTAGTTATTTTCGTTGGTGCACAGGCAGCTACAGAGGCCGAGAGGGGGAAATGTTAGTGTCGAATGGACTCACAGAATTTTACAGTCCATCCTAAACCTAGCTCTTGGCACCACTCATCCCTTCCTCCACCGTAAACTTCTAACGCACAAATGCAGAGAGCGGAAAGCACCGTGAGTAACACGGGACAGATCTTCCTGATTTTATTAAAACCTGTAGAGGCTCATCTGAGCAGTTTAGCAAGAAGTAGCACTCAGTAGGATACAGGAGTGGCGGGTTTGGGGAACCATCTGAGGGATGATGTTCAGAAAGTTCTGTTCCTCTCTTTTTCTAGGTTGGACGTCACCTTCATCACTGCTTTCTCAACAAGGAAGGGGAAGAGGATGGCTCTCTGGGTTCCCACTTTCTCTGGATTCTCTGCAGAAGACAGCACGATGTCCCCCGGGAATATTTGTGGAAAGTAAGAATGAGTGGGGAAAAAAAGCGGAAGGAAAAGAAAGAAACCAATAAACCACCGGGGTACAGGCAAGAGGAGGAATTGTCCTAAATAACTATTACATTTCTATGACATTTGAAAATAAATTTATTTTTTATTCTGTATGAATAGTCAATATGGTAGATGTCTTAAGTCTTAGGTAAAGCTCATTAACCACCTTGCTTTCCATTTCCTAGTTTCAGATTTTACAAATGTGATTTAGGGTAATACTTTTTTTTTTTTTTTAAGTATATCATTTTGTGTTGGGGTCTGTGACAAGCATAGGGCAGGGTGATGGGACATCAGGAGAAGGCCCTCGTCTGGCCTTGAAATATTATAAAGTTACACAAACCTACCTACAGTAGAGAAGGTTTGGTGTCGGTCCTTTTCTTTCCCTGCCTGAGCTGTGTGATTGTGAAGAGCCGGAAACTGTGCGTTTTGTGCAGTTTTAATCTGGGCTCTTCTACTTTAAGCTTTGCTTAGCCCTGTACTGAGACGAGACATCATGCTGATGTCAGAAAAGTTTAAAAACGGCATGGGGAGAAGAGATGCTCAGAAACAGGAGGGGCTGGTGTGCATTTATGTTTTTGTCCTTCTCACCCACCCAGTTCCTAGAACATGTGCCACCATGATGCTAAGGGGGAAAGAAAAAGAAATCTGAAGGTCTCTGTGTTTGCATATGGCATGCATTTGGGCAAACATTTAAGAGTTTGAAGTTTCACTCTATCATGCATCCTCACCATTAAGTGTAAGAATTGAGCGTGAAGCTACACCCAGGTTTTCAACTTCAGCACTATTGACACTTTAGCTGGATCATTTTTTGTTGTGGGTGCTGTTCTGTGCATTGTCAGATGCTTAGCAGCATTCCTGGCTTCTCCCCACTTGAAGTTACACAACAACCCTCCCCACTGATGATAACCGAAAATGTCCCCTGGGGGCAAAATCACTCCTAGTTGAGGATCACAGGTCTACATCAAAGTCACAGGTTTGGTTAAAGTGAAACCAAAAGCAGAAACCTCTCCCAATTCCTAACTACTATGAGCAAAGACAGCATTTCCAGGTAAAGTAATTAATTACTAGCTACCAGCATTGCTTCCGTAGCTCAGGGTCGATATCTTAGATACTACAGCATCCTCTTTGAAAGGTCCAGGAACAGTATTTGTCGATAATACATTCTACTGATGGGGTCATAAACAGTTACCTGAATGTAGTTAACAGTGCTAGAATTTACTGTGTTTGGGCAGTTTTTTTTTAAGGCAACCCAGCATCTCCAATTATTTTATATCCTAAGACCAGTCACTCATTTTCAGGACTCATAAAGGTATGTCGTATGGGGATTCCATCAGTGCAATGAGTTCCTGAAGAGTGCAAGTTTGTGTGATACGGGAGACAGGCACACACCCAATGGGATGGCAGGCCGAGTGCTCACAGTGTTGCCTGCAGCTGTAAATAGTAAAGCTTGGTCATTCATGCAGGAATCAGTTTTTCACTAGGGCAGAAGATGTGTCGAAAGAAATCTTAAGTCAGAAAGAAGGAACTCATTATTCACATCAGGACTTGAATCGGCTTTGTAAGAATCCTGCTCATGCCTTGAATATGTCGTAGACTCAATATTTGCCGAATTGTTTTCTTTTTGAGGACCCAGGTAAATAGGAGACAGCAGTGGTCTCGGGTCATCTTTTACATATATTCTCTCCATCAATCATCTAAAGAGAGAGAGGATGTTTTAGTTTTAAGGTTGGCTGTCCTGAGTCCGAATGCTAGGTCTGCTCTTCATCCTCTGCATAGCCTTAGATGTGCGACTTAGCTTCTCTGTGCCTCAGTTTTCCCAACTGTAAAACAGGGATAAGAGTAGTAACTATAAGTCTGTTATGAGGGTTGAACAAATTGTACATATAACACATATAGAAGATTCCTGACTCCCATTAATGCTCATTACTATTTATGTCAGGTTTGTCAATCATCCTCACAAACACTGTGTCAGAGAAGCCCAGAGGGTTTGTGTGACCAGCCCAAGGTGACTCAGCCAGCAGTAGCAGAGTGGTCCAACTCTTCCATTATGTCAAAGATGGAGATACGGGGAGCCTCTCAGACCAGGAGGAGGCCCAACCTATGAATCGAACCACGTATTATTGATCTGTCAGCTGTAATAAGCCCGGTATAAGATATTAGGACAAAGTGAAATCTCATTGGTAATATTAAAAGAATAGATGTATAGGCAGATAATGCTGCTCAAAAGCAAGTATTAAATGAGCGAATCAAACAGTTGACATTTTAAAATAGGCACTGGCTTGATTCCGTTTGACATTTATTGAGGTTCTGCTCTGGGAGGCATCACTGCTGTGTGATAAGGTTTCTGGCCTCCAGAAACCAAGAGAGGATATTAAATGTGTGCAAAACTCAGAGGCAGAATGAGGCAGGTTTGTGGTCCAAGTTCCGGTGGTAATAGAGAGGAGAGAGGTTATTTCTGCTGTGGGAGGTTTCTGCAGACTCATGGTCAGCGAATTGGAGATTTAAGAACATAAAGAAAGACATTCAAGGCAGCAGCAGGCAAAGCGGCTGTGGCGAGGGCATGGCAAGTGGCTTGCTTTAGAGGGAGCGGGTAGTGTGTAAGGCTGCTCTCCAGAGAAACCTGGAATGCCATGCTGGTGGGGCCGGGCTTCATTCTGTACACAACTGGAAGTCCCGTCTCTGTGCATGGCAGGAGTGCCCGAGGGTGGGTTGAGCTGCAGAGTGGTGGGTTAGCCAGAGTTGGAATTGACTATCAAGAGAGAGACTTATTAAGAGGTTACTTGAGGAGGTAGATCTCATTATCATGCACTGCAAAGACAGAACTTTTAAAAGAATTAATATGCTCCGTTAGGACGATAAGTTCTCTCCCCTTTGGTGGAGGCAGCGTGGGCTACTGTTAAGAGCAAACGCTCTGCTGCCAGTCGGCTGTGCCACTCACCGGCTATGCAGTCCTGGACGAGGTACCTAACTTCTCTGTGCCTCGATTTGCTCTCTTCTAAAACGTGAGAGTTGTATCTACTTCGTAAGGTTGTTGTGTGGTTCAAATGAGCTAACATATATTAAACTTCAAACAGTGCTTGGTACATGGTAATGCCTGAAAAATGTTTTTAAAAAGCTACTCGAACAGGCTTAAATTGCTTTTTCTAGGGAGATTATTTATCTATTGCTAAATAAAAATAATTCAGGACAAAAACTATCTTGACTAGATAATCAAAGTTAACATCAATAGTGACAAGCTGATCACATTTACTCTTGATATAATGTGTTGAGAATGACACTCTCTGTGATATTCCTCTTCGAAACCCATAACCCCAGTCTTATCGTGGAAAAACATCCAACAAATCCCAAAAGAGGACATCCTACAAAATACCTAACCAGTACCAACCCCCCACCCCGAAAAAAAACTGTCAAGGTCATCAAAAATAAAGGAAAATTTGAGAAACTGTCACAGCCAAGAGGAGCCTAAGGAGACAGGACACCTAAGTGTAACGTAATATCCGGGATGGGTTCCTGGAGCAACCAAAAAGGACATTAAGTAAAAACCAAGGAAATCTGAAGAAAGCATGGACTTTAGTGAATAATCATGTATCAATGTTGGTTCATCAGTTATGATGAATGTGGCATATGGGCGTGGACTATATGGGAACTCTGTGCTATCTGTACATTTTTTCTGTAAATATAAAACAAATAAAAAGGGTTATTATTTTTTTTTAATGCGATCAAGTTATGGGTAATTGCAATCACAAGACCACTAAAATGCTTTGGGATTAAGATATATCTGCTCGCTGTGCATTTGTATCACTTCAAGTAAGATCCATTAAAAAGATTTGAAAAACCTTTCAAGGAAACATTTGACTTAGTATTTATTGCATTAGGGGATCTTAATCTTTATTACCATGTGCAGATAATAGTAATTTTTAAAAATGTGTAGAAATAGTGCAGCTACCGTAAAGGAAGTTCAGAAAAGAATTTTAAAATCACTCTGTAACCCAAAGCTTCAGCAAAGCTATTACTGTCATTGATTTATTCTTATAGGCATATGTTTTTATGTAGTTGTAATAATAATGCACATATCTTGCTTTAATTTGGATTATTCATTCAAATTGCTATGCATGCTGACTACTATGTGCCAGACAGTGTTTTTGAGGTTGATGATACAAACCAGTGAACAAAACAGACAAAATTCTTGCCTTCATGGAACTTATTTTCTAGTACATGTGTATGTGTTTATGTGAGACAGGTGACAAACAAATGAATATATAATATGACAGGAAGTGAAAAGGGCTATGTGTAAACCATTAAAATGATTTTTGATTTTTAATTAGAATGAGATGAGAAGCCACTGAAGTGTTTTGAGCAGAATCTGATTTAAGTCCCAAAAGAATCACTGTAGCTGCTACGTGAGGAATAGCTTGGAGGGGGACAAGTTTAGAAGCAGGTGACCCGAGTAGGTGGCTCCAGTTAACAAACCGGAGAGAGGAAGCTGCCTCGGATTGGGTGAGACTGCATGGATTCTGTATGTGAACGTGAGGCCATCAGGATTTGCTGGTGCGGGAGTGAGGGAGAGAGAACACTTGCCAAGGCTTTTGTTCTGAATCCAAAATCCCCAGCTTACATTTTTTTTTTTATTCAATAGCAATCATTAATTTAACAAATATGTAATAAGCATTTTTCCATAATATTAATAATTTTTATAACCAGGACAGTTCCTTGCTCAGATGTCACATCAGTGTTACTTTCCCTGATCATCCCATCTAGGATTAATCTAGAATTACAACCCCCTCTCCACTTCCTGTCCCTGTTACCCTGCTGTGTTTTATTCTATAGCTGTATAATTGTTAGGGCCCTTGTTAAAAAATTAAGAATTTCAGGAAAGTTGCCAGGAGAGCATTAAAGCAAGAGTAAGGACTTTCTGAGCACAGGGCCCTGTCACAAGCCTATGAAGCCAGCCCTACATACACATGTCACATATTCAATTAACTTATGTGTTTACTGTCTATCCCTCCTCATATTCATGTAAGTCTATGGAGAATAGGGATCTTTGTATTTTGTTCCCTGCCATATCCCCAATGCCTAGAAAGTACCTAACATAAGTTAGGCACTCAATACATATTTTTTAATAGACAAGTGATTTTAAGGGCCTATTAACATTTTATCCATTTATTCTGCCATAATTGTCTTAAGCATTCTTCTATCAATGGATATTTGAATAGAATATTTTGCTGCTATAGATCATGTGGCAGTTCAAATCTTCATCATATTGCCTTTTCCATATTTTGGATTAATTCTCTAAAATTGATTCCCAGAAGTAGAATTTTTGTAGGCTGTTTTCCTTGAGAAATGTAATTTGCAAAATATTATTGGCTTGATGACTTTACATCATATTAAGCATGAATTATCTTTTGACAACTTAAAGTTTTGTTTAGGAACACATTTTATCACCTAAGAAAGTGCTTTTATTTTGTTAACATTCATGTTTATAAAGGAATAAGTTTTTAAAATAAGAATAATTTTTTCCCTTCAAGAATTTTATTTTAAGTATTGAAACCATTTCTTTTCCCATTGCTTGTTTTAATTTTGTTTCAGTGAGATATCAGTAAAGAAGAATTAGGTCAGTTTTGTAATTAACATAAATTCATCCCATTTCTTCATGTTTTCTTGTTTCATTGGACTTTTGGTGTTTTAATACTTTGTCCCTACTTTGTGTTTCTCTGCTTAAATTGTAGTTTATGCCAGAAAAATACATGTCTGTTGTGCTCCCTTGGAATATTAGAAGCCGCTTTTAAAATATGTCAGCTCTCTAGCAGAGTAATTATTGGAGGTGCCCACCAAAAGAGAAAAGCCAGGGGCCCCAGTGGTGGGTGTTCCCTTGTATTTGTTGCTAGTTACGTGAACTTATGAAATATCTAATGCCCCAGAGCTTCTACCAGCTGGCAGACCGACTGGTACTGTGGTGGTTTTTTGTGTCAGCCAGCAGTCACCAAGGCCCGTTTAGTGTCTACATATCAGAGCTAAACAGCATCAAGTCCCAACAAGATGGGAGTTAGGCAAGAACATCACAAACTCTGGTGTCTTGAAATGTATTTTTATGTAAGAAATTTGAAAAATGGCTTTTCTGCCCTTAAATTCACGGATTTTCCTAGCAGTATTGTATAATTGCTTTGTTTTTCTGCTCCCAGTTTACGAGGATGGTGCTGACATTGGACATAAAGGTCCAAATTGCTCTACCAGGGCCACAGGGTAAATTTACTCAAATCAAAAGCTATATCCCTTGTGGGGGCTCTACGGGGAAATCTGTTTCCTTGCTGTTCCAGCTTCTAGAGGCTGCCTGCATTCCCAGGCTCATGGCTGCATCTCTTCAAGATCACAGCTCTCACTCTGACTCCAACCCTCCTGCTTCCCTCTTACAAGGACCCTGCAATGAACCCGGGCCCACCCAGATAACCCAGGATACTTCCCCGGCTCAAGATTTATAACTTCATCACGCCTGCCAAGTCCTTTTTGCAGGTATATAAAGTAAAGATAGGTTCTTGGGATTAGAAAGTGGACATCTTCAGAACATTATTCTCTTGGCAGCAGACGCTCTGCAGCCCCAATAAGGCTGCTCACCGTAGGTTGGTGACTGCCCGTAGGTCGCAGCTGCCCCAGGCCCCACTTAGCTGCAAAAGGGCTGAGGGGATCAATGTCCCCCAATCTTTTATGGCCCACCGATGGGCAGCCATGTACCAGCTAGAAAACTTTACCATAAAATGTGTAATGATGTTACACTAGATTTCCTGTCGTAGCAACTGCCCGCATTTATTTTCCTGAGAACTTTCTCCTACAGCCAAAGTCTCCTTTGCTGCCTGGAGTGCTGATGAAATAAAGCCCCCAGGAGCAGCCTTTAAGCAAAGGGCAGCGGAAGCGTGCGGGGACCCCAGCTCCCTCACCCCTCCGGCAAGGTCATTCTGAGGCACTCTCTTCCTGCTCTCGGAGTCTCCCCAGCAGGATTTTGCTGCAGACGCTTGCAGTGGCAGCTGGCTTGACAGGGCTCCCTGTCTTTAGTGGTTGTCTTCCCGGCCTTGCTTCCTGTTTCTACTGCCCTACTGGTGTTTTCTTGGGCTCACCTCTTATCTCAAGGTCTAGGGGAACCCAAGTTAAAAGGAGGGGACATGCTTTAAAAGGAAAGGGGAGCAGGAAAAGAATGTTCGATAGCTTTTCTTATTCGACCCCTCTTGAAGTAAATACTGAGGGGGCGGTAATAGTAGCCCATAGGTCTGTTTTAGGGGACCCCAGGGTGTGAAGGTTTGTGTGTCACTTCCAGAGTGTAGCCTGGGGAAATCCCAAGCTCCAGGGCCCTGGAGAACGGAGCAGCAATGTTGGTAGGGCAGGTCCACATGGACGGAGTCAGACACAGCTGGTTCTACTACCGGATGCTGAGTCTGCGATGCTCTAAACCGCCCCCACGTTCCCCACCCAGGAGAGCACACAAAACGTCCCCATTCCTGAGTGGGGAGCACAAGTGTCTGAGAGTGTCCAGGAAGGTCACAACTGTGACAGGGAGGAAGTAGGTGGACCTGAAAGCAGAAATCACAGCTGCACATTACGTGCACCCGGGACCAATGCCGGATGACAGTCACCTGAGCAGAGGCCAGCAAGGACCCACTCGCTCCTCCCCACCTGCCACCTCTGCCTTCCTTGAACCCAGATGCCATCTAGAGGGAAAGGAAGCAAAAGAGGGAGAGGGCCAGAGTTCTGAACTGACTGAGCAGTTACCCCCCAAAAGGTAATTTTTACACTGGAAGAGAAGTGACTGAATTGTTGGCAAAATTAAGTTTGTTCTTTTGCTGTTTTTTCAGAAACACGGAAGTGGGGCTTGTAAATCATAAAATATTGCACCTATCATGAGAGAAGGTATTTCATTTTCAGTTTGAGAGAAGGTATTTCATTCACAGTTTGTCTTAACTGTGGCCCATCATTCATGCGGCACCCTAGAAACAGCCCTGGGGAACAGCAGGCTAATTGGATAACGTGGACTAACATCAATATGTTAAACTGAAACCAGTGTATTTTTCGGTCTTCACACATGCATGTGTGCACTTGCACACATGTCACATTCCCCTGAGCCGCTGTGCTCTTCTTACGGCTTCAAGGAAGTGGAAGGGTGAGCCCCACCTTGGAAAAAAGAAGGGTCCATGAGGAGAACAAGTAAAGCCAGACCTATCTGGGAGGGGTCTGCAGGGAGAAGGGACACAGGAGAATAAGGGGTCATAGGTGTGTGCTGCCTCCAGACAGGTGAGGCGAAGCCCCAGAAGTGGTCATTAGGTGATACGAAGGAATTCTTATTGCTTGTCATTATTGCAGTGGGGTTATGAAAAATGTCCTTATCTGAGATAAACGTGTATTGCAGTATGACAGGAGAAGTGTGTGATATCCTGAATTTACTTTAATATACTCCAGCAAAAATAAATATATGTAAATAAGTACATCTTAAAAGTGGGGGGATTGAAGGAATAAGGCTGCCACGATGTATGAAAGTTGTTGAAGCTGAATGATAGGAAGTCAGGTGTTCATTATATGGCTTTTTTACTTTGTGTTATTTGAAAATGTTCCTATCAGTTGTTAATCTTAGAGACAGACTTAAAATTATCATCATTCTTATAAAAATATCACTAACACTGCTCATATTTTTGAGGAAGTGGAGAAATGAACTTGAATTCAGCTCTTTTGTTCATTATTTTTTCTTTGCTCTTCTCAGCCTTCCTTAAGAAATCAGGGAAAATCTAAAAGGGGCAGGGAACTCAGGTGTCACCTGCAGAGGTGACAGGGAAGAACGTCAAGCCTTTCAGAACTCACTGTTCAGTGCATGTCTCTCAAGTCCTTCTCTCCTTCCATCCTTTTTCCCCAGGCATTGCTCGGGCATCAGAGTCCCCCAGAGCCCTCCTCTTACCATTCCAGACATTTGTGAATCATTGCTCCAAAAACCGGAATGAGTGGATCAAGGGAGATGAAGAGAGTGTATGGGGGATTATCGATGAATTATCGATGAGTGCTCCAGGAGCAGAATGGAAAAGCAGAAGCAGATTTTAAATACCCGCTTCTCTTCCATACATGGTCTGTGAAACTTTTTGTTACTCAGATCTTTACAAAGTTTAAAAAAGATGCAGGTCTTGGAGGCGGGGCCTCTCCTCACCTGGAAAGTCTATGAGGCTAAACTTGCCCAACCTTAATCATTGGGAACCATTCAAGGGATTATGGTTTACATGGCAATGAGTTGCAGGCTCAGTTCTCAAATAGCTTCTTCCCCCTCCTATCATTTGGTGCCCTTTTCATGGCAAAGGCAAGGTTAACCAGACATGCATGCAATATGCTTTTCTTCAAAAGGTCTTCCTGCAGCCTGAGACCCTTTTAATCAAGTCGGTATGGTTGATAGGAAAAAATGTTTTCTAAGTCTGCTCTTTGATTAGATGCTACAACAAGCAATTAGGTAGAAAATGTGTTTTAAAGTTAGAAAAGCTTTCTCTCTGAGCAATGAATCTTCTTGAGAGACAACACTAAGGTGCAGAATTTTTAATTAAAAAATAAAGCAGCTTTTTGGATGACATGAATGGGAGTAAATGAAGCTATAATCGCATTGTAGTTCTTACTGTTTTTTTGTTCTGATGTTCCTATCAGAATAAATCCCCAAACTCTAAAGGCTCCGGAATGTTGTAAAATATTAGACACTCGAGTTCCCAACTTACCACCAGGAATCGTCTTGACCTCTAGAGAGAATAAAGGTCCAAGACAGTGTAAATCTATGCACACAATACTTCACCATGGCTTTGACTGAAAGAAGAGGAATTGTAGGTGCTCACGCATTGTGGGCGGTGAGGAGATGGCTCAGCCTCCCAGACTCTAGTCTCTTGAATGCTTCACAAAGATCTGAGTCATGAAAGGTTCCCCAGACTCTATATGGCCACGCAAGCCCTTGATGAGTTTAATCATCAATTGCAAAATTTGAAAGGAAAGGGAATTTCAGATGAAAACATTTCAGACCCAGTGTGAAAGTCTCACTCTTTAGCTTTCTTTTCTTATACACATATACAGTCTATTTATAATCTCTTAAATATCCTGGCTCTATAGGAAAGTTGTTGGAACTACATTTGATTAGAACAAAGATGAACAAAGGTGAACAGAAGGTCTGGAAGTATTAAAGGTCTAGATGTAAGTGACCTCAACTCATCTTAAAGTGGCTTTGGGACAGTCATTGTTCTTTTTTTTATTTTTATTTTTTAAATTGTAAAAAATACATAACATAAAATTTACCATCTTAATCATTTTAAACTGTAAAATTGAGTAGTTTTAACTATATTCATATTGTTGTGAAACAGAGCTCCATAACTTTTTGTGTTTCAAAACTAAAACTCTATACCCACTTTCCCCTCTCCCCAGGCCCCAGGAACCACCATCTACTTACCGTTCCTATGAATTTAACTACTTTTAATACCTCATACAAGTGGACTCATACAGTATTGGTCTTTTTGTGACTGGCTTATTTCACTTAGCAATGTCCTCAGGGTATAATCCATGTTGTAGCATGTGTTAAGATCTTTTTTAAGGTTGAATAATATTTATATTATTCACATACACGCGCACACACACACACACACACACATATATGTATATGTATATCACCACACTTTGTGTATCTTTTTATCTGTTGGTGGACATTTGGGTTGCTTCCACATCTGGGCTATTGTGAATAGTGCTGCTATGAACATGTGTGTGCCAATATCTCTTCAAGACCCTGTTTTCAATTCATTTGGATATATACCCAGAAGTGGGATTACTGGATCATATAGTAGTTTTATTTTTAATATTTTGAAAAAACAATCTGTGTTTCATAATGGTTGTACTATTTTATAATCTCACCCACAGTGAGTGTGCAAGGGTTCCAATTTCTCCACATCTTCACCAACACTTGTTATTTTCTGTTTTTTTTGGGGGGGTTATGTTTTTTGGGGGGGGTTACTTTTTGATTGTAGCCATCCTAATAGTAGTGAGCTGATAGCTGATTGTGATTTGATTTTCATTTCTCTGCTGACTAGTGATGATGAGCATCTTTTCATATGCTTGTTAACCAAGTGTATGTCATCTTTGGAGAAATATCAATTCAAGTCCTTTGTCTCTCATTTAATTGGGTCATTTGATTTTTGTTGTTGAGCCATAGCAGTTCTTTACATAGTCTGGATGTGAATCCCTTATCAGATATATGACTTTCAAATATTTTCTCTCACCTATAAGTTGCCTTTTCATTTAGCTGATTGTGTCCTTTGATACACAAGTTTTTAAGTTTGATGTATTTGATGTATACATTCGCCTTAGTTTGTCTTTTTCTCAAATCTATACAGATAGTTTAAATGGTCTCTAGTAGAAAGAATGAGAGAACCAATTGATTCCTTTGAGCATAGTGGTCTTAATAATAATAATTATCGTAGTATCGTATAATTTGTTTAGTGTTAATATATATAAATTGTTTTACATATAAAGTATTTACATAACATTACCTAATATTATTTTAGTCCAAAGCAGCGTTTCTCAAAGTTATAGTCCCTGTAATATTAGTTCCTTGTAAAAAGGTTTTGTGATCAAATAATTTGAAAAATATTGCAAACTGCATTCTATACTCTGTACTTGCAGATTCATTATTAAAAGCTCCAAGAAGTCTTGCTGCAAATATGTAAAGAAAGCAGTTCAGTGTTGTATGAACCAGCATTCACCAAACTTTTACAGCCACATTTTTAGTAAGCCCATTCATGTTCCTTTTTTTTACACTAATCCTATTTTTTAAATAAACCTATTGATATTTTTAGTAAACAGATAAAAGGTGTAACTAAAGGCACTCGGAACAGAGAATTTAAATAAGCAGTTTTTAAATGCTACAAAGTACATATTGAGATCTTTCAAAGTGGTACAGGAAATAAGATGCATTGGGCAAAGGAGCACATCTGTCAACACAGGAATTGATTTCTCCCGTAATGCCTATTAGGGGCTAAAGCTGGGAGTAAGATTCAGTATGCACGGAGACCTGGGTGTGTTTGTAATAAAGAAACTGCACAATTTCCCCCATATGCTATTTGCATCATCTGCGTGAAACTGATTTGCAACAATGCCCTTACTGAAAAGGAACAAATGGATTCTGGGGTTATACTGAGCCAAGCCAGACTGGCTCTGTTAGGTGAGATCTGCTTAATTGCCTCATCACATGAGAATAATTTTGAAGTATTTCCAACAGAAGGAAATAAGAGACAAATCACTTTTCATCTAGCATGGTTCATCATAATTGGTTGTCTATATACTTTTCTCCCTGGTCATGATATATTTATTCTCTTTCCTAATTTCTTTTAAAGAATGTTCTTCCAAAACACTCTAAGAGTTCAAAAGCCTTTAAATGATGTATTATTTATCTGTCTGGCCACACAGATTCCTTCAGAGTCATTACTGACTCATTCCTAGAGTCATTAAATCCATCAACGGCGCATTCAGTGACTTAATAATAAGCAGATTTGGTTCTGAGGAGGCTGAGGCAACCGTAAAGGGAAGACGGATAAGGTTGTATCACATCAACCTCCAAAATGCAGGGATGAGATGCGCGCTTTAAACCAGGGGCAGATCTATGGGCCTGAACTTCATGCAGCTTTCAATGCCCTTATAGAGAAAAAGAATTCAAATTATTAGTTAAGAAATTAAATTTTCATCTAGATTAGAATATAAACCACCACCATAACAACAAAACATTTAAAGCTGACCAACTCTGGAAAGATCTCAAAATCTAGAAAATAACATTTTTTAATTTAACTAACTAGTATACCACTCCATAAAATTATTGTCTGTAATACGTTTGATTGCCTATTCTTGCAATAATAATTTTGTCATACTTTCTACTGAGAAAATAGAAGGAGAAATCAGACTTTCCTCTGTTGTGGTAGATTGAATAATGTTTATGACTGATAGTGTGGAAAGGTTTCTTTGGTCTTCACAAGTTATTGGTATTGGCTTGTACATTTTTAGGATTGCTAGCAATTTTAGGAATCTTATCTCACGTGTCTTTCATATATGAGCTGTAAGATTTCAAGGCATTTCAGAGGTTTATTTGTTGCAGGAACCAATCTTAAATCCTCACTGACCAATTTGTCTCCTGTATCCCTAATGTTTTAACACATTCTGAGGGTCACGTCAGGACCCGCACCTTCATTTCACAAGGTAGAGTGTATTGGTGCAGCAAGAAGTAGGACCCATTCCTAAAAATCATTCTTGCCCTAGAACAGCCACTAGTAACTAAACTATACACGGAAGAGTCTGTGAACCATATGAATATCCCGCTAAAGCAAAACTGTATGTAACCCCATCAGCTTCCTTAGTCATAGTCCAAAAATGTCATGGCTGCTCCCATGACATCCAAGACAAAGGGAAATATGACCGAGGAGAAGTGGAAGTGGAAAGAGACAGTAGTCTCAACCATTTGTGGTAGAAATGTTGTACCCCTATAAATTTTACAAAAACACATGGCCATGGACGGACTCTACAAGTTCAAGTGAGGAGCCCTAAAACTTAGGCTTCATTTGTTGCATGGTAAATCCACTTCTCGATTTTCTTCCACTCAAATTTTCTTCCACCAGAGCTGCTTTTGTTTCTTTAGGAAGGATGTATGTTTGCTTCTCGACATTATCTGCAGAAAATATAACACAAACATAGGAGACTTGTGCGTGACTGTTTTACAGCCGGCCAATTTGTTAAATTTAATAGAACAATTATTTGATATTATGTGGATCAGTGGCTTTCAAATCTGGTAGGTTAAAACTGTCTACATAGCTTTAAAAAAGACACAGTCCTTGGCCACAAACCCAGAAACTTTGTTTCTGTAGACCCAGGGTGAGAGGCCCAGGAATCTCCAATTTTCACATTTCCCAGTTGATTGTGATGTGCTGCCAAGGTTGAGAACCACTGATGTAGACAAAATATTTGGATGAATGCCTATGCCCACTATAGCTCCAAGGGCAGAATAAAGGGTGAACTTACAAAGAATCTTTTGATTTGGTGTAAGCAAGAGTGGCGAGTTCCCCCATCAAATCAATTGGACCAGCACTTAGATTGTAGGTTGTGAGAGGATTTGCATTAGCCCAGACTCTTTTGGGTGCAAATAGAAACGTCCATTTTAAATTGGTTCAGGCATAGAAAGGAATTAATTGGCTCCTGTGGCCGAAATGTCCATTTCAGGCATGACTGAATCAAGGTTTAAAATAGCCTTACATAGAGCATTTCTCAAAGAGAGAAAGTACTCCTTCCAATAATTTCTGACAGAAGTCTTGGAGTAGAGTTTTATAGCCCTGGCTGGGTCAAGTTTCCATTTCTGACTCAATTACTACATCTAGATTGGCTGATTGGCCAGACCTGGGCCACAGGACTACCACAGGCACAAAGGGGTTGGATCAGCCTCACTGTGACCTGAGAAAGGGGGTGGATGACCCCCTTAATGAAAATTGGAGTTGCAGGTAGTAACATCGAATGAATGAGTAGTTGGCCCAATGACCTTTGAAGCCACTTCCAGCTGGGGGTGGACTTGCTTTGTCTTTACTGAATTCTCTGACTGCCCAGCCTCTGCCCTCCCCTGACAATTAGGTCCATAGGGAGGGGTGCCATGGAACCTGTCTGGTGGTCTGCAGTTTCTACCTAGTGTTTGGGTGAGGTTCCTGCAAGCAGTATCATAACAGTTGAAAATCAGGCTGTGAATAGGATGAGGCTAAGTTGAAAGATGGAGCCAAGATCCAGAACCAAAGGAAGCAGGGTCAGCAGAAGCTGACAAGAGGATGTTTCCAAGTGCCTGGAGCTGCGGATCCTGAAATCACGTTTGAGCAAAAGCAGGGATGGCTGAGACAGCCTGCAAAGCCATATCCTGCAGCTGCTGTGGAGCATGTCACAGTGACCCACATGCTCGGCTTACCAAATATGTTTCTCTACAATGACATAGATCAGTGCTTTTTTGCATTTAACTATCCAAATTCAGTGGTGAGGCACACATGGGGATGCACTACCCAGATCCCACTCGAGGAGGGCTCAGTACTCAGCTCTGGGGAGGTTGATCAGAACACAACTTCCAGCTGATGGCTCCGAGTTCCTGGACAGCCTGTGTCCAGAGGTGGGGTATAAAGGCCCAGCCATTTTGGTCCAATGAGGTGCAATGTTATTAGGCAATTCTTGCCCCAGAACTCCCCACTGGCCCAGTGGCTTTATGGGGCCTGCACTGCAGTTCATCATCTCTCTCTGCCCAGTTCTTCCCACCTGCTTTTACAGGCATTGATCCCAAATAAATGTCCTGCACTCCAAGCTTTGTTGTAGCATCTGCTTCTGGGAAACCCAACCTGTGATAAATGTCATCAAGTTACATTATAATCGGCCTATTAGACAGAAGAGAAACATTAAATATGCAGACTCACTTTCAATTAGTAAAAGAGACATAAGCCTTTCTGGATTACTTCTCTTTTCCTTAAAAAAAATAAATTAAAGCCATCACATTTAAAAACCTAAACTGTTTATATGTACAATAATCAAATATAACAGAGTGGTTGATTCTAAATGAGTAGTTTTTATATTAAAAAAAAAAAATGTTTCAAGTGCAGATTTTCACCCTCAGTTCTTTTTATTAACTTCTCCAATGAATCAAAGTAGCACATTTTCTTTGATTTTGCCAAATTTTGAGAGCCATGTAAATTCACAAGAAGCTGTACAGAGAAAAATATCTAGTTTAATCAAATATTTGGGTAGTAAGCAGTTTTCTTCATCACGTTTTCACTTGAAATTTAAAAAAACTGAAATAAGATTAAATTCAACACTGACACTTTCTCCTATACCGTGTAATTTTTCGTTAATACAAGTGTATCAATGTCTCAAAATACATCTGCATTATGATTCCAAAACTCAGTTTTATTTCGTTGCAGCTGTGGAGAATAGCCAGTTAGAGGCTTGGAGTTTTGAGTGTCTCTATTATTTTTCTGTAAATGGGGTAAAAAATCACAACTTAGACTTTTAAAATTTGGATATGCTTTTAATCCAAGCAATAAGACACACAGTTAAAAAATTCAAGCAGTTCAGAAAAACTTACAGTGAGGAAGAGCCAGACCCCCACATCATCGCTCCTTACTTCTGGCCTCTTTCTAGAAGCAGCAATTGTCAATCATTTATGTTGTTAAGTTCTGTTAGTGGTCACTTAATGCATCTCTGAATTCTAGACATACATTACCACTTCTTGATTTGTCAATTTTGGATATTACATATTGATTTTCTGCTATCATGGGCGAGGATTTAGCTCCCTCACTGTCCCAATTCATATCACTATTTTTAGTTTCTTTATAACTGTAAATAGTATACGGTAAAAACTATTGCTTATTCCATTGGCTTTTAAGAGTCTCTTGTGATTGCTCATGTTTTATGATGAGGATGTTAACACCCTTGCTCTCTCTTCCACATCTCTTCCCTCCCTTATTTCCCACCCTCTTTTAGCTCTTCTTCAACCTGTATGTTGTCAATGTCGATAAATTTGTATTCTGTTTTGTAATTATAACTGAACCTTCTCTGCATTGTCTATCAGTTGATTCTAGGTGTTAAAATGGAAAAAAAAACAATGTTTACTGTTTTATGAGTCATGACTGGTTTATCACAAAGCCTTGTAATGTGCTATAAATATATCCCTCTTTGTGGCTTCCCTTTCATGAACCTTGAACTTTTCAAAGGGAAATGTTCTAGGCATCAAAGTCAAATGGCTTCTCCTTTCTTATATTCTATCAGTTTTTCAGAACCTCCCTCCAATTCAGTTGCTGTGTATTTGAATTATTATTTTTAATTGATTTCTTTTCCTAGTTTCTGATTGCTTTTTCTATTGTTATTGTTGCTGGTGAATGAAAATAGTATGCCTTGTTCACTGTATTCTGACTATCTTATGTATTATATTGATTGGATTTTTTTCTTCTCCTCTTCTACTTCTTGAAGAGTGTCTCCTTGAAGTCTTTTGATTTCACATTCTAATTTGACCGA
>NW_006431920.1:7566287-7622782 GCF_000325575.1 Pteropus alecto | reverse complement strand
TTTTTTTTTTTTTAATCAAAATAACTAGTCAATTGTCGCCTGGAAATTTGTTTTCATTAGATTCCTGGCTAGTGACATAGTTTCTTGTATCCCATATTATGCTCTTTCTTGGTATTCATCTTCAAGTAATGACTTCGAAAATAGTGCAAAGTAAACTTTGAGCTCTCACATGTCAAAAAAGAAAAATGACTATTTTCTTTCAAAGTTGATAGTTTTTGCATGGCAATCTTCATTCAAAATTATTTTCCTCAGAAATTTGCTGCTGAGAAGGCTAATGCAGTTGAGTTTCTTTTTCTGTGGATGACCTGTTTCTCTCTGGCAGATTTAGAATATTTTATTCTTGGTGCTCTGAAATTTTACAATGATATGACTAAGTCTGAGTCTTTGGAAATTATTTTACTAAAAATACGTAAGACATATAATTGGGCATAAAGAAAAATACAATGGAAGTAAAACATTGTACATAAGTCATCTTTTTTTCATTTAGTTTTTTTGGCTCCTAAAGGCCCCTTATTAAAATTTTTATTAGTTGAATGAATTAATCCTTTTTTCCCTCATATTATCTTTTTTCTTTTTTTTTTTTTTTGCATTTTGTTGTTATTGTTATCCTTTTTTTGTGGGTGGGGGGAGAATTCTTTGACTTTATCTTCTAACTATTCTATTGATTAAAAACTTTTTATTACCAAATTTCCTTTCATCGTTGTTTAATTTTTTTCTTTTTTAAAATTGAGATATAACTGACATATAACATTGTATTAGCTTAAGGTGTACAACACAATGATTTCATAGGTGTATATATTGTCAGATTTGAAACTTATTGTAATAAGTTTCATTAACTTATCTATCATACAAATTATAATTTTTCTGTAATGAAAACTTTTAAGATTTACTCTCTGAGAAACTTTCAAATATACAATGCAGTACTATTAACTATAATTACTATGCTAAGTATTACGTCCCTGTGACTTATTCATCTTATAACTGGAAGTTTGGTTTTTGTTTCTCGAGGGCCCCTAAATATAAGTACTTTTTAAGAGCGTTATATCTTATAGACTTTCTGGAGGTACTAATAGAGATTTTTGAAAGGTCTCTTATATTACTTGAAGTATGTATATTTTCTTCGAGATCAACTTTCCAGTCTAATAGAAAGGCAGAATAGGAAATCTGAGTATATATGTGGAGCTTGTTGACTGGTAGGATGTGGTCTAGGAGGTGACTTTTCTCTGGGGACCCACCAAATAACAAAATCTGGAAAACCTCTGCTTGTGGTCCTGGTTCTCAGCTGAGAATTTGTTTCTTTAGAAGAGACCCCTTGGGGTTTTTCCCTGGGGATAAATGCTAAATGGCATGTTCTCTCTGTGGGGATGAGAGAGGTAGGTGAGGAGTTAACTGCTTCATACTCAACTTTCAGTTGATCCCTCTGTTTTGAGCTCCTCCCTGCCCTCTGTCATACCTGTCTATCATACCTGACCCAGAACCACACTGGTTCCCTTCTCCACTGCAGCCCTGCCTCCTAAAATACTATAGACTTCAGTCTCCTCAGCCGTTACAAAAATCAAATTCTATGTGCTGCTGTCTTACAGAAATTTGTTTAAATCTCTTACCACCCTCTGAATAGCTTGGGTTTTATTCCTATACTATTATTTTGATGGGATTTCCAGAGAGAAGGGAGTCAAAAATGTGTGCTCAGCATGTGGATGTCATCTTGAAGCAAAATAAAATAAAGATTTTCCATCCTCCCTTTGATTTAAAAATTTATACAGATTCATTGCAGAAAATCTAGAAAGTTTATGCCATGTTTTTCCTAAAGGACCGTACAAGGATAAACTTCTATAACATTTAAATGTGAGATGATCAAGATACCAAACCAGATTGGATCTGGGTGCCCAAAGAGAGAAGAATAGTTCTTATTTATAGAATGCCTCTTTGTGCCTGGTACTTGACAAGTAATGCTTCATTGAATACCCATTTTACAGATGAAGGAACTGAGGCTCAGTCAAGCGATTTACACAAGGCCACACAGCTAGTAAGTAGAAATTCAGTTTCAAAACCTAGTTCCATCTGATTCCTGCATCATGTATGTTGCCTATGAGGTGACAAGAGCTGGTACAAAGTATGAATGATGCTAACAGGGGCAACTTCTGAGCAGAAAATAAAGACGTAAAGACCTAACATCTAGTTCGATCGATTGTAGCCATAGTGCACGTGTACAACAAAGGTGATCGTGAAGTTATTCGTGAGAAGGGACTCTTGACAGTCCCTTCTTGACTGAACATTTTGAGAGAGCTGGTTTAATTGCCCCACAGGTCTCCTGTGGTAGGCAGGCTGTTGTGTTCTGTTTTACTTCTACCCCTGAGAGGCTCTGCTGAACTCTGTCCTCAGCAAATGCACTATAATCATATTGGCATTTCAGCTCTAGAGAAAAGAAATCATTAATTAAAATGTACATTATCGAACACCCACAGTATATGTAGGATTCTACTGTGGGAACGGCAGTAAATGGACAATTTATTAATCAATCGTTGCTACAATTTCAAACCATATTGACGATTTACGTTAGTCATGTGATTGAAAAAAAAATAGATGGAGCTGCTTTAGTTACACTGTTCTCATGTTTCTTTTCCTCAGTTTGAAGTTTTAAAGGACTGACATTATCCTGTGGGTCAATTAAATCAAATATTTATTACTATGTTTAAAACCTATTTCATGACAATGAATCTTATATACACAAATGGAAAAAAGATGGGAACTATAGCTCTCCAGATAGAACCTCCTCAGAACAGATGCCATCATCTAGACATGTCTTCCGGAGGAAGAAAATTAATCAAAATAACGGTAACAGTGTAGTTCTTAATGTTATGGCTGGTTTCTAATTTACAAGATAACTGAGTGAGGAGAGGGGCTCAGATCACGTTTAGGCAGAAGCAAAAAGCCTCTTCTTCATAGTGTACAATTTGCAATGGAGTGAGGAACAAGGGATACATCTCGTCTTGTTATTTTAATTATTGTTCTAATTAATTACTGGAAGTGAAATTGGTGTCTTGAGAAACCTCAATATAGGCATAACAGTAAAAAGATACAGAAATCTTGCAAAGAGCTCAGACTACCATCTCACAGTTCTTATTTTCTCTCCTTTGCAGGTTGATAGAAACACCTCACCTAGGGAAAATTTTATCAGCTAATATTATTTTTCTTAATATCTTTTTCTGCTAAGCCAATAAATCTTTAAGAAGCTTTCTCTTTCTGTACTTTATGGATTGAGAATTGGTATTTTGCCTGTGCTAATCAAAGAACAAAAAGAAAATTCCTAGCAAAAGAGAATATTTTTCGTTGCAGTGGATTAGAAGGGAAAGACTTGAATGATGAACTCAATATTCTGCCCTTTTTTTTTTTTTTAAGAAAAGCCATGCAGAAATGTCTCCCCTACACTCTAATATTAAAGCCCCATTTGCCTTTGACTTCTCTCTGAAGAGCTCTACAAACTCAAGTTATACTTGAAATTTAAGCAAGGTTGGTAAAAGAACCTGTAAGCCTGAGGAAGGTATTCGAGTCAGATCCATGCCAAATGATATTGGCCAATAAAGTTGTCTTTATGAGAGAGAAGAAAACCTCAGTGATGGAAGATACCATGACGATATGAAATGGTATGCCTTTAGAGTTAAGATCCTAACAGAGCAGAAAAAATAGAACTAAAAGAGAACTAAACTGCGGTTTCAATGAACCTGCCAATTGCCTCTGTGCTGAAGTTAGAGCTCAACTCACTCAATAAGTGCAACATGGAATTATGAATGATGTAATGCAGTTTCAGACCAACATTTGAACCCTATGGGAATTGGAGAATTGAGGCCATTGTGTAGATAATGAAGACAGATTTTTCTTTATTGGATATTTAGAAGACAAGAAAGGCCATCTTTCGTCTGGAATGGTTAGAAGTGCTATATGAAAACAAGAAGATGCTCGAAAGGGCAACTACCATGACCTCAGGTAATAAGGACAGGGGATTTGGATTTTATAGTAAAGTAGAAATGGATTGCAGTGATTCAGTAGTTTATTGGTGATTGTATCAAAGTAATATACTCAAAAATATCAAAATAGCTCATCATTGCAAACAGTCCAAAGGAAAGTACACATTCAAAATTATATATTGGATTTACTTTTTAAATCATGTGAATTTATGTATATTTTAAAGTGGTGGCTAATAACTTTTAAATGATATGACAATTAGAGTTGGAATTTAGAAATGCTATTTTGAGCTGTGCAAATCAGCGGTAATTCTTCAGATTACTCTCACTATGAATAAAGATGATAACTTCAACTCTATTCTGCAAACACTGACTGATAATAGTACTGGGGCTGATACGAGCATCTTCTTGCAAAATACAGAGTTCTGAATCAACTGCAAGTATTTAAAAGATTCTAACGTGCTTAAAAGAAACTTTAAAGATGACAGATATCATCTCATTTTGCCAACTCTACTGTATTTTCAAGTTAACTACTAACTAGTCACAATGTTTAACTGATGGCTAAAACTTTAGCAAAATGTTTGTATTAACCAGATTTATATAATGCAGGACTTAAAAGTCTTATTTCACTGAAGAGTACAAAGTAGTCTATGTTGGGCAGTGGCTCAGCACATGAACTATCATCAGAGAAACCCTGTGGGAATTTTCTCCACTGTGACATAGTAAAAATGACTTCTAAATCCTATGTGCCTAAGTTTCTTCATTTGGGCATCTAATAGTACCTATTCTTTAGGTGTTGTAAGGATTAAATGAAATAAAAAAGTACTTAACAAGTGCCTGACCTATAAGATATAATTCTTTATTTTGCTTCATTTTAATGGATGTTATTTCAATATGACGCGAATTTAGTAGATATAGTTTGGAAACATAAATATGGAGGACTTTAAATAGAACCTTTGAAATATTACATAATTATATATTATATAAAATATTACACAGAAATCACATCAAAATATTACATAATACAGCATCGTAATGAAATGAATGACATAATCTGTACCCTGTTAACTTTACAAATTTCTATCCGTGGATATCTTAGGGAAACAAGTGAGTTCAATGGCTTATCTTCAATAAATGTTCTAACTCAAAAGAGAGTAATGCTGAATTTATTCATTTATTGGTCAGTTTATTCATGCATATATTCATTCATGAATTCAATGATCACACTCCCTCTTGCTAGAATCTGAGCTAAGAGACCCAGAGGGAAATCTTAATCAGTGGGAGGCTGAAAGGTCATTTAGATTAAGTCTGAGACAGCTGAATTGGACTAAGTAAGAGATGAAGAAGCCAAAGCTTAGAAGAAAGGGCATGAGAGAGAGCGAGAACCAATGCTAGTGAGAAGCAGATTGAGGCGCAGGCAGAGGCGGTGAGCAAGGCCTGAGAAATGGGGACAAGGCTTTGGTTTAGGACTGTCTGTTGCTAGACTTGTACCCTTATGACCCTTGGGTTCTGGGAGATTTCCCTTATACCTTAAACGATTGCATCTCCCTCCCCATTTTAAGTACCCTAGTTTGAATGGGTTTCCATGCATTAAAACTCAAACAAATCTGGTGCATAGTGGATGCTGAAAAAATGTTTCCTTTGCATCTGATGGCTTGACTTGGTTCCCTGTCAACTCAGGCAAAACCCTTTCTTGAAAGCTGGTGGGAGTCAAGGCATCTTATTTTAGTGAGTTAGCAGATCGACAAAAATAATAATAAGGGGATTTGGCGGGGGGAGGTACTAGTAAGGTCTTGATCCTTGGTATCATTAGCTTACCTGTAACTTTCTTTCCACCAAGTTTGCTAATTGACAAATGGACGTGGGGACGACAGCACCAACGTTCAACTACGTATGGAAGGGAGGAATCAGAAGTAGGAATATTTATTGGCATGTCATTATATCTCTAAATAACATGATCAATTGGAAACATGATATCTGTTTATGGTTTGGGGGACAAAGGCTCTGAGATGCCAAGCGATGGTTCAGTAAGTTTGCATGAGACAATATTCTTGTTTTCCCCCTGACTTTCTTTCTGTATTGCATCAGTCACATGGTGACATTTAACCTCTCTACGATGGCATACCATGAGAGAAGGTTCTATGCTGGGTTATTCGTGCTTTCCTTTTGATTATTAACATGACTTTTTCAAAAGCCCTAGACACTATAAACAGAAACTGCTTTAAGCTAATACACAGGAATGTCAGCACAGAACTGCAGGGATTAGTCAATGGGGGCTGAAATTCCACACTGCTAATGAAGCATGATATTTAAGAGTTGAAAGAAATTTTCTATGAGGTTTCGGCTCTGGGAAATAAATATTTTATGCACTTACAGGGTTAGGTTAACTGTCCAAATATTATTTATTGCTTTATAATACTTATCTCTTTATCCTTTAATAATTACTAATATTTATCGAATAACTATTATCGTTAAAGAGTAAAGTACTATAATAATAAGTATTATAAATAAAGTCATTATTTCTACATATATAGAATCTATTATATAATTCAAATATTAACTATGCAAATTTCATATGTAACTACCCTTATATAATTATTGGTATTCTACGAAATACCAGTATTAGTATTTTGGTACTAGGAATTAGTAATAATTTAATAAATAATAATTACTATTATTTAGGTATAAAAGATGCTGCAGGTAATAACATATAAAGTCCTTGTTTATACATATATTATGTAATACTTTATTATTATAAATAATAGCGTAGCACTGCATTCATCTCTAAATAAAGCCCTAAACATACTTAACTAAAACTCAAATACATTTATAATAATAAAGTGCTATATAATTGTAGTGATTATTTCAAAACATTTGGAAAAAAACAGAAAATAGGAAAAAAGGACAAAAATCCTATATTACACAAATCCCAAAAATAACTGCTTGTTGACATTTTATTCTATTTCCTTTTGGTCTTTTTTCTATATAAAAGTTGTGTTATTGTTGCTGTCATTGTTACCGTCATTTTCCTTGGTTGTAATCATAAGCATAAAAAATTTATAGCTCACTTTTTAAAGGTAATATATCTCTAGTATTTTTCAAGTTTCTATAAAATCTTCACAAATATAATTTCAACTTTTTAATCATAACACAACCTTTCATTGTATAGTAGTAGCCCATTAACTTGATAATTTCTAAATGGAAATTTAAGCCCTTTCCAAATAATTTTAATGTTTATTCTTTGAATGTTTTAGAGTACGCTTTCATTAGAATGTAAGGGTATCTTTCTGTTATTTGTAGTTTCCTTGTTTAAATCTGCTTAGTTGTTTTAAATAGTCATTCGCTACAAATCTTTTTAATTCATAGGAAACTTAAATGTTTATACTCAAGAAGCAATGGAATTTACTTAAAAATGCTAAAGAGTAACTATTCTGAGTTTTTCTAGTTCTGTTTTATTTTTAAAAATTACCCTGCTATATTGATCAATTATAAACAAATAAAAATTCTTCTGTAATATTTGTTTTTTACAGTAAGATACCTACTATCACATGAAATGTTAAAGTAATATATATGTTGTGTATATGTTCCCAGTTTAATTGAGAAATTAGTGACATACATCACTGTATAAGTTTAAGGTGTACAGCATGATGGTTTGATTTCCATGTATTGTAAATGAGTACAATACAATCACTTTGTTGATGGTTTCTTTTGCTGTGTAGAAGCTGGTTTCTTTTGCTGTGTAGAAACAAATATTACAGAAGAATTTTTAGTTTGTAGTAGTCCCACTGGTTTATTTTTTATTTTGTTACTTGTGTTTTATGTGTCATATCTAAGAAATCATTACTAAAGTGCATGTTAAGGAGCTTTATCCCTATGTTTTCTTCCAGGAGTTTCATGGTTCCAAGAATTACCTTTAAGTGTATAATAGATTTTGAGTTAATTTTTGTGAGTAGTGTAAGATATGAGCCCAGTTTCATTTTTTTACATGTGACTTTCCAATTGTCGCACCATTTATTGAGGGAACTGTCTTCTGTCTTTTCTCCATTGATTCCTTGTCAAATATTAGTTGACCTTATACGGTCAAGTTTATTTCTGGGCTTTCAAGTCTATTCTGCTCTACTAGTTTATTTGTTTTTATGCCAGAACTATACTCTTTTAATGACTATAGCTCTATAGTATAGCTTGAAATCAGGAAGCGTGATGCCTCCTACTTTTTTCTTCTTTCCCAGGATTTCTTTGGTCTAGTTCTGTTTTAACACAGTTCAGGAATTCCTAGAGTCTCTGGGAAATTTTAAGGGACTCAGTCACTAATGCTAATAACATTTTGGTTTTTGGAGGCTGTCCTCCTGAAATTGTCTGGGTAAAGTGATTTAGTGCTAATATTTGGAATATTTTCCCTATTCGTGTTTTGCCTAAACTTTATTAGATTTTTTGAATTACAAAAGTGATATGTTTTAACAAGTCAAACAATGCAGAAACATTTAAGAAAATATAATAACATGCCCCCTACTCCTGCCCCTCAATGTGCATGATAAAAGTTTGCAGTACAACCTGCTGTATCTTTGTGCTCATGTTAAAAAAAAATATGCACAAACACACAGGAAGAGTTTTGTTTTAAAATGGTTTTATACCACATACATTTGTCTACAATATCTTTTTTTCAATTAGTACTATATCATGGGTATCTCTAGAGCAATAATGTATACCTAATGTCCTTTTTAATGGTACGTGGTGTGAGCGTATCATAATTTATTCAACTGTTCCTTACAACGGACATTCAAGTTGTTTAGAGATGGATTTTTTTCACGTTGTAAATAATGCCATAATAAAATTCTTAAGCATATTCTTACATACTGGTTTTTATTTCTATTGGCTACATTCATCTACGTGGAATTTTACAAGCATATGGATTTTTTCATTTGCAGTAGATATTCCAGATATTCCAGATTAATTTCATAAAAAATTGTAGCAGTTGACATTCTTATCAGCTAGTTGCAGCTCGATCCTCAAAAATACTAAATTCTGTTGCTCTAACAATGACAATCTGACTTTGAAGAATTGTCTTGCTCAAATTGTGTTTCCATACTACCAGTGGGGTCAAGTGTTTGTTGATAATTGCATTTTCTTGCCTGTGAATTCCCTATTCATATGTTTGTGCTTATTTTTTTTGCTTTTGTCTTTTTCTTATAAATTAATAGAAAGAATTTGTGTATTAGGGAAAATGACACTTGGCCTGTCACATATGTTGCGGTTAGTTAGCTCTAATCTACCATTTGCTTTTCAATTTATGACATCTTTCCCCAAATAATTTGTAAACATAAGTATGAAACTTAATTGATTGGGGGTTTAACTGAGGTGGAGAGTAAATTATGCCAACAGAATTTATTCAATGAATCATGTATTGCCGTGAATTAAAACGTCAGTTTGGTTATATATGAAACTACCATATATATTTTCTATTTTATTTCATTGCTGTAACATCTCTACTGTAAGATATCATGGTGTAGAGTGTTCTATATTGGAGTAAATAAAGAATTAAACATTATGTTAGCTTGTTGACTATGAATATATTTCTTTAAATTCTTTCAATATTACCACCTGGACACTCAAATATAAAATATTTTACGCTAATGTATAGAAACACCGTTTGATCACAGTAGTTTTGTAAGAAATTTTAATATTTGGCAATACAAGATGGTACCCATGCCCGAAGAGGAATTTTCCATTCAAATAGCTAACCTTGTAATCAGCCCTGTGTTCTGCTTCTGTAAAACAGGCTTGTTTGCTGTAAACAACTTCTTTTTCTATTTGTGTAAACATGCAGATCCACCCTCCCCTCAGGAATGCTTTGTATAGATAACTGATGTATTCACTAAATACCTGTTGGAACTGCCTGTAACCCATAGCAATTTCCTAGGTCTGCAACTGGCTGAGGACAAATCAACCAATCGGCCCATGCCAACTGTAACAGCGTAGATATATAAACAAAATTTCCCCTAAGCTCAGGGCCCAGATTTCCAGAGCACTAGATCTTCTGGGACCGCCGGCGTAATAAACCTGAGTTTCTACAACCCTCCTTGATTTCTCGCTTTATTTCTCGCTGATTTCAGTTTTGCAATCTTTCTGCAACACGCCTGCATTCACAATTTTTCACACCATTTCCAACAAATGAAATTCATTTTTTACATTTACATAGAATGTGAAAATGATCTTTATGTTTATGCTTCACTCCCATTTTTTCAGGCAAAAATTAATGGCCATTTCTTGAAAACTATATGTGATTGCTACAAATATATGCAAACCTGTGGACTTTTCCACACAAAGAAATAAAAGATACACATTGATCGACTCAAAAGTGAATTTAACATCAAAGCTGCTGTTGTTTAGCGTAAATGAGAGGAAGAAATTGTGAAGTGCAATTTGATAAAATGCAAATGTCATCTCTGACATTTAGTGGATTCCATCTTATGATTTGGCTGACAAGTGATGAAAAACTCTTGTGCATAAACATAGTTCACCAACGTCGTAATGGGATCAGAGCTACTATCTCATGCTTCGTAAGACAAGAGCAGGCTTGAGTCAAGGAACACTAGATTTTTCCAGGACCCTTTTGGGTTAATCTATGTAGCGTCCATTCTGTCGTGAGGTCATTTTTGGCAGAGTCTGCATGCTTGATGTCAGCAAGTTAAGGATCATGGACACACATTTAATTTCAAGATCACTGGAGCAGAAATAACCATCAAAAGAATTTGCAGGGTTCCAGTTGTCTACAGAGTTTGCCTGCAGAAAAATTGAAAACAAAATTTTACTCTTTACTTCTGCCTAAAGAAACATTTTTCCAGCGTTGAAAAGTTAATACAATTGCCTCCTCCCGTCTCCTTTTCCAGAGCAGCAGTTTGGATAGAAATAGGCTCAGCGGCTTTCTGAACAGCGCTTGAGGCTTTGAGTGGAAAGAATGACCTCATTGATTTGATCAAAAAAGTATCCACCAATAAGTCAAGCCATGAAAAAACCCATCCATGTCCAATTGTCCTAAGTAAATGTTCTTTTACTCTCAACATTTCCTGTCCTCTTATCTATTTTTTCCCCTGAAGTTCATTCAGATGTTTAAGACCTGCCTTCTAGAAAGCCAGCACAAATTTCTGTGTATAGGAGAAGTACATTATTTTATACTGCCCTTGTTTAAAACAAACACACACACACATAACTTGAAAGTGGCGATTTGCAGTCCTGAGTCTGATTCTGAAGCCTGTGTCTTTCATGGAAATGACCACCAGAGTTGCTGCAGGAAGACTGGCTTCCTTTGCCATCAATGTTTGCTTAGGTAGAAAGCCATGAAGCACATACATTTCTTCTCCAAAGCTACAAGGACAGATGTTCTATCAAGCATTACAGGGCTCCGTCTCTACAGAAGATATTAGGTTTGTTCTTCTAGTGGAAGTTTTATTTTGCAAATTTCACTCTAACGTTATCAATGGTCTTTGCATGTACATAAGGGAATAACAAATGGATTCTTTAAGATGTCAGTATCAAACACAGATTTTATGGAAGAAAGGAGAAAGAGAGAGAAAGAAAAAAGAAAAGAAAGAAAGAAAGAAAGAAAGAAAGAAAGAAAGAACGAGAGAGAGAGAGAGAGAGAGAAGGAGGGAGGGAGGGAGAGAGAGGAAAGAAAGAAAGAAAGAAAGAAAGAAAGAAAGAAAGAAAGAAAGGAAGAAAGAAAGAAAAACAAAGAAACAAAGAAAGAAACAAAGAAACAAAGAAACAAAGAAGAAAGAAACTATAGACTAATACCCTTTATGAACATATATGCAAAAATTTAAAACAAAAGTTTAGCAAATTGAATCCAACAGTATATAAAAAAGAAGATTTGTCACGATCAAGTGAGATTTATCCCAGAAATACAAAGTTGGTTTAGTATTTAAAAAATCAATGTTTCTAAAAAATAAAAAACCAGCAAATTGGGAATAGAATGGAACCTTCTCAACCCAATAAAGGGAAGCTATAGAAAATCTACAGTTGATTTCACATTTAATAATTAAATACTTCCTACCTGTGTCATATATGAGTCCCTTTCACTTGGTTGATTTTTCTCCTCATGGGCTGCATTTTTCTTTACTGCGTGCATTTTTGATGGGATGCCAGATATTGTGAATTATACCATGTGGTGACTTTATTTTTATTCCTGTAAATACATGTCTTCAGTGTTATTCTAGAACATGACTAAGTTGTTTTGAAACAGTTTGATTTTTTTGGATCTTACATTAAGTTTCGTTTGGTGGGACCAAAGCTGTATTTATTCTAGGCTTAATTTTCCTTACTACCTAAGCAATTTCCTTCTAAGTACTGTAGCTGGAGCGCTGCGAATTACGAGGTTTTCCGCTCTGGGTGGTGGGCACAGACTCTATTTCCGGCCTTCTGTGGCCTCCAGGTGCTGTTCCTTCTAATCTCTTCAGGTGGTTCTTGCCCTGGTCTCCTATGGTTTCCTCACATGTATGTGCTGAACAGCTCTCAGTTTAATGCCTGAAGGACACCCCCTTAGATCTCCAGAGTTTTCTTTGCACAGCTCACTTCTTTGCTCTCCTGCAAACTCTAGGCATCTTGGCTTTCCTGGGATCCCAGCTCCATCAGCTCAACTCAAGGAGATCGCTAGGCTTTGCCTAGTTTCCCTTGCCACACTGCACCCTGGAAACGAACTGAAAGCAATAAACGGGGGCATTCAGAGGACTCGCCTCATTTGTTTTCCATTTCCCAGGGAATCACTGTCTTCACTGGCTGACGTCCAATGTCTTGAGTGTCATTTTTTATACATTTTGTCTGGTGTTTTAGGGTATATCTTATCCCTGATACTCCATCCTTAACGACAACAAATGTCCTATTAACTTTCTACCCAAATGTCCTATTAACTTTCTACTCATATTCATTAATGATTGCTGCATTAATTAGTTATTTCATTGGAGTTTGGTAATTAAAAAAAAAATCTTCCATTGTTTTTCTGTGTTAGGTAGCATCCCTCTGTAAAAAAGAGCTTTCCTCCGTTACCTGGGGATGAGGCTCTGTTCTTTCTATAAGAGCAGAGTTACTGTCTAACTCTTTCTCTCCTTTCAGAATAAAGAGTTATTATTAATAGTCACCTCCAATAGTGGCAAATGAATTTCTTTTCTTTTTTCCTTTTTGTTTAATTTTGAGTGTCCTTGTGGGCTAGGATTTTTATTTATTTATGTATTGTGTTACAGTCATTTTATAGTCATTCTTTCTTCTGAGGCTCAAATTGTCCCAATTTAGCCAACAGGAGCACCTTCATTCTTGCTTCTGAGCCCTTTTGAAACGTCCTCATTAGATTTGGGGCGCTTTCTTGCTTTCCGGCAAACAGATGTCTTAGCCTCACCACGAACTTGCCATGCTCCAGACCTGAAATTGCTCATTTTCCCAAGAAGTGCTGATTCCCTTTAGGAGAAAATGTTATTTGGAAATCAAGATCTGGGCTCTAGCGCAAGTCCATATTGTGGGGTTGTCAGTGGGAGGAGAGATTTTGGATGCTGTAACCTGACAACTACAGTAATGATTCTTTAGCCTTTTATGCGCAATAGCGACCCATGCTGGCAAACACGTAAAACATTTTTTTAAGTGAGATACTTTGATAGTACACTTAGACATAATTTTTTTTCAAAATTTTAAAATAAAATAAAAAGATTGTTTTGGAAATAATTTAAAGAATCTTTTGCAGGCAAGAAGCACCTGGACTTGTTAGGAATTTGTTTTAGGTGAAGAGAGTCTTCATACCTGGATTCACACTGAATCACCTGGGGAGTTTAAAAACATTGCCAATAGCAATCTTCTACCTCAGAACATATTAAATCAGAATGTTTTGGGATACGTCCCAGCATCGTTAACTTTGTTATTTTATTTGGTTTAAATATTCCCAGGTGATTCTAATGTGCTGCTAGCATCAAGAACCACTCTCAGCATCTCGATGCCATTAATAATGCAAGCCCTCATTAAGAATAGTAACACCTAAATCTTGTGATTGCTTCTTTTTACGTCTCAATGATGCCAGGGGGGGAAGAGAAATAGCTAGAATGCTTGGGTGAAAAAAAACAAAACAACAGGCAATGTATACAAATCCAACTGCTTTTTGCTCAGATCAAATCCAGTGACTGAGTCCTCGAAATTGTTTACTAAAGAAGCAATAAAACTTTATCAGGAAATATTTGTTCGAGCAGCTGACAGACAGAGTTAAAGTACTGTCTGCATAATTTCAGCATTGATGTCCCTTATGTATTTCACCATGTCCCAATGCTATTGCTGCTATTTTGAAATAACGTAGAGCTGAATTCAAGGCAATTGTTTGACTGTCCTTTTATTTATTGCACAAAATAAATTTCCAAATCAATCATGTCATTAAGCGTAGGTCTAGATATAATGGCCTGAACTCTGAAACAATGGAACTGCTAGTGCGGTGAGAAATGACTTTCTCATATAATTTGTCAGACTTCCAAGGACTCATCTGTTCTCTAAACAAAGTTGCAGCCAAATCTTGATATTGCAGAATTCAATTATAATTGATTGAAAATATTTTCTTAAGAGCTAGTTGACTAAAGATGTCTTAGAAGGTTTTGTCCTTCCAACTTTTTAGTATATAAAATTTTAAACATGTAGAAAAGTTGGGGGAAAAAGCACAATGAACATCTGTACATCCCCCCCGCCCCACTTAGATTTAATAATTAACAGCATTTCTCCATGTGTATGAATTTGCTAGGGCTGCCATAATGCAGTACCATAGCCTGAGTGGCTTAAATAAAGAAACTTATTTTCTCCCAGTTCTGGAGGCTGGAAGTCCATGATCAAGGTGTGGGTAGTGCTAGTGTCCTCTGAGGCCTCCCTCCTTGGCTTATAGATGGCCGATTTCTCCCTGTGTCCTCACATGTTCTTCCCTCTGTGTGTGTGTCCTCGTCTCTTCTTATCAGTTTACCAGTCAGATTGGATTAGGGCCCACCCTAAGGCCTTCCACCACTGGGCTGCAGACCAGTAATGGTCCAGGACTGTTAGAAACCGGGCCACTCTGCAGGAGGTGAATGGCAGGCAAGTGAGTGAAGCTTCATCTGTATTTGCAGCTGCTCCCCAGCACTAGCATCACTGCCTCAGCTCCGCCTCAGATCATCAGGCATTAGATTCTCATAGGAGCCCCCGTCCCTGGTGCCAAAAAGGTTGGGGACTGCTGCCCTAAAGGCCTCATTTTAACTTAATCACCTCTTTAAAGGCCCTTTTTCTACATAGTCACATTCTGAGGCAGTGGGAGTAGGAACTTCAACATATTAATTTTGAGAGGGAGGTGACACAGTTCAGCCCATAACACCAGATTTGCTTTCTTTCTTTCTTTCTTTCTTTTTTTTCTTTTTTGCACCTACAGCACCTGGTCTTCCTAGGTGATCTCCCATCCAAGTACTAACCAGGCCCGACCCTGCTAAGCTTCTGAGATCAGACAAGATCGGGCACATTCAGGGTGGCATGGCCGTAAACTCTTTTTTGTGTGTGTGTGTGTGTGTGTGTATTTTTGATGATCCACTTAAAAATACATTAGACATTATGATGTCTCACATCTAAAATATATCACCTATATTTTGGAAATGAGCATGTTTTCTTATGTATATCATTATCATATTTAAGAAAATTTAAAATATACTGTGTATTTAATTCATATTTGATTTCCCCCAATTGTTCAAGGAAATTTTTACGGCTGTTTGTATTTTCCTGAATAATGATCCCTAAGGTTTATATTTGAATTTGGTTATATCTTTGTGGTCTTTTAAAATCTAGAAGTCTCCCTTCCTCTACCCATCACATCTTTCGCTCATAGCACTGACATTTTGAAAACACTAGATAATCTATAGAATATTTCACATTTTAGATTTGATTAATTATTTCCTTATGGTATCATTTAACTTGTTCCTCGCCATACTGTGTTTATATAAATTAGAAGTTAGAGGTTGTGGTTAGACTGCAAAACTGACAATACTTTTCCTATTAAGTGGTAGAGTTTATTCCTCCTCCCTTTGACTCTGAGACTGGCCATGTGACTTGCTTTGGCCAATGGGACATTAGCAAATGTGCCACTTGAACCGTGCTTGTGCCTTGGGGCTTGCCTGCCTTTGCTGCTTCTAGGGGGCCCAGGACTGGCAGGTATGTAGGCTAAGGAGAGTCATATGACCGCATCTCCAGTTCCCTGCCTGACATCCTCAACCATCCAGCTGGCTCAGACCAAAAGGAGAATCATCTCTCTTGACTTACAGAATAATATGAAATAATAGTTATTGTTCTAAGCCACTATGTTTTGGGGTGATCTGTTCTGCACCAAAAGCAGTTGATGCAGGTATAGACTTAATTAAATTCAGGTTAAGTGTTTTGGCAGGAATACTTCATAGATGATGCTGTGTATTTGCATTGCACCTCATCAGAAGGCTTCATAACATCAGCAGAAGGCTCACTTTTGAACCTGATTAAATGGGAATTGAGAAGACATCTACTTGCTTATTCCTCAAGTTAGCATCTGTTCTAGATTTTAGTATCAGATCACCCTTCAGTCATTAGGGTTTGTAGAACACTAATAGTGACAAGTGATGATGCTCCTCCCCCACGTTCAGACTGACCAACGTCCAAGGGCAGCACCAGCATTTGTCAAGGGGAGGAAATTATCTCACCAGGTTATAGCTACATATGGCATTGTCCTAAAGTAGTGCTGATGGGTACGTGTCTAAGGACTTTGCTCTTCCTAATTTTGGAGTTGTATAGATACCCTTCTGTACAAACAGGATCAAACTAATATCTTCTTTAAGATGACCAAATGGGTGACTATTCCGATCTTGCACATTTAAAATAAGCAAGTGGTTATTTAATACAAGACTAGAAGGAGAGCTTCCACTGAGTACCACCAGAAAGGCACAAAAATTACTAAAATATGGCATTGTTTTTATTAGAAGTTGAAATTGAAGAAAAACGAGAGAAAAGAAAGAAACAAAGGAAGAAAAGAAAGCGTTTTTATTGATCATCTGCAATACTCTTAGCCTTTGGTTGGAAATTTTCCCAGTTGCTGCAGTGGAGAGGCAAAACCAGTTAAATGATTCAACATTTGGGGTTCTTATCAAAACCAAACCATTTGCTTGTCATTAAATAGAACCCACACTGGAGTAAAAAAAATTTAAAAATAGCTAATTCCAAACCTATTTCTTTAAATAAGTATATGTAATAATAATAATGATAATGATGATGATGATGATGATAATAATAGTAATAATAATAATAATGAAGACCAAAAGGAAATTTATAATTCTTTCTTAAGGTGATCTTTTTTGTTTCTCCTCAAATTATCTATACCTGATTTCATGCGACTTTCATCTTCTCTTTGCCTTTTGTGGTATTTTATATTACCTTTTATATTAAGTATGTACTACTTTTATAGTTAGAAACAAAATAGTAAATGAAGTTAATAAAAATATTTAGAGGTTGATAAAAAAATATGTTGTCCTTATTATCTTTTTTAATGTGTTCTGTGTAATATTTTAAAGTTATATTGCATTTTATATTATATTACATAAACTTCCAAAAAGTACACAGACTTAGAGAATATCACAGACTCTCATTAATTTTTCAGTACTTCAGCAGCCATCATCAATTTGCCACATCCTCTCTCTCTCTCTCTCTCTCTCTCTCTCTAACGATTTTAAAGCAAATCCCAGCCATCATGTTATTTTAGTTCTAAATACTGTAGCATGAATCTCAAAAAAGGGAGTGTACATTTTCTTACCTAACTACATTGCACGGCCACACATAATAAAACTAACAATAGTTCCCAATGCCATCTAATACTCAGGCCATAACTGAATTCCTTCTATTTGCTAAAAAACACCTTTTTAAAAATTGGTTTGTACCTATCAATATCTAAATACAGTCCAGTCACTGTATTTGTCTATTTATAATCTTATATCTGCCTTAACTCTTTATTTGTAACACTCTCTCCCCACTTCCAGTTGTCGAGGGCCACTGGTTTCTTGGAGAAACTTGGTTAAATGTCCTGTAGAATTGCCTACATTGTAAATTTGGCTGAACACATATTTTTAAAAAGAAAAAAAAAAAAGTACTGCGTTTGTGACTCTATAATATTGGCCTGCCTAAATATCCTCAAAACATGATACCCCCACCAATGATTGCTCTGAGCAAAAATCTATACTGAGATTTTTTTGGAAATACGTTGATTTAATGAACTGCACAATGAATATAATAAATTTCATTCTCTTTGCTGAATAAGTGTTATTTGGGATGAAAAAGAAATTAAGTCTATGGAAAATTTGGCCTTTTAAAATAGTGCTTTAAGGATTGTAACTAAGAAAAATATTCCCCACTGTGTTCCTTGTAAGTGAATAACATTGTATGAATAGAAAACTGGCTATAGAGAAGTCAGCAAAGAATAACAGCGGTCTTTGAAATTTGAGAATATGCATTCTTTGACTCTAATTTCATGTATGTGATATGGTTGGATTGCCAGAAAAAAAGCCCAGGACACCCAGCTAAATTTAAATTTCAGATAAAGAAAAAATATGTTTTCTTTATTCTTTCTTGAGCACAAGTACTTCCCATGCATTATGTGGGACATACTTATACTAAAAAGTATTCGTTGTTTATCTGCAGTTCACATTTAACTGGGTATCCTGTGCTAAATCTAGCAACTGGTGAACAAGCTCTTTACTGCCGTAGGGTATGGAAGACTCGAGGAGGAGCTACAATCCTGAGGAGGAGCATCATAAGAGGACACTTATCCTGGTGCCCACACTTCTCAAAGGTGGAAACAGCCGTCAGGTCTGTGGTGCTCTCCAGGTGGTTGCTTAGGAAGCCTGGTTTCCTATTTCTGGCCATACGTTCTCCCCGGCTGAGATTCTGTGGAGGATCTGCCAAATCTGAGTGGAATGTGACAATATTCTTGCTCTGTCCTTTTTCTCTGAGAAATGAGAGACATGGAAGCCAGAATCACCAGAGACTCTGGAATAAAAATGGGGACCAGAATCCCACTGCAAGTTCAATTCCTCAAGGGCCTCTCTCTAAACACGAAACATATAATAAGACAAAACATATTACCAAATACAAGACTGGAGTTGAAGAGGAAAATAAGAAAAGTAGAAAAATTATATCCAAAGACTCTGGCTTAAAAAGTCCCATCAGTAGACTATAAAACTTAACTCTGAATTTCCTAGCAACCAATGGGAAGGAGAAATTCACTGGTTTACAGAAATTTTGTTGGTACATTAGCAGTAGAAAGACTCTTAATTCATGTAGAAGCAAATGGTTTACCAGCCTTTAGTTCTGAAGGAAATTTGTCCTGGGGATCAAGTATATTAAAGATATATAAGAATGATATAGTAGCAACTATTTCTTCAATGCAAAACAAAGACAAAACTCTCCTTTGCATAGAAATTTTAAAACCTCCGCTGCATGTAGGTATTGGGATCTTTTAATGGCCGTTTTGTACAGTTTATGTCCTGTATATCCTTAAATATGCAAAAGTTTTGCTTTAAATTTCTTCCAAACATGATCTCCCTGGGACAAGGTTAGGTATCCCATGGCTGTTTGTATTCCACATTCCCATTCTAGGCTTTTCTGTGACCCCTCTTTATAGAGGCGCATGTTAATTTTGTCCTTGATCCCTTGTTTGACCAATAGATTTGAATCTGAACTTCCAGGTTTTTAATTTGGCAACATTGGACTTTACTTTCGCTGCCCTCTCTCACCGCCTCTGGGCTCGGGTTCGGCTATGTGACTTTCTTTGACTAAAGGGACAGAGTTAACTTGACAAAGCGGAGGGTCGAACAGTGTGTGCACATTTCTGCTTGCACTCTTGAGCTAGCTAGCCTGTTGTAGGACAGTGAGAGCCATGTGCAGTGAGGCCCTCCTGGACCAGCCAGCCCCTTAGCCAACCAGCCAGCCGACCACAGATACATGAACATGAGCAAGCCCAGACAAACCAGCAGGACCATGTGGCCAACTCACAGACAAGAGAAGTAATAAATGGTTGTTGTTTTAAACCATTAGGTTTGGGGATAGTTTATAACACAAATAGTAGTTGACTGATTGGGGACAATGAATCTCACACCTAAATTTATAGAGGACCATCCTATTTCTGCCCAAAAGTGAGTTCCATGAACTTATAAGTTGCGTGAGGGCATTTTATTTTTTCCAAAAAATATACAATTCTGAATCTCCTGACATTCAAATGAGTACCCTTAAACCCCCAAATTCTACCCCTTTAAAGATTACAGTCATTGACCTGAAAAATTCTAAACAAAACCTTAATATGACTCCTCAGTCATCAGATATCAGTAAAATTATTTCAAGGACAATGGAGTTTGCATCTGGGTCAGGGGATTCTGGTATCTCTTAAAAAATACAGATTGATACTATTATTTTTTGAACCATGAAATTGGTAGCTCCTCGCTGATATTTTTGATCTAGTATTTAAAGCTGACTTCACTATTTCAATTCAAGCATGAATATTTCCATGATTAAAAAAAGAGAAAGACTCTGGAGCGGGGGGGAAAAAACCACAGAAGAATAAATGCCATTCAAAAAAGTAGATTAAGCCAGTGAAAACGTGGAGATGAGAGCGAAGAGCGAGTTGCGGTTCCTTGGGACCCGCACCTGGTAGTGAGGAGAAGGAGTTGTTGGGGCCAAGATCAGAGAACCACTCCAGCAAACACATGGCGGTGAATTAAATTATCCCTTAAATGAAAAATAAAATATTCCTGGAGTCAATTAGAGCTGGACCAAGTCCTGACTCTTGTAATTGAATATGGGAAATGATTTGGGGCTGCAGTTTATATCGATGGAGAAACAGAACATGCTCTTTTCTTTTAAATGAAGTTCTTTTGCATTTAATTCAAATACGTACAGAGTTTTGCAGTCTTGATATAGCAGGAAATGTCAAAGAAAATGTCCTAAGGCCAGGAAATGTCAAAAAAAATGTCTTTTAATAATACATTTTCCTAGTTAAAACTTATAGGAACATCCGTTTTCGTATTACTGTCTAAAAGATTACGTCCTGTACTTCTCCGGTTTAGAGCTTAAAAGTGAATTATTTTCTAGGCCACTAACAGTAAGATGAGACAGTCTGTCAAATCATCTGATTATCGACAAATTGTTGATGTTAAAAGACTTTTGATCTAATAGTGGCAAGTATTCATGAAAAGATTTGGGGGGCCTGGATACAGTCATTATCTTCATACCACAGAAGCCCATCTCTATCGAGGTAGGGCATTTATCTACCTGAGGATGTCTATGTCTAAAATAGAAACATCTTCTTGGCCAAGGTCATAGCTTGCTGGGGATAGATCCTATTCCTAGAAGTCACTTTTGGTTTTGGGGTGTCCTTCTTCCAAGGCTTACTGCACCCAAACAGAGCATCGTAAGGCTAGGAGGCATCATGCGATTCTCATCAACTTGACATGTGCCTAAGCAGAGCTGTTATATACAATCGCAAACCATTTTCTTTTGTTGGAAATGACCTTCTGTTCAAGCCAGAACTGTGTCAACGTAACCTTGATACCAGTGGCTTTTCAATAGAGGCCAGTGTGGGAACTGAGGGTGGGCGGGGCAGACAGAATCCCAACCAAATACAGAAGGGGTGCAAAATGCCCAGGGAATTTAGGGAGAAACCAAATGAAAGCAGAAGTAATTGAAAGTGAAGCATTCACCAATAAGAAATAATCCAAGTAAAACACCAGTCACATAGCATACTGGAAAGCACGCTTTCGAAGACCAGGTTCTAACGAACCAATGTCTTTTGAGTATTGTGGTAACATCTTTCTTATACTATCATCTGTTTCTACTGATTTCATTATCATTGGCTCAACTTAGAAAAGTAATAAAAAAGGGGGGAGGAACAAAGAAAAGCAAATTATCGAGGTGAGCTTGGAAAAGCAAAAGGTTGTATTAAGATGACATTTAAAACACTGACCCAAGTTTTCTTTGGAATCGAGCAGTTAAGATCACAGAACAATATGGGAAATGGGCCAAATTACACGGTACATTAAAATAAACTAGAGTTATTTCCTCAACCCCAAAAAGTAGAGGGAGAAATCCTTTCCATCTTTTGGACAAGTTCTATTTTAGTCCTTGGAAAGTATATTTGGATTTCTTTATTTTATTTCCATTGTGCTTTTCTCCCTTGTTAACGTACTTTGTATGACATGAGGCCTAAGCTTCTTCCCTTTGGCTGGTAAGACTGTCAGTAGGAAAAATACAGTTTCAGATTTTTCGAAGTTTATCAGTGATTGGGATGTTTTCCTGTTATAGAGGAGTTTTGGAGCATATTCCAAAAGTTTCTTTGGGGGAACGTTGAATTTCTTTTCCCTATGGTGAGAAGCAGCTTCGTAGTTCCTACTAGTCTTAAACAATTAGGTTTATTTATGTCAACTTGTTTTATAAACAAGAATCACTCCAAATTAATTTAACATCTTTTATTTAGGTGGGCTTTCGAGGCCCATCATAATAACTGAAAGACAGCCAACTGAAACAAGATCCAGCTGCTAAAAATAGTGTTTAAAATTAGAGTTTTCTTGCTTGCTTCTCTACGACAGAACTTGGGAATGTCTCTTTCTGCAGAACATTTTTTAGGAATTATTTTAAAGCTACATTAAAATCATTCAAGCTAAGGTCAAAACTAAAAGTGTACAGGACTTCTTAGTTCGCCTGGTTCTAGGATCAGCCTCATAGAGTTTCAGGAAGTATTCATTCCTACAATAGTAGAGTTCATATCCTACCCAGTTAAACCAAAGATGGCAGGAGACCAGTATTCCATTAATACCTGAAAAGTATGTGTTCTTTTAATTAAATAAATGAATAAATAAACATTTTTGCTTATTAAATAAAAACAATAGAATATTAACTAGACAGCTTTTTATACAGAATGTAAACATGTCTTACACAATGAACTATGGAGAAAGAAATAAAAAGGCTTTTAAATAAGGCAAGGTATATTACTATATTATTGAAATTGAGAAGTTTAGTTTACAGATTTCATGATACAGAATGTAATATATCTATCCTAGTAAAAACTGAAAGTGTTTCTCTGCCTTCAAAGTTGTATTTACATCCTGTTTTTGTTTTTTTAAACACCATTTCAACTTGGTGTCTCTCCAGTTCTGAAAAATGGCTCTGCCCCCTGGGATCACTCACTGCTCTTCACTCAGAGTCATCCTTCCTTTCCTGTGAAGGGCAACACATGTTTGTAGCTCAGAAGTTTTGTCAGCCTGTAGAATTTGAGGAGTGTGATAGCATTCTTTCATTTTGTCCTCTCTCTGTCACTTTCAATCCACATTGGCAATGTTTCTGATGGTGTGACATTCTCAACAACACCGTCGGTCTCTTTTATTTGTCACCGAGATTCACTCTGTTAGATAAGAAGTTCCTCCCACGATCCTTCCTGGATAATCCCAAGTCTATTCTTGGCTTCTGGTGAAATAGATGAAGGGATCTCTGAGTCATATGCCTGATATCTTCAAAGAACCCTCTGTGCGACTGAATACACAGAACTTCTGATTTTTCCCAGGCACTAGCCAAAGGTTGTTTATTTTTCTCAAATTACCAATGAAGAAGTTGAAATTTGGAGATGCTATTAATTTACCTAAATCTCTCTCAATCCACCCTAGCCACACTGTGGTCCTTGCTATTCCTTTAATACTAGGGTACTACACATCTCGAGGTTGTTGCTGTCCCCTTTGCCTGGAATGCTTCTCCTCCAGGTGTCCATTGAACTGAAGAGTTTCCTGGGATATGGACTCTTAGTGTTAAAACTAGGAAAGTCCAGGCAAACTGGAGAAGTTGCTAACCCAGCTAGAATATATGCTCTACAAAGGTAGGAGCCTTGGTTGCCTATTGGTATTTCTACACCCCTAGAAGAGGGCTCGGTGTATGGTAGATGCTCATTAAATACTTGTTGCATAGATAAACGAACCCTACGCAGCGTCCATTCTTGCAATGGGACACAGTGGGGACAACCATATAGTTTCCAGAGGCAGCATCCAGTGTCAGAATTGATGGCGTTGGAAGCACAAGATGCACTATCCAGAGTCTAGTGGTGGTGTGATGGTTCATTTTACGTGTCAGCTTGACTTGGCTAAGGGATGCCAGAAAGCTGATGAAATGTTATTCCTGGTTGTGTCCGTGAGTGTGTTTCTGGAAGGGATTAGCATTTGAATCACAAACTGAAAGACAAAGGAGAAAGGGTAAAACAGAGCAGAGACTTGAAATCTATGTGACAATATTATATAGTTTAACATATATGAAATTGAGTTCCCAGAATTAGGGGACAGACAGAATGAGGCAAAAATAAAAGATAGACAGACAGATGTCAGGAACATTCCAAAATTAATAGGTTATATCAGTTCACAGATCTTAAACTCAACTAACCCAAAGCAGGGTAAATACAAAGAAATCCACATATGAACATCATAATTAAACCAAAGATGAAGGCAAACCTTAACGGCAGCCAGAGAAAAAGACATATTACATTCGGTGGCCACAATACATATAATAACTGACATCACCAGAAACAATAGAGGCCAGAAGACAATAAAATGACATCTTTAAAGTGCTGAAAGATAGCTCCCACGTCTTATCTTGACTGCCAAAATAGTGTTATCATCCACAGACACCCAATATCGCCAACGTCATCGTGAGGTGGGTAGAGCTGGAGTCAATCAAGAGATAGGAGGAGCTCTCAGAGGTAGAAAGAAACTAAGGGCTTGAATGTCACTCACCATATTTGGTGAGAGGGGAAAACCAATAAAGGAAATAGAGAAGGTAAGTGTGGGTATGACTGGATTGTAGCATTTTGGGAAAAGGATGCTATTGTCGTGCATGGCTAGGTAATTCTTGACTACTTGAGACCATAATGCACTGCGGGATGTGCTGCATCCTTAGCTTCCAGGATAAGTGCTGATGGCTCTCCTCAGTCAGGCATTGTAACCACCGAAGTGATGCCCATGGCTTCTCATGCTTTCAAATGTTCCTGAAGTCGCTATACCACCGGGTATGGCAAGGTTTCCTAACCTTGGAGATACTGACATTTTGGATCGGGGAGATAAATTTTTGCCTCAGTCTCTATGCCAAAATAAATTCCTGATGGAGTAATATTAAATTTTAAATTAAAATAATAAAAGTATTGGAAGAAAACGTGCATTTTTAAGAACGAATGCAAGCATAAAGAAGAGTTTGTAAAGTGTCGACATAAGAAACAGCCAAACGTGTAGAGAATTTTTATGAGTTTATTCAAGCCAAACTGATGATGGTTGCTGGGAAGCAAAATCTCAACAGACTGAGAAAATGCTCCAGAGAATGACAGTTTTGCTGCTTATTTTATACATTTGAATAAAAGGAGGAGACATAAGGAGGGTTACGTGAAATCCATTGGTGGTAGATTAAGCGGGAAGGGGGATGAGAAGTGGGGGAAATGTCTAGGATTAGATAAAAACACAACATAGAGAAACATGTCCTTATTGTACATTGGGGGACAACATAGTTAATAGTTAACATTTACAGCACATACAGATAGTCTGCAAGGGAACGAGATAAGAATGAGGGTTCTGGGTCTCCTGCTCTGGTAGGTGGTTATGCCCTCGGGGTCTGGAAAAGGTTATTCTCACATTTTAAAGGTACATGACTTTAGATGCAAAAAGATAATAGACAGGTTCACTCAAGGTAAAGAGTAGCCTTTTTCAAGGAAGCGACAGGCCAGGGACGTGACTACCTACCACGACCCTCTTTTAGTTAAGAATTTTTACGTTCACACCCTCCAGGGTGGTTACTTTCTGTCTCTGAGTTTGTAGGGCCCACCATGCAGGCCTGCCCTGAGCTTGTCAGGTTTAGTATGTGGCCCTCTTTTCATCCACAAAAGCATGTTACAAATTCTAAATTAATGCCATGAAGGAAGAAAATTCCTAAACGCGACTATGTAAAAATGTAAAATTGTGAATGCCAAAAATGGCATCATCAAGATAAAAAGATAAATGACAACTAGAAAAATATCGCCACACATATTATGGACAAAGAGCATTTTTTGTGACTATACTAGGAATCCACAAGCAAATAATGAAAAATATATATGGAAAAAAATGGAAAAATGAAGAAAGGAAGATGATGAGGCAGTTCATAGCAAAGGAGATACGACAGGGCAATAAACCTTTATAATTATAAAGAAGCGAATTAAAGTAATGAGCTACCATTTGCCCACCAAATAGGCAAATATATTAAAATATTGATAATGCTCAATACCAGCGATCGAGTAGGAAACGATCCTCTGAGAGGGCCTTAAAACTGGTAACATCCTTCGGCAGGATAATTTTGGAATATCTTTTAACGCTAACAATGCACAGACCTCGCACCCAGAGGGTCCACTCCCAGGAGCTTATCTAGGAGACGTACAGAATCTCTGCCCCGAGATGCACTGCAGCCCTGTTTCTGAAAGCAAACACTGGGAACAACTGTAAGCGTCTGGCGGTTGTGAGCTAATTATATGAATTGTGAGATTTTCTTCCCTATGTGCATGAATTCTAAGAAAAACGCTAGCTTTAAAAAACAGGTTATTCTTCACTGTGTGGTACACCTGAAACTAATATAATATTGTATGTTAATGCAATTGAAAAATAAAGAAAAAAAATACAACAATAACCAAAAAAAAAAACAAAACAAAAATCCCAAGTTATTACCTTTACAAAAGAGCAAGTTCAAGTACTCAAGTGAATCTGTCCTTGGTGAAGGAAGCTGCAGACAGGGACATGCTGTAGGAATGAGAGGGTTCAGAAGCCCAGCCATCAGAGCCAAAAGTGCCATTAAAGCAAAATGGTCTTTAAAGGGTGTATATGAACAAACAGCAAAACTGAATCGATATGGATGCTCATTCCTCTCCTCGTGGCCAGGCCTAGACAGTAAGGCAGGGCTGAGCACAGTGGAGAGAAGGCAGACGATATTGTTAGCAGATAGTGAGACCTAGACAGCATCTCCCAATGCTTATGCTCAGCTATTTTAATAAACAAGTTCCTTTTTCACAAAACTCTTTAAAAAGCATCATAGAGCAGAAAAGCACACTCCCATTACTTTTATACCACATCTTCAGTAATCACAGGAGCTTGAAAAGTCAGAGCAAAATTTCTCGGGTTAATTATGCTAGTGTGAAACTGGTTATCATGCTTCAAGTCAAGTTTACATCAGAACAATTAATTACTGAATTAATTTATCTAATATGAGTAAGCTCAAGTGTCATATTCCATATCATCAAATTAAAGTTTGGAAAAAATTCTTGTTTCCATAAAGACATGTCCCAAGAATGACATTGATAAACCAAAAGCTAAATATTTGAAAAAATATGTCTTCAGAGTACTTTAAAATGGTTGGAGCATCTGAGAATCTTGTGTAAATTATATTAAAATTCAGTGTTACAGTTTCTATAAAATAGAGACAGATTGCAACACCTTATTTGAAAACTGTTACACATCCCTTTTTTATACATATATCACTTTCGCTTTTTAAACAAGAGCTACTCTCTTGCCTTAGATTTAGTTAAGGTATTGATTAATACTTAGTTCAATAGTTCTTAGAAGTTTGCTACCAATCAAAACATTTTCTCCTTTTTAAAAGCACAAATCAATATATGCTTTCTTAGGACTTGCTATTGCTGTTTTTGTGATTCACCTAATGCATTTATGGTAAGGAGTAAATTATGTTAGGAAACAAAGAGGCTTTTCATTTTGCAATTAAAGCAATTCTCACTATAGTTATTATTTGCATGCCTGTGTCCTCCCCCCACCCCCATCACACACATACATCATTTTTGTAAACCTTGGGCCATACTCAAATAGGTGCTCAATAAATATTTGTTGAATTAAAGATAAAATGTCCTTCCAACTGTGAGAGACACCATCTGTTGCCTGCTCAATATTCATTCTTGCCTCTGCCCCTCCTGTGAAGAAAACTTTGATTTGTTTAGGTGATGACAAGGATCTCTATCCCAAAGCAAGGGAATGGATTGTGATTAATCTAAACCAGTGATAGTGATCTCATTCCCCATGGCCAATATTGCTTTATGGGTGGCCATGTAGTCCAGTTCTAGACACGGAGATGTGAGTTTTCTGAGTGGGGCTTTCAGAAAATATTTTGCTTCTCAGCTGACAGATCTCTTGCCTATCCCTTTCTTCTTGACCAGAAAGCACGGGATGCCCGGAAGTACAGCAGCTGTCCTGCAGTCATGACACATGAGGACAAAAAGACAATAAGTTAAAAATGGCAAAGATTCAGAAAGAGAGAAAAGATTTATGCCAACATCACTGAGTAGCCACATTAACTCTGAGAGAAAAATTGCTTGTTCTGCTCAATATTCAACGTTCAGTACTAGCGGTTGAGTATTCCACTACTTGTAGCCAAGAGGATTCCTTACGGACACCACTCTTAAATGTCCATAATTAAAGAAAATACAAGTACTTTACATAGGAAAGGGCATTTCTGCCTCTTTCGACTTCCTCAATCTCTAGGTTCCATCAGCTGTCGACTTTTCTGACTTTCCATAATATGTCTTACCCAAATTCTGTATTACTTTTCTCTTACTGCGTAAAAATTGGCACAAACTTATCAATTTAAAACAGCACTAATTTTTTATCTCACCGTTTCCGTGGGTCAGGGTCTGGGCATGGCTGAGCTGAGTTCTCTGCTTCAGGTTTTGCAAGGTTGAAATCCAGTCTTTGACTGGGCTGCATTCCTTTCTGGACCTCGGGGTCCTCTTTCAAGCTCACGTGGTTGGAGCAGAATTTAGTTCCTTGTACATTTAGGACGGCCCATTTCCGGGTTGGTCATTAGCCAAGGGCTGCCTTCAGCTACCAGAGGCCACCCACATTCCTTGCCCCATTCATCTTCAAGTCAGCTTTGAAACCTTCTGACACATCAAATCTCTCTTGTGCTTCTAATCCCAACATCCTCTGTCTCTCTCCGCTTTAGAACCCGATTTAAAGGGTTCATGTGCTTAGGTCAGACGCACCAGGATAATCTCCCTATTTTACAGTCAACTGATTTTTGACTTTCACTACATCTGTACCTAGCTTAGCATTTGACTGAATATAATCTTACATCGCATAATGACATTTTGGTCAATGACAGGCCACATATGTGATGATGGTCCCATAAAATTATAATGAAGCTGAAAAAGTCCTATCCCCTCATGACATCATAGCTGTCATAATGTCATATCACAACGTATTACTCACATCCGTGGTGATGCTGGTGTAAACAAACTTACTGTACTGTCAGTCGTATATAAGTATAGCACATATAACTATGTACAGTATGTAATACTTGATAATGATAATAAATGACTATGTTACTGGTTTATGTATTTGCTTTTTATCGTTATTTTACAGCGTACTCTTTCTACTTACAAAAAAGTTTGCTGTAAAACAGTATGTCATGTTATGACAGCTACAGCCCTGTGCATCTTGTGTTTACTGCACCACTTGATTGTGTCATTTGCCCTTGTGCTTGATTTAATCTCAAATTGTTTTGTATAGTCATGCTGTACAGGTCCTAGCCTAGGAATGAAAAGCTATATCATACAGCCTAGGTGTGTAGGAGGCTCTGCCATCTAGGTTTGTGTAAGTATACTCTGTGATGTTGGCACAACACAAAATTGCCTAACGCATTACTCAGAATGTATCCCCATTATTAAGCACTTTAATTGGCATATGTACATCAGCGGCTGGGAATCCCAGGGGCTCTCTTAGAATTCTGCCCACCACACCTTTTTGTGGGCAGAGACTGGGACTCACATATGTTTTTTTTAACTTCCTGTCTTTCTTACCATAAAACCCTGGTGATGTTTTTGCTCTGCTGTCAAAAATTCTGTTCATATTTGTATATTTCAGTGATTTCAGCTTTATGTTGAAAGCTTCATAAGGCACAGGTATGTTTATGGGCCATCTTTGAAAAGCATTCACCAATAATTTACCCCCAGTAGATCTGAATTAGCAAGTCCAGGGAGAAGCTAGAAATTTGCATTTTTGAACTGTACTATTGGAGCGTGGTGATGGGGGTGGTCCATAGACTACTGCAGAGAAACAATTCCTAGACTGGATGTGCCTTGAAGGGAGAGGCCATTCTTTCCTGGGCTGCTATAAGGCATTGAAGACACAATGTACACGCATCTCCTGGCTTTTAGTGGGAATGCAATGAATCCTTTTTTGTTCCTCTACTCTCTAGCATAATACCTGCCAAAAAGTGGGTACTAAATAAAAACTAACTAAATAAAAAATTAAAGTGTGTCAGTTAAGAATACTTTTGATGGCAAGATTCAGGAAACCTGACTAACAGTGGTTTTTTTTTTAAAGCCAGGACTATTTTTACCCCCACAAATAAGCTGTTTGTAGGTACCCTGCTGCTGACACTTGTTCAGCAGCTAAATGATATCAGGACACTGGGTTGGTATCTCTGTGATTCCCTCTTTTTTATAAGTGTGGTTTTTTTTTTTTAATCTCTCTTGAAACATAATTTATTTACCATAAAGTTCACCCATTTAAAGTGTACTTACTACTCATGGTTTATAATATAGTCACAGATTCCTGCAACCATCACCATAATCTAATTTGGGAACATTTTCATCATCCCCAAAAGAAACACCATACCCCCATACATACTTACATACATACCTACATACACATATACACACATACATGATAAAAAGATAAAAAAAGAAACCCCACACCCATTAGGACACAGTCCCCCATGCCCTCTCTCTTCCCTTGGTCCTAGGTAAGCACTGGTCTACTCTCTGTCTACTCATTTTCTAGATATTTCTGGATATTTCATATAAATATTCTGGATATTTCATATAACTAGGATCCAATTGGCACATAAGTGACAATGATGACATTTATCTGAAAGAAAGACCAAGAAAGGTAATCTTTCAGATGAGCACATTGCCACATCGAATAAAATAGGGTCCGATTAGTAAGGGAAAAAAACTAGAGGGAAGAGATGGGTTGGCAGCTAGCATCCCTGTTACTGTGAATCAGTCTCCAGAGTCTAGTCAGCTAGTTGGGCTGAAGTACTCATTTTGCTTTCGGTTCAATTTAGATAAAACACAAAAAGGATGAACATAGCTTATGCCAGCCTCTCTGCTTTGTTATCTTATTTTTATTTTATTTCCACAGTATCCAATGGTTTCATTAACCCCATTCCAAAGCTAAGAAGGCTATGTCTCAGGATAACAAAGTGGATTCTTGCCCTGGGTAATACAGCATTAAGATAGCTTGACTCAAAAATCTAGTTGTCTTTATACTGAATTATAATCAGGTAAATCCGGTCTTACTGTATTAAAACAAATGGTTCCTGTTACATTATATAGTGATATCTATATAATGGTGATATCTATATAATATCATCTGTTTTACCTGATTATCGGATCCCACATCTCCATGAGTTTTTCCTTCCACTGCTATGTTGATGATTTTGCATACAGTCTTCAAAAGGGAGAACATTTGATCTGACGGCCAAGATCCAGTTTATCATGGTGTATCATTATGACTGTGGCCCAGGGCACTTTGTCACAGCTCTTTTGCAGAGTGTTCTTAGCTTCATGCGATTGGTTCTGTCAGCCCATTTGTTATCTAAAAGCCAAACACTGATGTGTTATTTTTAGCAACGTGATCATGCTTCCTCCTTAATCCGAAGAAGCTGATCTCTTTGCCAGTGATAAGACCTATTAGTTGCCCAGCTGCCATATAAGCTCTGTTCCTGTCATCAGACATGTTTTTCTTCCTTATGATCATTTTAGAGGTGCTATCCTCTCCTGAAGCAACATGAGTTTTACCAAATAATATACCATAAGTAGATGACTTACTTATATAATCTTTGTTAACCTAATTAAAGTTGGTACAAGAACTTTTTTTCTTTGCATTTTGAAATGGACATATTCAGATCCAAATCATCTATTTAAAAAAATGGATCCTAATCCACTTTAATGGCATCATATGAATCAAACACAATTATTTGTATCAAAATAAAAAATACTCCAAGAACGTGACCAATATCCAGTGGCACTGGCTTGTGAACATAATGGAATTTTTCTTCTTTAAAATCTTTAGTCAGTACATGGAAACCTACCCTAGTTCATAATCTTAAGATAACAATACTGGTTTTACTTTCATGTTTTTTTAAACCAAGACACGTAATTTAGTGATCGTGTTAGTGGCGAATAACTGTACGTATACATATATATATTTGTACATTAATACTTAGCAAAATTTTATCAGTCTGACTTCCTAATTAAATTTACTAATCAGAAAAATACTTGGACGTGTCTAGAATCAAAAGGTTCGTCATTTCAATTTCATCCACACGCAGCCTTTACAAGCCCTGACTGGATCATTCTGCTATCACCATCTGTGACATGACTTGACTTCGACTCACGTCATTCTCTGCTTCTGCTTTTCTTTGTGCCACGCCTTCTGTCCTTTGTCTGTTATATCCTTTCCTGGTTTCTGTTTGTCAAGGTCTTTCCCGTCCACCACGGACGGACCTTCTCAGATCCTACCTCCTCTATACGGCTTTCTTCGATCCCTCCGTTGTAATTACTTTCTACCTCTCTTATTCCTGCACTGCCCCATCTTAGATTATAGTTTGGCTATGACCAGATCTACCTGTATCTCTCCAGAATGGACAAGCTCAATCCTGTCTTCCTCACTCTGTGCTAAAAGTTATTGAGTAGGCCGGCACAAGAACTTCCCAATAACTTCACACGTGACTGCCAGACAGGGGGATTAAATGGGACTTCTCCCCCACAGCAGCTTAATGGAAGAAGAGTTGTTTTTCTTTGTCCTAAAGTCCATGATTGTTTAATAGTTATACCGCTACTGAGTCAACCAGGCTAGTTAATAATGGATTAAAGTTATATTTTATAGCAAGTAATTTAACCTTTCCAAATCTCAGTTTTCTCCTCGGTCAAATAGGGTAATAGTAACTTTTCCAAACTTTTCCGTTGCTGTGATGGTTAGAGATAATGTTTGTGAAGTGGCAGCTTGCAATATCTGCTCTCCCAGCTCTTAGGCCATTGGACTCAGACTAGAGCCACACCAGTGTCTGGGGCTCCAGTTTGCTGACTCACCCTTGGATCTTAGCATGTGCCAGCTTCCGTAATCACATGAGCCAATTCCTTATAACAAATCTCATGATACACACACACACACACACACACACACACACACACACACACATGCACCTATATATGTATATCTTTGTATATATATTTTAACATCACTGAGAGATGTATATGCATATGTATATGTATTTATATATGTATATGTATGTATATGTGTATATTTACATATAAATATAAATATACTGCTATTGGTTCTGTTTCCTTGGAGAACACTGACTCTAGGTGTTATATGAAGTAGAAAGAGACAGAGATTAGAAATTCATTGCCCTTTGAAAGGAAGGGGGATCATGGTTAGGAAATCCATCAGCAGTGCTTAAGTAATCAGGAAGCAAAGGAATGACAGGATCCTGTGGTGAGTTACAGAAGTTAGCGATTCATAGCCAGCTGCCCAGAAGCTGCGGGCCAAGCCTCATGTCTGTCACCTGCGGAAGCATCAACGACAGGCTGCCAGTGCTGCACGAGCAAAATGGCTTCTGCTTTGCTCTCATTTTCAAATATCACACCAGCACCCTGCCAGGGAGGAATCTAAACCAGAACCGTGCCACTAAGAATGAGTTTGGGAAATGTAGTTTTTAGGCCTTCAGCCCCTGTGATGAAGGAAGAGCTTAGAAGTATTGTTTAAAAAAATCAGAGAAAAGAAAAACTTATAGGATAAAATTCTGTTGACTTGAATAACAACAACCAAATTGTCCTCCTTCCTCTCGCACAGCGAAGGCCCTCAATTTTAGCTGTGATGGCACTAGCAGGTGATGTGGGGACTCCTGCCTGCTCCTCTCTGAAGTGTCTAGGCAGTCAGTCCATTTTGCTGGCAAAGCCACTTTTTCCTGGTAGTCCATGAGACATGGGTGACGTTTACTATTCCCAGGTCAGTGACACTGGCCCAGATTCAGCTATGCTATTCCCCGATACTACCCCCCAAAGTGAATGTTAACCAAGCACAGGAAAAGAAGTTGAAAATATAAGCCAGGTTAGGGAGAAGATTTTGCATTCACTAAAACAAGGGAACAAGTTCCCGGTTCTTATGAATTAAAAGCTCACTTGTTTAAAAGTCATCTGCAAAATTCTGAAAAGAACTCTCCAGCACTCTTCCTCGTGTTCAGCAAACCCAAAGATACCAATGACTTCATATTTACAAATGGTATTTACCATGGTTAATAAACTCAGTTCATGACGAGAATGTGGATTTATAAGGCTCCACAAGTATTTATTAACTAAATATTTTAATTAGGCATCATATTGACATAAAAAACATTGTGAAAGCTGTAGTATTTAAGACTGTAGAACTTAGAGGTAACATAGGCAGCTCGGAAGGCAAAATGTGTTTGATTTTCTCATATGTCTCCTGTTACCACTTCGGCTGCTCATCAAGAAAATCTGCTCACTGAACACCGACCACCATGTTAGCATTAAGCTGGGTTTTATAGTATTCAAACAAAGCTTCTCATCCACTTCACAGCGTGAATTAGCCAAATGATATAGGTAAGGCTATGTCAACAACGATGCAACAATGAAAAAAATTGCGAGATCTGGAGGAAATTCAATTACAGTTTAAGGAAGAAACAAGCATCTCATTAACTCTATGAAATGACCCTAAAGAAAAGTAGAGTATGGAATGATATTATTTCAGTTTCACAGACAGTTAAACTTGCTCAGGAGAATTGAGAAAGGAATTGCTCAAGGACTAAGAGACCTGGATTTGAACCTGGGTGTGCCTGGCTCTGAAACCCACACTACCTGGTCATTCTGCCTCCAGCATTTTGGTGACAGGAAAGGTAATGATTAGCAATGAAGAAGGAAGGCTATGAGCAATAAGAAAGCACCAAGACCAAAATTCTAAATTAGCATTCTTTTAATATTCTTATGGGTGGATAAGTATTTGTTATTTAAGCAAGAAAACCTATTCTTATTAAAATTGCCAGTGTGTGAATATACCTTTGAGAGAACTGTTGCAAATATCAAGATGGCTGAAATTTAAACATTTAAAAATGTATTAGAGGAAATTCAAATACAGGATCATTATTGAGAGTCACTATGCTAAGGCAGATTTGGGGGCTGAACTTCTGACTAGGTATAATAATGATACAGACATCTGTCTTGTCTCCTCCCCTGCATTCTAGATTCCATAAGGTGAGAGACTGATTTCTCTTAGTATCTAACACTGGGAGACGGGACGCCAGAGGACAGCGTTGCTACTGAACGGCAATGGCCTTCCTTGTTTTGAATGTAGTGAATGGAAACTGAAATGCTTCAGGGGCCAAGCTGGCAATGAAATGAGCAATGGATGTAAAATAATGCAGTGGGGGAGGAAAAATCCAGAATGATGCTCAGTCTATAGAGAGCAGCAGATACCCAGCTCCGGAATGTGTTGCCACATGGCTCAGTGATACCAGAGTTTCTGTTTTTATAAAGAAAGTCTAGAAATTGATCATTTACATAAAATCACCTGCTTTTTAAAGGTCGGCAATTAATTCGATTTTTAAGATTACGGTGTGGGCGACTCTGGAGCTTCTGCTATAGGTGCTGGTTCTGGTGTATCGACAGCTCCAACTTCTGTCTGCAGACTGTGCCCAGGGCCCCACAGGGCTGCAGGTGTGCTGAAGCTCAGCAGAAGCTGAGGCGTGTTGCCAAAGGCGAGCTCCGATGTTGGCAGGGGTGGTGGTCAGGGCTTTTGTATAGAGTTGGCTCTGCAGTCCTGTGCGCTCGGGCCAGTTACAGACTGCTCATTTGCCCATCGTAGACAGTATTCAGTGTCACAGATGCTTCAGCTGGTCAGTCCTTTATTAACCTGTCATCAACAATGAGGAACACTGAGACCTGATGGGTGTAGCGCTCACCCAGTGCCCACCATGCTGCACCCCTCACTGCCCATGGCGCTTCTCACCACAACAGGATGACTTATGAGGTCACCGAACTGGAAACTCAAAAGCCCCTAGAGTACATGTTAAAAAAAGTGTTTTGTTTTGTTTTGTTTTTTTTGTCTAGCAGGTGAGTTTGACAGGGGTATTATAATAAAGACATGTAACACCTGGTGGCTCATAGCCTGTCTTGGTATAATTATTCACGGTGATCTCTTTTATATAAACATCTGAAAAACCTGCCTTCCCCTAACCAAGCCTGACCCGTTAGACGAATTTTAAAAGAACAGTAAATCCTTAAGTAACCACATGGGTGGGCTCTGGCAGTTAGTCTCTTTTTGTCCCCCAGGCATTCTATATTGTTTTACATTAACCACCAGTATAATTTTTTTTAATTACAAAAGTAATACATGTCTGTGAAAAATTCAAACAAAATTCAAATACCTAGAGTGAAAACTGAAAGTTCCTATTAGCACCTAGCCTTGTGGTAGCTACGATTAGCAAATGGGTATTTTCCCCCCAGATCTTTTGCTATTTTTAGGCACAGGCGCGCGCGAGCGCACACACACACACACACACACACACACACACACGTATTTTAATATCTTTTTTTTTCTTAATGCCTACAGCACCTAGTCTTCCTAGGTGGTCTCCCATCCAAGTACTAACCAGGCCCAACCCTGCTTAGCTTTTGAGATCAGACATCGGGCTTGTTCAGGGTGGCATGGCCGTAGACCATGGACTGCGGCTCCACTGGGCCACAAACCCAGGACCTTCTGCGTGTAAAGCAAATGTGCTAACCGCTACACTATGAAACCATGTCTGTATTTTAATATCTTAAACATAAATGGCAAGATGCTATATCTATTGCTCTATATTATTCTGGGAGTTCTTTGCTTAATAGACAATGAATGTTGGAGATGAATGTCTGTGAAATTCTCCAACCAACTTTTAGCTTGTAGATTATTTATGAATTTGAACATATGCATAAAGCATAACTAAAAATGCTTTACTCAGATTTGGAAGCTTATTCAGAGGTAGATGAGGTTTTAAAATTTTGATAACTAACATAGAGCTGGGTACAGCCCTACCCAGCTCTATGGAATGGATATAGTCTTGGAAAGTATTATGTTAATGGAATTTCTAAATCGAAACATAAAAGTGTGCAGAAAACATCATTGGGAAGGACTCTACAGTGAGTGATATTAATAAGGAACATTCTTTAGGAATAAAAGTGACCAACCCTAATAGACCACTTGTGAGCTGATACATTTTCTTTGTCTTAGGTTGGAGCTTGACCAACCCCAGTGCAAACTCGATGGAAGAAATTTTTCCCTTTTCTTTATTAGATGTTTTAACATTTTATCAAAGCACAAGCCAAACAAAGAGAAGGGCTGACTTTTAAAAAAAGTTGGTTGGCATAAGAGATCTCTCCCTCCCCTCAAGCTCTTTAGTTATGTACAACTTACTGAACTCTGAAATGTCCCTTATAAAGTGGTCGAAGTCCATTAAAATTCATTGGACAAAACTATTTGGTCTCATATAATTTGATTCAACTGGATTCAAACCAAGAAGGCCTGGCTGAAAGCAAACTCTTAACCAATATTCATGGTTGTGAGCCATGCAAACTGGACCATTCCTTGAACCTTTGCTGCAGGGGAAATCCAAGACTTCTAGTCTTTCTTCTTATTGCTTTCCCTCTTTCCATCCCCCTGTTTGCTGGAATATCACCTGCAACTGTTTTATTTGAAGCAAGGTTTTAAGCTGAAATTGTTCTCAGCGTGAAAAGTTTTTTTCCTTCCCTCAAGAACAGAATTTCATTATTATGTTTCATGATTTATTGAAAATGTCCAGATAGAAAAAAATGTTTTTTTCATTAGAGAGAAGAATGGGGTTGTACCTGAACACACAAGTTGAGTTCTATGCGTTACATTTCAAAATTTCAGTGGGCTAGATAGTCCATGGACCCTAGGTCTCTGATAGATTTATCAACAAATGTTATGTCGCTAATCTGTTAAGGCTATGAATCCTCAGCTACTTTGTATAACATACATACCTAGATATAAATTAGCATTTAAAAAAAAAAAAACAAAAACCTTCCAGTAACCAAATTCACATGATTCGCATGCAGCACTTTGTAAATCCTGAAAGGGTTGTGTGCCCAAAGTTTGCGTGGGTTGCAGAATAAATTACCCACATAAAATGACTAGATTTCCGGCTAATCTCAAGAAGCAATTAGATTAATCATGGGATGAAATATTGTGAATAGTTTCACTGAGTTCTGGAATCTCTTTGGAAAGCTGGACTCTGCAGCCTTTTCTAACACCCCAAGGAACTGGGGTGGGTTGGAAGTGGTGGTTTCCATGACAACAAGAAGCTGCCAACAGCCAGAGGTGGGTGGGGATTTGATGATCCAGCCCCTGACATAAAGGTAGGAAGCTGCTCAGGTATAAATTCTAGATCCTCAGTGTCCATGTTCTTTCTGTTAGTTCCTGGCTTTCTGAGCTAAGCCTCTTCAGGCCACAAGTAACAGAAATGGGGACTGGGGACCACGCATTCTGAGGTAGCTTGGGAACCCGGGGCAGGGAGACGCTCACGTGACCGGAACCAGGCAGTCTCCCAGGGGTCGTTCATTCGCTTTGCCTGACTTCCCTGTACGTCTCTTTTATCTCTCCCTTGCTAACGTATGACAGAGTTGTCTGCATCACAGTGTAGTCTTCGGTCTTTTAATTTTCTTCTTTTTAGTTTAACAGATACTGACTGGGGTTTTTGAATCCAAATTCCTAAAGAGAAAACATTTGATGAGTCCAAAGTTGATCAAGTGTCCAGTCCAGGGCCAATTAGCCTAGGCGTGGAGCAGGGAGGGGGCAGCTCAAATATGGCTGCCAATATCCTCTTCCATTCCTTTTTCATCCCATGGGTAGTCAGTGGGTGGAGGGGGAAGGAAATTCTCCCATAAGAGCAGTGTGAAATGGCAGACCCGGCAAAAGTATCCAATACATTTTGTAACTGGGAGAAATCACCTCAAATCTCAGGCCACAGTTTTTCTCCTTTATAAAAATGAAAACAAGACCACTTAACTTCTCAGGCTTGTTGTAGAATTTACATGTAACAGTTTGAAAATGAGTTGCTAGCTCTACGAGCATTGAAAAATGTGAGACTTTACTCAGTCTAGAACGACATTCATGGACTCAGGAATTATCGAGCACTTACTATACACTGGGAATAGTTTTCAATACCAAAGTTAAGAGTAAAGATAAATTCTGGAAATAGAATGTATTTTCGTAATAAAGAGAACAAGCGTTGGAGTCAGACCTGGGTTAAATCCTCCTTATGCCAGTTATCAGTAGCGTAGCTTTGGGCAAGTTTCTATCTCTGAGCCTTAGTTTTCTCATCCGTAAAGTGAGATATTACTTCCTACGATGGCCTATGTGGCCCTAATTGACCTAGCCTCTGCCTACCTTTCCCAAGTCAACGTCTGTCCTCAAGTGTCTCCATCATGTTGGCCTCCTGGTGGCTCCTCCAACACTCTGACCTTGGGCCTGCCTCAAGGTCTTCACAACTGCGATTTCTTCTCTCTTTCTCCTGATTTCAATAAGGTAGGCTCCTTCTTTTCTTTCAAGTCTCTGCACAGATATCCTCTCCTCAGACATAACCATGCTACCTAAAAACGTCTTCCCCCTACCCCACCCACCATGTTCCCCTCTCTCCAGAGCACTTATCAATCCGTAAAAGTACACATTTATTTGATTTACGATATTTTAGCAGTCTCCCTTACTAAAATATGAGTTCCACGATTGAGGGGCTCTGTACCTCATAGGGCTGCTGAGAGAAAAGGCGATTCAATTAGTCATGGTATGAAAGTACTGAGCACATAGGTGGCACAGAGTGAGTACCTGTGCTGGGTCGAACAGTGTTCCCCCCAAATTCATGTCCGCCCAGAACCTTATTTGCTGACTGCGATCTTATTTGCAAATAAAGTATTTGCAGATGTTAAGATGAAATCATACTGTGTTACAGTCGATCCTAATCCAAAGACTGGTGACCTTATAAGAAGAGGGAGGTTTGGACACTGAGAACTCAGCACAGAAGGAAAACACCATGTGACAACAGAGGAAGGGATTGGAGTGACGGTGCCATGAGCCACGCACTGCCACACACAGCAGTCTTAGAAGCGAGTATTCTTGTTTTATCTCAGGAAGAGACGGAGGCGGCTGGAAGCCAAAGTCAGTGCCTGCTCCTCCAAGGAGATAAAATATACTGTCTGAATATACGATTATCTGGCCTTACGTTTCATGGGCCATGTTTTGCTTTGCTTCTTTCTTAATTGGGAGAAAGGAAAACTGAAGCATCAATTGTGGGAGACGCATCACTCAGGTGTCTTCATGGGAGAACATGTTTCTTTGACACAGAAAAAGAACAGGTCCTGACCTACTGCGACTCCAGCTCTTAAAACTTAAAGCACAGGGGTTTGTCTCAGTGGCTGTAAATGACAGCAGCATTGGGGAGAGGCACCTTCTGCTTCCAGACATCTATCTGTGTGTGATGCAGCTGGATTATAACAGCAGCTCTGTGCTTCTTCCCAAGGTTAAGTGGAGAAAGTTACGTGTAAATAGAGTTTCATTGCTGTCTCAGACACCTTGATCTTAATCTTCAGAAAGTTCTGGGAAGGAGGCATGAGAGAGACCAAATCATCCTGGAAAGCTACATCCCAGAGACTTCCTAGACTAACAGCACAATTGGATCAACAAGGTAGTGTCGGGTGTCTGTTGACGGTCATTCGTGTAACCAAATGCTTAGTAGGCTTCGGACGAGGTACCAGGAAACGCAGCCCTCGCTGCGAACAGAAGACAGAAGGGTTGAATCGCACTTTTGTCGCTGGCTGATCGGCTGGGCCCGATTTGACTTGCCTCTCGGTCCCTGTGAGAAAGCTCGGAGGCCTGTGTGAGGAAGGAGATTCAGGAGGGAGGCGGGAAAACCCTCCTGGGAGAATCTTCCTTTGCGCGAAGGCAGGCGCAGGTGCGGTGAGATGTCCAATCCTCCACTGGTCCTGCAGCATCTTGTTCTCTTCAGGTCTAAAGGCCCCGAAAGATCTCGCTCAGTCTTCGCGTGCCATCGTGTAAACAGAGGCAGAGCGGGAAGGCGCGGGAGTAGGAGGTGGGGCGGGCGTCCTCTTTCTCAACGCAGAAGACCGAGAAGGAATCGCGTTTCCCTCCCACGCGTCCATAAGTGTTCCCGCGTTGCCAAATCACACAGGCAGGGGCGGGGACGCAGAGGGTGACTAGAGGCCCATCTTGAAACGCCAAGGCTCTTGAGCAAGGTCGAGGAAGTTCGGGCCTTGGTGGAGACGTTGCATCACGCAGAGTTTGGAAGGAACTCGGGGATTTTCCTCAGGTGGCTGACTCTGCTCCCCAGAAGTTGTCACTCACAGGCAAGAGTGGAGGGCTGGGTGCGGGAAGCCCGAGCGGAAATCCGATCCCACCCTGGGCTCAAGAGTGAAAGGAAGGTCACTAAGGGGTCCGCCCGCGCACCGCAGGACGCACTCCCGCGAGTCCACGCGTGCTCCGCCGCCCCCATTAGCTGGCACGTATGCTCCAGCCTGGAGGCAGTGCAGACGCGGTCGTTCGCCGAGAGGCGCGGCTTAGGCACCTGTGCTCCTCCGCCCAGCGCTGAGCTGGCGGACGTCAGGGAGCGCCCGAGCCCGCCCGAACCCGCGGGGAGGGACGCGCGGCGGACGCGCCGGGAGCGGGGCGGAGGCGGATACCTGGGCTTCCGCGTGCGGCAGGCGGGCGCTAGGACCCGAGAGGCGCACCTGTTGGCAGACGCCCCGGGCCGTTCCCGCCCTGCGCCCTGAGTGCAGGGCCAGCGAGCGCAAGGGCGGAGGGGACAGTGCGAGCCGAGGGCACAGGCGCGGCGGTGGCGGCAGCCCGGGCGCACCATGGCCGAGCTGCTGTGGAGCCTGCAGGACTCCCAGCTTGTCGCCCGCTTCCAGCGCCGCTGCGGGCTCTTCCCGGCGCCGGATGAAGGCCCCCGCGAGAACGGCGCCGGCCCAGTGGAGGGCGCGGCGCTGGTGCCCGGGGTTGGACATCACTCTGCCACCAGCCGCAAGGGCGCTGAGGGGCCGGCCAATGGGCTGCGGAGAGCCCAGGCCCCGCAGGTAACCGCGGGCCAGGTGCTTGTGCGGGAAGGAGGGGGGAGGGGCAGCCCTGCGGACTAGCTGGTCCAGGCGACTCCGCGACGCGGGGACCGGAGTGCGCCGCACCTGCAGAGCCGAGGGGGCTCCATCCCCAGCAGCAACCCGGCTCCCAGAGCTGTGTGTGTGGAGTGGGGCACGGGGGCTGAGGAGTCCGGTCACCAGGATGCCACCCTCTAACGCTGCCAGGTGGCAACCAGGGCTATTCGGATTTCACATGCACCCCCAAGCTTTAAATGCAGTCTATTTCTACCGTCATAAGGAGTTAAATTTATATTCTTGTATAGCCGTCCAAATGTGTAAGAGTTACGTAATTGAAAAGAGGAGCGGTGATGTCCTTGGCATTTTCACGGGAGGCTTCCCCGGGGAGAAAATCTGAGAACTCCTCCAGCATTCGTGGAGTTTCTGCTCCATCCCCCTTTCCTGATCCGCACGAATGGGGTGTAGCGGGGGTTCAGTGTGCTCTTCACCTTCCTACTTCGCCAGCTCTAAGGACAGAACTTCAGGTTTAATCATTGCTCCTGGGGAGGTTTACAAACCTCGCCCCGCCCCCTCTGTACCGCCAGTGCTGAGCTCCTAACTGCGGTTTGCCTTCCTCCCTCCCTCAGAGCCTTGGGGGGCCCCCCCTGCCTGGTGGGTCTTGTATTAGCTGTCTCCAGTGACTTTTAACAGATGTCAGGAGGGGTGTTCACCAGGCTCCCCTCTAGGCGTTCGAGTGGGGTTATACGAGTGTAGTTATACAACCCACTGCGGCAGTGCGCAAGGACTCCAGGAGCAAGGGACCAGACAGGCTGCAAATGCTAACGTGCCTCATCTGTCTGCCTGGGAGGATGGCTGCGCCTGGGCTGGAGGGCTCTCTCTAGCAGCTAGATGCCCTGGGCACCCACCGAAGCTGCCGTTTTCCTGGGGGAGGTAAAAAGTGTGGCGTGCGAGGACAGAAGGACTGTATTAATAATTCCAACTCTCTTTTTCGGGGAGGGGGGGATTGGGAATGGGTAAAGGAAACCACATTTTTTTTCTTCCTGGAAGCTTTGGAGACAGGAAGATGGCATTTATGTGTCGGTTTCTAGATCTAGTAACTGAGGAATTATGAAGAACCTGGCTTCTATGTGAAATGGAATATTGCGGGCATGGAATTACAGAATTTGAGAGGGTGAGAGGGGTTGTGTGTTGCACTCTAGAGAAATCTTCCTCTGCGATATTTTTTTTTCTCCTTTTATTTTTCCTTCTCTGTCTCATATGACATCCAGTAATTTTTAGATGAGTTTGAGACACCCTTCCCCCACTTCCTTTTTGCCTTGCCTTAAAAAGGGGGCGAAGCAAGGGGATAACCAGTCGCTCCCCTTCCCTGAAATGTGGCAGGGTGTTTTCTGTGCACCTGCTGTTTAGACCCACAGGTAGATGCACTAGCTTTCTGTTGCTCTCCGCTCAAGCTTCTACTCTGTGTTCCTAATTCAGGAAGCTGAAGAAGAGTACCTTTTCCACTAGTGCTTTTCAAACTGTTTTAAGCACTACCCCTGGCAAGGTGGTCTGGAAAAGGACTCTCATACCCTTTAAAAGCATGATAAGCAGATTTCTTGCAGAGAGATGTCTTCTTGCTCCTTGGAGAGCCTGGACCTTGAATGAGCCAAATGGAAGAGATTTCCCCTTCCCATCCCACACACAACTCACTACAGAGCAAGAAACAGAAAGAGAAGCCTAAAAATTCACGATAAGAAATCACTTATTGATGTGCGATGGGGGGAAAAAACCCATCAGAGCATTTGAAATGAGAGGTTAATGAATCTTTTTGACGATGAGTTGGTTTCGAGTGGGAAGATTCATTTGCAAATGTAGGTGGAGTTCCCAAAAGGATGTTTGCATACCTGCCCCAGATAACTGATAAGACTCTAAATGGACAGTTGAGGAAACTTTTCCCCAATAGGTATTTCCCCTGGGTCTCTGGCCTTTGCGCAGCCTGTGGCCTGCCTTAGCTGCCTGTCCTTGCTCTCAAGAATCTATACTCACCCTTTGGTTTCAAAGGTCAGTTCCTCAAGAGAACCTTCACTCCCCTTGCAGTCTCGGCCCTTATTAATAGATACTCTTTCCTTCTTGTGTTTCTTCACTGCGGCATGTATTTACACTGTGTAAACAAACCTTTGTATGGAGATCTGATTATTGCCAGTGTCCTTCAGTGGCTGCTAAGCTCTAAGAATGCAGGAAACTCGTCCGTGTGCTCACGCTTTTCTTCCCATGCCTGGCACATGGGAGCTCAGTGGATTTTGTGAATAAAGGAATGCAGATGGCAATGTAAAAATCAGCCCTTTAAAAGCAAGATAAGCAGATTTCTTGCAGAGAAATGTCATCTTGCTACTTGAAGGGCCTGGGCCTTCAGTGAGCCAAATGGTCCCGGCAAATCCAGTACATGGCTGCACTCACTATAGAGCAGGATAAAATAAGAGAAGGCTAAAATTTAATTCCGGACGAAAAAAAGATTTTTAAAAAATTTAGAAGTAAATATTGAAAATCAGAATTTTCCACATAGCTCAGAAGTAGCACTAGGACATTGATTGAAGACCCTTCAAACGACAGAGAAGTCGTTTTCTTCATTTGAGTGACTGGATACAAACATGCAATGTTCTCAACTCCCACATTTTCTATATTTATTTTAATTCTTAAAACAGGACAAGTGTGGAAATGATTGAATAAGGGCTTTCCTTTATAAATTCTCTTAATACCACACACCGGCCAGCTTAAAGATTAAGTGAATCTTTTACAAATCAGGGCTGGGCTTGGCATGCACAAAGCTGTCACTGAGTAAGTCCGACTGGACCTCGGATAAGTCCCGGCGGTAGTGGATTTCACAGACAGAGGTCTGAGCCCTAAAGGGTTAAATGCTTTGTTGCGTAATTTCCAGATACCCACCCAGTCAGCTCTTTTGAATCCTCAAGTCTAAACTGCTTTCTACTGTGCACCTTCCAGGGGGAAGTTCAGAGGCTTCACTTGATCTGCCTCACTGAGAAGCTGTGAGTGTTGTGGCTTGACTGGGAGCATGGTAGAGATTGGGTAGAAAGAGGAAGTATTGCTTTTGGTTTGCAAGGGTGACCATCAGAGGACATGCTCAGCAGTTGCCAAGAGCAAGAGGTGGGGATCCTAGGACCGAGCTAGAAGGGCAAAGGCCCAATCAGAACTGTGTTTATTTTTCCAGGGCTAAAGCCACCCTTGGATATAATAGTATTTTGACTTCTATCATCTTTGCTTACTCAACATTGTTGCATTAGGTTAGACTTTGCAGTGCTTTTTCCTGTCATTACTTTAGACCAGAGATAATCTTTCCAAATTACACTGTGCTCAAGAAATATTCTTCGATAACTATTTGCTGAGATGTAGTTCTAAAGTTGGGTTGGAGAGGGGAATGAAAGACAGGTTATTTTTAGAAGTCTTCGCTCTTGGAATATTTGAGGGCCTTTCCATCTACAAAACCCCGCTCTTGATTTTATTGGCTTGATAAAGTGCAAAAACCCCCATAGGAATCGGGAGACCTGGATCTGGCTCTGCCTTGGTGTCCTTTTGAATTTTCTCTGGGCCTCAGTTGTCCGATCTGCAAAATGAGCAGAGTGGAATAGAACCATGGGTTTCCAACTCCGGCTGCAAATTACAGTCAGTAAGAAGAGCTTTAAAAACCAAACAAAAGGACAATGTCCAGGATTCAGGTCGGAGGTGGGACTCAGAGAAGCTGGCAGACAGATGCGGGAAGCTCTGAATTCTTTTATCCTGGAATCCACCACCCTAGTGTGTTCTGGACGAAGGTGGTGAGGGCTAGAGGCAGCGGCCATGGCAGCTATGACATCTGGGCTTGATTATAACTAAACAGGCCAAAAGATTGAACTTCAAGTTTTGATTATCTTTAGATGAATATTCAGGTTCAAAATGGCATAGTAAGCCACTTTGAAAAGGTACATTTGATCATTCTTTTCCTAGTTACAGATAATGTTCAGATGAAAAAACCTAAAAAAGTACAAAGAAAACGTTAGATCCGTGCCCATTGGACTGCCATAGATAATCACTCAGTAAATAGTCAGCCTGACGGGTAATGGCTATGTTATCCGTAGCACTGATACCCCCGAAATCGAGTCGGCCTGCTGCTGTGCCTTTAAATTGTTTCCAGTTTTTACATTAAAAATACCATCTTTGATCAAGTGTCTTTCCACATATCGTGACAGTCTTCTTTAATCTGAGATTTAATTGACATATAACATTATATTAGTTTCAGACATACGACATAATGATTTGATATCTGTATATAGAGTGAAATGATCACCGCTGTAAGTCTAGCTAACATCCGTCACCACACAGTTACAATTCTTTTCTTGTGATGAGAACGTTTAAGATCTACTCTCTTAGCAACTTTCTAATCTACAATCCAGTGTTATTAACTATAGTCACCACACTATACATTACATCCCGTGACTTATTCATCTTATAACTGGAAGTTGGTATCTTTTGACCATCTTCACCCATTTTACCCAACCTCCACCCCTACCTCTGGCAGCCACCCATCTATTCTATCTATGAGTTGAGTTTTATTGTTATGTTTATAGTCCACATGTCAATGAGATCATATGGCACTTGTCTTTCTCTGATTTATTTCACTTAGCATAATACCCTCAAGGCCCAACTCCGAGGTTGTTGCAAATGTCAAGATTTCCTTCTTTTTTATGGCTGAATAATATTCCTGTTGTGTGTATGTGTGTGTGTGTGTGTGTGTGTGTGTGTGTGTGTGAGAGACATATTTTCTTTACCTATTCGTCCATCAATGGACACTTAGGTTGCTTCCCTGTCTAGGTTATTGTAAATAACGCTGTAATCAGCGTGGAGCTGCATTTATCTTTTCGAATTAGTGTTTTCCTTTTCTTTGGCTAAATATCCAGAAGTGGAGTGGCTGCATCATATGCAGTTCTATTTTTAATTTTTTGGGGACGTTCCATGCTGTTTTCCATAGTGGCTGCACGAATTTGCATTCCTACCAACAGTACACAGGGCTCCCTTTTCTTCAAATCCTCACCGACACTTGTCATTTTCTATTCTTTTTAATAATAGCCATCCTAACAGATGCGAGGTGATATCTCATTGTGGTTTTGATTGGCATTTGTGATGATTAGTGGTATTGAGCACCTTTTCATGTACTTGTTGGCCATCTGTATGTCTTTGTAAAAATATCTATTCAGATCATCTGACCATTTTTTAATCAGATTGTTTCGGTTTCTTTTTTCTTTTTTCTTTTTTTACTATTAATTTGCATGAGTTTTTTATATATTTTGGAAATGAATCCCTTATCAGATACATGATTTACAAACATTTTCTCCCTTTTGCTAAGTTGCCTTTTCATTTTGTTGATGGTTTCCTTCGCTGTGTAGAAGCTTTTTAGTTTGATATAGTCCCACTTGCTTATTTTTGCATTCGTTGCCATTAGTTTTGGTGTCAAAAAAAAAAAAAAAATCATTGCCAAGACCGAGTCAATTCTTGAATAGCTTAATTGAAATTTCCACTTGCTGGTAGAAATATGCATATATTATTTGCCAATGTATTGCATTACCAATTTGCCCTAAAGAAAGGGCGTACTAGGATATATAACTATGGATACAGATCTTCCCACACCCTCACCAATAGTAGGTGTTAACACTCTCTTTAATCTTTGGGAAAAAATAGGCCATTTCAACTTCTAGCTCATCTTTTCTTCCTTTATTTCCAGCCAACACTTAGTGATCAGCAAATGTATTTCTGGGACAGTTCTTAGCCATAAAGATACAAAGATAAATAAGATTTAGTTTCTGCCCTAGGAAATCCACAAAGACAATGATGCAACGCAAAAAATATACTAGACTAGACGGATAAATACGTGGCCAGGGAAACAATAGAAGGAGTAACTCACAAAATCTAGAGGAGCTCATGGAGTCACGAGTCGGGGCTTAAACAGTGAGGAGTCAGTCACATAGATAAAGAGAGGAGGATCCCTTTTCTTTGCCTGGAAATGTCATGTGATAAAATATAAAGACACATTGTCATTTTTGGTGAATATTGACAGCTCAGGTAGAGTAAAAACCCCAGCAGGAAATAGAAGGCCTACTGAAAAAGGGTAACTGAAATCCCTAAAAATGGTTAAAATGGCAAAGTTTTTGTTATGTTTATTCTACCTCAATTAAAAAAAAAAAAAAAGAACATAGGTTCTACTCCACCTTCTGGCAAAGGAAGCATAATTTCCCTCTTCTTAAGCGTGGGCTGCACATAGTGACTTCCTTCTAAAGAGTGAAATATGGAAAGAGAGAGGAAGAAAAGTGTCATTTTATAGCATGGAATCCTGGCAGACGCTACATCAGCCAGGTGAGCAAGTGTAACATCAACAGACACAGATCATGTTGACAGTATGTGCTCTTGAAATTATATAGTCTCGATACATGTTGAAAATTGCACTTCACCTCTGTGTCTCTCCCTCCTAAACCCATACCCTCAGTCTAATCACGAGAGAGACATCAGACAGATCCCAGCTGAGGGACATTCTACAAAAAACCTGACCTGTATTCTTCAAGACTGTCAAAGTTATCAAAAACAAGAATAGCCTGAAAAACTCACAGCCAAGAGGAGCCTAAGGACACATGACAACTAAATGTAATGGCGGTATCCTGGGTGGGACCCTGGAACAGAAAAAAAAAGGATATTAGTTAAAAACCAAAAAAGTCTAAATCAACTATGAATTTTAGTTAATAATAATGCACCAGTATTGTAACAGATGTATCATACCAATAATATATTAATGGCAGGAGAAACTGGCTGCCAAGTGTATGGGAAGGGTGTGGAGTACATGGGAATTCTTTGTACTATGTTCTCAATTTTTCTGTAAATTGAAAACTGTTCTAAAACATAAGTCTAAAGTTTTTTAAAGAGGGTGGGTACTTGAAGGGAGTTCAATGATGGGCTCCCTTACAAAGGTATGGGCAGGGCTAGACAAAACCAACATGGAGGATGAGCACCTTAGAGCAGGTAAGTCCAGCCAAAGAAAGCCAGGGGAGAGGACAGTGTTCCGTTAGCCCCAGACCCAAGGAGAGCTCAGGTGTCATAGGGAGGCCCCTAGCCAGGAGCTCAGGCTTTAAGTAGAGAAACATAGCCAGGCAGGAGGCGTGGGGGAAATACATCTCAAACTCATTCTCCACATGCCCCCTCATATCCTGCCAGAGCCTCCCTTTGGCCAAATTCAGAAGCCAGGGAGCTTGGGAGCCTGGCTGATGTCATCCCATTAAGGTCAGCCTCCCTGGGGAAAGCTGGACGGACAAATAGAGAATACCCAAGCACAGGTTGCATAAAGAAATTCGGGTGGTAATTTAATACTGGCTGGAATCTTGGGCAAGAGCCAGGGTTTGAGGCCGAAGCCTTAATGTGGCTTCCTACAGAACTTGGACTTCATCCTGTAGATAGGGGGATGGCAAGTCAATTCCGTTCCATGTGCCAACTCAGAATTGGCAACCAGGACACCGTGATAAGAAAGATTCTCGGGGTGTCACTGTGCTGATGGGAAAGTTTTTTTGGCGATGCCTATGTGGGTACTGACAGAGCCTGGTACTGAAGCATTTAAGAAATGACGATGTTATATTTAAAGCAGCACATATGGGACTAACATGAAATCAAGCTTTAATATCTGTGTGGGGTTCTCAATGATACTTAGAGTGTCTCCCACACCCTCAAACAGCTTAGGAGCAAAGAAACCACAAACAATTTCTTCCAACATAGGCTGCCATGTTTTGAATCGTGGGACCGACGTCCTTAGAGCTGTAAGCTGACCGGATCGGGGGTCAGCCCTTGAGTCAGAGGCAGCCTTCTATAGGCTGGTCAGCGTCTTATGAAATGGCCTGGCCTGAGAACTTCGTCAGATTGAGATACTGCATACTGGACAGTGACTAACAGATCCAATCAGACTGCTCCCCGAGGGTGTCTGACTGCAAGACCCAGAAATAGGGACATACATGGTAGAGTGGCGATGAACTTCAGCGGGAAAGAGGAGGCCATACACAGCAGCCTTGTGACAGAAAAAGCAGTAGGACAGCAGACTCCCAAGGTGGAGAGGAGAGCAGAAAGTCTGCAGCAATGGTAAAAGCAGGATGAAAAGCTCAGACTATGGTAGACCCTACTTTTGCAGGGAGGTGTTGGAGGGACTCGACTTTCAGGATAGAATGGCTCAGGGAACATGGCTGGCTGTGTGGCTGCCGGCAGTTTCCTGACTTCCTGAGGAGTCTTATAAGGAACTCCCGTCACCGGAGGGAGCCTGGGTGGGTCTCCCTTGCAACCAGAAGGTGCTGGTCGCTACTGCTCTGGAGACATGCACATAATTGCACTTAGATCATTCTCTCATTTTTGTGTACTTGGGAGAGGGTGGGTCACTGGGGCCAGATCTTTCTTCCTCACCTGTGCACCCCCAGGACCTAATGCATTCCTAAAACATGGCAGGTACCTCCAGTACCTGTTGAATGAAGCATGAAGGGTATGCTAAACTCAACCTTACCTTTCTTGACAGAAATGCGGTCACCTGCTCTTTCTGGTCACGACGGCGGTCACTTTATCCCTGATCGCTTTTCCTGGCTGTGTCTTCTTTTACCTTAATTTTGTTGTCAGTGTTGGCTCCTTCCTTTTTATCCAGGAAACGATGAAAGATTTTGATTAATGAGTAAATTTTTTATGGCTTTGCTTTCTTCTCTTGAACACGGCGAAGGGAGTTTAGGTACTGCCAAAAGTTGGTGATAGTGAAACATCTATCAACTTAATGCGATTAAATGACTATGTTTTAGGAAGGCTATTGACAGCAAGTCGAATCTAATTTTAACTTTCTTGACTCCTAATTAAAATGTCAGAACTTTCAAATTTAAAAAAAAAAAGCACTTTCACTGCTGCCGTTCCATTTTGTGTTAATCATTAAATCTTCTCGTCCTGTTAAGAATTCTATCTTAAGCAAAGGTATTTTATCTAGAACACAATTTTCCACGAAGAAAACACTGTCATGGTTTCCTGGCAGCACATGTAGAGCGCTCCTGTCTATTTTAGGAATCTATGAAAGTGCTAAAATTGGGGGCCTCCACTGGTCTTTATTATTCTACTTACCTGGTGAGATACATTCCACATATTGAGAAAACAAGATATTGAAAAATCCATTCAATACCGTGAATCCCATTTTTCTCCTCTCATTCTTGCTTCAAACACAGTATGAACTGATTAACAAACTGTTTCAAAAACAAAGAAAAAATCCTTAGGTATGGGGGTCAGGGGGGATGGATGGGGAAGGGTTAACCACCTGATACCTTGAGTGCGGGCCTGGGAATCTTGGGAAGAAAGTAACAGTGTCCTTGGACTGCATTGGATATTACCTCCAGCTCCCCAAATGCTCGCTGGCAGTTTCATATCCATTAGTTGAATTAAAACAAACCAGATTCATTCTTGCTTTTGGGAATGCCCATTCATTGGGTAATTATGCCTATGGGAAAAATGCCCTTTCTGTCATTTCTGGGTATGTTTTCATTTTTTCAAGTGGCAAAATTCCCATAGAATTTTATGGGAAACAGCCCAACAAAATTCCCATAGAATTTTATGGAAAACAGCCCAACAAAATTCCCATAGAATTTTATGGGAAATAGCCCAACAAAGCAGGAATCTTTGATGTTCTATTTCATGGCCACCATTTAAGTCCTCTTTCAAGAAGGGATGATTTTTTTTTTCTGCATGCACTATACCAATGTCAGACTCCTGGCGTTGATACGATATTTATAATTATGTCAGATATTCCCATTGGGAGAAAACAAGTGAAGGGTATATGGGACTTCTCTTTACTACCTTTGCAATTACTTGTGAACTGATAGTTATTTCAAAATAAAAAGTTCTTAAAAAAATCAATACTGCCTTCTACACATCGGTCCTGCCATCCTTCTCACAGCTTCTGCTCCAGGTATTCTTTGCACACTCTGCAGGAAGCCCAGGAAACACACAGCAGCATCTGGGAGATGTTCCTCTGAGGTGCTTCTTGAGCTGGCCATGCAGCTGTGTCTATTTGCAGAGCTTCATGGCTGGGTTGCAAACCTGCTCCCCAGCTGCCCAGGGAGAACACGGACAGGTGTTCAAGCGTCAGAAAAGTCCATTTGCCCTTAATCCTAGATCGACTGACTTGAATTATAGCTGCAGGCATTTTGCAAAAAAAAAAATTTCTATTGTATCTTGTTTCATTAAGCCACTTCAAACTGATGTTGCAAGTACATCGAATTCTCACATCAAGTCATCAGTCTCCTCTCAGTTGTCATTTTTTCTCTTCATCTACAAACTTGCTCAATATCTTCAACTCCCCTACTTTCAACCTGAGAGTCCCTAGAATCTGACATTTTGACTTTCTTTATTGGGAGACATCTTAAAAGTCATCTGAGATCTAGGCTCTATTTCTACTTTTCACCCCCACTTTTTGATCCTGCAGCCTGGCTTTAGCTGTTATAGTAGGAATTAAAATGAAACAAAACCGAGAGAGTATTTAGCATAAGATATGATTTTTGAGGTTTACTTTTGCCCATATGTAATTTCATTGAGGATAGGGGATTAATTTTAAATAGAAAAATTATAAAAGAGAAAATTGTCTCTAATATCCATAAAAAGGAAAGTAGATTTCTCTTTATTTCAACTGGACTCTAAATGCCAGTGGCTGAGGCTGTGGCAGGGGACACAGAATAGAAGCACATAAACTCACATTTTCATGGATGCTTTTTCTGGATTGACCCATCATATCTGGTTGTTTGATTTTTGTTCTCCCACAGGTAATTCCTATCACCATATCTAATTTATCCAATATCTAATTGTAAATTTTTTCAACTATGTTCTACAAAGGGAAAAATTTCATCACAATATCTAAAGAATATCTTGAAAGTAATTAAAATTCCATATGTTTCTAGACATGGAAACACTGTATGATATAGTGTTCAACGAAAAAAAGCAAATTCAAAAATGATATTTATAATATGGCCCAATTTTTAAAACTGTGATAAGCACATATTGAAAAACATTTTTAAAAAGAATCTGGAGTGATGAACCAAATGTTATCAGTAGTCCCCTCTGGACATTTAAGTTTTTTCCTTTTAATGCTTTTCTGTACTTTTTGCACTTTTTTTTTTTTTTTTTACAATAGAAGGTAGTAGTTTTATATTTAGAGAAAATTAAACCATTTTTTATTTTGTAGAAAAAATTCTAAGAGGATACTTTGTAATTTTGAGGAATATTAGATAGTTACTAAGAGTACTAACGTTGTTTCATATAAGAATTTTTAAAAATAACCATTGACATTTTCATGACAAAGTCCCAGATATCAGCTATATTGGTCATGATCCCTACCTGAGGGGATATTCATTAAACCTCCCGAAGTACTTCCAATGAAACAAAATGGCTCCCGCCATGTCGCTGCATGAAAACCCCACCGGAAATGACAGGACACCATTTGCTACTCTGTCTAGACCACATGAAACGTTAAGAGCCTAAAATGCATAACGTCCTTTTGCACTAAAGGGAATATCTTAATCCGTGGAAAGATTTGGGCCCCGGAAAGGTCTTTGCTTGGCCAAATGTAGTATTAGAGAGCTCAGAAAAGTATTAAGTAAAGCAGATGTTGAGTGTTATAACCCCCAACTTCTTCAGTCAATTTTCGTCAAGTCTCTGTTGCGGTTTCTTTAAACATTGTTTTAGAAGATCTCTTTTTATCATTGTAGGTCCAAACAATTTTAAGTGATTTTAGCTCTTTAGTCGTGGGAGTGTTTAGCATGTCCAAACAATTTTAAGTGATTTTAGCTCTTTAGTCACCTGCTTGCAATATCGTGGGAGTGTTTAGCGCTGGATCTTGGTTCTTCAATCTGATGACAGTGGTTAAAGTAAAAGGATCCTAAAGTAGGTCTCAATTTAGGGGCATCACAATGACCATTGCCAAATGTTTGATGTGGTTCTTAAAAGGAATGATGTAGCAATTTATCAATTTTCATTTTAAAAGAAAACATAATTACTAATTTCAAGAACTAAGTGGATATTTTCTTTTTAAAATAATGAATTTTCTAAGACTATAACTTTCTTCACTTTCCTAAAGAAATTGAAAATAATTTGTAGGTGATACTAATTTTAACATAAATTTAATCAGAGTTGTATTAAATCTACGGTTAACTCGGGGATAATTGACATCTTTATGACGTATCCACTGGTGTGTCGGAATGCAATTGAATTTTATGTATTGGCAATCTTGCCACATTTTTATTCTAACAAACGCTCGGATTTCTTTGTGTTTGCTATGAAAACAATGAAAAAAAAGATTTTATTTCTTCTCTTTCAATTCTTATACTTTTTATTAATTTTTCCTACCTACTGCACGGACGAGGACCTCTAGTATTACGGCAAGTAGCAGTGGTAGTGAACATTCTTGTCCTTTGTTTCAAAGGAGCGGCTTTAACGTTTTACCATAGAATATTCTATTTGATGTAGTTTTTCCATCCCTTTTAGAGCTTATTTGCCAAGAGATGTTCTCATGAATTATGACTACATTGTATTGAATTATTTTCCTGTACCTAATGAGAGGATCATATGTGGCTTTTTTTTTTTTAAATCTCTTTTAATCTTATAAAAGGTCGAGTTAAAAGAGATTTTCTTTGTTGAACCAGTCTTTCATGATGGAACAGACTTAATCTTTGCCATGATGTAGTCAAAAGCAATGTTACTGCTTATAGCAGATATTATAAAAATATTATCTAATGGACTTTTTGTACTAGTGTATTTTAAAAGTATCTTCCAACTTCTATCCTCCCCCGCCCCTTTTTGGCTTGGTTGGGTGATGTTTTTCATAAGCACAGAAAACTATTGGATAACTTAATTGTGTAGTTCATCTTCATGTGTCTATGAATATTAGATACCAGTGTCATAAAATTTGCTTAATTATATGAACATCCTTAAACATATAAAATATCCAGTCCCTAGGGTGCTAACTAAATGAGTTTCTCTTGGCTAAATATTCAAAATGTTTTACAAATTAGTTTCTTTTTGCAATGTGTTTCTGTACCTACATTTGAACCCTGAAGTGTGTAGCAGTATATGAATGCACTATAACATGATGTAGTAACACTGGAGAGGTTCGACTCAGGGGCCCTTGGCTTCTTCCTTCTTCAGAGCTGGCACTGCTTTATAGTGCTCAGGAGTGGAAAGATTTTGACCACAAGCACAGCTGGAGTCGCAGATCAGCCAGAGTGGGGCCTGCATGAACAAGCCTGAAATCAAGAGTGGCTAAATTTGAATCACAGTGTTACATTGCAGAACGCTGCAGAAGCAACAGGCACGTATGCATGTAGTGACGCCCACACTTAAAAGGAAAAGGATATTTTTACTAGTTTATTCCCTAACAATTCTCACAATATTTAAATGGAAACTATGTCACCAGAATGGCGATCATCTAGTGAAGCTGAAGTACTGCATCTTGAAATGGAAGTATACCTGGCAGTGCCCTGCAGATCATTTGTTGTTGTTGTTTTAAACTTCCAGCTTGTTTTATTACTGAGAGAAAGGCTTTATGAGGCCAGCTTGGCGAGAAGGAGCAGCAGAGATGGTCTTTCCTCCCCCACCGTTGTCCCTCCCACCATTTCTTCTATTTTAGTCGTGCTCAGGGGATCAGTGTGATGCCAGGAGCAGGTACTGGTTTTTACTTTCGTTTAACCGTCGGTTTTGTATTGACTGAGGCTGCGCGCTGAGCCCTGCTTGGCCACTCGTTCCGCGGGGCAGAAGGTCTGTGCTCTGCCTTGGCGGAGGCAGCATAATGAACAGACTAAGATGGTGCTTTGCTTCTTACGCTTGCAAACCATGCCACCTTGGGCATATCCCATACGCTCTCCCGCCTTGGTTTCCTTATCTGTGAAACGGGAAAGAATCACATTCACCTCCTGGGGTTCTGAGATGGAAGCTCAGCGGGTCTGCCCAACACTTTGTGTCTGGCATCGCGCAAGCCCTCAGACGCTATTTTTCACCATCATTTCTGCCTGCCACCGCCAGTGGCTGCTGCTCCTGCTCCTGCGCCTGCTCTGCTGCTATTTTTATCCATCAGGTCTTTGCTGGAATGAATTCCATCTTACAGTGGGGAGCGGGTGGCGGCGGCGGTGGGGGTGGGGGTTCGGACCGCACTGGCAGTGCAAAGAGATACCACTTCAGCATGGCTTCTATCTAAAATTTAGGCCAGTCTGATG
>NW_006431920.1:7561702-7566197 GCF_000325575.1 Pteropus alecto | reverse complement strand
ATGCCTTCCCAGGTCCTGCTTCTCCTCATCTGAACTTCCTCTTACTGAGTTATGGAAAGTGTATTTTCATAGTTGAGAGTGTTTCTTGCTCTGAGACAGTACTATTAATGTTTAGTTAATATATATGAAACAAGTAAAAATCGGCCAGACCCTGGGTTAGACTCAGAGCACTCAACAGCAGATGTGCCCGTTGCCTCAGCCTATCAAGGGAGACAGGTAGACAGCACAGCACAGGGAGGGAAAGGACAAATTAACTCTAAGATCATCGAGGCTCACCTGAGCAAGATTTTCCTTTCTCCAATTCCATCATTCCCCATAAGAAAACTCTTAAGTGAACATTTTCAAAGAAGATGCTCCTAAGATTTCTGGTGGACCCAATAAGAGGATTTGAAACTTACCAAGTATAGACTTAGAACAGCTGACATTCTCAAATTTTAAATAATAAATGTGGACATCACATGGAAATATAAAATCTTCAGGACTTTTTTTTTTATTACAGTGTATGGCATATAGATTTCATGCGTAAGGCTAGAATATTATAAGAGAATTTAAAAACGGAAAAAGAAATCGTGTTCATGAGTGATAAGAGAAAGTTTTGAGTGTGTGGGCATCAAGATGCCTGTCGATCTCTGACCAAAGCCCCAACCCAGGGTAGAGTTAACTGTTCGGTGACCAGAAAATGGAAGACCTCTATCTATCCCCTTTGCCCTTGACTGTGCAGACTTTTGAGAACAAGGTGACCCCTGTAAGGCCCCACATGGGCAGTGGTCATCCATGTGGGGTGAAGATGGTAACTGCTTGCCACTGCCGGGACCTGGTTTGCCTGGAATGGTGGCCCTCCTGTAACCACAAAGCTGGGATCCCAAACCAGGGCTTAACATTCCAAATATTGGCCTTCGACATGCTTTGTTCACACATGGTTTTAGAACTTTCTAGATTTCTGGCTTTTGTTTTCTGAGAAAATGGAAGATGTAGCATCTCCAGCTTGCATTCCTGCACAACCACAAGAGGCCGGTTTCCGGTTCCAGTTGCTTCCTTGAACCGAAGTAGGCTCCCTCAGTCCCCACCACCCCATCTTGCCTCACACCTGCGATGGCTTTGCTCAGTTACGGTACCTGCTTGACCCACGTAGGCATTCAAATTTGCTGCTCCTGGTTTAGCAAATTCTAGAGCAAAGGAGAGTAGCTAGGATCCCCTGAGTAGACCCTCAGGGCACCCTCAGAAGTAATAAGAGCAACTTCTCTTGGGTGCTGCCACAAACCTTCAGAAGGAATGCAAAATTTAATACGTCTCAATGCAACAATTTAAAGCCTAAGATCTGCCCAAATTTTAGGGTAGAAGCCATGCTGAAGTGGCATAGAAAGTCAATTTGTACTATCTGACGCTATGCTTTGAAAAAGTGAGTTATTGGGACATTGAGGAGGTATTGCTCTGGGCAGCAAGGAAGCCTGGTCTCCAAGGCAAGAAAAGAGAAGATTGGAGTGTCCATTGCATAACCATAGAGGGAACCAAGGTCGAGAAATCAGACACATAAACAACAGATTATTGTTTGAAGGAAAAAACCGTGTCATCTTTATTACATTTTACGTAGGCAGCTTCATTTAATCTTCTTAATGACAACTTAACTCATTCTTCAAATCTCAATGCGTCTCTACCATGGGCTGAGCTAGGCACTGGGTACCATGGTGAATAAAGCAGACAAAGCTCCTTCACTATTGGGCTTACAGGGTCGTGAAGGAGGCCAAACGATGACAATGATTAGAAATATGTGGAGTGAGAAAGCACAGCTGGGCAAGTGGACGGAGCGTGTCGGGGAGTCGTGTGCCTCCAACACCACCAGGACGCCGCTGCTCCCATCCTCACTTTGCTGCTGGGGGCACTGGGGCAGGTAGGGGGTGACCAGGTGGTATTTGGTGAAACCCGGCCTCTGATCCAGGTTGGCCTCCAGATCGCGAACTTGGGAACCGTCAGCCAGCTGGGAATTGGGCGGTCACGTAGCCGTCTGCGTTTAAGTGGAGATCCAGGGTCTCAAGTAGGACTCTGTGAGAATTCCATCACGGTGGCATCGAGCTCCTTTGCACTGTGTCAGGAACCCAGCACTCGATTTTTGCCACGATGTCTTGGTCTCCGCTTGCCCAGTGTGGAGCCGTATTCCATGCAGTGAGCAGCCTGAGCTCGCCAGTACCGGATTTATGTGCGGGATGGAGGGCATTTGAGGGATGGCAGGCTCTGGAATCTCACTGCTTGGGTTTGAGCGCTTGCTCTCTCACTCGCTGGTGCAGAAACTTGGGCAAGTGAGCCTCTGTGCACTAATTTCCTCACCTGCACAGCGAGACTAATACTAACTCCTACTTTAGTGCCTGATTGTGAAGAGCATCTAAGATAATGCAGGTCATGGGCACATGCGAGGCACTCGACAAAACGCTCGCCCTGTTTTTGTTTCTCTTGGTGGCTTTTGGAGCATCTGCACCATTTGATGTTATGCTCACATTACAGAGGTAGCCTGAGAAAAACATTTTTTTTTTTTTCTTTCCACGTAGAAAACTCCCATTTACAAGTTTATAAACTGTGAACAGCCCGGTGGCATGGTGAGGGACCGTGTTCCCTGAGGGCACATTTCTGAAACACAGCATGCTCAGAATTTTATCTTCCTATTTGACGTGCTTTTGCAGACGGCACAATATGGAACTGGTCAGACTCCTAATTATGACAGTGGTCCAGAGCCAGAATCCAATCATCCAGTTGACAAAGAACTTGGTATAGAGAACGGTGACCAGCTGTTCCCCATCTCCAGTGAGCAGAGAGTGAGAGGAAATGGGTTTAAGCTGCGTGAAGGATTTGGGTTATTTATGGTAGGATTTCCTGACAGTGAAGGTTGCTGAACATTAGGACTGGATTAGAGTGAGAGGTTGTAGAATTTCCGTCTGTGGGGACTTTGCAAACATGGCCTTGTTTGTGTGATTACTACAGAGCTGCCTTCCAACTGCGCACTGTCTTGTCTCTCCTTCTCTTTCTACCCATATGGTGCTGCAGCCAAATGAACCTTCTCTAGACTGGGAAGGAGAAGGGAAGCGATGAAGTTAACCTTCCAGCCTTCTGACACACTAATGGCAGGCTCGAACACGCTGGGTGAGGACACGTGACCCACGAATTGGTTTAGTTAACCTGAGACTGAAAAGCTCACCTGTGGCTGGGGGAGAAGCAAAGGTGGTCAGGTTTGGGACTTGGATGACTGCGGGGAACACATACCCCATCCTGCAGAAAGCAGCCCTTTCTGAGAATCAGCGGATTCTCGTCGCAAGGCCCATGGGAACGCACACAGTCGCCAGATTTTGATTCTCAAAAGGGATATGAAATCTGGGAGTTGAAAACTTGGCAACTAATTTTTAAAAAGCCAATTATGTGTGGGCCAACGTGAGCATATCTCTGCAGGTCTTAATTTGGTGTGTGGAGTGTTCCTCTGTGACCTCTGCTCTACCAGGTCACGTTGGCCCTGTCGCCAGGAGGGGGATCAGGATCTCACCAAGGTCAAACACAGGCTTGAGGCAGCAGAATTCCTCTTTTAAAATGAGACCCTCTGCCGCAGTCTATGCACATATCGAATCATTATGTTGTATGCCTGAAACTAATATAATGTTACATGCCAGTTCTATCTCAATGAAAACATTTAAACAATAAAACGAGAACCTCTGCGTTCATACATTGAACCATAAGAAAGCACTATTTCGTAAACCAAAAACGACCAGATATTGTCAATGTCACACGTTGCAATCTTAAAGTGGCCACCCACTTCAAAAAAATAAGAATAGAAAACGTAAACCATGTTCTCTCCTACAGCACTGAAAACTTCTGCCGCCTCTGGAACTAAGAGGGGGCTTGTTATTCTCCCGAGCCCCACGTTATTTCCTAGCCAACAACGCCCGCCAGATGGAGATGGGGACATCCAGAGCATCCAGGCAGCGTAGAGAGCCTGTCCTTCCCAGGACCAACGGCTCAGATCACTGAAGCAATCCAAACAGGAGCACAGGCGTTTGTGGAACATTCTCAGAAAGATCATCCATCTCTTCTTTTTCCTTTCCGTCTTCCGCATGGTTGCAGGCTGCCATTTTCCACACATATCATGAGTTGGAAATCACCTAAGCATCCCTGAGGCTAGAACAGTCGTTATCGTTGGCAGGCAGATAGGTAGTTTCCCGCTCCAAAACAGGAAGAGTTTGGTTTCAGCCAGGGTCCCCGATGACTCACATGGTGAGCGAGTTGCTTTCCGATGGAGCTGTTCTCTGAAACAAAGGTGTACCGGGGGAGACGGGGTGGCAGACCTCTTCATAGGAACCACGACGGGAGGTTCCACCTCTGATGCCACGTCGCCCCTGCTGCCCCCAGCCTGACTTCCGAGGCGGAGGGCAGTGCTCAGCCTCGATCATGTTACAAGAGAAAGACGGACTTGAGCAGGACCTTACTTTTCGCTCCGGCCCCCCCATGTGTCCTAGAACCC
>NW_006431920.1:7557680-7561163 GCF_000325575.1 Pteropus alecto | reverse complement strand
CCAGCCCTGGGCTGTCCACTGACACACGGCCACCTCCAGATATAATTAATTGCTCCTTCTTCTCTTATCTGAGAGGAAAAATCCAGCGCTTCCGCCGCCGTCCTATTGGCCGTCGTCCCTTAGCAGCTTTGCGCCTCTGGTTTTAGATCGATGACATTACAAGGTCACTAAAAGTGAAAGAAGATAAATGTCGAATTCTTTTAAATGAATGAAAGGAAGCGAGGGAAGGAAAAGAATAATGAGACATAGACTTTAACGAAGTTTCTCGTGTCCACTGAGCACGGACGCATGGAGACGTGAGAGCATATTGCCCAGTGGTGGCGGTTTCGTGCCTAATGGGGTGGAACAATCATAATTATCATCGACAACTTACATCCACTTAGTCCTTTCTATATGCCAGGCACTGCTCCAAATGCTTCATGTGAACTGATGCATTTAGTTTTCACAACTCTGTAAGGCAGGTGTTTTATTGTCTGTAGTTGAGCAAACAGGCACAGAGCCAGTGGCACACAGCTAGTGAGTGGCAGAGAAAGGATAGAAATCCAAGTCTTTTTTCATTTTTTAAAAATTTTCAATTACAGCTGACTGTATTATTTTATATTAGTTTCGTATTAGTTATATTGTAATTTACAAAGTGAGCCCCCCGATGAGTCCAGCACCCCCTGGCATCATACACAGTTGTTATAATATTATCGACTACATTCCCTATACTGTAATTTATATCTCTGTGACTATTTTGTAACTACCAATTTTTACTTCTTAATCTTTCCCTTTTTCACTCAGCCCCCCAAAACTCCTCCCATCTGGCAACCGTCAGTTTGTTCTCTGCATCTACGTGTCTGGAACACCCAAGGCTTCACCGGGTGCTGTCCTGCCTCTTTTGATAAGGGCGCCAGAGGCCATTTGGCCATTTCCCAAAGAGCGCCTGCATTTTGTGATCATCTTAACACTTACCACTAATTTTCCTCTCTAACAAGGAGGTCCCTCAGAAATGAGACCTTTCCTACGTCGTGTCTAGTTTGCCAGTGCAAATCAGGAAATTTTCTCTCTAACCTGCCAGCTATCTCAAGATAAACAGAAGAAGCTGGTGGGGTTTTTTTCTTTCTTGGAGACAAGGGAAAATTCACCTCAGGTAACTCTGGGTGGATGCTGGTCTTATTGCCCACGTCCAGTGTTTTCTTTTTTTTTTTTCTTTTTCTGGGGAACTTTGGAGGGAATGGGCTACAGCAGGGGTCCCCAGCCCCCTGAGACTAGTACTGGTCAGTGGCCTGTTTAGGAACAGGGCTGCACAGCAGGAAGTGAGTGGCAGGCCAGTGAGCAAAGCTTCATCTGTATTCACAGCCGCTCCCCAGCGCTGGCATCACCGCCTCAGCTCCACCTCAGATCATCAGGCTTTAGATTCTCATAGGAGCACCGGTCCCCGCTGGTGCCAAAAAGGTTGGGGGCCGCTGGGCTACAGCTCTTGTCCAAGGCGGAAGCCATGATACTGGGAGAATCTGGGAGAGGAAGGAGGGAGTCCAGGGCTAACGCGACTGTAGTTTGTGATAAACTTTAAAGTGGCCTGTTATGAAAGGTTCTCCTGACCCACAGTCGGGTGCCACTGAGGGGTGGAGGTGGTTCGTTTTGTCTGATTTTAGAAATGATTTCGTTCTCTCTGGTTTATATTTGAATAAGGTGACCTTGGCTGCTCTGTGATACTTGCCAAGATGGATTAAGAAATTATTACTTTCTCTTTGACTAATTAGGCTTTATTTTTTTTAATTCAGATATAATTCACAAACCACCCTTTTAAAATGTATAATACAGTGGTTTGAGAGGTATATTATATAGTCGTACGATGGTGAAGCTGTGTAGATAGCACATCACCGTTTACTCTTAGGGTTTAGGAATAAATTGCCTTAAATTGCAAAAACGATAGTATAAGAAATCAAACACTGACAACAGAGTGAGTAAAAGAAGGCTTGACTGGGACCACCGAGAAAGCATAAAAACTCTCCCAATTCAGCACATCGAGTAGACTTTCGGTGAGGGTGGGAATGAATGTTCCGTGTTCATGCTGTCCAGATTGTTAGCCATTCGTCACATGAGGCTGTTGAGCACTTGAAATGTGGCTCATACGACTAACTGGATTTTTTATCTCATTAAATTTAAATAGCCACATATGGCTGCCATATTGGGCAGAGCAGCTGTATGTCAACTTACAAATTCAGTCTTATCTGAGATCATCTTCCCCATCTCCCCCTACCTCCCCAGTTTCCAAAATGATGGAGATTTTGAAGCATATGCTATACAAATTCTTATATTTAAAGTTAATCCTCACTACAAAGGAAAAGCTGTAGAGTTCCCACAAGGAATCCAGATGACAGGATTGGGGTAGGGGGGAAGGCATAAGGGATGGGGGAGACTGTTCTGGAAATATATCTGAGTGGGAGTCAGCTTGTTTGGAACCAGGCATGGGTGACATCTGTACATTCATAGGAGGGCAGAAGAAAGTTGTGAGCCTGGCCTCAGCTTCTCAGCTCGCAAGGAATAAAAGTAATTCCAAAAGCAGAATATTTTGAGAGGGTGTGAAAATAAAGTTGCTGCTTCTGATCAAATTGCAGGTTGTGTGTGATGACAAGAACAAAATCACCTCTTTTAGGATTCTGGCACCAAACCGTTAGATACGAGGAATCAAAGAGTCATGAAAGATTCGTTAACTTCTTATGCTTAACCTCATTAAGTCCCGCCCCTGCCATCTCCAAAGTTCCATTTCAGGTGTTTCTGTTATTTTTCTAAAAGTGTCCAGTAGCTTACATTTTTTTTTTCTCGAGGATGTGCTTGCTTTTCTGTTCTTCAGAATAAGGAACCTTAAACTTTATTCATGTAAAATATTCAGCGTCCTTTTTTTATTATTATTATTGTTCTTTATTTCTTGTTTTTTCCTCTTTTTTTTTTTTTAAAAAAAAACTACCATGTTTTGCAAATATGAGACATATATGAAGGTAAACACATTTAAGATGCTTATTATCCTGAAGCTCCCTGTACTGTTTTGGAGCAAAAATAAATCCTTGGCATTTATTATGTATGATGTTATGAAAAGATGAGTTGGCCCTTAATGAATAATTAATATTTACTATAAAATATGACGTGCTAGGGAGAAAACTAAAAATACTCACTTAGTGCTTGACAAACTTAGAAGAAAAAATAATCGACCTCTAAAGTTTCAGGGTTTTAGAGCAAATGGAGACAGACCTAGAAGACTGGGCATCGTCCCTTGCTCTATGGGGAAGGACATGTCTGGAGTTTTAACTAAGTAAATAAATAAAAGGAGCTTTTATTTGTACCTTTAAGCTGTATTGAGATATAATTCACATATCATGCAGTTCACCTGTTTCAGTGGTTTTTAGTATGTTTACAAATTTGTGCACCACAATCAATTTTAGGGAATTTTCATCACCCCCCCACAAAGAAACCCATGCCCATGAACAGTCTACTCTTTCC
>NW_006431920.1:7549805-7557660 GCF_000325575.1 Pteropus alecto | reverse complement strand
TTCCCCCACCTCAGCCCCTGACCCCGCTTCTGTCTCTGCATTTGTCTGTTCTTGCTGAGTGTTTTTTACCCATTTCAAGTAGTTTCCCCTTTCCCGTGTGCATAGGCCCAGAGAGAATAGTAAAATCTTATGCATTCGAACATTCTCTTTGTTTTCTCAATAGATGTAGATTAGTGCTTCTCAAACTTTAATGTGCGTGTGAACTCACTGAGGGATCTGGCTAAAAATTCCCAGTGACTCCACAGGTCTGGGGTAGGGCCTGGTCTTCTTCTGAAATTCTAGCAAGTGATGCCAATGCTGCTGGTTTGGGACCATACTTCAAAAGGCAAAGACATAGGTGACTCCGAAGCCATTATTTTAACCAGGGCAGCCTCCATTGCCGATGGCGTGCTCAAGGATTTGAGGTTTCAGCTGGCTTTGTGGGGCAGGTTCCTGTCATAGCATAGAAGGCAGAGGAGAAGGAAGTGTGTGCATCTGTATGTGTGTGTGTGTACGTGTGTATGAGTGTGCGTGTGAATGTATGTGTTTATGTGTGCATGTGTGTGTCTTTATGTGTGCATGTGTGCACGTGTATGAAGCAGAGGGACCTCTGTCTACCATTCTGGAATTAGGACTGCGAGGACCCCAAATATTCTTTTCCTCTTTTCTGGTCTCAAATCCACGCCCTCCTGATTCATCCTCCTCCTCGGGTTAGCAAGTCGTTTAACTCGGTCTGGTTCCCTTCCTCACGGAGGCTGCAAACCCGTGTTTCTCTGCCATACCAGGGTCATCAGTTCTGGTCACACAGCACTTTCTGGAAATTGTGTTCTGTGAAAGGAAGCGAGAACCACATGTCCCACACGCTGGCATGTTCAAGGCGTTCTCCATCCTTAGGTGCGGGAACCCAGGCCCTGTTGAGGGAGGCGGCATCTGAAGCCCGGGGTCCTCGGTGACAGAGCTTGGCTGAAACCCAGAGCCGAAGGGTTTCTTCCAGGGTGGGTCGTTGCACAGCCTGTGGCATTCGGTGGCCGGCTGCGCAAGGACTCACTTTCTCTGGGTTTCGTCAAATTGTTTTTGTTCCTGTGGTTTCTTGCTAAATAACTATATCATCAGATCCCACATGGCAGAGCCAAGCCGAAAACAGAAAGCACACTTTCTTCACCGTCTGTCATGGCCCAGGGAGACTCTCGGAGCGCCCAGCTTTTATCTCAGATATGAAATGGAGCATCACGGAGGGCACAGGCCGGGGGGGTGTGCCACCTCCACAAGCGCAGCGGCCGAAGTGGTTTCCTGGGCGTGTCGCAGCCTGTCTGGGGCCTCTCCCTAGACACATCTGCATCGAAAAAGTTGGGAAATCACTGAGAAAAGACAAGAAAACTAGCACAGTGGTGGCCATTTAGACCACATCTCTGATCATGTCACTTCCTGGTCCCATGCTGGCTCCATGGCTCCCCACTACCCGCAGGTTGAACCCATCCTTACTAAGGCCTTTGGGACCCTCTCTCTTGCTGTGGTCTCCCTTGTAGACTTGCTACCCACCACTCCACTTATAAATACCTCCTGCTCTAGCCATGCTGCTTCCATCCCTCTCCTCATGCTGTTCCCCCAGCTTAATGTCTCTCTTCCCTTTCTCATTCTGTCGCAGTTCCAGCCGTCCTTCCAAGGTGGCTTACCTGCCTCCTCTATGATGGTTTTGTTTTTTTAAAAATCTTTTTACCTTCGTTCTGCCCTCTGTGTTCTACTGTAACTGGACACTTCTGACGTTTTCTTGTTATTTATACTATTTAAAAAAAAACACTGCAAATATAACTACCATTTATTGAGCATATGCTGTGTGTCTGATGTGGCATCATATAGTTTATATGAGTGACTCCCTCTGCAAGGGAGCTGGTGTTATACCCACTGCACAGGTGAGGATGTACCCACAGCACAGGTGAGGACACAACCACTTCCCCGGAGTCCCCAGGAGATCTGTCATGAGACCCAAGGCTGGCGGACACCCAGATACTCTTAGGTTCCGTTATATCCATTTATCTCAGCAAGAGGTAGCTGCCAATGAAGGGGGCTCTGGGTCACATGCAAACCCGAGGACGTCCAAAACCACGGAGAACCTGGTGTCACCTGTTGTGAGATGGACTGTAGGACCCTCCCTCTGCTCAGCACAGCAACTGTCATGCCCACCCCCGACTCAGTCTTTATTTCTTCAGCAGTGTGCTCTGCGCTGTGGCCCTTGGGTGGCGTGAAATTGTGTCTCTGAAGCTTTTGCAGAATCTGGCAAAGAGACTTCAGATCCTTGGGAAACAGAACAAGCAAACGGCAATAGGAACGAAAACTGCAAACGGGGGGTCGCGGGGAGCGTTGTCACTGTGGGTGTCTGGTTGGGTTAAGGCATGAGCGAGGTGGAGAGAGGGCCTGGGAATGGTGCCTCCCAGAGCTGGGAGCGGGTCGAGTTTGCCGCCCTGGTCCGCACCAGAATCTGCCTGACAACGGGTGAGTGAGACGGCAGAGCACAGCGAAGGGGAAACTAAACACTTAAACGGTCCGGCTTGACCAAACTGTCATCTGAAATAATAGTTCGGAGCCTAGGGAAACACAATATAACAGATAATACTTATAAGATTAAGACTCAGCGGAATCTCAGTTTTGCAAAAATACAGGCCAGCACACACACTCTCACTTATGCGCAGGATACAGGTCAGCGGAGATATCCAAAGGGATCGAGTCTTAGAGGTGGGATAATGGGGAATTTTACTTTGTTTCCTGTCGTTTTTGAACTCCCAAATGTCCTCATACGAAATGTGTTAATCAGGAAAATAAAAAAAAACAAGTGAATCAGATCATCAAAAAAAAACAAGTGATATAAAAAATCCCAAACATTTCACTCAAAAAATTAAAAATAAAAAAAGAACAACAACCCCCCAAAAAATAACATTCGCAAGTACAAAGAAGTCAGAGCGTGCCAGGGGCAGGCTGGGTGGGGAGCACCATTGTTCTGACCGAGCCTGGCTTTCTTCTAAATGTCCTTTTATGTGTGGACACATAATTTCAAAGCTCTTCCTAAATTTATTTTTGTGGCTGGTGGCTTTAAACTTTCTCAGGGATCTGGGGAGCTGGATTTAAGAAGTGGGGAGGGGTAGCATGAGGTCCTTTTTGCGTCACCCTTCTTGTCCATGTACATACACACCGACTAACACGACAGCCCTGAAGAAAACCCCAAGCTAAAAATTCTGTGTCCATTTCACCAAGTAAACAAGAAAGATGGAAGCAGGAAAGCCTTTGGGTAAACTCTCCTTGACTTCAGTAGCAGACTTGTCAGACTTCAGTTTTGTTTTTGGCTGATTTTAATGTTTGTTTTTACATCTTTGTACTTAAAAGATCACCGAGCAGAAAACCTTATATGTACCTGAATAGCTTTCTTACATGTCAGTAGTGCCTTTTAAAAAAATTTAAACAAATTTTTTTTTTATTAGGTATAATTGACATATTAGTTTCAGGTATACAACATGATAATTCAATATTTGTATATATTGCGAAATGATCACAGTAAGTCTAGTTAACTTCTGTCATCTTCCATAGTTATAGACATTTTTTCCTTGTATTGAGAATTTTTATGTTTTACTGTCTTAGCAATTTGCAAATATGCAACACAGTATTATTAATATGGTCACCATGCTGTACATTAATTACATCCCCATGATCTATTTATTTTATGACTGGCAGTTTGTACCTTTTGATCCTCTTCACCCATTTTTTGGTGTTTCCTTTTAAAACTTTAGAAAATGTGTTTTTGAAGGGTTAGGAATGGGCAAGTTCATGCTGCCAGCCTAGAGCCAAACTGAACCAACCCTTCCAAGTTCTAAATTCTGAGTGCATGCATTGGGTGGGGGCAGAATTCCTGGATCAAAACTAATGAACCCAAGTTGATAAGACTCCTTCTGGATCATCCTCTAGCTCTTCTAAATGTCATTTTGATAAATTAATATCAATGAATCAGAAACATCTGCACCAAAAATCCCCCTGAACACACAAGGGCTTAACAATTAAATGGAAGAATGTTTAGCATAATGTGTTTCAGGTTTTAGCGAATCCAAAATATTTTGAAAAATAGTTAAGTTCTTAAGACATTTTGAGAATGTAAAGGGCAGCTCATTCTCCCGCCCCTTTTAAAAATGGGAACAGTTATTTCTGATCTTCGTACTGACACCTGTTGCTTTTGATTGTTTGGGGAGGAGATTCCCCTGGAAGACAGAAGTCCACATGTCTGGTCCCTGCAAACTGCTGTCTTACCCTTCCCCTAGCCATTCTTAGATTCGCTTCCTAAGCAGAGACCATGTATTTCCGGCAGAATTCTAAAAGTGATGACAAGGCAGTGTTTTGTCCAGTTGTAAGCCCCACGTGTAGAGTCAGGTGGAGCGTTGTTGCTGCCTTGGATGACTGTCTTGCAATTCTCAAGGATTTTCAAGAATTTGTAGTACCAGTCCACCCTTTTCGATGGTGCCTCATAGGAGAGCTGGCTCTTTAGGAAAAGAAAAAGAAAGCGTCAGGTGTTCAGAGGATGAGCTGAAATCTGATGGATTGTCAGGAGGACAACAAAGCTCAAGTGCGGGAAAAGCTACAACAAAAAACGCCACTGTCAATAAAAGCCATACTGCGTTCAGTCCCCTCCAGCCTCCCTCTTATTCTTGGACACAGACTGAGGGCTCCTGACAAATGCCAACTAAGCAGATGAAAGTGATTAATGTGCAGTTCCCTTTCAAGCTCTTTTATTCGAAGAAGTTGTCCTATTTTATTGACATTCAGTCTCGCCATCCTGAAATTTTAATCACCCCGGCACTGAGCAGACATCAGTGAGATCACCCAGCTTGTAATTCTATCTGGACTTGAAGATGAAAGAAGAAACCCTTGCACAGTCTCGTTCCTTCTGTGTTCCCCTTCAAGGGACACTGTCAATCTTTCTTAGGCTTCCTAAGTGATCGTCGTTTACTTTTCTTTATAGGTTGGAAAGTCTTGATTCCCTAAACTTAAAAAAATAATAAGAGCAATTCAAAACGATGGAAGCATATGTGTAAACAGACATGAATTTGGGAAACCACGTGTCTGCCTCGCTTTAGAAACAATGTGATTCCACCCCAATTTCAGTTCAGCACCAAAAATTAATATTTTCCAAGTTTAAGAAATCAAAAAACAAAAGAATTAAAGCAGGGCTCTTCCCACTGTTTCTGAGCCCAAAAGTCTTGCCAGAGCAAATCAAATCATGCTCTTATTTGAAACCTTTCAGCGATTCGCATTTGCTCCCAGCCTAAATCCCTAACCTCGGTCTGATCTAGTTTCTGATCTTAACTTCACTTATTGATCTCTTTCCCACTCACTGTGTTCCAGCACACAGACCTGGTTCCCACTTCAAGGCCTTTCAGTAAGTGCCCTCTCTAACCCTGAGGAACCAGCTCATCTCCTTGGAGAGCATCCCCCGAAACACACGGACCACATTATCCTGCGTTAACACATCCTAGCACTTACTGCTATATAACATACCTTGCTCGTTGTCAACTTCCATCGCTAAGCAATGAACGAATGCTCTACATAGACATGGCCTCTGTTTAGAAAAGATTTGCCATTTTTAATTCTTAAAAAAATGTTGGGCATTGCTTGGTTTGTACTGGACATGTTAACATGCTCGTTGCTGTCTTATAGCAGCTTGGAGAGAGTGTTTATTTCACAAATATTCCATCTCTGGTGTGTAATGGCATGTGTGCCAAAGCCTAGTCTTACGGAGAGGTAGCAGGACCAAAATCTTGATTCTATAGAATGAGGCATTAAATTCTTTAGGTTTGCCCTTTTCGATCTCTAGGCTCTAGATAAGAAATTCTGGCTGAATAGAAGCAGAGTATGAGATTCAGAGAGCAACGCAACATCAAGTGTTAGTCTTGAATCTCCTCTCTTTGGGGACATTCCCCTGACTGTAGAAGGTATTTTTTTTCTGGGGAGACCCCAGTCTCCATAAATGGCTGTCATTCTGGAGACCATTGGCTGATACCCCCTTTCTCCCACAATCACATCATTGCCTGCTTTGAAAAATGACCCTGGGCAATGCGTGACAATATGACAACCCTCAGGAGTTGATGAGAATAAGTGTGCAGGTTGAACGTGTATTACCGGAGATGTAATCAGCAGTGACAGAGAATGTCCTGGATTGGATTTTAAAAAAAAAAAAAAAATTAACTTCCAGAAACCATTGATCTTCATGGGATACTTTCCTCTTCGTTTTCATCTTTTATTATTATTATTATTATTTTTTTAAAAAGGTGAATTGACATCTTCATTTTAGCAGAGACCATAAAGACAAATGCAGTCGGAGAGCCTTGCTCCCCAGCCAGGATGCTGACAGTGGTAAAAAAGTCCCTTTTATGTAAATGGGATTTATTTTTTCTATATCGTGATGGTCTGGGAGGCTAGGAATGTTTTTCAAGGTTCATGACTCCTCCTTAACTAATTTGGTATTTGTCATCCAGTAATTTATGTAAACCCTTCTCGAATGAAGGCAAAGAGCCAGAGATGCTAACTTCTCTCCGTATAATCAGTAGTTGTTTGCTCCAGCTGCCATTTTAGTGACCCCTCTTACCTGTGCTTTCCCTTAGTACCTTCTGTGGTCAAAGTGCTTGTCCGGGGCTCTTTTTCTGCATTCAGACTATTTTAGGACCCTCCATGGGACTTACTGTTCCCTTCTGGTTTGTCACCAGCATTTTTACCTGTCACTTTCATCACATTATATAACTCAAACTCCCACTGAGGCTTCCTCTAACACTGAGGATCAAGTTCAAGAGCCTCACTTTGGTCTTTCAGTACCCATCACTGGGGGGGTCTTTGATCCTTGCTACTCCAAGGGTGATCTACAGGCTGAAAACAGCAGCACAGGCCTGGCCTGGGAGCTGATTAGAAATCGCAGCCCCGCCCCAGGTGATGGAGTGAACACCACATCGAAATCTGCATTTTAACAAGAGCCAGGTGATTCGAATGCACATTAAAACTGAGAAGCACTTTCTAGAATTCCTCACGGCTACCATCGTCATCAGTTGTAGCCCACGTCTGGGTCTCGCCGAGAAGTCTCTCTACCGGGCTCTGAATCGAGGGCTTTGCATACGCTGTCAAGAATATGTGATTTCATCTTCCCAAAGTCCCTATGTGATGTGTACTAGTATCATTCACACTTGCGGAAGGGGAAACTGAGGCTCTGGGAGTTCAGGTATTTAGGTAGTAAGTGGCGGAGCAGCCTGGACTCAGTCCGAGACACGTTGCCTCCGGAATCCGTGTTCCCCGTTACTGGGCTCCCAGCTCTCGGCCTCCCTCCCCGCCGGCCTCCTGCTCTGCAGGTCAGTTCACTCTGAATTCACTTGCTTCTTTGTCACCAGCCTCTAAAACGTCCCTAAAGCAAAGCCATTGTGAAGGGAAAGCTGCTGTTTGGTGTGTTCTATAAAAAGAGCTCTGGGTCTTACAGTTATTTTTAAGTAAGACTGTGTCCCCGATATGGATGTGAGCTCTCTCAGCCCTCCAGAGCCAGCTCTTTCTCCTGCTTCCAATTAAAGAGGACGGCTCAGAGCTACGGATATTCTCCCCAACGTGAGCTCCTTTCGGCTCTGTTGAGATAGAAGAGTGTCTTAGACTTGACCTTTGGAAAAATACTTACATCTACAGCTTTAATCTGAGAAAATGGAGATAAGTAGTAAGACATTGCAATGACTTTGATCCAGAGTTTATCCGATCCTTTCAAATCTCAAGGTTGAGATACCGATAACCCGCGTACTCCTGGCAAAGGTTTAATTATAGGAAGGTGGTGTGTGAGGGCTGGCAGAGACAAGGGTCAGTGGTTTTCACACTGATT
>NW_006431920.1:7510075-7549390 GCF_000325575.1 Pteropus alecto | reverse complement strand
GTTTCAGAGAAGGGCTGGGAGTTGGAGGTGGCTTGGCCTGAAATAGGGGTTCCATGGGCTCCTCCTCATTTTCAACCAATTAGTACAGACTTTCAACCTTATATCATGTTATATAATAGGGTAACATTATGTAAAATTTTATTTAACATTTTCTTTAACTGGACTTTCCATACTTAAAATATTCTTTGCATATTAAACAACTGAACCAGTCCTACTCCATCCATTCTTTGCAGCTGAGGCTGCTGAAGTTCAAAAAGGTGAATTGACTTCTCCAAGGTCACACATTGTGTTGGCTAAAAGCTATTTCTCGTGTTCCTCCTTTGAAAGCTCAAAAGCTGGGCCAGCTGCCAAGTCTTCTGGGCGTTCACACCTCTGCCGTCTGGGTCAGCCCGCAGTACATCCAGCGGCCCCGCTGACCTGACCATATCCCTTTGCACCTGGGACTCCTCGGTGTGTGTTTGGAAAACGAAATGCTTTTCAGGTGGTCAGGGGCAGAGCCGAGTGAAGAAGTCACATATTCTCAGAGTTCTTTCTCTTCCCTGCAGTCTGTATGGCCCCTTCTCTTTCCTGATTTACTTCTGCATCGAAGTCAGCCTTTCAGAGAACACGAAATATTCTGGTAATGGCAAAATAAAGCAGCTTTTTCTCCCACCCACAGATTAAGTTACTAAAAACCCCACTTGGAAAAGGAGCATCTGAGGAACTTATGACCGAAAGGGGAAGATGGCACTGGGTGGCTGAGGGCATTATTTTTCATTTGTGACAACACTGTCATTTCTTAACTTTCAGGAAAACAAGCCAACAAATAAATACACGAGTGAAACTCTCAGTGACATTTCGCAGTTATAGTGGACATGTGGGTAATTTCCATCTCACCCATTGTTTTTACTAGAAACTTCTTGACTTGGCCACAGATGATAGGCATACTAAGAAGTAGTTTATTTCTAAAAGTACCTGTCCATCCACCTAAATGTTCAATGCCTTCCTGGTCTTTTGTCTGAAGAGACCAGGTAATTTCTGCCTCGTAAGTCTGTGCCCCAGAGACACTGCCCCAAAGCCCGGGCAATCAGGTCCTCTCGTGTGGCCAGTTCTACGGAAATGTACTGTAGACGTCTAAGGCTTAGTTTCCTTTCTGTCGGCTCTTCCCCTTCTCTCTGCCACTCGCTTTACCTACCGTTTCTATTTCTTTTCGGATGTTAGCTAGAGAGCCTCTAGGCTTCCTCTACCATTTCTATTGCTAACCCTGTTTCCTCTCCCTCTGACCGTTCCCAGTGGGACCAACACATACACTGGAACTGACCTTCTTGTTATTTCCAAGGAAGTATTGAAGTCATACACACTGACACTTCCAACAAGGGAAACTTAGATTCTTGTTCTGAAAAAGGCAAGTACTTAACTGTTTAGGTACATATGACCCACAATAATTCGAAGGTAACTATTGGCTCTCAAGCCATTTAATCACATATACAGAGATGTTCGCTAAAAAATCCTTTGGGTATCCTATATGTATGCTGTTATTTAAAATTTTACCTTTGCTGCTTCTGTTCCTGGAAATAGAGAAAATATTTACCTCTCTCCCCCTGCAAAAGAGAATCTCTAAGATATTATAAAAAGCCTGTCTAAAGATAATAATTAGTAATGTGTAATGCTAAAGCAATTTCCTTGACAGTCTTTTCAATTATTTACTGGGATTCAGATATTGAACTTGGTTTCAGGTAAATCTCCAGCGTAGAAAAATGGTTGTCTTGTAGCTGAGTCTGTCAATAACTTGGAATGACATGAGGGAGGGGTTTGACCCTTGTCAGTTTGGCAAAAGTTCTTGTAAAGCTTCAATGTGAAACATTACCAGGTGTACCTTATAGCTTGGCAGGTTAAAATAACTAATCTTTATGCTAAAGGGGCTCTTCACAGGTTTTGCCTCAAGGTCAAGCATGTTGGATGTACGTTGATAAAACAACTCGCAGATTAATGCTCACCTTAGATGAAAGGGGAGTGTGTCACTTCTTTGTCACAGTCCCTTGTTCTTGTTTTGGAAATCCAGCCATAATATTATCTTGGCAGAGAGCTGAAATTGTACACTTCTTATTTAATTTGTTTTGTGCATTACTGTTCTTCCTGTTTAGGGTAGTTCTATTGCCATTCTCTCTCGTTTGAATTCACTTAGAAGTCAACTTCATCTCAAAGAGAGATGACCTTGTTGCTTGCAACATGTGCTTACTCCAGCCTAGTAACTTTCTCCAGGGCAGTATCATGCATTGCTTGGCTTGAGGCTGAATTCTTGAACTTTCTGTGACCGGTTTAGATGAATTCAGATATACCTCTGGAGCCGACGGCAGTGTCAGCTTACCCCTGAGTCATGGGGCTCCGTAGGGGAGGTAGAGAAGCTGGAATAAAATCAGGAATCTCTTAGAGAAAGAGAGGAATGCATACTTGGTAGGCAGCCAACGATGTCAAGTGCAATTATATTCTTGCAATTTCCAAGGTCATCTGTTTTTATTCCTTAAGTACAAAAATACTCTTGGATGTTTGCAAAGCTTTGAACTAATTATTGGTCCTTTAAAAATTCATTCCCCCAAATTATACTCTTTGGCCCCTCCCCCCTTTCCTCTCCCACCCCTTCCACATGGGTCCCCTGAAACCAGGTGTCATGCCTGCTTCATCTGAATATTCTTGACACTCATCATAGGCACAGAAGGAATATATGAAGAATACATACATATAATTCATTCTCTGAATTCCTCCAGGGTTCAAGGACCTCAGACTTTGAGTAGAACAAACAAAACAAAGCCCATACCTACAAGAGTCTTGACACAAGTTGCCCGAGTTAGGGCTGCCTCTTTTCCACCCCATTTTCAGCCTTGGCATGTTACTTTTATTGTTTTTAAAGTCTATGATGACCAGAAAGAGCACGTTTTATTTTTTTAACTCATCACTAATATACCATAATTTGAGGATGTTTATCATATTTTTTATTAGATTGCTTATTCTTGTTTTAAGCCTCTTAGGCTTTTATCTTCCTGCATACTTCTAGGATAAGAGACAGGGAAAGGATGATAGAAAATGGGAGGGCACTTTAGCATGTCCCGTATGTATCTACTGTGTTTCTTGCAATCACTGGAGTGGGTTAAACTTATTTGTTCCATTTAAAAGATAAAACATTCATCGACAAGTGATTTTTCTAAAGTCTTTGTATTATCTATTACTGCTGTAATTAATTACCAATGACAGTGGCTTAAAACAACCCAGATTTATTCTCTTACGGCTGTAGGAGTCAGTCGTTCAAATGGTTCTCATTTGGCTAAAATCAAGGCATCAACTGGCCCACATTCCTTTTGGAGGCTCAAGGGAAGAATCTGTTTCCTTACATTTTCCAGCTTGCAGAGGCTGCTTGCATCCTGTGGCTTGTGGCCCCTTCCTCCATCTTCAAAGCCAGAGCACAGCATCTTCAGATCGCTCTCTGACTCTTGACCTTTCTGCCTCCCTCTGCCATTTTTAAGGATCCTTGTGATTATATAGCGTCCACCAAGATAATCCAAGATAATATCTCTATCTCAAAATTATTAATTACATGTGCGAAGCCCCTTTTGCTCTATAAGGGGGTAACATCGTCACAGCTTCTAAGGATTAGAAAGTAGAACCCTCGGGGGCATTATCTGCCTACCACAGTCGTAGACCCATATATCATGTCCTAACAGAGTTCACCTTCTGGTTTCTAGCCTTCTGTCTACACAGGAAAAGGGTTTGGGCTCCTTTGTGTCTTCCTTGATACTTATTCCTTGGATGTTACTTATTTAATGTTATGAAGAACTAACATCATCTGTGACTGCGTGGACAAATGGGGGTTGCTAGGTGGTCGACAACTGTGTACAATGGATCGTAATGATACCGTGATTACGTAATGGGGTGGAGGTGGGGAGGCAGCACCTTGGCACCTGAGACCTGTGAGTGTTAGAGATTTTAAAATTTGCCCTGTCGTGGCCTGTTCAATGAACTCACAGTCTTCTAACTTTTTTCTTTTAGGCTTATGAACAGAACTACATCGTGAAGAATTATTTCTACTATTACCTATTCAGATTTTCGGCTGCTTTGGGTCAAGAAGTGTTCTACATCACATTTCTTCCATTCACTCACTGGCATATCGATCCTTTTTTATCCAGAAGACTGACCATCATATGGGTTGTAAGTCTTACTATTACTTATGAATCACTAATACTTCAACAGCTACCTGCTTTGGTATTCAAGTACTTTGAACACGTGCTCTTTTTTTTTAATTGGAGTTTAATTTTCACCTGGTTTACTTTGGAAAAATAACAGACAAAATTAAAAAGCTTTGAACACAATTCGTTTTGTTTGCAAAGCCAAACATACCTATACCTATGGATTTCATGTACTTTGGTTCTGAGAACCCAGGAAAGACCATAAAGAGCATCCTCCCACGAGGCCAATTTTAGTAAAATGGCTTGAAAAACTAAAACTAGAAGCTGTTGACTAATAGTCCCAGTTGGTATTAAGAGACTACTCTATACACATTGGAGAGACAACATATAAGAAGGCAGGGCACTTCCCTTGAGGGCACTTCTAGTGCAGTGAGGGCAGCTGGCATTTTCATTGGCAAAACCCAATGAAAATTCCAGGTAGACAGGGGGAGCCCTTTTCTGGTATTTTACTTGGGACCCTATTGTTTAACTTTTTTCAGGACCGAATAAGTTCTGATTTTTTTTTTTTACTTGTAGGGGAGGGTGGATATTTGCAAGGCAGCGAGCCTTGCTGCCAGTGTATGGGCCAGATAGGCCTGGGTTCAAGGGCAGCTCAGCCACTGAATTTGTCTGGGTGCCCTTGACCTCAGCCTTACCCTCCTCAGCTGTAAAGTGGTGTTCGTAACTCATATCTCTCAGAGTCGTGAAGACGTTGAGAGGGTGCACAGAGCTCAGGGCCTGGCACCTGGGAGGACTCTACAAGTCACTACTGGAGAGCACGATAATCCATAGTTACTAGATTATGAAGGTTAAGGAGCCTCAAAGATCAACCAAGTATAAGGTCAAAGATTGTGTATCTGGAAGAGGAAACTTCAGGGACAAGACCGCGAGCACCAGAAAAAAGGTCAGAATTGCTTGGTCGTGTGTAAAGGAATTGGGGTTCTGGTGTGGCTCTGCTCTGAGAAGCTGTGTGATTTTAAGCAAGTGACTGCCCCACTCTGGGCTTTATTCACCTCATGGGTAGAACAAGTTAAAGTGGCCTCGATGGGGAGCCATAAACTCAAATGTCCTCAAAGGCAGGGGAGAGAAGTAAAACAGTGAAGTCCTGGGTGGGAAGAGGTGGCGAGGGTTGGGGCGGAAGTGAGAATCACAGTGTGAGCACATCGACCCTGGGGAGCAGCTGTCCCTCCCCTGCTCCACCTGTGCCTGCCCTGAGGAAAAATGGGCCAGAGTTGCCAGATCTGTGTTTCATGGGAAATCTCCCACGTTTTAAATGTAGGCTTACATTTTAAAAACATTATATGCCAAGTGAACACAGAGCACTCGAAATCCAGATAGATGAGGCTTGGGTCGAAGCCTCTGGCCTAAATTGCTAAGGTGCCTATGGCTCATGGTTAAGATTATTTGGCCCTGAATTCTTCCTATATTTTTCCTTTTCTCTCTAAAACTACAAGCCACTTTTGTCTTTCCCCATCCGTATCTCCTGTCCAGTCCTCTTTTGAAATCTAGCTTCTGTGTCAAAGAATGACCCCAAAATCTGCAAAGGATGTGCATCTTGCACAGGGGCAGTGTTAGTGCTATTGTCCCTCAGCCTGTGGAAACCCAGATTCTCTACCTGCAGAGCGATGACGGCCACTGGAGCAGCTGGGGTGGGGGGAGGACAGAGAGGGAGTGGGGGACATTCATTCTGTCCTTAAGATTCGAAAATACCCACGGTACTTGAGTTTCTTTCTGTCATTTATTTTCTGAGATTCAAAAAAAAAAAAAAAAAAATCCAAGTTTTACGGTGATTGAGTGGGATAAATGATTTTAAATACCTTTAATAACCTTATAATTTGTATGCTCAGCTCAAGGCCAATCGTTCCTCCCGCTGAGGGTGGGAAACTCTTCCTGAGGGGCCAGTAAGACCTTGAGACCTGATGGGAGGCAATGGTGGGAGGACTGACGCTCTGGTCGTCATTATTGGTTATTGTTTTCTGCTTTGGAGTCGTCATTTCAAAGTGCTCGAAGGATTTCCTGTTTGAGGTCGAATTATCCATCTTTGTCAGAGAGTAAGCAAATAAAATCGTGGCCCCAGAAAAAGGAAAGCACGGCCTTTGAGTATGCCGTTTGACCTGAGCTTTGGTGATTTGTGACTTGATTTCACAAATGAGTCCACAAGGCTCCCACCGTGAGAGTTACATGTCCTGTGTGGTCAGCCGTCTCTGTAAGGCAGTGCGTGCTCTCCTGGCAGGTCCCTGTAGAGGAATGGAGGCCATAGGGCTGGAGGGGGAGAGGAGATAAATATTGAGAGTGAGATAGCGAGACAGAAGTTGAGAGAGGTTGAGGTGGGGAGAGGGAGAGGTCGAGAGGAGGTGTTGATAGAGAGAGAAAAGTCGAAAGGGAGAGAAGCCTTTAAGGAAGGAAGGTGCTCTGCCCTACAGAGATAATCTGAGAGATGCTTGGTTTGGCTCCCGTGTTGAAAGTGGACAAAGAGAAGAGGAATTCCTGGAGGTGTTGGGCTTGGAAGGGCAGGGAGTGGTGGAGTATGGCGAAGCTCCCCTCGGCGTCCTGCTGAGGCAGCCTCCCTCCTGAGTTAGCTGCCTCCTCAAGGGGTGAGGATTAAAAAATGTGAATTACAGAAGAGGTAGAGCTCGAAGTCCTGTAACTTTAAACATCTTATCTCTCCTAAAATTCTTTGGAAGGCACTCGCATTCAGCAGTGCCATTCTTGTCAAATTTTATATTAATTCGACAATTGTCACTGGATGAAGCCCCAACAGGTTTTATTGATTTTAAAAATCAATTGTTGTATTAGGGGTGACTCATACTATCTGAAGTAGTTTATCAGAATTTATGGTTCTATTAACTGCTTTCTCGTCACAATCATAATTGTTCCTCCCCTCCATTGTACATCTTTTATTGGCATCCATGTTATCTGTTTTTCTCATCTTATTTGATCTATATAACAGTGAGTTAATATCATTGTCATCATTTTACAAATGGGATAGTAATACTTAAATAATAATAGGCCATATCAGATATCGAGCCCTCGGTAAATATGCCATGCACTGTAATAGTGCTTTATATATTTTACCTCATTTAATCCTGCCAGCAATTTCGACAAGTGGTTACTGCCAGCCCACTTTATAGATCAGGAAACTGACATGTAGAAAGATTAAATGATTTGCCCAGGATCCCATTGGATAAAATGGCAAAGTGGATTTGATCCCGTCCCCTGAAGGCCTTCTGTGCTAGAGAGGGCCACCATTGTTGTTTCTTAGAAGAACATAGCTAAGTGACGTGAATTCACTGCTGAATTTTTAAGAGACGTTAAAGCTAAGTCTTCAAGCATTGAAACAATTTGCCAACATTCTCTTCTATTGCATATTTGTTATGATTGCATTTCAGGTATGCCTGTATGTCGTGTTATAACTCTATATTCTATCACACAAAAGATGTCTTGACAAGTCACAGGTATTTTATCCCAGAAAATTTAGATAAACTTTTGTTAAATTAGCTCTAAAAGACATCAATCAAGTCATTACTTCCCTCTTCTGTCACTTATCAAGGTTTTTAACCTGTCATTGGATTCAACAGAACGTTTGACATTGGGACAGAAAAGGCAGTGAAAGGGTTATCTAATTAGATGCTCATAAAAAGATGTTGTAGATAGTTCTTCAGAATGAGCCACTGTCCAACTGAGTGACTGTCTGATCTCTTGGGTTCCATTTTGGCATAGTGACAGCCCCACCAAAAAGTAAAACAAAGGCTTTAAAATAGTATTGCCGTGTCTTAAAATGGTTGGAGGCAATTTCATTAAAACTTCATGGTGTTCAGCTTTGTAACATGAGGCGAAATTCTCACTTTTTGCTAAATAACGTTCTCCATTTTTTTTGAATAGCAATTCAAATATTGGTACTGCAATTGATCCTTGACAAGCACATTTTCTCTGTTTTCATGACATTTTAGTTATTTATATTCTGCCTCTTTTTACAGATATTTCATGGCATTCAAGATGGGAGGTACAAAACAATGGGAAAAGTAGATGAAATCAAAATTAGGAGGAATATAAGTAGAATAGGATATTAAGGTCTAGTCTAAAATTCAGTGTGGCTTACTGATTCAAAGTTGAGGCCACAAATTTTTCTCTGAACTTCGATCAAACCAAAATGAAATTACATTATCCACTGGGAAATAGGAGGCATATTTGTAAGAGAGGAAACCTTGTCCTTTCACATAGGATTAAGAAAAGCATTACGACCAGTGACACATACATGATTTTCCTAGAAATATTGCTTGGTTTCAGCCCCCCTCCCCTGTGTGAGAGTACTCATTTTTATGCTTCCTTATGAGCTTTGCGTTTGGTCGGTTTTTTTAAATCATTGCTAATTTAAATGATGAAAAATGGCATCTCAGTTCATTTTCATTTCCTATATTTTTAGTGTGGATGAAAACATTTTCAGATCTTTATTAGCCATGTGTATTAACTCTTTTGTGAACTGTTTGCCTTTTGAGTATTTTTAATTTTTAAGTTGATTTCCACCAATTGTGAATGTACAATGATACTGAACGATTGATTTTCTATGTCTCAGAGGAAGTGTGTCTTTATAGATAAGATTTTTAGAAGTTCAGGACTTTGAGAAATGGTATATGGCTTTTTAGTATCATCAATAGTGACCTAAGAAAGTTCTTTGAAATTGAATTTTAATGCTTATGTGCTATGTGATCACTTTAGTGAGGCACAGACCTCGCCATTCCCTGTTGTCTTACTCTTTGTGACCTCCTTGGTTCTTTTAAGGTATTTGAATTTGGGACACATGTCTTCAGGCATTTCATCTTTCTGGCCTGGTTCCTTGATGATACAATAGCTTACTGAGTGGAGACCAGCCTTTGGAAACCCTGGTTCATGCCACCTGAACTCCAATAAGGTTAAAATTTGTCTTTGAGTTTTTCCTTGCCTTTTTTCCCACTCGTAAAAACAAAAAAAATTACCTAACATCAAAAGATATATTCACCAGCATCCTAACCTATGTATGGTTATTGTAAAGTAATAGTTATCGTATCCAAACTGTTCCAACAGTTCTTCTGATTGAGCTGAAGCCCTGGGTCGCTTCTGAGAGGTTGGGTTAATCTCTCTTCTAATAACTTATGCCTTTTGATGATCTTCCCAACTAGAAGCAAGAAGTGTACATGGGCAGGAAGCTGGGGGCGTGGAGGCGGGTTCTGCTTCCATCTCCAACGGCAGCTTTGAGTTTTGGTCAGAAGTTTGTTTCCTGTAACACCATGAAAGGAACACAAGGCTGATGTTTATAGTAGTGTTTTTTTGGTTCCCAGAAAACGAGACCAGCCAAACCAGCTTGGGAAGGGAGGATCTGGTGTAAGTTTATGAAAAACCCTGTAGGAACCAGAACCTCACAGGAGCCAGTGAACAGTTCGGGTATCTGCTGCAATGAGGCTGTCACTCCACATATCTGCTTCATTACCTCCTGTTGCCAGCTGGTAACTTTCCAGCTATCTTTTAGTTCATATTTTTAAGACAATCTGACCCAGCTCTTTGAGTAACATGACTGCATCCATCTCGGGCCAGTGTATACACAGGCTGTACTTGGTCCAAACAGCTGTGTTGTGGGTGGGGAGAGACAATTCACTGGGACACAGAGGCATAGGCCAGGTCAGAACATCAAGAGATTTGGACTAGAGTGCTAGCCGTGAACCTTGCTCAGGACACTTCATGATTCTGGCCTTCATTGTCCCTAGCTTTAAAATGAAAAGACCCAGCTAGAGGATCCTCGAGGCTTGTAACATGGTCATGAGCCTTTGTATATGGTCGTTATGTGACACTTGAGAGAGGTCCATCCATAGCAGGGAGTAAGAGAAAAAAAAAAAGCAAAATTTGGGCAAGATAACGAAAAATATATATAAATAAAGTAGAAGGCATGTCATCCTTTTTTGCAGACCGAATGCTAATGTGACTTGACTTCTTTTGTCTTGTGAATCCCCTCAATATTAGACAGTGTATTTGAAATGCATATTCAATCCATTGTTAAATAATTGTTAGTTTGTTTGCTGTTTTGAATGAAAAAAACAGATCAGAGGATTGCTTTAAAAGAAAATGCTTAATTGCTTGGTGAGTATAAATTCCACTTTTTTTGCACAGTCAAAATCCTGACGATAAGGAAGCCATAAGAGCAGAAGATTTCTTTTGGCAGGTCCTTCTGTTCGTACCCTTCCAAGTCAAATTAACTGCTTTTGGAAAGCTCAGGCTGCAAATGACGGATGTCACATCACTCCCGTTCTGATTATTGAAAGGTAGCTAGCTGATGCCTATAACACAACACAGACCCCTAAAATTTACATTTAAATTGTGCCTACCGTCTAGATAAGTGTCTAATTGCAACAAAGTCTAGGGTATTATTTTATAAAACATCCCCATAAGTTTGTTAAGAGGCGAACTTTGTAATAATATGTCAAAATGCAGTGGTGTCTCTGGACGTGGGCAGGCTGCCACCTGGCTATGTCACAGGACAGCCTGGTAAGGGACAAGAGGAAGCAGCCTTCCCCATCATCCTCGTAATTCACAGCCCCTAGACTGGGGTCAATTTTAGTGCCAAAAGATGACTTTAAATGTGATTATCTCCTAATCCTCTGTTTAAAACACTACCACCGCTCACTTCAAAAGATTGCCCTGCTTGTTAAGTTGGTTCTTGCTTGAGATTAATGAGTCTTGAAAAGTTTTCAACAATGGCCAGATTGTAACCCTCGCTGACTTGCATTGAACGGAACAGAATTAGGCGTCAGAGATTCTGCCCCGTCCCTCTGAAGTAGAATCTTGTAATTTAGCCTTAGTTAAATATTAAGTAAATGTCTCTAGGGGGTTTGTTATGCAAACTGTATTGGTTTGGTTTTGAAGCACAATAAAGAAATCTTTTGGATTTAGTGTAGGTTTTGTTTTTGTTTTTTTTTTTTAAAAAGCCTTTAAACTGGACTCCTATGGTGAAATAGATAGATTTGTATCTCTTTAATTATCACCATCATTACCCCAAAAATGGTTTTCTACTGTATTTTATGATGATGACTGGACAATGTACCCACATTTTTTTAAAACTTTCCTGCAAAACACACACACACACACACACACACTCTCTCTCTCTCTCTCTCTCTCTCTCTCTCTCTCTCTCTCTCTCTACTGTTGCTGCTCCCAACCCCCTAGGACCGCCATGATGGTTTTAGGTTTGGTGTTGGTTTGGTTTTAATTGAGCAGAATCATAATCCTCACAGAGAGGGAGCAGCACCCTCCTCCTCCCCACACCCCCAAGCATCTCCGAATTTACCTCCTGAATGTGTGATTATTTTTAAGTTTACCTAGATATCGCATTGTTTTGAACACCAGGGCCTGGAGGCAAGATGTCTTTAAGGATGAAATTAGATTGCATCTGCTAAAGTGATGCAAAAAAAGTAAATATTTCATGCAGAGTTTGGATGTGCAGTTAGTCCTCCTCTCCCTTAGGTTGTATTGTAGCTTTTAATGTCTTTTCAAGAAGCTTAAATAGCATTTGCAAGGTCATATCCAGACCCGAAACCAAGGCCCATCCTGGCAGGTCAGAGCGTAAGAATTCAGCTGGAGTCAGGCTGGTGGGTGGGACTAGGGCCAGTCAGGTCCCTGAGGATCCTTACCACACACCCTCCTGGACTGGACTTTGTCCCAGATTCTCTCCCATTCATCTATAAAACAAAAGAAAAGAGAACGAGCTAATCATAGGCCAGTTTCATTTTTCAGATATTCTCAAAAGCTTAACAACTCTCTTTTTTTTAACCAATCAATTCCACTTGCGACTGAGGCTTCATTCTTGAATGGATACCATTCTCCTAGCGGCTGCGTCCTGAGCCGCCTCTACAAGCCAGGTGCTTTACATACAAGAAGCCCATTTCACAGATGAGAAAACAACCCCAAAGCGCTGGAGTGACTCACCCAAGGGGAAAGATCCAGTAAGTAGCATAGGTAGTGTTCACACCTGGCTCTACCTCCCAGTGCCATCTGTTCCTTTCCACTGCGCCATCTTGCTTCAAATGGCTAAAGTCCACCCCCCCCAACCCCCCATCCAATTATTCAGAAATGCGCTTGGCCTCTTTGGTTGAAAAGGCTCTATATATCATCATAGCCTTATTTGCCAGTGTCTTATATGTCCGGCAGCCACATGTCACAGATTTCTCCTTCCACTTCTCTGTACTGTGGTCCCTGTTGAGAACCCCCCACCCCCAGTTGTCAGACTTCATGTCCCAGACTTTTTACACTTCCCCAGAAGGCCAGGACATCCCAGGGACCTAGGAGGGTGGAGAAGGACTTCAGTGCCTTTGTCTCAGGACTGGAGGCCTGAAGAGAGCTGCCTGCTAATCCTGTGGCCTTGTCATGCCGAGGCTCACGGCCCTACTTCCTAATCCTATTTTGCAAAGCAGCCAAGTGGAAGAGAAGGAGTGAGGATCCGAGTGGCCCATTGTCCCATTAGGAGGTGGAGATTTGGCCCTAGGGGGCCTGTTATTGCCTGAGGAGACAGAACCTCCTGGGGAAGGCCTGGCATTTTTCTTGTCAATGTGCCTTGTCCTTCCCAGGTTTCTCGCCACTGGGTGTCTTCATCTGTCCCGCTCACGTGCCCGTCCAGCCCTCCTGCGTGAGGGATGGGGAGCCTTACATTCCTCAGCAGCTCTCCAGTAGCTTTTGGGGATTGGGAAATATCCCCTGTTCTGGGAAAGGGAAGGAAAGAAAGTCTTTTATCTGTTAAGTGCTCCACCAGTTTACAGCTAGAGAGACCACACTTTATTCTGGCCTCTGGAATTTTCTGGAAGCTTGAGAGCTACTAGACCAACCTAGTCTTATTAATCTAACGGCTGTCATCTCTCTTCTTGCATCTCTCTTTTTTTTTTTTTCTTTTTTTTTTTTTTTGCCAGTTCAGTGCTGAGGCTTCCCCAGAAGAGCCTTTTGTAACTTCTTCTCCCCAATGCAGATGACATGGGACACCCTCTTTAGTGAGAGGCCCTGCCCCCAGATACCAGCTGTGACCATTCCTTCCCTTCCAGGCCCAGCCGCCACCAGACGCCAGACCCTTTTGGTCCAGTGGCCTCCCCTGGGCATGCACAGTGGCCTTGGGGTCTGCACGATGGCCGCAGGCACTACATTTGCTTTGGGGAAGTTAGGCCTCAGCCATCTTAGGGTTGAACCGGGAAAATGAGACTTCCTGGCCCGACTCTGACTACCAGAGGACCAGCCCTCTCCCTCCGGGCTTCTAGCCTCCCCGAGCCGTGCTGGCCATCTGCAGGTGTCTGAGGCCCAGCCATGGCCCTGGTGTGTTGTCTTTGCTGGGCTGAGTCCAGCTCAGTGTTGTTATTACGTTGCCTGTGAGATGGAGTTGAAGGGTCTTGAATATTACAATTTTCAGGGACCCACAGTATAACTGCTTATGAATAAATAAGATTCTAAAATTCGTAAATGTAAGTCCCCTGTGTCTGTGCCAGGGCAGTAGGACTGTTCTTCAGATGAGCATAACCCCTGTGCCAGCTTTCAGCACAATGAGAGTTCTCAGTGCAGCCACAGCCAGCACTTGCTGAGGCCTGACTATGTCCTAGACTCAGGGCTATGGACTTCATAAACATGACCAAGTGGAATACAGCACTATTATTATTTCATTTGTAAGGCGAGGAAACAATGCAAGGAGGCCAGCCACGCTGACGAAGCCAGTAGGGAGCAGAGTCAGGTTTTGGACCCATAACTCATCTTAGAATCCTGGCTGTGAACCACTGCATTCTGCACTAGCCTTTTCCCATCATTCTGTTAAATATACCTTGGCTTTTTTGTGTATGAATGTCTCATATTTATTTTATTTTTCATTTTACAAGCAGTGAACCACATTAGTATATAATTGAAAAAATAAGAAGTTCCCTAAACCTACGTTATTGATTCGAGGGTAATTCACTATTCCCATCTGTTTATCTACCATCCAGCTATCTATGCAATGTTCGATTGCAGTTTACCTTTTATATGCTACTTTGTGATGAATGGTTTGGGGGATGGGATTGGGATGACTCATGAATCTTCTCGCCTACAAGGAAGCATTGAAGCAAAGGATGGTTTGTTTACCTTAAGAGATTTAGGAGATTTGGATTCTAATCCAAGTGAAAATTGTTCCACCTGTTTATTTAATATAACATGTGTTTCAGTAACAAGATAGAGTGAGAAGCCTTCGTGAGGGGTGTGGCCAGGCTGGATGGCTCCTAGCTTATGGGCTGTACAGGTGTGCAATCAGTTGTGGTCCGAAGTTTACTAATAACTAGCCAAATGGCATTTATCTCTGCACCTCAGTTTGAAATCTGCAAAATGCGGAGTTAAACAAAATGACTACAGGGCCCTTCTTATTTTGAGTTTTATGATTATAAAGCCATTGATGCATCTTTTAGGATATTCAGCCTTTTCAATCATATGTTCTGGCTGTAGCAATGCATCTGGCCCTATAAAACTTCTCTGGGGTGACCTCACTCCCCCTCCCCCCAACACACACACCGTGACCTGGTTGGCTCCTATCAGCTTTCTTGGGGTCTTGAGGAGCAACAGTTAGTGATTCTCAGGAAAGGGGCCCTTTGAGAGATAGTTGGACCCACCCCGGATCTGAATCACTAGGAGTCACTTGGCCTTGAAAATGCAAGCCAGGGGCCAGAGGAACTCGATGAGCTTTCAGGGTTCTCCTAGTCCAGGTGTTGTGACTGGAATAACCAGACTCAACCTGAGTGCTTTGATTATAGAGGCAGTTTATTAGCTGGCAGCTGTCCTTGCAAAGGAGCAGCCCCGAATTGCCAAGATACAAGGTTTTTAAGCCTCAAATCCCATTCCTCATTCTGTCTTAAACACAAAGGTCCATCTTTCTCCTATTCACTACCTGTCAACCCACTGGTCAGGTGTGCAAGCAGGAAGTACAGAAGCAGAAAGCTTGTTGTTAGAATGTTATGTTCCTATGGGTGATTGCCTATGTTCCCATGGGCAATAGCCGGTGTTCCCATGGGCGATGGCCAAACAGTAATTTTCAGCTTATATACAATTGATTATTTTTCATGCCACGCAAGCAAGCAGGGTTACACAGGCTAAAATTGGCAGTTAGCGTATGAGCTCATTTGTACAAGTTTCATGATTAACAGAATGCGGTTAGGGGTTCCAGAAACTAGGCCTAAGGTAGAGACTTCCTTTGTCCAGTTTCCGGTTTTAATTATCCTTTAACCCTTTCACATTTCTGTGACCTTTTCAGTAGTGCGCCATCACACAGGCACATAGCAATGGCGAACATGATGCCCACAAATCTTCCTCTGAGCTCTCATGTACACGTGTGTGTGTGTGTGCGTGTGTACTTATAAATTCATTGTTTGCATTACATATGCTCCGCTTTAACTAGAAAAAGATGTTATGTTTTTGTTCCTTTTGAAATTAAATTTCTTCTGGCATTCACAGGCACTGAAATCAGAAGAGAAAAAAATGTCTTGTTCAATTTGAAAATGTTTTTCAAATACATAGCTATTTGACTCTAGGGGTTGGGAAATGGCATTATGAAAGTTTTTCCAAAAACTCTAACTTGGAAATTAGCAAGTATGGCCAGCAGTAAACTTGCTTCCTTTTAAACTAACACTGGTAAACGAAGGCTAACTGAGTGAAATAAGAAAGCTGATTTTTTTAGTTAGGCCAGAGAAGGCTCAGTCAAAGGAGAAAATTAAACTCTGGATTTAGTATTCACTCCACAATCGATTGCACACCTGTATCCAGGCTGCTAGTGGAATGTGAGCCCATCCCAGCCAACCAGACCCCATCCCCATGAAGGCTTCTTAAACCCGGGCTATGTGAAATAAAGGTTGAGTAGTTTTCAGTGCTTGTCTACATAATTGGGAAAAATATTTAGCTAGAAAGAATGGACACAGGGGAATGGTCTAAAAGTCTTCATTTTTCTCTAGCCAACAAAGACTACAACATGGCTATTTAATTAGAATTCATTTTTAAGAAAATGGCGGCTCATTCACTTGGTTAAGCATTCCAGACAAGCTAAAGTATTTTGAGGCTTTTGCCTGTTGGGGGCTGGATAAAGAAATTTAAACCTAAATTTGTACTGAAGAAAGCTTTTAGAACATATGAGATTGAGTTTTATGCCTTTTTTTTTTTTTTTAAGGCTACTAATCTACAAAGAACATTTGACTATTTGCCTTAGGGGGCAATCAAAAGGGTGTGTCTTTGACACTGAAAGGATTAAAGCATTAAAACTCTGCCAAGAGCCTGAGTTTCAGAAAACCAGGTGCCTGTCTTATTTAAAGCATTGTAGTTGCCTAACAGGATGGTTAAGATTAAAATTTAAAGTTATGCACAGGATGGCCTCTGGTTCAGGAAATATGCCTGGTAAATGGAACAGCGGTTTATGATGGAAATTCTCCTAGAAAACTCTTGGTGAATTAGCACCCGAATAAAAATACAGGTGATGTTAAATATTCTTTTGAGGTCCCCTAGACATTTAACTTTTGTAACCTAAAATTCTGAGATTATGTGCGTTGAAACAGTAGATGTTGATACAAACAAGAAAAAAAGCATAGTAATCCTTCAAAGGCATCTCCTAAAACATCTTCTGAATCTTGTGTTCTTGCAGATACGTCAAGCTTGGGTCAAGCTTGGGTCTCCATAATTCATTAGTTATTACTACCAGCAACTTGTTCCTAAACTATGTCTAGACACACAGTAGCACAGTCTTAAAAAAAAAAAAAGTAGAAGAAGATTAAAATGTTCTTGTCTTTTAAGATGACAAGCTTGTCCTGGAGTGTAATTGGTCTCATGTCAGCTCGTCACCTCTACTCTGAAAACAGCTAGGCATAAGCAGACTCTATAGAAATAGGCTCTGTAGCATTTCCGTATTTAAAATATGATGCCAGGAGCATGTAAGTAGAAAAAAAATATGTTTCGTGAGTCATTGTTTCTAAAAATGTTTAAAAAAAAAGATGCATACAACTCCACAGATGGCATAGTGCTTCAAATACATTCTTATCTCAATCCAACATCAATTTTGTAAGATATTCATACCTACATTTACATAACCGAAACTCGAATGAGATACTAATAACACCCAGATCTCGTTCTCAATCTAGCTCTCTTCTCCGTGGTACTGCATCAGGCCTAAAAGACTCTCTGTGGGGCAAGTGCAGAGTGTTTGGAAAGAGCCGAGCAGACTAGATCGTAGGTGGAAGATGTAGAGAAAATATTCACAGATGGGAAAATGCACCCCTAACGAAAGTTCAAAAATGCCGACCTTAAAAATAGTTATTTTATCAGTGAAAATGAGTTGAGTCAGGAAGAACAGAGAATTGTAATTCAGGACATGCAAACTATGGCAAAGCCCCGGGCAAGTATGGAGAACAAGGAGGATCTTTCCTTTATAGCGACAAGGGCAAGGTGGGCGGAGCTGTGATAAAGGAGCGGTCACTGGGGGAAACGGAGTTCGAAGTGAAATGGCTCTTCCTCGGCTGGGTTGTGACCGTCGCTCATCATTAGCTGGGCCATTGCTGGGGAGGAAAACCCTTTCTTCCTCATGCTGGGGTGGCGGAGTGGAAAACATCTTCCTGTTGGAGATGCGAGGCAGGTGTCTTCCTGTCTGGGGCAGTCCAGGATGAGTGGTGGGGTGTGAGAGCCAGCCCACCCCGCCAGGCCTGCCCGGCTCCAATCTTGGCTGAGGTCTCCTTTATTCTCACAAAGAAGAGCAATTGTATAAGTAGTCACTTTAAGATATATTAGGTACATTTGAGCAGGAGTTAAAGACCTTTAAACATTTGGTAAAGATGACCTTTTTTTTTTTTTTAAATTTTAAAGGAAAGTGTGCACCATTTCTCTCAATGCTGAAAGTTCTGATGTCAGCTACTCAGAAAGCTTCTTTTCGGAAAGCAGCTTTTCTTCAGCTTTCCTTATTCATTCCTCCCTATAAAGAAAAAGCCTCCTCTGCCCAATCTTTGAACATTTACAGATCTCACAGAAGGGTCTCCCTATTGCAATCGTCCCTTCTCCCTCTTGCAATAATCTTTTCAAAATAAGCCCATCCTTATTTTAAGTCCAGATTTGTTTTTTTATTTGACAAAGAAGCACAGAGAATTCAGTGCTGGAGTACCTCTGCATAGTCCTCTTTCCAATATCATTTTGTGGCAAAATTTGCTTTTTGTTTACTCTTTTGTACTGCAGAATACCTTTCAGGAAGACGTTTGAATTCTTCTAACCAAAGCAACATATAGATAACAAAGAAAACAGGGAGAAGGAGTCATTTTGTGTAGGCTAATATTAGTATCCACTTGGGAAGGACAGCTGCTCGGACACAAAGTAGCTTCCTGACTTCATTTTTATAGCTCTGAAGCACAGAGCTATAAAGAGCTATTTAACTATGTTCAAATGTAACTACAAAATCATCTTCCACCACTAAGTTATACATTACTTCTTGTTTTCTCTCACTTTATATATTTTAGAGCTGGCTTTCCCAGAATTAATGAGATCCATTGAGGATTTGCTGTGTAGTACTTCCTTCTCAGCTGTGTCTGGCTAGTCTATTACCTTGTTTTATTATTCTAATGAATAAATAATTCACAAAGAATACGGGTGTTAAGAAGTGCGATAGCATTTTAAAATAATATATCAAAATCCATTTTAATTCTATCCGGACACCTAGGTTGTTAACTCCATTGAATGCATTATGTACTACTTTATGTACAGATTAATTCCGGGACATTAATTTAACCAGTTGTATTATCAGATCTGTAGTAATGAATCATACAATATTTTTTTCACCCCTGTAGTATACCTTAAAAGTTATAAACTAGATCTAACATTATGTTGAAGAAGTTACATAGTATTTTATATTAGATTCTTAATTATCTCCTAAAGTACCGGCTACAAGCTGTAAATCCTAGATTATTTACACATAAGTGGCTCGTTTACTCTTATTTTTTTCATAAGCTTGGTAAATTCAAAAAGCAGGACTTTTAAAACAAAACACCTAAATGATCTTCCTTAAAGCAGGGAGACGCGAAGCAGAAAAACTACAGAATAAACACAACCAAAAAAACGACAAAAATAGTCCCTGTCCATTAGGTCTTTACTTCTCAGATTGATATATTTTCTAAAGCAGTGAACAGAGTCTAGTTCTCCAGTGAGCCACAGTTTGTGCATTTATTCATTTAGCAGAGATTTTTATTCTATACTGGGCACTGGTAATTTTTTATATTTCCAGCATTACTGGAAGTATTGCCCCAGGTCAAGCCTGCATCAACTTAACTTCGCACTGTCACCTTAACCTTCTCCTTCGCCTCTTTCTAGCTATTCTTAGGCCCTTCAGATTCAGCCTTCCCACAACATGCAGAGTGACCTTTCTCAGATGCAAATATAACCAAAAATCACTCTTTAAAACATATTAATGTCCAAGCACCTTAAAATTACCTTTCATAATCAGTCTTCTGCCGAAATCTCTACCTTTAGCCCTTCTTCCTACCCGTCCTCTTCTGTAGAATCACAGAACTCCTGCTGACCCCTCCCCCCAATCCCCACCCCGGTCCCTGCATTTTAGACATATCCATTTTCTACCGCATGCGTCCTTCCTAGCGTGGCCCTGCCTTGCCTGCTGTCACCGGTTCCTGCCTGCTATTAGTCTCAGGATGGGCATCATCTCTAGAAAAGCCATCCTAAACCTTGTATTATCTGCATTCCCTTCTAGGTAGATCTTTATTATTCCTTGAACCTGGCACGTAGTAGCCACTCAATGAATAATTACTGAGTAAAATAAAGGCTTTTCCTACAAAGATGATTTAAGAGTTGTCTCCCTATAGGGGACAGACATGTAAAGAAGTAATCACAGTTCGGGACGCTAAAGATACATGAGAAAAATCTGCAGAGTACTAAAGTAGCAGGCCAGAGATCTTTTAAAACGGAATTATTTCCCACCTGAAACGCTCCCCACCTAAGATGTTTCCCAGTGGCCCTCATGGGAAGTTCAGGACACAAATTTGGTTGAGATTCCATCCAAGTACGAAAGCACTGATTCTATAAGTTTCTGAACTGCTAAGGACTCTTTGAACCAGAAACCAGGTTTCATTTGCCTTTTAAAAAGAGCATCACAATTCTTTTTTACCTTGTAATTGGTGAGCAACTTTAAAATTTATTTAGTCATTTATTCAGCAAACATCTGACAAGGGCCTATTACAAAATCCTCCGCTAAGTGCTGGGCAGTAAGCAATAAACAAGACAGGCTGCATTCTGCTCTCCTGGGAGTCGCTTGTAGGCGAAACAGACAGTAATAAGTAAATCAATACAGTAATGAAAGATTGTATGATTATTGTTTAGGCCACGATCAGGGTTAGAGCAGAGACCTGCTTTAAAGAAGGTGATCGAGAAAGAGCACTTTGTGCTGGTTTCATTTAACTTCGGGCTTGAAGGATGAGGCGGTGCCAGCCAGGTGAGGGGTTTGAGGGGAGAGTTCTAGGCTGAGACAGGTGGAAAGGGCAGACCCAGTACCGGACTGTGGGTCTCGAACAAGCCGGGGCATCCTCTCAGCTTGGGGATGGGGCGGATCAAATAAAAATGTATAGTCTAAATGCAGGCAGAGTGAGGTCCTACAAAGGAAAATAAAAGCAGGGATGAGGAGAGAGATGACAGGCGGCTGTGTTAGGTGAGGTGGTCAGGAAGGGTTTTCCAAGGAGGTGACTTTATGTAGAGTTTACTTATAACTCGTATTTCAATTGTCGTATAGATTTTAAAAGTGTGAGGCCACCTTCGAGATGGTCTTCTCCATCTTTAAAACAAAACATTTGCTATGATCCAAATCCAGTAAGACATTTCATCAAACAGTTGTTTTGTTAAAACGTTTTCGTTGTTCCCTGTCAGATGGGCCTCAGCCTTTGAGTGAATGTGGACACTGCAGAGAACAGAGCTCAGAAAGATGAGGGCGGATGTCGCCTGCAAGGCAGGCGCTGGCCGGCTCAAGCCAAGCCTGTCTCATAACGAAGGGTCATGAGGAGGTTAGAGCCCCCTTTCAGTCCTGTTGGGAAAGTGCTGATGTGTGATCAACAGCCACATCTTAATTGAGTTAATCACTCACTGGCCAACTGGACAACCAGTGGCGCCTTGCTCCCTGCCCCTTTGCTTCGCCGGGCCGTCCAGCCTCCTTCTTTTGCTCCCTGCAATGAGCAGGCATCAGGCGGGGGACCCAGTGGGACTCCCGCCCTTCCCGCTCAAAGACTGGCCCCTCAGGAAGAGACTCATCTGACCCCAGGGGAGGAGAACCGATCCTTCTCTGCCTGGGAGGAACTTGGTAAAGATGCTCGTCCTGCCAGAGACGAGGAGGAAGCAGCAAACACGAGGGATGAGGGTAAAAAGACTGTCTTTCCATGGAAAGTCTTCATTGCGGCCAAAATGAGAAAGAGACTAGAGAGTATTTCCCTGTCTACAGCCCTTTGTCAAATGCAATGTAATCTTCGTTTTTAGAGTATCTTCATCTGAAGGGATGGTGTGTGACATTTTTTTTCACTGAGCTCTAAAATTTGGTGTCATTATGTTTTTACCCCGGACAGGCCCTTCTGTAGAGCTCACTAAACCTGAGGTCTCCTGGCACAGAGCCTGAAGAATCAGTTCACTGGTGCCCAGGACTAGACCCTAGAATGTGAAGTTCGTACGTCGGGCCAGACTAGGACTACGTCTGAACCCTTTGGTTGGCAGAAAGGTGTTGCGAGCAGGTGGAATTAAACCCCAAGGGTCCAGGGAACTGTTCGTTCGGCCCTTTTTGCCTGAGAGGTGTCATTCGTGAGGTACGGGAGCCTCCCTCTGTCTGCCGGGCTCAGGACTGTCTCACGTGCAGACGAAACCATCACAAGGTTCAGACATTTCCCAGGACAGAAGTTACGTCTCAGACCAGGGCCAGTTGCTTTCACAAGTGAGACGTGAGGTTTTGGTTCCCGATGGTGGCCATGATGGAGGAGGGCAGGGGAGCAGTGCAGCCATGACGGTGGGGACCCCGACTTTTACCTGAATATGTCCGTTTTTGATGCAGAAGGAGGAGAAATGATAACCAGAAAAGTTGGGTGGGGGGGACACACAGTGAGGAGTAAATAGAGGTATTGATCAACACACAGCTGATTGGGGATGTCATGGAGAAAGCATGCTGGGATGTCTAAACTTAGCAGGCAGACTTGGTAGCCACCGCCGTCTGTGGCCATCATGCTGTCAGTTGTTTGAAATGAGTATGAGGTTGGCTCTGCCCAGTGTCAATAACTCAGCCCGTGACATCTGACCGAAAGTGGAAATAGATGTTGTATAAAGAAATAGGAGGGTCCATCTGTCCGTTCCCCCCATTAGCTGAGTGGATGCATGTCCAGGGCACTTTCACCGAAAACCGACATCATCTGCGTTGTCATAAGTGAATTTTCTTCCCCACATCCTGTGATTATGGCTCTCGTAATTTCGTTAGCCTGCCTATTGAGTTTTGATTCTTATGCATTTCCTCGGCTCTCCATTTCCTTCCCAGCCTCTTAACTGGTAATTCAGTTTGCTCATGGACTGCTGCCTGACAAAGCACCTCGTCATGAGGTGGTGCTTCCCCACTCCACATATGTCGTTCTAGCATGAGAAAGTGTAACCAGCAGTGTCACCCTTTAGAGACAAAGCACACTTAGACCTTAGAGTGTGGGGACAATCCTCTGCTATGCTTATCACCAGTTAGTGTTTGATTATTTGCCAACTAAGAAGTAGGAAGATCTGGGCATGCATGAAGGGGACCTGATCCAGACAGACAGAAGGCCCCTAACCTTTGAACTTTCTCAGATGAGTGTTTGGTTTTTTTAACATCGCTTTGATGATCGGAAATGGTTTTAATCCCTGGGGGGGGGGGCTGCAGCAAGAATTGTGTCAGGCTGCACCACAAATCTCAATTTTATCCCGTGCAGTACAGCTAATTTGGTCATGTGAAAGGCAAGCCACTGAGACTCAGCTGACTGTAACTCGGAACTGGGGTACACGAGGTTGCCTGGTTTGACTCCTTGGAATCCTTAATCCTTTCAGAGAGAAACCCTTTTTTATATTTCTCCTGAGGGACCACCTCGCAAATCTTTTCTGACTTCCATACGAATCACTGAGGCGACCTCTAGCTCCCAGTTTCTTTTCTTTATTTTTATTTTATTTTATTTTATGTTTTTTCCACTTTCTTAAACGTTAAAAGCTGTCTCTTTCCATCAAATGATCCAACGCTGACCGAATATATGAGAACTTGCGATGGTCTGAAAAACTAGGTGTTCTGCGTTAACCACCTATGGCCTAAAATCAGACTTGTGGTCTGTGGGGTCAGCATGATGACCGCCACCCTGAGCTCACCACACTGAGACCTCCTCATACACTGACGCCGTCATAGAAGGACAGGGAGTACAGGTGCGGCCACCTTTTCTCTTGTCTCAGGATAATTCAAGACCAGATGCTCCCTCGAGCTCGATATGTTTCAGGGAATACTGAGCCTGAATCCCATTTTAATGACAATCTATGCTTTTTCCAACTGATTTTCCTCCCCCCAGAAAGTTGAGACACGTTAAAAGAACCCAATGGTTTAGTCTGCAGAGCTATTTTTTGTTTTTCAGGGTTTGGGTTTTGGTGATGGTGGAGGTAGGAGGAGACAGGTAAAAATATCTGTTTTTATGAGCCACATTTCTAAGATAAATGCTTTCTCAGTCTTGACGATGAAGCACGAGTTCACCCAGGTGCCACGGGGATGACTGGAGCTTCAGGAGAGGCCCGAGCAAACGTTCCTCATGCCATCCTCACGAGCCTTCGCATTTGCTCGGTGCCTTCATAGAGCACAAGTGACAGAACTGTGGGAACGTTCGTGAAGTGTGGCCGAAACAGGGAAACCGGCCCCATTTCATCCCTGTGTCACACGATGCTCCCTTTCCGAGCATCATGGCACCAGCCCAGGGTCAAGATGATCATCCCTCGCCTCCACCTTTCAAGGGAGCACCGGCCTTGTCTAAGGCGGCACAGACGGCAGTGAGCTCTGAGCCATCAGCGTGGTGTCACCCCACTTAACGCTGCTGGGAGCTCGCTCCTAGGAAACGGGGAGGGGATGCGCATCGATGGTAAGCTTTCCATTCTCGGCCTTACGGTGTGTTGAACTTGCTAGGGGTAGAATCCTTTCTTAACGTGTGGTCCATGTTATTAAGGTCAAGGAAAGAACCACCGATGGCCACAACATCCACTTGGGAAGCAGCGTGGTGACTAGGTACCCAACACATCCACTTAATCCGCCTTTTGCCATTATGACAGGGATGTGGCTCTCACCATGTGACAAGATGAGGCTTCTGTTGAGTGGGGAGGAGCTGAGAGAGCTGCATGGGTTTTAAACATAACAATGAAAGTAATACATTTTCATCCAAGTCCAGGTAGCAAGATCGGATAGAAAGGGTTATGAGTTGGCCAAATCCGTTTGTTTCTGGAACTTAAGATAACAAGTAACATGAGTTTTGATAGCAAGAAATTTTATCCAGATGTTTATCTAAATCTATTCAGCTCCAGATTGCAGAAAAAAAGATTTGGGGTAATGAGGGATACATGTATGTTCATTGCTTGATTGCATGCATGTATGTCTAGATGCTTTCATTCACTTATTCATTCATTTATTCAGGACCTAGAATTGTTTCAGGGGCTGGGAGATGAAATGCTCAAAGCCTAAACTAGAGGCAATCATATAAAGATGAGTAAACACAGATAACTGCATAATTGTAAAAGTCCACTGTGATTCCCAGAGTGCCTAGTATGTGAGATGAGATTTCACATTTTTTACTTTAAATATGTACATCTTGATTTTAATGTATATCATAAAATATAACTAACAATCAGACCAAGATTTCACAAATGTTTCACTGAAAGGGAGTGAGCCGATTTGAAGACCAATATCAAAGAAATAACGTGAGTTGTCCATGGATGTGGAAGAATCCAGAAGGTTGTTTATGAATGACCATGGTTTGAAAAATGCTGATTGCTGGGCAGAGTGATCTCGGAATGCACAGGAGACCTCCAAAGCCAGCTTGGTAGGAGGCCACAGAAATTGTCCCACTGGAGGTCCAGACATGTTCCAATTAAAACTAAGCTGACTCAATCTTGAAAATATTAAAAAACTAGTCACTTAGACTGTTCTTGCCCCATGAAGATAGTATGCTTGCTAATTGGTGAAGCTGACTGGCATAGAATTCAGCCAGTTGGGCTATTGTTGCAAATTGCTTGGGGTGATTATCCAGAATTTGTTGGGTTTTCTAACTTGTGAAAAAGTCCAGTTATAGGTTTTACTGTTTTTGATGCAGGTGAGAGTAGAGTCTTAAGTTAGTAGTCGATCAGCCAAGACTAAAGATGGACTCCCCTTCTAGCCTGGAAATTCTGAGACTATATTTAATCAAGATTTATATTTAAAATCCCGTTGTTGTTGTTGCTAGGCTAGCTGGTTGGGTTACACACACAGCTTTAATCAGATGAGAGAGTCGAACCAGCATGTGACTAACATCTATTGCATTTTTGCTTTCAGGGGTCTATAAAAATAGAGGTTCGATCTTTTGATATTATTTTGCAGTTTGTTTTTTCTGTGGTCAGGAAGACTGACAATTAAAATACTTAGACATGTCAAGGCACAGTCTAATAAAAAAGAGTTACCTTAGCAACAGTTACATCATTATCTAAAGCAAATTTTATGTTTGTTTTTGCATGAAAAACTGAAACAGCATACAAAGTACCCATACCGAACCTCACTTCTAACCCCCAGTGGATCTGCCATCCAGTTTGCCATACACTCACATGTATTTATTTGTAAATACATTTTTTTAAAATAGAAATAGGATCAAAAAATACTCTTGCAGCCTCTTGCTTTTGGCACTGAACAGCATCTCATAGTGCTTTTTAAAGTTGCATAATCTATTTAACCAGTGTCTCGCCAGGAACATTTAGAGTTGCTTCCAGGATCTTGTGGTTGGTTGGATGTTTGAAGGCGGATGGGCTTATGCATGGTGTAGCTTTTGCACGTGTTCTACATTTCCTAGGACTAATGACACTCGTTTCCTCAATGGGCATCACTTTTTACGTGACGTCTGTCCAATGGTGAGTAAAGGACACTAGTCCCAGCCTTTAGCTGGATCTTTCATTGCTGGGATGAAATGGATAAGAATTTGGCAATTTTCTCATCAGCTGTGACATTTTAATCTCTTCCAGCGGTCCCCAACCTTTTTGGCACCAGGGATCAATGAGAATCTAATGCCTGATGATCTGAAGTGGAGCTGAGGTGGTGATTCTAGCACTGGGAGTGGTTGCAAATACGGATGAAGCTTAGCTAGCTCACCCACCACTCACCTCCTGCTGTGCAGCCAGGCTCCTAACAAGCTACTGACCAGTACTCGTCTGGCAGAGGGTTGGGGACCCCCGTCTTAGCCCAAGGGCAGTCAAGTAGTCTAAATTGAATGCTACATGGGTGTAATGGATTAGAATGAGAGAATTTGGGTTCTTTAAGGGTAGAGATCTGTTTTCATGTAATATTTGTCAGGTGCTGGATGGTAGGACACGGAGAAAAGACCATAGGATTTGGAGTCAGAAAATGAAATTCAAGTCTAGCTCTATCTCTCTTATACTGATTGCATTATCTTTGGTGAGACACCCTCTGTAAGCTTCAGTTTTCTCATCTGTAAAATAGGAATGATATGAACATTAAGATGAATAATATCTATAAAAATACACTCTTAAAAATCACTGCACAAATAAAAGGTTATTATTTAGCCCCATTCCTTATTAATGAAAAAAGAGGTTCAACTGGTTTGAAGTAACTTTTCTGAAAATTCATACACCTATGGCTTAATGACCGATCTCTGTATCTTTAGAGTTTGTCTTCAAAAATTTCAGAAGCAAATCTGAGCTTGAAAACATAGCGCATTAGAAAGAGCAAGAAAATGTTGTAACTTAATTATTTTATTTTTCTCACCTGCCATTTGTTGCGTTTGTTACTGTATCTCTGTTTTTACAGAGCTTGGAATATGTGACAGTCTTCTGTGATTTATGGTGTTTGCTCTATAATTTCTTTGCTTTGGTGTTCAGGCATGGAATGAAATTTTATTCGTTTGAAATTACAGTCGCTTCTCCCAGTAATTCATCCCCCACACACACTGCATCCCTACAAGCACATGCAACCCCACATGACACACACTGTGAAAAGGGCCCTGAAGTTTAAAAAAATGAATAAAAATAACGCCACAAGTATGAGAGGACATTCACCAACCGAAAACAACTTTTCACACTGGATGGTAAGCAGCAGTCTCTAGAATGTTCCCAAATAACCATAACAAAGAACTGCTTTTAATTCACCCCCTAAAGGCAAACAGACAACTACAGAGCAATGTGTGTTCCAGGGAGAGAAAAAAAGACTCAACACTGAGCCAGCAAAACAAATCAATCTCTTTTTTGTAAAGTTGTTGATCTTAAAAACCTCCACAGCTAAAAATTGCTCTTAAAATGAATCCCATCCTCATGGTTTTGAGTAGGTGGATTTTCAGCAGCTTTCTTTGTGGCATGTGTGGTCACCTCCTCAGTGCCCTGTAGAACTGGGGTTCAAGACCAAAACTGGGGAGGACTTCTGAAGGCAAGGATATTAATAGGCTTCAAAGCTACTTCTGCAATCAGTATTCCAAGCCGTTGTTAGTTAACACTTGGAACAAAGGACTTTAGGACCCACGTTGATGTCTAATTTCTCTTTTTTAAATTGAGGTACAATTTACATATCATAATATTCACCCTTTTAAAGAATGTAATTCTCTGGTTTTTAGTATATTCAGAAAATTGTGCAACCATCACCACTGTCTAACTCCAGGACATTTTTGTCTTTCCAGAAAGAAACCCATAGCCATAGGCACTCACTCCCCATTCCCATCTCCTCCAGCCTCAGACAATCACTAATCTACTTTCTATCTCTATGGATTTGTCTGTTCTGGAAATACCCTATAAATGGAATCATACGATATCTGTCCTTTTCAGAATGTCTGGCTTCCTTCACTTAGCATACTGCTCTCTGGGCTCATCCATGTTGTAGCATGCATCGGTACTTCATCGCTTTTTATGGTCAAATAACATCGTGTTGCAAGGATATTCCACCTTTGGCGTATCCATTCATCCGTTGGTGGATGTTTGGGTCATTTAAACATTTTGGATGCTTTGAAAGATGATGGTAAGAACATTCACGTACAAGTTTCTATGAGGACATATGTTTTTGGTTCTCTTGGATATGTATATAGCTAAAAGTGGAATGGTTGGGTGTCTGGTCTCCCTTTATCAAAATCATCATATTAGTAACCTGAGAAGAGGAGGAATGAGTTTAATTTGGACAGATTAAGAGCCAGGATGGGTATGGACCAGTGGAGAAGCTATGGTCTTGGGGTTAGAGCCCAATCGTTCTCTACTCTCCAACATTTAAAGAATGATATAACTAATTGCTGATGTTTTGAAAATAAATCCAGGGATAGACTGTAATTCTCAGTGATTCACAATGTTTCTTCCCCTGAGACCTGAGAGATGTCATGTACTCCTGTTAGTTAATCTCTTACACCATGATTTCTCAAGATGGAGGGAGCTATGAGTGTAGCAAGAAGAAAGAAAGATGTTAGAGTTTATCAGAATTTGTGTATGGATGGAGGGAGGTGTCATTGGAAAAGAGCCTCTGGATGCTGCCAACATCCTGCAGAGGATTTAGCTTTTATTATAGCAGTGGAGCCCTCACACCATGAAATGGAGATGCTTTGGGGGGAAGCAGACAAATGGGGGGCAGCCAGCAATCTCAGTGTATAAAAAACGAATGGGTGGCTTTGTTTTTAAAAATCCTGTAGCTGCTTTACTGGCAATAATGTTATTTCAATGATCTTCTGTGTTCTAAACTATTTATGCTAATATGAAGAGTAATGTCCTGTTAATTGGACATGTTAGACACAGCACACTTGTCATTGTGGATTATAATAACTAGAAAGGGCCACCACACTAAGAGAAAAACGTGCTCTTTCCTCTGCCGCCTGGATGAGCCCAGCCATCAAGGACAGACCCCAAGCTGGAAGGTCTTCATGCTGTGAGGATGTGTTTCATGTTGACGAGATTGATTTAGTAGAAATGCCTTTTGTAAGTTTGGAAGTGGCAGTGGGCTATGCAGAGAAATGGATTTTCTTTCCACCTATATATTCCCTTTATTCTGTAATCAGGGCAGAAGCAAGAAATTTGGCTATTTTCTCATCACGAAATGCAACAGGGCCCCAGCACCACCAGAGTCATGCAAGGACCTGCTGCTTGGCTAAGGTGTTCATGATATTTAATCGCTTCCTGCCTTGCCTCCTCATGGACGTTTCCTTTAAGTGTAGGCTTTTGGGGCCTGAGCCCAAAGGAATGTGATAGATGATGGAACTTGATTTGGTCCCCTTAGGTAGGAGGGCCCTTCAACAATGCAAAGCGAAGCCTTCCATTTAGGGCAAGCCCCATCAAGTTAATCATTATACTCTAACTGCAAACTAAATGGAGAAATCGTTCTCTTCTGCCATGGTACTCTTTTTAACAGACTTTATTTTTCAGAGCAGTTTACGTTCACAGCAGAATTCTGTGAGAAGTACAGAGAACTTCCACATACTCACGCCCCTCCCTCCATATGCGTAGCCTCCTGCATGATCAGCATCTCCCACCAGAGAGGGACATTGTTACAGCTGATGATCCTACAGTGACATATCATAATCACCCGAAGTTCATAGTTTACATTAAGAGTTTACTGTCGTCCATTCTATGGGTTTGGACAATGTAAAATGGCATGTCTCGGCCATTATCGTCCACATGGAAGTTTCACTGCCCTGAGAATCCGCTATGCTCCACCTGTTCAGACCTCCCTTCCCCTAACCCCTGGCAATCACTGATCTTTCTACTGTTTCCATAGTTTTGCCTTTTCCAAAATGTCATAGAGATGAAGTCGTACAGTAAGTAGCCTTTTCAGATTGGCTTCTTTCATTCAGTAATATACATTTAAGTTTCGTCCATGTCTTTTTAAGGCTTGAAATCTCTCTTTTTTAGTACTAAGAAGATGGCCATCTGTGACCCAGAGAGCAGACCCTCACCAAACACTTAATCTGATAAAAACTTGGTCTTGAACTTCTCATCCTCTAGAACTGTGAGAAATAAATTTCTGTAATTTATCAGCCACCCAGTCTATGCCACCCACGCGGGCTAAGGCAACTACTTTTTGAGATATGATTGACACAACTGCACATACTTAACAGCTTTACTGAGGTGTAAGTCACATACTATCCAATTCATTTAAAGTGTACAATTGAATAATTTTTAGTGTATTCACAAATTTATACATATTTAAAATGTACAGCTTGGCACATCATGACACGTGTGCTTACCCCTGAAGTCATCACCATAGTTAAGATATACATCCATCACTCCCAGAAGTCTCCTCATGCCCCTTCGTAATTTCTCCCCCCACCCACACCACCACCCTTGGCAATCATTGATCTTCTTTCTTTCCTATAAAGTCATTTGCATTTTTAAAAATTTTATATAAATGAAATCATGTAGTATGTACTGTTATTTTTGTTTTTGGTCTGGCTTCTTCATTCAACCTAATTATTTTAAGATTCATCCATGCTCTAGTATGGTATCAATAGTTTATTTTTGTTGTTGTCGTTACTGAGAAATATTTAATGTATGATTATACCACAATTTGTTTATTCACCTGTTGATGGAAACTGGATTGTTTCCAGTTTGGAGCTATTACAGAGAAGCCATCATAAACATTCATGTACAAATCTTGGTGTGGCTTATGCTTTCATTCTTCATGGATAAATACCCAGGAGATTCATGGCTGACCGTATGGAAAGTATATGTTTCACATTTTAAGAAACCGTCAAACTATTTTCCAAAGTGGTTTTACCATTTCGCAGGTACTCCAGTGGTGCATGAGAGTTCCGGGTGCTCCCCATCCTCCTCAACACCCTGCATGGTCAGTCCCTATAATCTGAGCCATTCTAGCAGGTGACAAGTGATGCGCCTGAACTCTAGTGTCCCAGACTCCTAGGGGTACCTGCTACATACCATCCAGTATCACTTCTCAGAGCCTTTGCTCAGACTGTTCTTGCCACCTGGATGCCTGTCTATGTATCCCTCTTCTTAGTTAAGCAGTCTTCCTTTAATGCAGAGCCCCAGGGCTCCTAGCCCTCCACGTTGAACCAAAGTCCATCTCTACCTCTATACATACCCATAGAATTCTGGGGGTAATTTTTTTCAAAGTCTATTTTCATTGTGACGACATCCTCTGTGTGACTTTTCCCCACTGAAGGATGAGGACCTAATACGAGGCTCGACACATCATAGGTTCACTGTCATGAATGTGACGGCAGAGACAGGACCCACCACCCAATGGGTGATGCTCTTTCTGTACGACTTGAAAAATACAGCTCTATTTTCTCTTAAAGAGAGCTGTCATTACAGTAATTGGTTTTTTTTTGAAATTTATTGATCAGAAACAATGTGTAGCCGTGGTGATATTTTGAAATACTTGTCCTAATTCTTAAAAACGTCCTTCAAGCATAGAAGGTGAAATATAAATGAAGTCGAAGTTATTCGTGAACATCAAGGAAATTAAATTTTGCCTGAACGAAGGTCTTCTAGCCTGACTTCACTTTATAATCTTAAGGTTTCCTGTCTCCAAGGATTTGAAAATATTTTTGAGCAAACTAGAGTTAGTCATTATGCCTGTAATATTTTGTTTATGTTGGTGAGTGGGGAAGGGGCAGAGTTAAAAATATATCTCAAGCGGCTTCTGAGAAAATCTTAGTAGTCAGTAAGTAGTATCTGCAGGATTTTCAACTGCCCAGATAATAGTCGGTCTGATGTGGTTCTCACAGGTTCACAGGAGGGAGGCAGAAACATAAAAGAGTGAGCTGGTTTCCAGGACAGTGTTCCTGGTAATAAGGGGGATGGTAAAGAGGTTAAGTTTCAAAGTCCGATTAGAAATTGCAGCTATGGAATTCGGAGTGATTGTTACTGAGGCTTTAAAGCCTGTGGATTTGGCCTGCTGTGCACAGACAGTGGTTCTTGGTTTTTAACCCAGAGCAAAGTGGCAGCAGAGCACAAAAACATATGCAGTGCCTTCTGGGGGCTACTGAGTATGCCGGAATAATGTTCAGAATTAACCGGCACCGAACGGGCTAAATGAAAGCACCGGATTGCAGGAAACCCTCAGGCAATCTAATCAAAAATATTTTGAAATAGTTCTCTCTCATTGTGGGTTTTGTTCCAAAGCAAGGTAACCCCATCCATCACAAGCTAAACAAAGCCCTAGTGAGATCAATACGGTCATGGCAAGATGAGAATGTTCACGATTAAAGCCTGTGGCAAAGGGACCTGTGCAGGAATACAGGGTAAAGCAGGGCTTCTCGGATTCTCATGTGCACGTGATGCACCTGGGAGCCTTGTGAAGATGGGGGCTCCAGCTCAGCAGGTCCAGGCTGGGGCCTGGGATTCTGCATGTTAAAATAGCGCCTCTGTGGGGTGCGTGCGGCCAGTCCTCAGACCCCTAACACAGAGGCTTCAGGAAACGGGTTGCTCTTCTCTCTTTTATACCAGATTATGAAATTATTCTGCAAAGCTCTCTGATAAAATAAGTCATCATTAACTGTCCTGTTTCTCTCTGAAGGGTATGACAATCCAATTCTGATTTCTATCTTCTGCCTTAAGAAGAAAATGAAGACAAGTAGAAATTCCCTTATTAATAGCACCTTGAAAAAGTCATCTGAAAAAATTCCAGATTGAGCCGTCTTTATTTTAGGGTTCAAAATACCATACCATTTATTTTACTGATGCTCCTGATTATTGAGTTAAGTTAAATTAAATCCAGTATGTTACCCACATATAGCAGGAGTAACAGGTAGCATTCAAAACTTTTTTAGCTAGAAGTTCCTTAAGAACAGTCCCTTTTCTGGTTAAGACTTGAAAATAAGGGCTGTCTGATTTGAGCGTTAGATGAGCTCTAGTTCAGGACCGTGCTGTGTTTGGATAGGTACTGTAAAGCGGTGATTTAAGGCACAGATTGAGAAGCCAGACACTCTGGATTCAAGTCTAGCGAGTCCTGCCACTATCTGATAGAATACAGTGGTTGGCTCATCTGTAAAATGGGTCTGCACTCTATGGGTATTATTGGATGAAGTGAGCTGATGTTTGTAAAACTCTTAGAATAGTGCCTGGCACACATATGAGCTATATAAATGTTTGTTAGCTATATGATTAAAATAAATAAAGTGAATTGATGTCATGTCTTAAGCACTCTGTGAAGTCTGGAAGTCCTGTGTCTCCTTTTACCAATTAAATATCACTCTACAAAGCTTTCCCAACAGATATCTAGGTCAGAAAAAGAGGCGATTTCAACCAACAAACAGGGAAACCCAAAACAAATTCACGAAATCTAGGAGTTCATGAATTTTACTTATTTGGTTAGACTTACCTTATTGGTCCTTTGGTTTTGCAGCTGGTCATGTATATTGGTCAGGTGGCCAAGGATATCTTGAAGTGGCCCCGCCCCTCCTCCCCGCCCGTCGTGAAACTGGAGAAGAGAGTGATTGCTGAGTATGGAATGCCATCTACCCACGCCATGGCAGCCACCGCTATCTCCTTCACCCTCCTCATCTCTACCGTGGACAGGTACCAGGTGAGGCAGCCCAACTCCTCCTCCGTGTAAGGACCTCCCCTCAATGAGGCAGCAGAGAGAGGTTTTCTTTTAAGGCCACTTTGAGGGACTTTGAGGTTTACAAAGTAAAGACTAAGGGGAACAGAAACTTTTCGAGCCTTCGATGACCATTTCTTTATAAGTAAAGTGACCGTATAATTTAGCGTCCTGAGGAGGCTGTGCCTGAGGATGGGAGTGGACAGGACACCATAATGACACCAGCATAACATGGACTGTCCAGGGACCAGGGTGTATCGTCTCTCCCCTCAAAAAGCGTTTTCACCCTGAGCGGCCTGACGAGACAGCTCTTGAATCGGTGTTCTCATCTCGTTTGTGACACGCGAGGGGTTTATGGTCCTAGTAAATGACCCTCCAGGGCTCAGATGACGTCACCAAATCCTCTTACTAGACTCCCCAAGACCTGAGGCAGAAGAGTCTGTGCCCCACATTGTTCCCCAAGGATGCCTCCGCCCCTGGCTGGGGCTCAGCCATTATAAAGAACAGCTCCACATTTTCTAGAAAATTGTCTAGATGATAGAGGATTAATAAATGTTGAAAATAGAATTTCACTTAGTGTCTGCTTAGATGCCAGTAACAGTCAGGCCTTTTAAAAGTTATTACTGCAACAAAGTACTGTTTTGCCCGTCTTAGAACTCTTGTTCTAAGTTTGGGTTTCGTTTCATAAGTTTTACCTTTGACCCCTTGGAAAATTTAGATTTCATTAAACAGAGCAGTCTTGTCCATAAATGACAGTATCGTTTCGCCCTGGCTCTTCAGTCTAGAACCCCAGGGACATTCCGAGTTCCAGGTCATATGGAAACAGGGGAGTCAGCCTGATGTGGTTGGAATAGGAAAAGCTTAGTGTTGGGTCCTGGTCACCTAGGATTAGACCTCAGTTTCCTAAATGGGAAAGGGACGGATATAAGCAACATCTCCAAGTTAGGTAGAACCTTGTGTTGTAACTTACTTAAATGTCACGCCGGATCAAAAACCATCTGAATGCCCCAGTACTGTTTGAATTAATTTGATGCAGACTTCCGGGCTATGCCGTGCCTGGTGCCATTTGTGTCAGAAGGATGTGGCGGGCCCAGCATCAGCCCCCAAGGGGCTGCTCTCTGCATCCAGAGAGGCTGTTACCATGCTCAGTGACTTTGGAAAAAACCAGCACGTGGAGACTGACTGACTATAGAGAAGCAACTCCCACCACCACTTATCCACTCATTTTAAAGTCGCTGAGGTCTTCTTAAAAAAAATCTTTTCAGCTCACATGACGCAACAGTTTTCATAAGGCCTGAATTGTTATAGTCGTCTTTCCTATTTAATTCTTAATGATAAATATATTTAGCTCTTTGGGTTATTGCTCATAAATAGCTCTAAATATGGATTTGTTTATATAAATATGCGTTGAACCTAGTGCCCAAATTCTGATTTCAGAATGCATTACCACATTAATTTTTAACGCTCCTTTGATTAACATTGAACACCCAGTTAATGACCAATCTTAAGAAAAGACATATATCCATGTTATTGTACTCACATGTTACGTTGGAAAGAATATGCTGACTTGGTTTCAGAAGGTGTGGCTTCTGGTTCTGACTATGTCAGTCAGTGGCTGTGTGACCTTAGGCAAGTCACTCTGCCTTTCTGAGCCCTGGCCACTGTTGTGAAGATCAGATGTCGTGATTGATGGGAAAGCAGCTTTGTGCTAAAGTTCAATACTAATGTAACTTATCATCATGGTTAAGGGTTTCCTTGTTTGTAGAATGGGGCTAATTATAGAATCTACCTCAACGGGTTGTACAAAGATTAAATTAAATAGTGACTGTAAACATCTTTGCATAATATAGACAGTTTCTTATTATCTTTATTCTCATCACAGACATTAGACAGAAGACCACAGACATTAGTCCTTGAAGCACATGGATTATATCTCTAGGTCCAATTTATAAGCAGAAAATCCGTATGTTTTTATATGACCTGGGATTAGCCAAATTCCTTTGGCTGCTTTTCCACCAGCAGATGTTGAGACAGCACAGTCTGGACTTCAGCCTTGACATCGATGCATAAATATGCCCGTTCTTAGCTTAGGCCCATTGTCCATGGACTTCCATAGGAAGTCAGTTACAGCCAAGCTTTATCACCGCATCTCGTGATGAAGTAGGTGGTTGAATTTCCAGATAACAGCGCCATCTACCTTGCCTCTTGCTCAATGCTATATACATCATAATCTAAGAATAGGTAGAAATAAATAATTATTTACTCCACTAAAACTGTCAGCACAATAGCTGTGGATATGAGTCTTAAAGCCAAGTTCTACTACATCCTATGTCGTGAAACTTGCTCTCAGAATTATATTTCTAGGCATCTTGCCCTTTCTTTCCTTGGTTTTCCCATTTATCAAATGTTTCAGCTCATCAGATTGCTGGTCTAGGGCATGTGAGGTTGAGACTAGTTACTGGACCAGGAATCCTGTTGCCTTCTACAGCATCAAGTTGTGTATTTCTGTGCATGATCTAATGTCCTTGTTTTTTCTCTCCCTTTGCAGTATCCCTTTGCTTTGGGGCTGATGATGGCTGTGGTGTTTTCCACGTTGGTGAGTCTCAGCAGGCTTTACACGGGGATGCACACAGTCCTGGTAAGACTTTGTAGTTGGATCCTGGGATTATTGAATAGTGGCCAGTGTCAGTGTGTTCTTCACATGAAATTTTTATGAAGCTATTTGCATATGTAATTGTATTTCCCATCAGGCCAGTGAGTGAAGTAATTATTATTTTATGGCACGTGCATAACAGGAATAATCATTAAGATGATATCAAGGAGACTGAACTGGGCTAGACCTTCATGACTTTGAAGATTGGCTAGAACAGCAACAGAGACTTGGGTCATTTATTTTCATGTTGGTTTACTGATGATGAAGTGAGCAGTGCAGAGAAAAAACACCCAGGGTCAAGGGTGCGAGTGACTGGACACAGTTCCTCATCCAGGTCCTCACACACAGAGACGAGGCTGAATTTCAGGGGTCTCAGTTGTCCTTGTGGGGTAAGAGTCTTGCCATGTCACAAGAGACCAGAATCATGGCCTTGCTTCCTTCCATACTGTGCTGGAAGCAGATATTTGTGGGAGGATCCTTTAAGCTTCTCATTCAGATGCAAGGGAGGGGTACAGCAGATCTTTTTGGAGCAGCTGACCTAGAAGATACCAGAGCAAGGACCCAGGGCTGCTTTCACATGCATAATTTTCTTTCATAAAGATCTTAGACCCTGAAGCAGGCCCAGGCCCCAGTCAGGGCCAGAAGCATGACCCAAGGTATGATGATACCTGATTACTAATAGCAGAAGGGAACAATTGGCTATAATAGCAGGACAGAGTTAAATTGCAGATTGCTAGTCATCTTTATTCGGCAGCAAATCCATAAGCTCCTTCTGGGTACCAAGCTTGGAGCTAGATCTGGGAGATACTGAGGTAAATAAAACCTACCTCACACACCTAAGTCTGTTGATGGAGACAGAAGTATAAGGTCTGCTTACTGGATATGACAAGTACTATAATTAGCATGGAACAGCTGGATCGGGCCAATTAAGGTGGCATACCTCTCCCCTGGACCCCTCCCAATCTCCTGGGACAGCCATGCACTAATGGTTCTCAACCGTGGCTGCTAATTCAAATCCCATATGCTTTTAAAGAGATATCTGGGGATATTTAGACACCCATGTTCATAGCCGCAGCATTATTCCCAATAACCAAAAGGTAGAAGCAGCCCAGGTGTCCATTGACAGATGAATGAGTAAACAGGTGGTCCATACATACAATGGAATGTTATTTGGACTTAAAAAGGAAGGAAGTTCTGACCCATGCTGCAACATGGACGAACCTTGAAGACGTTATGCTCGGTGAACTAAACCCATCGCAAAAGGACAAATATACAATTCCGCTTATATGAGGTCCCTAGAGTAGCCAAATTCATAGAGACAGAAAAGCAATTATTCGGTGGTTGCCCAGGGCCGAGGGGAGGAAGGAATGGAGAGCTGTTGTTTCATGGGGACAGAGTTTCAGTTTGGGAAGATGAAAAAGCTCTGGAGAAGGATGGTGGTGATGCTTGCACAACGGCGAGAGTGTCCTTCAGGCCAGTCAGGTGGCTGCCTGCTTTATGGAAATGGTTCTCTGTGCATGAGAGGAAGAGCAGCTCATGCAGAGCTGGTCTCGCCCATGAAGAAATCACTTCTCAGCAGAGGCGAACAGCTCGCTGTGATGTCAGGACTTCTGGACAGGCTCCAGCTGATGCCCGGTCAGGCCCCAGTGAAGTATGGGAAGGCACGGAGCCTGTATGTGCTGTCACCATCCTGCCAAACCAGCTCTGGCGCTACTAAGACGCCCAAATAAGAAACCTGGGTGTCCGCCTCATTCCTCCCTTCCAGTGCCCCAACCGCAGGCAGTTGCCAAGCCGAATTAATTCTGACGTTTAAAGATGTCTTAAATCTGTTCTCACGCCACTGCCAGGATATTAGTACCCAATCTGATGATGCTGCCCCGTGCATGGAGAAGTTTTTTTAGCCGCTGCTAGATGCGAATGGTGACACAGATCACCTCAACTGTGAGCGGCAGCCACTTGGGGACCCTTGGAGAATCAGCCTCTGAGAGAGGTTGGCCTTGATCTTGGCAAAGCACAGAAATCAAACACAGGGGCCCCGGTGACATTCTCAAGCTGCCGACCGTAACGCATCTGGGGCCACCCTTCCTCTAGGCTCACTGTCCCAGGTGAAAAGTTCTTTATTGCTCAAGCCGATTTTTACTGACGTCTTATGTGTCCCATAGTGAAAACCGTCCTAACCGATGATTTACAGAAACAATATTTTGGTGTATAATTTCATGTTCTCTTAGTTTAAAGAGGAAACCAATTGCAGCCAGCTGATAGAGATGGGGGCAGCGGAAAGAAAGGGTGGAATGTCTTGGAAGGACCGGGTAGCTCACGGAATCCAACACAGATGGTCAAACAAGCCTCAGGAAGGGCCAGAACCAGGCCGAGATGAAACTTGGATTGGACTAGGCACTGTCCCTGGACGAGTGAGCCTTGGCAGGGGGACAGGGTCAGAGAGCAGCAAAGGGACCTCGGAAACCATCCCTGTGGGCTGCGCAGGCAGAGCCCAGAGAACAGGACTAGGAAGAAACCCACTCAGTTCGCCCCTACCGAGAATGCCCAGACCCAAGTGGTTTCCCTCCGCATGAGTCACGACTCCTTGAATGCAAATAACGGGGACCAATTCGAACTGGTTTATGCTTAAAAGGACATTCAATGGTTTTTATAAGCAAAGTATAGCAAGGACAGAGGTGCAGGTGGCCCCTGGGAGAGTGGGACCC
>NW_006431920.1:7470467-7510059 GCF_000325575.1 Pteropus alecto | reverse complement strand
TCCCAGGCTTCTCTTCGCATGGGGGATCCATGCTTTGGGGCTGCTTTCTCTCTGAGATTAGACGCAGGGAGTTCTGGTCTTAAATTCTTTCTGTTTCACTCCTGAAAGGATTCCAGTGGAGAGAATTGTGAGCCCATTGCTGCAGCATACGGTGTCCAAGGATTGCCAAGAGCTGTGATTGGGCCAATGGGCCGGGAGCCAGTTTATGCGAGCAGTGGCTATGACTGGCAGCCACCATTAGGGTTAGCGTTAGCATCGGTGTGTGGGAGGGGCAGGGTAGTTCTCTAAAATAAATTGAGTCCCTCGTCAGAAGAAGAGGAGAGACAAGCCCCAGTGATATCCTTACTACAGTGACATCATTGCATTTTTCTACTCTTTCGAAGACTCAGAAACTGGATATTGTGTTTGTGGGGAAGGGAGGACTAAAGCAAATCAAAATCGTACTATATTTGTGATGCCCCAAATTAATCAACCTGTACAGTCCTTTGCCTGATAACAATCATCTCTAATATATTATCGGTAAAATTAACCATAATTATTGATTAGTGAATGGTTGTTCCATTATTTTGAACTTGCATTAGCTGAAATGCTGCTCTATTATTTGGTCCCTAAATTGATCTGTGGAATTATATGGATATTAGGTCTTATTTCCTTACTCGTTTATTTTTTTTCCCTAAGTATTGCTTTACTTTTGGTTTGAGTTGGAGAATGTCGAAAAGGCTTCTCAAATATTAAATTATCAGCAGGCCATACAAAACTGTGCTCTGGCTTTGGACAAGAGCATTTTAAGTGTGTGGGGTTTTGTTTTGTTTTGTTTTGTTTTTAAGTTCTTTGAAACTACTTTGAAAAAAAAAAACTTACTTCATACTGCCTTACTTAATATGGAGAAGAAGGCTAATCATAGTATAAATTACACTCTACCAAGCCTTACTTTCTGTTATACCTTGTTGGATGAGTTAGTCACCAAGATAAAAGGGAATTTGCTTGTGTGTCTGAGTATCAGTCATCATGGTTTTATGTACATGTTTTCTCTTTACCTTGGAGAGAAATATTTTTACTCTTTTATAAAACTAGAGAATTATTTCTGGTTTCAAACATAATAAGTACCCATGATGAAACATTCATCTTGTTTTAAAGTTTCTTTTTAAAGCAAAACAAGCCATTGTTAACCACTGTAGGAGAAGTTTAGACAGTCATTTTTTAGGACGATGTAAAGGGAAACTTTTAAGGCATTTTATCTTCTGTATTAGTTGAATAGTTGAAGCAAAACTAGGGCTTAGCACAATTTCCAGCAAGAACTGCTCATTGTATGTATTCCTAACAACAAACATAAACAAATTAATTATTTAGCTTTCTGAACCATCTCTAAAAAGCCACAGTTGGGGCCTGGTTTTCCATCTGTTCTGTAAGTGTGGGGTGAATAGGCTACTGGGGGTGCTCCAACTCTAGAAGGGGAAGCCTTGAGTGCAGCCCGCAGAAGATGGTCAAAGACATAAGTTGGTCAAAGCACTGGAATCACGCAAAGGTCAGAGGTCCTTGCAGGGCAGTGAGCCAAAACCTAAAGGGCTGAAGTAGGCAGGGACCAATACTGGGCCAGTTTGCCTCAGACCAGAAGCCACTTAAATCCTTCCTGCTATAATAGTTGGCCTCTGTCATTCTGTGGCCTCAGAAGCTTTTCCAGTGTGGTGTTTTGTAGACCTGAGGGAGTGTGGCAATTAACTGACAGCCTGATGGGAAGGTAGGGCAGGGAACTCTTTGAGGCTAATGGCTTGGCAGCCAAGACAAACGGACTAGGCCTGCAGCTACAGAGGGGGTCCACTGGGGCTGAGGCAACAGGCGAGGTAGCTCTGGGGAAGCAGGTAGTTTACGTCAATGACAAAGACACAGAAGTACCACTTATATTCCAGATTGCCGAAGAGGGAGCGCAGGTAAATGCTTAAAGACTAGGGTGTATTGAGAACGCATCTACTTTTCCCAAATAAATAAATAAACCTCACTAAGGGACAGAGAACAGATCTGGCAGTACTGTGAGCTGTATCTGCGTTCTCGGTGAGTCCCAGTTACTGGTAAAATAAGAATAAGGGACTGATTAAACCTTCCACAGAAGCCAGTCTCTATTTCTTTCTTTTATTAGGTACTTGCTTTTTGGGTTATAGTAGTGTGTTATAGTTTCATTGAGGGGTGAAGTCTTTCTGTAAGCTTATAATCATATGCCTTCTTACTGGAAAAAACGCCGTCTTCACAGTTAGTGACGTCAACTTTTGTAAAATGAACCAGACCTTCCCACGTAGTCATGTGGTTTTTTAAAAAGATTCTTTAGCCCCTTGGGAAAATTGAAACACAAATTTCTGCTGTAATGCTCGCTGTTGCTATATTCTGAGAAATATCGGCATGCACGCGCACATTATTTTTACTGCAATGCTCTAAGTTATTGCTAGTTTGTCCTAGTGGAACGAAAGGAGACATGACTTGATTTGCTGTGATTCCTCATCTGACCACTGAGCCCTGAGCATAAAGCCTGATTTCTAAGTTCAATCTAGTTCAGTAAACTATTCACCTTCTCAGAAGGCTCATGTTCCCCTTAGAAAAGAAGAACCCTACATATTTAATATCGGTAGCTCAAAGCCACGAGGACAGAAGCAAACCTACGTCCTTCCCACCTTCCACATTCTGCAAGAGCGCTTCTGACTGGTGGAACCTGATTTCCAGAGGCACCAAGGAAGTGTAGTAGTTATTTTTTTCATATCTCAAGTGCAGCGGGAGGTGAGAACGGACACAAGGTGCCAGTTGACCATTTCCATCATGCTTTGGGATCCCTCTTCTCATTGTCATCTGGTTTCTTCTAAGCATACAATGGAAAACCCTGCTTAAGATAATTTTCTACAAGTGGACGTCCTAGGGAAAGCTATGCATATTTTACCAACAGAATACAAGACAAGAATGCAAAATCCTGACGTTTGTTTAATGTCGAATATAAATATTTCTATCTTAGTAGATAAAAGGACACTTGAGAAATTCAAAGTCCTTTAAGTCATCTTGTATTTTAAGGTATAAATAATACTTTATTAGCAGTGAGAGGAAACTGTGCTAGAGGCATATGGTTGGCTATAGTCATGTCTGTCCGTTCCATTAAGTAGTAAGTTCCTTGAGGCTAAAGAATCTTCTGTCTTCATTTTGTATTCCCCTCAATTCCCAACACAGAGCCTGACATAAGTGCACAGTAACTGCTGTGTAGATTGTAATGGATATCATCTGTTATCTGTTCATAAATCAATTTTTCCTCTTATTTCTTCATACTTTATTGAGTGAGATTTGACAAGATTCTTCCATTAGTCTGAATATTGCATTCCTCATAGGAGACCAGGGCAAGTCATGCATCTAATATTTTTTAAACATTATTTTGTTTTACCTGAAAAAAATTTACTTGTGAAAAATGTAATAGAGTGGTGTGACAGGAAATACTGTGTGAGCATGGATGTTCCGTTTTGACCTTCTAGAACTCCTGGAGTTGAATGTGGCAGATGTCACATGGAGCAGTGGTCAGCAGCATGAAACTTAGGGACTCCCTGAGGGACCAGTTCTTAGGAGAGGGGTAAGAATATCTGAAGACGTGCTGCTTCAATGCTTTGTACATTTTCTGTAATAAATGGGACGATGATGTAGCTAAGAGTGGAAAGGAAAGTTGTGCCATTCCTAATGGATTTGAGAATTTCATAGAGAGCCTGGTGCCCAGTTCTTGGATTTAGATAAGTAACATGTGAGAGAGAGAGAGAGAGAGAATGAATGTGTGTGTGCGTGTGTGTTCTGTGCCATTGCATAGGCTCCATCTCCTGGTGACTGTATGAATGAGTGATGTCCACAGTGTCCTCACCAGCCCTGTTCAGCTCCTGCAGACTCCTGCCTATGGCTGATTCAAGAAGTTAGTCCATCTCATGGTCTACCTCTTTTCCTGCTGCTTTCTATTTCTCCAGCATTATTGTCTTTTCCAAAGAACCCTGCCTTCTCAAGATGAGCCCAAAGTAGGACAGCTTCAGTTTTGTCATTTTTTCCCCTCAGCAATGTTTCAGGCTTAATTTGCTCTAGGAGATAAGTAAACACTCCCAGGTGATCACGCCCAGACTACTGTAAATACAGCATTACCAGTACCTCAAAGTCCCCTCATGCCCTCTACTCTGCATCTCCCCCGAGGTACTCACTTCCCAGATCTCTAGCACCATACTTTAGTTGAACTTGACATAAACGGAATTATACAGTGTGCATTCTTTTGCATTGGGCTTCTTTTACTTACAATTTTGTTTGTGATATTCACCCATGTTGTATGTAATTTAAATTCATTTTTATTCTTGTATAGTATTACATGACCATATCAGACCTTATTTATCTCTTTTATTATGGACAAATATTTAGGTTGTTTCCAGTTTGAGGCTATTAGAAATGATGTTATTCTAAACTTTCTATTGTGTGCCTTTTAGAGCACATATGTTCATTTTACTGTTGAGTGTGAATATAGAAGTAAAATTGCTGGGTCGTAAGGTATGTTCAGCTTTAAGGAGTTGTGTTTTCTGCAGAATTATACCAATTTACACACGTACCGGTAGTGTGTGAGAGTTCCAGCTTTCTACATCCTTGTCTCTCCTTGCTAATGTCAGTCGCTTTCATCTTAACCATTTGCTGGGTGTGTAGCAATGATCTCATTGTATTTTTATTTTGATTTCCCTGATGAGTTATGACATTCAGCCCCTTTTCATATGTTTATTAGCCATATAGATAAACTCTTGTGGGTACCTATTTGTATTTTGACCATTTTTATTGGTTTGCTTGTCTTTTTTTATTGATTTATTGGTGATTCATTGTCAAATATATGTATTGCAAGTTTCTTTTCCCATTCTGTGTCTTGCCTTTTTACTCTATCAGTAAGATCTTTAAGTGAACAGAACTTCTTAATTTTAACATTCTCTATCAATCTTTACCTATGGTTCCAACTTTCTCTGTCCTGTTTAAGATATTTTTGCCTACCACAAGGTCATGAAGATATTCTCTTATGTTTGAAAAGTTTTATTACTTATACATGAGACAATTCAGATTTTCTGTTTACTCCTTTATCAGTACAAGTTGTTTTTTTTTTTCCCTAGGAATTTGTCCATTTTATCTCAGTTCTCAAATTAATTGCCGTAATGTTGTTTATAATAGTCTCTCATTATCTTTGCAGGATCTGTAACAATGTCTCTCTTTTAATTCCTGATTCTATATCCTTTACTGATCAGTTTTGTAGAGGTTTATCAATTTGGATAGTCTTTTCCAAGAACCAACTTTTGGTTTTGTTAATTTTATCTAATGTACATGTATTCATTTTCTTTTTATCTTCATCCTCCTTTCAGAATTACTTTTCTCTTTCTAAAGTATTTGAAATAGATTCTCAATCATTGATTTGTAGCCCTTCTTTTTCAACATATTATTTAAGGTACTACATTTCCCTCTAAAAATACGTTTAATTACATCCTACAAGAATTAATAAGTTGTTTTTCATGGTCATTCAGTTGAAAATATTTTCTAATTTTTCCTATGGGTTAGGTAGAATTATATTTCCTAAATTTTCAAAGATTGGGGAATTTTCTAATTGTCATTTTAAAATTTATTTCTAACCTAATATTCCTGTAGTTAGAGAAGATACTATATACAAATTCCATTTTCATGAAATTTGTTGAAATTTGCTTTCTTTCCTCACATATGGTTAGTTTTGTAAATGTCCCATGTATTTTGTGTGATTGTTGTGTACAGTGTTTTATATGTTAGGTCATTTTTTAAATTGTATTTTTTAATCTTCCATATCCTTATTGATTTTTTTTCTGCTTGCTCTCTGAACCATGAGAGAGGTATATAAGTCTTCCACAATGATTGTAGCTTTGTCTATTTCTCCTTTTAGTTCTGTCAATTTTTCCTTCATATATTTTGAAATATTTTATGTTATGTAATACATACAGTTTTTAAATTATCATCTCCTTGATAGCTTTACCATTTTATCATTATGAAATGTCCTTCTATGTGTCTAGTGATGATTCTTGCCTGAAAGCTTACTTTGTCTAATATTAATATAGCATCTCCAGCTTTTACTTAGCATTTGCAAAGCATTTTTCCAGCCTTTTACTTTTGACTTTTCTGAGTAGTATAAAGTTGGGTTTTTGTTTTTAATTTAGGTTGACAATTTTGTTTTTTAGCGTATGTAGTCTATAGCACATAATGTAATCTGATATATTTGGGTTTAAATCTACCATATTACTCTTTATTAACTCTTCCTCTCTTATTCGTCTTTATCTCTTTTTTGGCTTCTTTTGTATTAATCAAGTATTTTAACTCTCCCATTTTCTCTCATCTATTAGTTTGTTATAAAGTCTTTACAGTTCTTTTAGTGGTTACCCAAGGGATTAAAACAAGCATCTTTGGTTTATGAGAATCAAATGCAAATTAGTACCTTTACCCACTCCCTAGGAAGAGTGGGTTATTAAGTAAAATTTAATTCTACATATATTTAAAGCCCGCAAGAACTTATTTTTATTGTTTTATAGTTAATATACATTTAGGTTCATCTACAAAGCAAACCTGTTATTCCTCGTTCCTTCCTACAGTTCTGTTCTTCTATCTGGCATTTCATTCCTTTTGCCTAAATTACTCTGGTGTTTATTTAAGCTTGGTTTTACTGATAACAGATTCTCTCAGTTTTTGTATTCTTCTGGGAGTATCGTTACTTTCATTTTTGAAAGATATTTTTGCTAGGTATAGAATTCTGTGTCATTTCCTCCAATGTCCCTGAACTGGGTGCTTGCCATTTACATGTGCCTACAGTGCGCACTGAATCAGTGTAGCCAGCTGGGTCATACTGGAATTGAATTTCGAAATCTTATGCCTGCCAAGCAAGGGGGCGGGGAAGATTTTAGATTTTACTCTTATAGATGATAGCTCTTCTTCTCCGACTGGGTACTTGTATTGCTCATGATTTCTTCCCTTGCACTATGTCTTTTTTCTCCATCTTTTTTTTTTTTAACCACAACAACAGTTAATGTGGATTTTGACAATAAAACAAATATGTAGGTTTCAAAGAGCTTTTGTCCTTTTATTGTTTGGGGATCAGTTTTAAAATTCACAAACCATTGATTTGCAAAATTCTTTTTGTTGCTGTAACCCTCCATCCCAAATCAGATTGAAAAGGGAACCAACTTCTCAACAGAATTAATATCCATCCATCCGTTCTTTGTGGTGCTGATTCAAGAGGAGAAATTCACCTTGAGGGATTTAAAGAGTTGAGCTGACCTGTGGAGAGAAATCATAATATCTATCTAGCCACAAAGGGCTAATGGACTGTTTACCCACCAGCGATAAAACCGCCTGAGAATTCGTCTCATTACTAAAGTATATCCTATTAGTGGTGTGAACACTTGATCAGGGCACAGCAGACAGATGTAGAAGAGTGAAGTAGCTGCCTTGTGTCTTATTCTCTGAATATCAGCTCAAGGTCTTGAACTTAATTTTAATCTCAAAAGGTCTGTGTTTGTCTGTGGGAATGGTCCTTAAAAACATGCTCACTTGAGAAAGGAAATAAACGCTTCACGTATCAGATTTTTAAATGCGCACAGGGCTTCCTGTAAGTGCTGTACTTTGATATTTTTAAACCCCTGAAATTTCCATAAAATTATGTACATAGGTCTATGGCAGTTTGGTTTCCACACCATGGCCCTGAGCTCTCGCCACCTTTGTGAAAACAAAGTCTCACCCAGGGACCACAATCTCGTACCCCACTGTATCTTGGATCTCATTTCTCAAGTTTAATAAAGGTACGTTATTTCCCTTCTTCTCACTTGACACACGCTAATAACAAAAAAGTCACAATCTCTGTAACCAAAGTCGTCAAGCCTCATCAAAGACCTTGTGAAGGCCGCTTTTGGCATCACTAGACAATCTGCAAAGCAGGACTGATATTTTTTAAGTATCCAGCAATCTCCAACTCCTAGAGTGATCCAAGGACAGCACAGTGTCCCCCCAGGGAGTTCTGTTTTGGCACAGGGAGCCAGGACTTGAGGGTTCAAGCACACATTCCCAGGGGCAGGGTTAAAAGACTGGGACGGATTTACTTTTGCTCTCAATGCGAACTCCCACATTCACCAGGTCTACAAAGAATTATACCTCTTTACACACAAGCGTTTCTACATCAGAATATCACTTTTAAAAGCTGTACTATCACTTTCAAGGATGGTACTCCTATAATTCAGACGTTTTTAGTCTCTTATTTGTGTTTCAAAAAAGCACTCTGAAAACTCAGACCTGCCATGTTCAGCACAAAGACCCCCACGTTGGCCTCTGCGATTTAGCGAAGTGAGATGGTCTTTGCCATTCATGGTGCGGTCCCCTGACCACAGCCTCAGCGTCACCTGGGGGCTTGTTAGAAATGCAGACTCTCAGGCCCCACCAGACCTACTGAATCAGAACCTACATTTTAACAAGCTTCCCAGCAAATTCTAATGGAAGATATTGTTTGAAAAGCATTAAAACGGTCTATACTCAAATACGGGGGTAATGCCAATTGAATTTCAACTTGCATGAGCCTGTTCAACAATTACATCATGTCGAACATGACTTTCTTCTGTTCTCTTGTTGCTCAGAGGCCCCTTTGCCCACCCAGATTTGAGAAAAATTGCTTAAATGTTTGACAGTGTCTTTTGTGTCTTCCAGCAGATTGCCCTTCTCTGTACTTGTCATTCTTACAAGCTGCTTAGCAGTTGTCAAAGATGATGTTATAACCTGCCTGGAAGCTTGTTTGAGCTAATGTCATAATCCTCTTGACCTGCCAAGCCCTGTGATTCATTATAGCTAGACCTGTTCATATTAATGCGAATTGTGGGTGGGGAAATTTTGTCTGTTTCATCAAGAACTACTGTTTGGACTTGTTAGAGTCTGTGAAGCCAAGATAAGCAAGTGATTATTTCCTAAATCATGCTGTATATGGAATAAAAGTTAGAAATATATAGTATACTTAAATGTCTTTCTAGTTAATATTATAAAAGCATGTGATAATACTTTATTATATCATCACATTAAGAAACACAAAACCTGCCTTATTTACTTTTTTTTAGCACACCAGTGCTGTTAAGTGAAAATATACAAAAGAAAACAAGGTAAAATTGTAATTATTGTTATATGGAATATGCATATTCAATCATCTAGGATAGTCATATGAATAAACATTAAAATAATTACCTACTTGCTAAAGTATAAACTTTAAATGATAAAAATCATGACTTTTGCCCACATATAAAATGAATAGGTGTCAAAGATTTTCTTCGACTCATTAATGAGTGAAGAAACTAATGAGATGTAGAAAACAATATATTTAGACAATTTAATAAAGAAATGTTACATTAAGATTGCTGGGTTATATACCACACTGGTTACTGTCCTATAGGACAGCAAACTGTGACCTTTGCTACTGTCATTGTCATTAGACAGAAATTACTTGCATTCCTACCCAACAGTAACGTATCTGCTGTCACTTCACTAAGTCTGAGACCTTTTATCTATAGTGAACAGGGAGTCGGAAAAATACTTTCTCTTCCTTAACCCTTGGGTGGCCTTTGCCCCTATATGACATTAAAAGATTTTTTGCCTTACAGCCAAGTTTTATATAATTTCTCTTAACACACTTACAGAAAACCTATTTTTGTTGAGAATGTCAACATAATTTTTAATAAACGTTTATTTTAAACGTATACTCAGTATCCAAGCAGGCATTTATTCTCAAGTTGCGGGAATTGAAAGCTGGCCTACTTTTTTCCTGCCTCATATAGTTAGCTTCAGTGAGTTTTCAGAAAGTCTTTTGTAAAGTCTTCTCTTTATAACTGTAGATTTCCATGCCTAGCGCTAGGACTGTGCACAGATCACTGAAGTAACTCACAAAATAGCCACGACACAGAAAGGAGGGGCATCGGTGACAGGGTGCCTGCACAGACCCCTGAGGATCAGGAGAGTCCACCGCCTATGCTCACACCACGTGGCGAGGTAAACCTGCTTCCTGCCTTTAACTCATCCCTGTCGACACCGGTGTGTTTCAATAGGAAATTAATATTTTCGAACTTACGCATTCACTCTTTCTCCCTCATACATATGCTAATTATATAACATGGAGGTTTCTCCCTGTAATCATTTATATTCATATTCATGAACAGGGTTGGCTCCGCCTTGCCATTTGGCTTCTATTGAATCTCATCTGCATTATTCACAGAAATTGAATTAATTCTGAGCTAGCCTGGAAAAGAATAAGTATTCTGAGTGTGTTAACTAGGAAACATTGATCTATAACTCAAAATTATTTTCTAGAATACTCATAAGGTTTTGGTTTTTGTTTTTGTTTCTGTGTTTTTGGGAGGTGTCGATGTTGTTGTTTCAGTTTGTTTTAATGTCAGAGTCCACTCACATTCAGAGCATTCACTGCATCTATAAGGAAGTGGGTCTTGGCTTTTCCTCTGCTCCTGGCTTCAGCCCCTCTGTGAAGGCAGCCAGGGCCAGAGAGGACCTTTCACATTCTCAGCAGGGTACCTGGCAGAGGGGAAGATGCCAGAATCATAGTTTTCAGCATAAATGGCTCCAAGATCTGAATGCATTCTTTCCTAACAATTGAGCGAATGGATTCTTTCTAGTTAGCTAATCTGTGCTGTGCTGTGCTGGTCTGCTCCAAAGCATTCTTCAGTGAAGATGTTTAGAGATAGAATGTAAATTTGTTGCTGTAAACTGCATGTGGGAATGCGATGTAGGGTCAGAATTCACAAACGCTGGGAGTTCTCAGGGTTAGGGCCTGCTGTTGAAATGTCTAGTGATGTTTACCAAAAGAAGGGCTGTTTCTGTTTGGCTAAGAATAAAAACACTATTTTATGTGTTTATATAAGCATTCTCTAAAATTCGTTCTGATGCTTCGAGTAGCTCTATTAGCATTCTTCTCTAAACAGTTTAGAGAGCCTGTCATTGTTTTCTGTAATGAGATATAATAAATCTCAAGCTTTTATCTGAATGCTGAGTTTCATAACTGAAAATGACAATAGATAGAAAAATCAAAGGGATTTAGATCTTTCTGCATTTTAATTTTGTGAAATGTTAGTTTCGTGCAGTGATTTGAATTAAAGATTGATTATATTTCGAACGATGTGCTGTTTGTTGGGTAGCCCTGGCGATGTTTATGTACCTCTGTTCTAAATGTTGCTTACGTCATGGAGGAGTGATATGCTGATTATCATATAGCTTCTTGGGGGCATTTTATTTTGTTTTGGCATGACGTGGAAATTTATAAGCAATAGTTATTTCTATTTTCATCTATTTTGAAGTATTCTAACATCCTGATTTCTCCTTGATTACATTTTTATTATGATAAAAATAATAGGCCTTGATTGTAGAAAATTTAAAAAATACTGCAAAGCATAGAGAAGATCATCCTCATCTGTAAGATCCAAACAAAAAACTACTCAACATTTTAGTTTATTTCCTTCTGATATTTAGTTTATTTCCTTCTCCATGCATGCAAGTATCTACTATGTAAAATTAGGATCATCCTTTATGTAAGTTTGTGTTCTGCTTGATATATCTCACTTCTGATTGGTTGCTTTGAAACTTAAAAGAACGAGGCCGTAGAAATGCATTTTTTCAAATGGAAAATGTTCATGCTATATTATTAAATTAGAAAGCATTATGTGTTTTTTATCTCATTTTTGGCGTACCGTGCCAAGCACATGACTTGTCAGTTCCAAAGAAATCACTTCATAATTTCAAATTTGCCAAAATCAAAACAGCATATCCAGTTCTAAAATGAAGATTTGGTGAGCTGTTATAGTTTCTGTGATTTTAGTAACTTGAAAAAATTAATGTAAAAAGTTGTTCTTAAATGTTCAAGTGCTACAATTTTTATTTTTAGAAGCCGTTTAGAATAGTTTTATTCTTAGAAACTTAGAGCCCCAACTTAGAAGTCTCATCAGCAATGGTTCAAGTATTTTCTTTACAAAAATGCCTAAAAATGCCTTCATTACAATATCATCTTTTATGGCTGAAAATCTAATTGTGTGGGTAGAAGGAAAAAACTCTATACCAGCAGCTGTGTTGGCTAAAATTACTTTGGCCTCAAATGCTGGGGCTGTGAACCAAAATAGTCCACCCTCTTGATGCTTTGAAGATGAACAGAATTAGTTTATAAGGAATAGTCTAGTTTGATAACTGAAATTACAAAGGAAGACAGAAGAAAGGTGAATTCAGTGGGTATTAAATATTATGGATATTCAGGATAAGAAAAAGACGTTGAATTTTCCCAGTCACTATGACTCAATGTCTGCTACATGTTAGGCACTGCACTAGGAAGTTGGAAGAATAATGCAAGAGACTTGTCTTTACCGATTAGTTTTATAATCAACTCAGGGGAAAGCATGTGGACACAGAACCTGCAGCAAAGGCACTATAAGGGAATGGCCTTCTGAGTGATATTAAGCAAGCACCTTCCCATTCAGTTCAGGGAGAGGTTATTTCCAACCGTGGTGACATGTGGAGATGTTTTAGAAAGGAAGCAGCTTTTGAGCTGAGCCTTAAGTGAACTGATATGATCTCGTTAAGTAGAGACAGTTAAAGCGTGCTGTATATAAAAGGAATGCAAAAACCATGGCGATGAAATTGTCCTCAGCATATTTGGGGAAAGCGAGTAGACCTACTTGACTGTAGCGGAAAGTTCAAGTTGGACAGTAGTGAGAAAACCCTGGAATGCTAGCTTAGCTAAACCCATCTCATGCACGACTCTGACTCTCACTTGGTAGGTGAGTGTCTCTCAGTTTTCTATTTCAGCTCGTTCCATCAGCATTTCCTCAGAGTGTTAACATGCAGACTTCTGAGCCTCACTTCAGGTCAGAGAACCAGAGGGCAGCTGCTTGGAGCCTGCATTTTCAAATCTCCCTGGGCGATTCTAATGCACATTAAAATCGGGGAACATTTGTTATTGAAACAGCCATCAGGAAGGCAGTCAGTGAATGCCTTGGGGCAAGAGAATGGCAGGCAGGAGGTGAAATGGAGATCTGAACTCTGATCACAGGAAGCAGGAGTGTGTGGATGAAGGAGGAGCCTGTGGAATGCGCTGACTGGTGGTGATGGGTGGGGAGAGGAAGGAGCAGTCAGATATCACCATCGGGACTCTGCGCTGCTTTGGCAGGGAGCCTGGGGCGTCACCAGCAGAAATATGGATAATATTTGAATTTCTCTGAGTACCTGCAGGATCACTCTGAACCTCCAACCCTCTGCAAAACCCCCTTAACAGAAATGCCCCCACAAAATATTTCTGGAGTTTTCCAAGGGAGTCTCACATGTGCCCATGAAACAGTCTGAGCCCCCTAGCGCCACCGTTGCTCTGTCCGATGCCCTGGTGTCAGGTCACTTTGCTGGGTCCCTTCCCCTCTGCCCAGGCCGTGACCTTGGGTGTCTTGGTCTTGTCCATGGCCCTCCAGGCCCCGCAGCAACCTGGCGTTGGCAGGAATTGCCCGCCTGCTGGTCTAGGGGATGCTGCTGTCGCTCTGAGTACCACAGCGACTTCCCAGTGCCAGCACCCATTCCCACTGATCTGCATGTCACCCGCATCTCTCCAGCTGTCTTCCCAGGGAAAGCAAGTCAGTGCCCATGACTGTGATTCAAGGGCCGAAGTAAATGACGCAGGTGCTCTGCCTTCATCCTGCCGGGTGGTGTGAGAAAGTGCCCATGTGGACCGGTGGTCCTCAGCCTTTTTGGCACCAGGGACTGATGATCCTATGAGAATCTAATGCCTGAGGATCTGAGGTGGAGCTGAGGCGGTGATGCTGGCCCTGGGGAGTGGCTGCAAACGCATAGGAAACTACTCTCTTGCCCACTTCTTGTTTGTGTAGCCCGGTTCCTAACAAGCCACAGACCAGTACCGGTCCACAGCCCAGGGGTCAGGGACCCCTGGCCCAGGGTATGAGAAAGGGTGGATTCTTTCTTTCTTTTGGAGAGCCCTCTGCCAGAGAGGTTTCAAAGCAGCCCCTAGCTCTGCATTTTCTAGACTGAGGCAGAATGACTTTCATCCCTGCCTTCCTTCAGGGCCAGACGTGAAGTCCAGTGAGGCTGCCAGGGGACCATTCGAGAGGCAGCATCTTCTCCCCCGGCTGAGAGATGAGAGGCTATTTGGGGTGTTGAGCTCATTGTGCCTGGCTCTCTGTCTTCCCTCAAACTGCATCTTCCTTTAAAGCACGCAGACAAGATGCTCTCAGTCCTCAGCAGGTGACATTTGGCAGGCCACCCCTCCCCGCATTCACCATATATGCTCAGTCCCCTTCAGAGGACAGTGCCAGGCTCGCCTGGGATCCCCACTTCACATGGGAATTGAAAGGCAGATCCCGTTTGGAAAGACTTCTCTTTTACTTATATTTTTTAAGGAGACAACATGTTTACCTGACATAAAATGCAAAAGGCGCCTGAAGGTACCGTGTGTTCAGGTAAAAATGATTCTATGTTCTCCCACCTTTTTAACGCTCCACGTCAGAGCCGCCTCATCCTCTTCCCCGCTGCAGAGCGGCCCATGTGTGACCGTTCACACCTTGGTAGATTCGGCCGGTCTCTGCGGGTGGAACTTGGCGTGTTTCCAGTCTCTCGCTATTACGAGGAAACTGCAGTGGATGACTTGTTAATGCCTCATTTCAGACGTGGGCAGGTGTATCTCCACGGTTCACTCCCAGAGCGAGGTTTTGGGTCAGAGGTTAAATGAACATGTCATTAAAAAAAAAATATTGCCATGTTTCTCCCCATAAGGACGGTGCCACTTTGCGTTCGTGTTATTAATGGACAAAGTGTCTTATTACCCACCCTGTCCCGTCATCAGAATGTCGAATCTCTGGGTTGTTGTGAAAGCAGGTAGGTGAGGGGGCATCCTCTCACCTGTGTGGAGGGGAGGGTGGAAGGCGACACACGAGGAATCTCTTAGTGTCCAGCACAGTGTTTTCCACGCAGCAGTAGACACGCCAAAAGTATTATTCGGTGGCAAAAAAGTAAAAAGAGCCCACCAGCTTTTGAATTTTTGTTTGAAATGGAATTTCTTTTATTTATTTTTTTAATTAACAGTAAAATGGACCACCACCCTGAAGAGTTCCATCAATGCCCCCCAAAACTCCCATGTGCTCCCCCTTTGTCGTCACATGTCCCCCACCTCTAGACCCTGGCAACCACTGGTCCAGTTCCTCTCACTATAGTCGTGTCTTGTAGAGAACTTTGTATAAATAGAACCATACGGCATGTAGCCCTTAGAGATCAGCTTCCTCTGCTCCGCGTGATTTCCTGGAGATTTCACCCCAGCCGTCGCGTGCATCAGCACCTGGTTGCTTTCTATTGCTGAGGAATATTCCATTGTGTGCTTGTCCCAGTTTGCTGACCCATTCGCCCCGTGAATGCCACTGCGGTCATTCCCAGTTTGCGCTGATTGTTAGTAGAACTGCTGTCAACGTGCATGTACTGATTTTTTTGTGTGAACATAAGTTTCCATTTCTCCTCAGTATAGTCTAATTTTCACTTATGACGAAGTTTAGGCACATTTTCGTATGTTTAAGAGGTATTCATGTTTTCTTTTCTATAAGCTGCTCGTTTTCCTTTAGTCATTTTTCTTCTTGGTTGCGGGTGATTTTTATTTTGGACAAGTTGGTTTAGGGGGCTAATGGGACATCTGGATGGAAATGTCTAGCAATTCATTAAAAAAAAATACAAGACTGAAGTTTGAGAGAGAGATCTGAAGACATAGGTATGAGTGTCCCACTGATAGAGAATGAAGAGACAAAGCCACGGACCCAAACAAACTTCAAGGGAGAAAAGACACAGGGCTCGAAGACAGGATCTATGGAAAGGCTTGGGATGTGGGAAGAGGAGAGACTTCTTAGGGGTCAGAGGAGAGCCAGGAAGCTCAGGGTAACATTAAGCTGCATATTAGAGGTGTTTTCCAGATTTTCTACAATGCACGTGTATTACTTTTTCGGCATCGTTCAGATTTTCCAATGCGTTGGGGGAAATGTGGAAAGTTTTCCATCTAAACTTTTAAAATAATGGACATAAAACTTCACAGCAAACTCCTCATTCTCTGACTTAGATGTATTTGTCTATTAATTATATCGACTTCATCTTCTAATAAATTTTGCAGTGAGGATACTAAAGAAAGCCGAAAATGGATGACATTAAGGGGTTAAAGATATTTTAAACAGGCATTTAAGGAAGGAAGGAAAGGAGAGAGAGAGAGAGGGGATGAGGAAAAAGGGAAGGAGAGAGGGAGGAACAGAGGAAGAAAGAAAACCACAATCCAAAATGTTCTAAAGAAGAATTGATTAAATCGAGCATGGTCCGACCGCTCAATGAATCGGTGTGCACAGTGTTTGCAATTCTGTCACTGGAGATGGAGTGGGGCCAAGGCCGGCATGATGGCGCGTTGGCACCACCCCATTTAAAAGGTCTTCTCAGACCACCCCACATAAACAAACCCTGTAAGGAATGGCGTGGCCACTGCTCCCCCAAAAGCTAACTTCCTCTTCCAGCCAGCTGCAGCCCCAGCCCCTCCCCGCCTGCCAAGAAAGGAGGATGCCACCTCCGTGAAGATTATGACAACGCTTGTCATGTAGCGGTAAATCAAAAGTAATAGACTGAAGGAACCATGCGATTATAGCTATGCATTAAGAAAACAAATATAGGATTTATTCCCCAAACAACAACAAAAAAAAAACTGGAAGATAATACACAACGCGAATAGAGTGATTGTTGTTTGTATTTTTCCTATTTTCAAAATTTTTGCGACGTTACATTTTGTTAACATGTATTGTACAATAAAACAATGTCAGTATTGGCATTTAAATGTCAAATCAATCATATTCGACACCAAATTATATTTGCATATGGGGAGACACTCATTGGCTCATGGCCTGCCTTTGTCTCCTTCCCGCAGGATGTGCTGGGTGGCGTCCTGATCACCGCGGTCCTCATCGTCCTCACCTACCCTGCCTGGACCCTGATCGACCACCTGGACTCGGCCAGCCCTCTCTTCCCTGTGTGTGCCATCATCGTGCCATTCTTCCTGTGTTACAATTACCCCGTGTCTGATTACTACAGCCCCACCAGAGCGGACACCACCACCATTCTGGCCGCTGGGGCTGGAACCACCATAGGATTCTGGATCAACCATTTTTTCCAGCTCGTGTCCGAGTCCACGCAATCTCTCCCTGTTATTCGGAACATCCCATCGCTCACCACCGACATGGTAGTGTTAGGTCTGACCAAATTTGCTGTGGGAATTGTGTTGATCCTCCTGGTCCGTCAGCTTGTACAGAATCTCTCACTGCAGGTGTTATACTCGTGGTTCAAGGTGCTGACCAGGAACAAGGAGGCCAGGCAGAGACTGGAGATCGAAGTGCCTTACAAGTTTGTCACCTACACGTCTGTCGGCATCTGTGCGACCACCATTGTGCCAATGCTGCACAGGTTTTTGGGATTACTCTGAACCTCGAACAGTTGGAAATTAACCCACTGGACAAGGGCAAAGATACTGAGTGGGGCAAGTCTTGACAACACATTTTTCTTAAAAAAAAAAAAAAATCCTAAAGTCCTGTCTGTTTTGCTAATATCTGTGATAAATGCAGCTGCTGTAGGAAAGGAAAAATTGCCTCGTAGTCACTGTTAGGATGTAGGAGTCACGCTCCGGGGGAAGCCAGGCTAAAATCCACGGTCAAGTTCTCTACGGTCTCCCTACTCTGTCTGTTAACTGGGACTTTGGACCAAATCATGAATCGGCAGGAATCGTGGCCTGGATTTTAAGAACGGCCACCAGCCCCACCAAGCTCTGGAGAGATGGGCAGGATCTGAAAGACTGGAGGTCGAGCATTTCTTTTCAGTTATGACCTTGCCCAGCACTGAGTCCCATTTCCGAAATTGGAACTTAGGGCCGGGAGAGAGGGTGGAGCCATGTAAAACTGCGTCCCTTTGATAGGGTGACTTTCTTGTCATTATGATGAAAGTGACAGGCCGCCCGCTCGAGTGGTAAGAACACAGCAAACCTCCCTGCAAAGCCATGAAAGGCGGGGGTGAAGCCACAAGGTCACGGGCAATTGCCTGCTTCCCTCATACAGCCCCGTCTCCGCAGGCGTGGATACTGAAATGGGGTTCTGCTTCTCCTCGTTTGTGCATTCACAAGGCTCCAGGTACCTGCACGATGCTCTTCTGATTCATGAAACCAACTGGCTGCTCCCGCCACACCAGGAAGATGGGGTCAGCCTTCATCCACGGCAGGTACCTCTGGGCTTCTCTGTCCTGCTCTCCCGCTCCGGGGATAAGTCCTCTCTGCCCAGCGTCAGCTCGTTTGTTTGTTCCTTGCAAACTGAGATGGCATCGTCGTCTGCATGGGAAAGTGGATCAGCAAAAGAACCGATGAACAACCCTCCCGGGGCCTGACCAAGAAGGACTAGACCTTGGGTCATCGCCCGATCCTGACGAGGCCTCCCTGACATCGCTCCTCCATTTCTCAGTTATTTCCTGTAAATCCTTTTTTCATCTAGTAAATAGAATCAGGGGCTCCCTTTACCCGCTTCCCACCTCTTATCTCCTGCCCATTCTAAGGGTAATTAATGCAAGAATAACGTCAGCCTCTTTTGGGAAAACAAGCCAACCAAACGACCCACCTTTACACTGGGGCGAGTCCTCAGACTGGCTCAGGAATGCAGCCACAAGGCGAACCCCGGGGGTGGGGTTCCCCCACTTTCCTGCACAGGGCTCCTCCTCTGTTATTAACAGTATGGAACAAGTAGCGACAAGTAGTGTAAATATGTCATTGACAAAGTATTTTTTGCGGTCCACTGCCTGAGCCACTGAAGCGGTGATTTATAATCTTAACACATCATCACTATGCACACACTTAGGGGAAAAATTAGCCTGCCTCGAAAGTTAGGCTCTTTACTTCTGCATCCAGTGTGAAAACTGAAACCACGTCCGCCCCGACCTCGAGTATGTCCCCTGGCCTTACTGCTGGGATGATCGTTGCTCTTTGACTTAGTGCTCCAGTTTCCTGAGATGAATCATTTTTAGTAAAACATCCTGGTTTTCCTTCACATTCTTCTCACACTTTTCATCATTAGAAGGCAGAAATGGAAATGGCCTGCTGTTTGAGTATTTTTACATCCAACTGCCTAGGATTTGCTGCATTATGATAGCGGGGTGGGCACCTGGGGAGAGCCCAGCATACAGGCACCCCCCCACCCCGGGCCCCTCCCTCACCCCCACCCTGTTCAGTAAATGAGGCACTTTCCTGTGACTCCTTCCCCCTCAACCAGAGATCGTAGCACTGGACAGTTACGTGAAATGATTTCAGTTGATTTTTCTGAAGCCAACAGACAAAAAGATCATTCTTCATTTGTATCTTTTGAAAAGAGGATCTGTAATTGTTGTCACAGCAGTAGGTATTGGCGATTCACTTGTGCGCTCACCTGCACAGAGTATAAAATTTTTACTGCCCGTCTCTTTTAAGTTCCAGTAGGAAGGCCAGTTGGCTGTACTGAGGTATTCAAGGCTGTATTTACTTACACAGTTTAGATTGAGGATGGATATCCTACCCAGGGCACATTTAAAGAATGACCATAGGATTTGTCATGGTCGATCACTTTTTAAAGTCTCTTATTACAGCAGCTGGAGGGTAAACAGTATATACTGGTGAGGCCAAGTGTACTTGCTGAGCTCGGGCTCCGCCAGCTCTCTGTCTCATTTCTCACACGGTCCTTCACTCCGTCTGTCTCACACCCTCGCAGTCACTAGCTTCTCCACACACGCCACACACGGCTCTTCGGAATTCACCTTGGTTTTCTTTTAAGACATCTGGATTTTCTCTCTGGGAAAAGACTGCCCCCCGGCGGTTTACCCTCAGTCTTGGTCCTTTAAAACCTCTCTCTCTTGATCCAGAGTCGTGGCGATGAAGAGCTTAAAAGTCAAACTAACCACAGTGTGTCTGATATAAGCCGAAGACCTGGGGTGTGGTCAGCCCTGCATTCGGAACTTGTGACACCAAAGCCCTCAGACGCCTGGCCCTCCGGGAGCCAGGTGGCACAGCCTGCGCCTTTCTTGGCTGTCCTCACCCTGCCCCCAGCCTCCCACGGCCGCTCCGCCCGGGATGTCCATTCTGCAACTGTTATTCTACGCAGCGGTCGTTTCGTGCCCGTGGTGCTCAGACCTATGCCATGAAGAACACGCAGAAGAAAAAGAGTAGAGACTCCTGAAGGAAAACCCCTCAAACTGGGGTGGCTGAAACCACGTCTGACGGTCACACTGTGAGGTCTTCTCGCCCAAATCGGAGACTAATGTTTCCTGGGCATCATCAAAGCAGGTGGGGTCGCAGGGTCATGTGCTCGGGGGTTCTGTTTTGGAAGCTTTCAGCTGTCTTGCTTAGGTGCCGTTATGTAAATTTATTCTTTTAAAAATAAAATCAGTTTTGTTCGATTACGACGTATTAAGTGCTTTAAAAGCCAGTGTTCTGCTTCCTTGAACTTTTTTCCCCTAGACTTTTTTTTTTAATCAGGGTTTGTTGGACTCGAGTTGAAAAGAGGAGACAAAAATATACAGAAGCCATACAACTCTCTGTTGCTGCCGTAAAGCCATCACACGCAAACGTTGGTGTCACAGCGGTCACAGGTGGTACGTTTGCATGCCTAAATTCCCTCCTCTAAGTTCTTGATACTAAAGAGCGTCCTTTCAGCATATGCAGAGCGAAATGCCACTATGTGTGGAAAGGTTAATGTTATAGCTACTGCTAGATAAGGTAACTATGGGAGTTTTCACGGGTAACAACACTATTTGCTGAACCAAACACACACCACCCGATTTCACATCCACAGCATGACAATGACATGTTCTGCCTTCAAGAAGTGCAAATTTGCTAGTTGAAAGGGTACAGGAAGCAGATACTCTTATGTGCAAGGCCAAGGCTAGGATGCTGTTTGTACTTCGAACAGTATGTATTTGATGCTGAATATGCTGGACCACTTGGGCCGGTGCCTCTGGGCGAGACCCGCTGTGCCCTGTGGAGCTCTCCTGGGACAGCGGAGACGCGGGCCCAGAGGATCACGATTCGGGGGCCAGGGTGTTAGGGCTGTCGGGAAAAGAACGGTGCCGTGGGGGGCCGAGGGGCAGTTAAATTCGCAGGACCACGAGGGAGGTTCCCGGCAGAGGGCACGCGGGAGCCAGGGTTAAGGAGCCGAAGAGTGTGCACAGGGATGTGGTGGGAAGCAGGCCCGTGGTGATGCTCCATGGGAGAGCACAGCTGGCCAGAGACGCTCCCCCGAACACCTCCATCCGGCTTTTGCAAGGAGAATCCAAACCAAACCCATGCTGGTGATCGTGTGTGGGAACAGCTGTGGTGGCAGGGGCGGGACAAATGATGAGCAAGGGCTTTGACACACAGAACCAAATCACAGGGACAGGAAGGAAGCACGAGAAACCCCTCAGTCCCTTTCCTGCATTCAAGCGGGACCATTCGGAGGAGGTGACGTCTAAAGGTGATTTCAGTCTCATTTTTACTTGCTCGAGTATTTTAACAGTCTGCAGCGGGCCACGGCCCCTCTCGCCACCCAGCCTCTCATGCATGGCTTCGCCCCCATGTCCTTACTCGTCTCGGCAGATGTCACGGCAGACGTCAGCCCGTGTCCTTGATGCCTTTCTCCGTCCTCTTTGCTCAGTTCCCTAAAACAGTCCTGTGAAATCTCATTTAAATATTTTGCCATGAGCCTGGCTGTCTGAGAGACCTGTAAATGCTTCGTGCATCTCTAATGAGTTTGACTGAAGCCCACCAGAACCAAGTGGAATAGGGGTGTAGATGTATCTTGTTTTAGAGAATAGGTGTTTTCCTAAAAGCTGCCTGTGTTCAGGTTTTTAAAACTTGAATTTTAAGTGCGCCGAGGGATTTGCTGTTGAAAAATCACATGGCCATTCTTCATTTCTGAAAACATAAGGCTCTTTAATGAATTTCTGTGGATACACCCTGCCTCCATTGTTTTCTTAAAGTGGGGCACACCTGTAGCACAGGCGTGACTGTTTACGGGATGCATATGAAGAATGAGAGTTGGATGTGAACCATGAATAGAATGTTGCATTCTTAAAACTGTAGCCACATGAGACAAGGGAGCTATATGAAGCCAAAAATCTTTTTTCCTTTTCCACGCCTGTCTATATGGTATGCAAAAATAAACAAGAAAAGCAAGGATGTAGCTAGGAGTTCCGGCTATAAGCTTGCTTTAGTGCATACACTCAACACATCTGCTGGCCTTGCTCTTTGTTGCTAAGATATCAGGGTCCCCGTGGTTGGAGCAGAAGCTGGGTTCTTCCCCAGTGGAGGCGTTCAAAGAATGTCAGTGTCTCATGACAAAGCTAGCCTCCAGTCGATGAGGGTGGGGCAGGGTGACTTTGGTGCCACCTTCATGCCCACAACCTGCACCCGTGAGCTTCAACAGGCGGTCTCCTGTGTGTTCAGTCTGCAGTGTCTCTTAGTCACATGGGAACCAGATGGGTCTCACTGTGAATGGGGCAAATTATGCTCAGGGCACACTACACACAGACTGTTTCAGCTATCTTAATTAGATACTGATAAAAATGTTTGGCTAGAAAGCTATTTTTGTTGTGGGGGGAAAAACAGCTCAATATAAAATTCTCATGAAGTCAATCAATTCTGCTATTTAATAGGTATTAGTATTATTTTCATCAGTTTGTTCTTTTCTATCTCAGACAGCATAGTGTTCATCTCCAGGAATTCAAAACATAAATCTCTAATGTCTCTGCTTGTTCAGTCTTTCTTCTGACTCTTGAACATATGGAATAGTTATAATAATATCCTTGTCTATTAATTTTATCATCCATGACATTTTTAGTCTTTGATTCATTTTTTCCCCCTTCCTCATTGAGCACTGTATTTTCTGGCTTCTTTGCTTGCCTGGTTTTTTTGTTTTTTATTTTTGGATGCCAGGTACTGTGGATTTAACATTATTGGGTGCTGGATATCTTTGCATCACTAGAAACCTTCTTAAGCTTTGTTCTGGGATGCACTTCATTCCTGGGGAACAGTGTGGTTCTCCTGGGTCTTGTTTGGAAGATTTTTTAGGTGGAAACAGAGTAACGTTTAGTCTAGAGTAGGTTTTCCCCAGCACCGACGCCAAATGCTTGAGTATCTCCCCATCGCCTCGTGACTCCTGAGGCTTTCTAGCTCTGGCCTGTGCCACCTCCAGGATTGTCCCCTCAGTTCCTTATGGATGGTTACATGCAGTGTCCTCTGTGACAGGGTGGTTCTCTCATGTGCATGTGCTGATCAGTACTCAACTTCAGACTCCAGGGGGCCCTCTGCAAATCTCTGTGCGAGTCTTTCATTTTCTCTGCCAACTCCAGCTGCCTTGGCTTCTGTGCATCTCCTCAGCTCCCGGAGCCTTCCACATTCTGCCTGGGGCCCTCACCCCGCACCACAGCCAGGAGGCTCTCTGGGCAGGAAGCTGGGTAATCACAGGTGTCACAGTATTTGTTTCCGGTATCTCAGGGGGTCATTGGACTTCATCGCTGACATCCAGTGTCTTGAAAACCATTACATATTTCATCCGATTTCTAGATGGGCTACGCAAAGTAGGAGCATGTTCCTTGGGAAGAAAGAAGAAAGTGTGTATGGATTGGCTAGATGCTGAAGCACCTTGACGATCAGAGAGAAAGCCAAGTCTAGATGATCCATGATCGATTTCTCTCTGCCCCAGTACAGACCTCGATCCAGGGCCTCCTCGCGACAGCTGTCATGCTGCGTTTTCCTCAGGTTATCTCCCTACACCACCTCTCTCCTCCCCATGTAACGATTTGCTAACGGGACACATTCCTATCTGGCTTTTCTTGCTTCATCCGTCTCAGGGTCACCCCAAGTGCTTCTTGTTTAAATGTTCTGTCCAACCAACACAGCCAAGAAATCTCTAATCCATCCCATCCGTCTCGACTGGTCTCTTACCCCGCGTGTATCCAGCACAGTGTGGATGGTGACCCAGCTTTGCATCCTTAACAACTGGTTTCTTGCCGGCCTTAAACAGGTGCTTATTTCAGGGGTGAGCATATTTTCGTTCCTTGTAACAAAGTTGTGACTTGTGGAATGTAGGAAATTTGCGACAAGGTTTGGTATCAAACAGGCACATATCCTCAACGTCTTCACTTCTCTGCCTTAAAGGATAACTTTGCTTTGTATATCTGACAAGTCCTCTAGTGATTCCAATGCTGTAGCAGTAACATTACAAGTGCCTCCTGACATGGGGGCTTTTTTAAAGTATTTCCTAATGCAGAATCACATCATGTTCCTGATTTCCTTAGCGACAATGGAGGCCAAACCTATGGATGGAGTGAGGAACCCGAGTGTAGGCCTTGAGCATGTTCTCACACTACATTGGTCTCACGGGGGAGAGAAAACATACAGGGCTTTAGCCAGACAGTATTCAACCAGGCCCTTTGCGAGAGATACTCATTCAACCACTGTCTCACTATGACGTTCAGTCCTCCTCTCTCTTGACTGCAAAGTCAAAGAGTACAATATGGCAGCAGTAAAGGAGAGGAGACTATGGCAGTAGTGGAAACTCAAATGTGCTCTGGGGGTGCTTTGCCCTTTCTTGTGGCTTGTCAAGCGCTGGCCCTTCGGCCCCTCTACCTTTATCCAAGGAGGCCCATTTTCACATGCCGACTGGTCAGGGGCCTTAGGGAGCTGCTCAGGCTGTCACAGAGGTGTACTGCTGCCATGAATTGTATGACGTGTGGTGGCCTCCCCCTTTTTCAATAATGTAGTCATTCTAATGCCTTATAACAAACCATAACTTAGAATAAGATCAGATGTGTTAGATAACTTTTCTTGTTATAGGGCATATTTTGTGGAAGGCAATTGTGTCCCATTAAGGCCACCTGTCTGCTTTTGGATAAAATGGACAAAAGAGCCAAGTCAATACCCAAGCGTCGGGATTAGGGGTGTGTATAGAAAACACCAGGAACAGAGGCGAAGACTGAGAAGCAAGACTGTGGGCGGTGCTCTCAGCAACCAACAGAGCCCATCACTGCTGAGGCAGGAAAAGCAGGTAAGCTGGCTGGTTCCTAGTTAAGCTGCTCCTGTTTAAAAGGTAGGGACAGTCATGTAACATGCCTTACATGTCTAGGAATCTGACCTCCTGGGATAACACGTTGCTCAAGGACAAAAGCCACATCTAAGAAATTCCTTAGTATCCCCATGCATCTGTGAATGTGTCTTCTCAAGTGCCAGATGTGGATGTTTACAGTCTTGTTTTTGGAACTGGTTTTTAGTGGTCCCTAAGCCAGTGCTTTTAGGGAGACATATATCAAAGTCCATTGGAGCACTGTAATTGCAGAGTTGTAAACAAGAGAATGTCCATCAATGGAGGAACAGTTGAATAAATTACAGACATCCATACAATGGAATATTGCATCATTTAAAATGAGGTAGGTCTGCAGGTACTGAGCTGGAAACATGGGACATAGTAAGTGAAATGTCATGAGCTACAGTAGGTAAAATAAAAATCAAAACTTGCTGCAAACCAGTAAGTAGAGCATGGCTCACAAACGTGAGCACATGTAGCTGACAGTCCACACAAGGGAAATGTCAGACAACACAAGCTAAATTGTTAGCAGCGGTTACTTACTTCAGGGGATTGAGGAAGGGCAGATTAGCTTGAGAAGGCCTTACTTTGTATAAAGTAGTGGTGTTAAAGATTTGTTAACTTTTTGTGTCCTGTATCTTTTATATAAAAAACTCATGGAAATAGCTCAACATTTTGGATTAGGTCAATGACACAAAGAACACTGAGTGCTCGTGGACTCCTAGTCACTCTTATTAGGTCTCAATCCAACTTATTAGCCATGTGACTTTTGGGCACATCATTAATCTCTGAAGGTCGACTGTTCTACAAATCAGGGAGGATTCCTATTCTAACTACCTCCTTTGATTGTTAAACCAATAAATTAAAACGTTGAAACAAGATCACGTGTGAAAATACTGTATAAACTGAAGTCGTGCAGGAATTTCAGGCTGTGGGAGTTATCCGTAAGCAGGAACAAGAATCAATTATATCTAATTTCCCTTTAATACGAGGGCTCCCAGTTTCTCCTTAGGTGCGTCTTCTCCAGTAAAGACTTCCTGGCAGTGCCGACTGCTCTGGCTCCAGTTCAAATGCCTCACCCGGGACAAGTGTAAGGTGATCTGGCTGTGGAGCCTCGGCTCGCACGCTGAAGGCTCATTTCTTCTAAGGGACCAATATTGTTTTCCTTCCTACTGTTTCCTGCTTCAGAGGGCAAACATCCACATGATGGATGGCACTGATCTTTCCCCCGTCATGCTGGGATATACAATTAGGTATCAGTGGGGTTTTCATTCCAAGTAGTTTCTGACCATCCAAAACTGACCCAGGTGACTGGCTGCTAATAGTACAAATGGTCCCGCCCACTTCAACAATGGCTATCACATGATCCGTGAACCATGATTTAATCCCAGTAAACCCCAAACTAGTGGAGAATGTCTCACTAACAGTAGTGGGCCAATAAGCCATCTTGAGCAGCCAGGCCGACTCTAAAATTCATGCTCTTTTACCCTATGCATGCATCTGCCGGTGTTGTGTAAAATCATTAAAACATTGTGTGTTGCATTAACTTTTCTCCCAGCTTCACTGAGGTATAACATAACATACATCCTAACTACCACCTCGATTAAGGTATAGAATGTTTCCAGCACCCCAAAGTTTCCTCCTAACCCTTTGTAGTCTGTTCCCTTCCATGAGTATCAGCCAACCAATCTGCCCTGGGCTTTTCTAGAAATGCAATGCCTAAACGGAATGGCATATAGATTTTTGTGTCTGCCTTCTTTCACTTAGCATAGTGCTTTGAGATGCATTCATGTTTTGAGTATCAGTAGTTCATTCCTTTTTCATTGTTGAGATGTATTCCATAGTCTGGATATACGATAATTTATGTATCCAGTCATCTGTTGATGAACATTTGGGTTGTGGCTACTGTGAATAACACTTTATGAACCTCTGCATAAAAATCTTTGTATGACCATACAAGTAAACCAAGGAGAATGGCTGGATAGTAGGTGTATGTTTCATGTTTTAAGAAACTGCCAAACTATTTTCCAAAGTGGCTATTATCATTTTTCACAATCCCACCAACATTTGGTATAACTAGTTTATTCAATTTTAGCCATTTCAATTTGTGTTGTGGTTTTTATTTGCATTTTCCTCATGACTAATGTTGAGCATCTTTTCATGTGCATATTTCATTTCTCTTCTTTTGGAAAATGTCTATTCAAATTTGTTGTCCATTTTTTAAAAATCGGGTTGTCTTAAGTTCTAAGAACTCTTCATGTATGCTGGATACAAACCTTTTGGCAAGCTTTTTTTTTTTTTAGCCTATTTCATATTTTAAATTTTGTAAGAATCCGCTTATTACAGAATTGGGAAGGAATAGATGGAAGTCTGTGTTTACAAATTTTGCTAAGCTGGACAGGGCTGCCCTGATTCCGGGAAGGGACGTGACTGGGTATTTTCTTAGGAGTGGGCTCAGCAAAAGCTCCATTAATATAATTCTTGTCTGTCGTTGCTATTTCTACTGCACTTTTAAGTTTTACATTTTGTCCCATATCATCTCAAGAGTTATTGAGCACTTTTCTCTAACATTAGGCCCAGCTCTTTTCAATAGATGGTACCTATGAAAGTAAAGTAGGAGGTGAGCTAAGGTGGATTCAGAGAGGCTTAACCAGAGAAGATCTAATACCTCCCTAGATAATAACAGAAATGAATAGTTCAATTAAATGTTTAAAACTATAATTTTCTAATTAGAGTAAAATGTGTAGCTTATGGCAAAAATAAGTTTTTCATGGTTTCCTAGTGTTCATAGCACGCTGGTGACAACCTCTTCCCGCAGAGCTGGTCCACGGTGCGTGTGCCCTGTCTCGGCAGCAGAGCAGAAAATACCCATGTACTCAAATATTTTGAATACCTGTGTTGCAGATTTTTCTTTTATCTTGACAAAGGCGATAACTACTAGACCACCACTACTTCTAAAAAGTTTTCTAAAAATACTATTTTATCGTTTCCCAATGATGAACACATGTCAAGTGTAGAAAATTAAAAAATCCATCATGAGACATGAATGCAACACGCACTCTCATCAACCACCCTGTGCCATCGGCAGCAAAGGTATGGGAACTTGCTCTGCAGGAGGATGTGAGGACAGCTGAAGCCCTGACGGTCCGAGGAGGGTTGCTGACCCCTGCCAGTGCGCTGCTCCACCGGGCCGCGCCCGCCAACAAGGCTGCAGCCAGACACAACTGCACGAGTGGCCCCGAGTGGGGAGTGGGCGGCACGCATGGCCTCAGAGCCGGACGGCGCCCTGCTTTATTAGACACTAACCCACAAATGGCTGTTCCTGGGGGCAGAGGACAAAGGAACACCAGGAGAAGAGAAAAGGACACTAGAGTTGGGGGGGGGAGGGGCGCACACGACAGAGACCCATCTTCACAAAAAGGGCTCGATATTGATTTCCAGGGAGGAGCAGGGCATGGTCAGCTCAAACTTGGTGATAACGTCGGGATGAAGGACCCCCAGCTTGCCGACACTCTGACCTCTGGCAAAGATTTCAGCACATCGCCCAGGGAAGAAAGCAGGGCCTGAAAAACAGAAAAATCAATGTTTCTTCTGGCAAAAATATCAGCAGACATTTGATACTACAAGCTCACTAGTCTAGTCTACTTTAAAAATAACTATAAACTACTGGCTGTGAAATGACGGTGCTTCCTCGCACGTTCTAGTCTTTAAAAAGAGCAGCTTAGGGGCAAATATGAGAGTCGGGGCCTAGTGTTTTTGTATCCCAGGGGTCCAGGCAGGAAAGATGAAGAAAAGGAGGCTGAAGGGTAAAGGGGAACTGTGCTTGGACACAGAACTGGTCCTGAAACAGGACAAAGGAGAAAATGAAATGTAAAGCTGATGACCTCTGCATGGGAACAACCTGTTTTAAAACAGGTTTTTCCATAGTAATTCTTGCTGGATAAAAAGTCTCCACTGAATTCATGAACTATTCAGAATATCCCTCTTTCCTATCTTGTTCCAGAGAAATACCAGCCACACGTCATCAGCAGCAGGCTCGGGCCCTGTTGCCAGAATGTGACCCAGGCTCTTCGGAGAAGCCGTCCAGGCCGTTTCGGAGCATCCGCTGCGATGCCACAGTGAGGACCGGCCCCCAGCGCGTCTGGGCGGATCCCGATTTACCTCCAGACAAGCAGAAAGTTCTCTCTTCGTCTGGAGGGAAACCTTACCAAACCAGTAACAGTTCCTAAACAGCTAAAAACAGAAATAGAGGCCCACTCCAGGTTCACTAAATTACCAGTGCCAAGAGTTTATCGATGCTCGACTCCACTAAAGTTAAAAAAAAAATGCCGACTCACTTCTCTGACCACAAACTTGAAAATGGATCAGGCCCACAGCTCCTGACTGATCCAACCCAAACGCTTACTGGCACGAACTAGAAATATCCAGCAGAGCTGGGCCACGAGCCTCCAGCCTGCCGTTTCAGAAAGAGTGAATTATTTATGAAAGAGCAAACTGCTGAGTCTTACTAATGGCTCCAAGGTCAGCGTAATGAAGAAATACGGAACTGGGGGTGGAGTCGGGGGCAGTGGGGGATGCTACCGCCAGGGTACTACCCCCAACAGCACGGAGACACAGGACAATCACACGTAGTTCCTGATCAGCACAGGAGGGTCGGCATACTCCAGAAAAAGTTTTGTCATTCTTAAATAATCCCAAAGCAAGCTGGTTGAAATATAAGGTGGTCTGTTTTCCACATTCCCCCCAAACTAAACAATTCTGCCTTGCTGTCTATGAAAGCATGAATTTCAATGAACTGCATCTGAACGTCATTTTTATTGGGCTACATGTACTAATCTATACCTGGGGAAGGGCCTCGATATGGAAACCAAACTCGATAATATGGAGCTTCAGTGAGATGACTCTTGTGAAATCTGATAAAGATTGTGTATTTTAATTCTATCAAAACGAAAACCTAACTTAAAAGACAATACTACTATTCCCTTCTCCAAATAATTCATCAAATGACAAGTGACGTTCGGATGAAATATTGATGGTGAGCAATATAACCAAGAGTCACCAAACTAAAAGGACTGCGAAGAAGCCGTCTGTCCCCTCCCCTGGCGCCCTCTGTACGGACTGTATCTGAAGAACCTACGCCATCTGAACAAGACGTCAGCCTATTTTTAAAGGCCATTCAGAAAGGAAGTTTTCAAGACCTTCACTGATAACCTTGCTATGTTTAAGAATCCTCACTGTACCAACATCCTTTTATCTATCTTCAAATTCCAGTTTGATTGGATTCATTTTAACTGAAGCATAAAAACAGGCTATTTCAAAATCGAAGCCAGATGTGCTAGTTCTGACAGTATTAGCAAAATAAAGCCTAAGAGATAAGAACTTAGAATTTTTACTCCATCAAACAACTTTTTGAGTCAGTACTTTTTGGCAACATTCAGTTTACTTTCTTCTCTAGTTAGCAAGCATGACAATGCCAGCTGCCCCTCTCTCCAGGAGTATGGACCAAACTTTGCTTTAGCTCATTAATCAGTGAGGCACTCAGTCAGACGAAAATATTCATATCCGAGGATGAGAATATTCTAAGTGACATAAACGTCAAAGGTTTCGGCCCAGCACATGGACACACCCGGGTCACGATGGCACCGCAAACTGCCCCTGGGCCCACAGACCCTCCCCAAAGAAGCTGCTGAGGAATGGAGTGGGCCCCACAGCATTCTCTGCCCTCTCATCCGATGCCCATTCATTCATCCTCACCTTTCTGCCCACGTGTAAAAATGAAGCCCAATAATGGGATTTCTGGATAAACTACACTTTACGGAAAACTGAAGACTTTAACCCATGATGACAATTTTAACTTTTCTTGCCATTTTTCATTTCTAACAAGGTCAGACTACGATATAAACACTTATGATTTTCTTACTGACTCCTCTATTCAGTTAGAGCAAGGCTGAGGTTCCCTTCTCAAGACAACAATTGAGACACATGAAAGCGCCTTCAAGTCTGTAAGGGGTACAGTGAGAACCCCAAAATTATACTGCTTGATTTGTTGTATGTGCTATACTTGTTATATTTTCTATGTGAACTAGAAATACTGAACATTTAAAATTCCTAAAACACCAGCATTTCTTAGTGCTTTTTAAAAACCTTAATGATTCGAGCCAAACTTTGCAGGCAGAAGTGAATTACTTCAAAGAAGGTCAGGCAGAGAACTACTTCACTAACAAAACAAAGGGAGCACACCTCGTAAGACAGCAATTAGGCCCCAGTTCAAAGCTGAGAGCATCTCGCCATCACCAGGAGGGTAGTTTAGCTCACAAGGCAGACAGATCAATGCCATCATAACGCTCTAGCTAGAACCGATGTAACTTAAATTGGAATCTTTCCAGAAGTAAAAGAAGTCACGTCTAAATGGAATCTAAATATAGGTCTAGACTCATGAAAAATCAGACCTGGACAACAGCCAAAGGCTACTTGTGTCTCATCAATAAACGAACTGAAACTTTTCTGGAGAAAGAGCAGCCTGCTGTGTCTAGAGACATAAAATCACCAATTCAAGGAAAACCAAGTTGCCCTGTGAATGGGAATCCTAAAATCCAAATTCTACAAAGTACATTTGTTTTCTTCCAGTCATGTGTTTAAGTCCAGAGTCCCTGGCACTCTGGTATACCAAGATGCACAAATACTACAATTTTCAACCTGTGCCCAAAATGCTCCCTAGCAAAAAGCCTGTCACCCACTTTCCACCTAGTTCCTTACGCCGATTAAACTCTCGGCTTTGCTAATATGCATCAGAGTAAAACGGCTTCCAACGTGAAAAAGATCTGGGGAAAATAACATTCTCTGTTGAAGTACATGTAGAAGCCCAGACAAAAGAAACATCAGTTAAGCACAAACGAGAATTTAATTTCCAAAACGTAGTGGGGTGTAAGTAAGTCCCTTAATTAAAGCCTTTGTAGCATCTCCTCAAGGTCTGTAATTGCCTCTGTGCTCAAAGGGCGGGCCCAGTCTGCGGACCTCGGGGTAATTCCTGGGCCCATAATCCAGCACAGCGCACAGCACCCAGTCTTTAGCACATTTTCTGGCTAATTGACCTTCAAAGAGTTTCTGAGTTCCCTCTCTTGCTCGTTGCCAAACACCTTTCACAGTTTCTTTTTGTCCCTGTCTTTCTTTTAGAGTAATATTGTAGGACCAAAGTTGGGATAAGCTTTCCACATAGATTCATTCCTATAACTTTATGAAGCACCGGAAGTAGAAGCTTAAGGCAGTAACTGAGTAGACCCAAACCTGAAAGCTCCACAGTGTCATCGCGCATGAGGCTCTTCAACCCCCCGCCACGGGTTACAGTCAACTAATTCATCTGGGACTTTATTTAGCACATTTCGAAAATTCATCTACTTAGACACCTTTACTTTTCTCTTTCTGTATATTACTAACACATGCTTTGGGGGTCAAACGCACATACTGCGACTGCCTGCGATCTGGTACTTTATTGCCCAAATGTTCTATGGTACCATAAAAAGAGAAGAACAAAATAAAAAGCTGAGGAACACTAGAAAAGGAATGTCCATATGTCATACATATTCTAGCAAATAAGAGAAGCTATCATCATGAGCTGAAATATAAACAACCGTGAGGTCCCCAAATTCAGGCACCGAATGCCTATGCAGAATTATGTAGATTTAGTAAAGCCGTTGGGCCAACAAAGTATTTTAAGTCCTTTCTAAATGACTGATCATGTAATGTGGGGTGAGAAGAAGGAATAATCATTCAACACACGGACCTGAACTGACACCTACCCAGACCCTACCCTTTCCTCCCCCAGATCCCTAATTCTGATACAATTAAATATATAAAAGTAACACATCCCATGTTCCAATAACCCGTCCTAGGAAATATCACACAAAAGGATCAAAAAAAAAAAAAAAAAAAATCCCCAGGGTTCCATTCTGGAACGAAATTGAGAGTGGGTGACAGGGCAAAGGGTAGAATGGAGCCGAAGCCACTATTTCGTACATAGGACTTTCTCCTGGTTTCCCTCCAATTTTTCAAGAATGTGGTAACAACCATAACTAACTCTGCTGCCAGCACATTGACCTCGCTTTCCTTTTCTAAACAACGTTCAAGGAAAAGACGAAATGTAAGGCCTGAAAGGAAATGAGTGCACGCTCACGCCACACGTGTTAGCGTGGGATTCTTTCAGGTAGCTGTTCTCGAAGCGTTAGAACCGGGAGTTTCCTGAGCGCACCAGTGCAACTGCACAATGAGGGGGACCCGAGGGGAAAAGGCACAATGTAGGCAAGATGCTGACTTAGAAAGAAAAAGGTTTAGGAATATGAGGAAGAAAAACTGGCAAAACTACCAAGATAGGAACACATATTTTTTTCGGAACTCAGTATACTCTAGGTTGGAAGAAAATTTCTCTGCAAAGATCGTTTAATTTGTAAGTGGAGAATGAATAAATTCTAACTGGTAATATAAAACACCATTTCCCCCCAGATGTATACAATTCTTCGCCTTACATCTGAAGCGAAATATTTATGGTACCTAAAGTCGTTAAAGAAAGGGGACTTAATCCCCGGAGTTTAATGGCTATCTTTCATCCCCTTAGAGAGATCAAAAGAAAGAAAACTCCTCACACGACTTTACAGTGCTAATCCCAACACACCTGCAGATATCATTAACTCTTAAAGCAAAGGCACCGGGACATGAGAGGAGAGAGAACCTACTTAACCCCACAGCCGGCCCTCGGAGAGGGAGCCTGTGCTCACAGCAACACGGGGTGAAGGCAGACATGCGAAATCAGTGTCACAAACAAGGGCTGGGCCACACAGGGCTTTATTCTTAATAAGTCACCAGCAAAGCCCGGACTACCCCGTCTTCTAATGGAAAAAAAATGTCTTCAATACAGAATCTTTTCTTTTTTTTTAATAGATCACAACTGCTTTGTGATTGTTTAAAATCATAACTCCAGAATTTCCCAGTTTTACTTTCTATAAAGAAATTTATAGCTTATTTCCATGACTGTCACTTTTTAATATTTCGAGATCTATTTTAAAGTCTAATCGTAAATATGTGTCTCCTACACACACACTCATACATACTCATATTTCAAAAGCTGAAGGTCAGGAATATTTGAAGAATTTAAATGTGATCCATTTAAATGCAATGTTAAATCAGTTTCAAAATAACGTGTAAAACCAAAGGATTTCTAACTCGAGATTAAAAAGTACCCTATCTATTGGTTTGTTTTGAAAAATCCTATTCCAAAATAATTCCATCATCCTACATTTGTCTGACACATCTTTTTTCCTCACATTTTCACATTTCTTAAACAGTCTTAGGACAGATTTAGAATAATGACCCAAAACATGGATCATCCTGTCTTCCTGGACCACTAAAATGCTTCTTTCTGTCTTTCACCTGATAAAAACCTTTACAGGGACTATTTCTCAAACCACATATGAGCAACTGATTGCTTTCTCTACAATTAGAGTGAAAAAAATGAATATAATGAGATCGTCCTGGGGTGAACTGAAGAAAGAACAGAAATGTTGTAACTGTAATTTCTTAGTTAACTCATTTGGTTGAGACTTTTGGCCAACTTAGAGTAAATGTAACATCGAACAAGATGACAGACATGCCTTAGTTTCAGAATTAGACTTCAGCTGACAACCAGGATGTATAAAAGAAAAGTGAATGAGATGGTTAAGACATAGCACCGCGTTTCCTACTCATTTCCTTCCATCCCCAGGAAGCGTGACTTAGTCCCAGCCCTGGCCAAGCCCCCAAGGACAGGCAAGTTACAGATGGGAAAAAGTGATGCACAAGGAGATTAAGGGACTTGCCTGAGGCAGGCAATAGTACAGGCTAAAGAGCAGCTAAAGGCGAGGACAGCCACTGTCACGGCACCTCTCTGCGTGTGGCCCAGAGGCACAGCAGGCCCACAGGACGATGATTTCAAAATTTTGGTCAAGCTGTCCATTTCGTGTTTGCAAACTTCTTCTGTTTTCAAATTAAATAAACAAAACTTAAGAGAACAAAAGTGAAGAAAAAGAGCTGGCATGTCAGGACCTGTGGCAGAGGCTGCTTCTGAAGCACTGAAACTCCTCCAAAATCTTCAAACAAAAGATGCCCTTAGAGGCAATCTTCTCCATTCCTTTATTTTAGATATGAGAAAATGGATACCCAAGAGGTTAAGAAAACCACACAGCTGCGTGACACCAGAGCTGAGGTTAGAACCCGGGTCTTCCTGAACCCCAGTTTGTGATGCTTACCCACTGCCAGCTCTCTGAAGGGCGCCCCTAGTGTCCACCCTGAGCTGGAGAGTGACTACCATCCCAGAGCACGTCCCCAAATCCTTGCCTCTCCCAACAACTCCGTGTCACAGACAGGGTGGATGTTACGCGTTCCCATTTTACAGATGAAGGAACTGGTGTGAAGGGATTAAGTGCTAAGTCACGGTCTGCAGCGACAGTGCAATTTTTACTATACCAGTTATTGGGCATCTTAGGGTTTAACAAAATGTACTCTTCCCTGTCATTTTAATTAGTGCGTATATTGGGATCTGCTTTTTCAACTTAGTGAATATTCACATGTCTAGAGACATTTTTATCACATTCCATTATATTTACAGGTCATAGTTTGCCAAATGGTTCTTTAAGCATTTTATGCTGGACTTGTCTCCAATTATTCACTATTATAAATAGGGCTTCTATAATGTATATGTTATTTTTTGCTTTCTTGGTTTCTTTCCCTTTGCCAAAAGCAGTACCACACAAGTAAAAAAAAAAAAAATACATATGAATCACTGCATAGCTCGTTATATACTAAAATGTTAAACAATGCAATTCTGGCAGTGGCAGCAGCGACAAACCACAAACAAGAGTATACTGATCTCATCTTGTACAACACTGATAAAAAAAACATTTTCCCTTGCATGGTACCAACTAACACCTTTTTTTTTTAAGTTCCACTGAGAACTAAAAAAAATGCCTCAAAGTCTCGGAAAATAGTCCCAAGAGGAAATCTTTGCTCAGAGAATGCAATTCACAAAGAAGCTGGGAGCTTATGGGGATTAAGAAGATGACTAGAAACTTCTCTCCTGGACGGTGAGAGCTGGAGTCCAGTGGCTAACAACATCGATAAAATACTAACAGCTACTGATGAAAATTGTACACGTCAAAACGATGAGGCCTCTTCTTGAAAAAGAGTCGACAGCAAGCTCTACCTTTATAACTATGGATCTGTGAACTTTGCTCTAATGTAGACCAGTTCTTTATTCCAATTCTTACCCAGTTTCAAATGTCCCTACATTTTCTCCTGAACCTGATCAATCTGACTGAAGAAACTTCAAAATTCATTTCATCTTTTAAAGATATCAAAGGTCATAAAATTTTAGATCTTTTCTATTCCTTCATGGATTTCAAAAAACACTTTCCATAAAACAACGTAAATTTAGGAAACTCAATATTGGTACCATTAAAAAAAAGTCACAGCAATCATTAGAAAGCAACATGTATCAAAATATCAATAAAGCATATGGAAAGTAGATTTATAAAACTCGATCTATTCTTCATGTGTATTCAGGATAAATTACAAACAGGTAAGACTTTTAAATGTAAAACAACGAAACATTTGCGCACCAAAGGAAGCATGGAGAATTCCTCCCTATCGAGTGAAGACGCTTCCCTAACTGACTCAAAAACCAGAAGCAATGAGGAATAAGATTAATAAATTACACTCTATAAAAATTTTTAAATATACATAGCAAAAAAACCATTACAAAAGACGAGAGAGAATTTAAAAACGTATAAAAAAAAGTTGGATATATATCGCAAAGGGTTAATATTCCTGATACATAACATTTCTAAAATTAGAGAAGACCAACAAGCTCAAAGAAAAAAAAGCAAGACACATGAACAGACAGGTCACAGAAAAGGAAATAAAAATGTCCTGTAAACATGAAAATGTTTACTTGTTCATAATAAGGAAAATCCAATTAAAACTACAATAGACTTCATTTCCCACATGAAAGACTGGTGGGGAAAAAAAAAAAAAAAAAAAGAGGTCTGACAACCTAGCTCGTGAACAAGGTTCTGGGGAAAAAGTCCTCTCGTGTTGCTGCTGGGTTTGTACAATGTTACAACCGTGAGTCCAACAGAGGGCATTTGGCAGCATCGGAATATAAATATACACATGCTTATATTTAAAAAAGAAAATATAGAAAAATAACTGAAAACTACTAATAAAACCCATAACCTAAAGAGGCAGGGAGGGAACAGAATGAAGGGAATAGAGATGGAAGCTGGAATGTCTAAATATACTATATTTGGTACGATATATCCGAAGTGCAAAAAGAACTAAAGATAATGCTTAAACTGATTTAATACTCATGTTGTTAGTGATAATACTGATATTATTTTGAAACTAAGATAGACAGCAGCAGAGTGAGCAAATAATAATGTAAATTTGTTAGAATCAGGATTTCCAGTGTAAAGAACTAGAAATATAAAGCCAAACATAGTAAGTAAAAATCCTCTAATCCTGAATATAAACTGGAAATATCCACATGAACTCAATATTTTTCTTTAGGGGAGGGGTAAAAAAAAAAAAAAGACGTGTTTTCTCCAGCTCTGCATACTAAAAAGTCCTAGAAACGATGACTTGCTCAGTAGCAGAGAGCAACCTTAGCACCCAGATGTGATCTAAATTCGATTTCTCACTAAAAAGAACCAGGGCTGTTTGGAGATACAGCTGATTCCAGGTCTGAGGCAGAAACTATATATGATGAGCCCAGAAATGTATTATTTTTTTTTTGACATTAACACCTGCTTCCAAAAAGGCTCCCAGTATATACGCCCATTGAACAAGAACCTCCCTGCTAAAAAAGGTCTCTTAAGACTTAAAAAGTCTTTTCTCCTTTTCTTCCAGAATAATTCAGCCCAAAAGAGGCTGAGGAAGAGGCTGGGGGTGGGGAGATAGGTAGGGACTTTGTGTGTCCCAGATCAGGGACAAAAAGTCAGCATGGAGTGTTGAGCCTAAGGGGTCAGAGAGGATACCCACAGGTAAGCAGGGGACAGCCCCAAGGAGCAGCATCTGAGAATGATGCCAGAGGCAGACATTCAGGGGAGAAGATGGAGTTTAGTTTACAAGCAGGGCCATGGATCAGGTAAGTAAGTAAACTGGGAATAATGGGAACCAAGTTTCCCACTGTTGAAGAAGAGATGAATAAATATGAATGGGAGAAAACGGGGATGAACCCTGAAAGGCTGGGCTTGGGCTGGAATGGAGGTATTGTTGTGGACCTATGGTCTTCAAAATATATATAGATGTAGAGTCAATAAGCATGTGTGTGTGTGCAGGCACATATGCACATGCGAACAGCAACTCTCAGCCTCTCATAGCAATAAATGCACCCTAAATCTTGGCCTTTAGACACCATTCCCCACTAAATGGAGCCTGGATGGAGAAATGGAGCAGTAGAAAGTTCAAGAGAAGCCTGGTATATCTTCTTGTGCCCAAAGCAAGGAACTGCTAATAATACTAAAGAATACTAGGACCTAGAAGCCAGCATGAACGGATGCCCACTCACTGGCCAAATTGGGGACAATGTGAGCATCAGAATAAATAATGACTGTAATGGATTAAAATACACTGAATAAAATAGGAAATATTTAGAGGCCACACTGATATAAAGAAATAGGAAGCCAGATTTGTAACAGAACGTTTACAAAATTTCAAAGTTCTTCTCATAAAATTTTTATTAGAATGGAGAACAAATTAACTTTATGGTAAAGAAGTGATTAAACTGATTACAGTGAACACTATCAGTTATGAGATGAATGGAAATTGTGTGTCTCGAACAGGACATTTGATAGAATGCACTGGGGAGACAGCATTATTTCTGGAATATTCTTCCAAACACACGAAACCTGAATCAAATGGGAGGGAAACATCGGACAACCGAAAGTTGAGGGACACACTACAAAATAACTGGCCTGCAATCTTCGAAAGTCTCAAGATCATGAATGTCATGGAGGACTATTCTAGAACTCTTCAGAAAGGAACTAATAAGACATGACAGCTAAAAGCAATAAGTGATGCTCTGATATTAAGAGGTGATCAAACTTGCATAGGTCCGAGGATTAGATGGTGGTTAACACTAACATGAATGGTATTTTCCTGATTTTGATGATTACATTGTGGTTATGATGTACGATGTCCTGGTTTGTAGGAAATTGACACTAAAGTATTCAGGTGTCGTGGGACACCAGGTTGGCAATTTATCGTCAAATACTTCAGGAAAAAGTTCTTTGTACTATACCTGCATTTTTTAGTAAGCTTGTGACTTTTTCAAAAAAATTTTTACTTAATAAAATGGGTTTTACATTACAGGAGTTGCTTAATGCTTCCAT